>NC_132918.1:26678318-27308956 GCF_047675955.1 Chlorocebus sabaeus | reverse complement strand
ATGGTGAAAAATTAAATATCTTCCGTTCAAAACTGGAAAGAAGCTTTCTGAGAAACTGCTCTGTGTTCTGTTAATTCATCTCACAGAGTTACATCTTTCCCTTCAAGAAGCCTTTCGCTAAGGCTATTCTTGTGGAATTGGCAAAGGGATATTTGGAAGCCCATACAGGGCTATGGTGAAAAAGGAAATATCTTCCGTTCAAAACTGGAAAGAAGCTTTCTGAGAAACTGCTCTGTGTTCTGTTAATTCATCTCACAGAGTTACATCTTTCCCTTCAAGAAGCCTTTCGCTAAGGCTTTTCTTGTGGAATTGGCAAAGGGATATTGGAAGCCCGTAGAGGGCTATGGTGAAGCCCATAGAGGGCTGTGGTGAAAAAGGAAATATCTTCCGTTCAAAACTTGAAAGAAGCTTTCTGAGAAACTGCTCTGTGTTCTTTTAATTCATCTCACAGAGTTACATCTTTCCCTTCAAGAAGCCTTTCGCTAAGGCTGTTCTTGTGGAATTGGCAAAGGGATATTTGGAAGCCCATAGAGGGCTATGGGGAAAAAGGAAATATCTTCCGTTCAAAAGTGGAAAGAAGCTTTCTGAGAAACTGCTCTGTGTTCTGTTAATTCATCTCACAGAGTTACATCTTTCCCTTCAAGAAGCCTTTCGCTAAGGCTGTTCTTGTGGAATTGGCAAAGGGATATTTGGAAGCCCATAGAGGGCTATGGTGAAAAAATTAAATATCTTCCATTCAAAACTGGAAAGAAGCTTTCTGAGAAACTGCTCTGTGTTCTGTTAATTCATCTCACAGAGTTACATCTTTCCCTTCAAGAAGCCTTTCGCTAAGGCTGTTCTTGTGGAATTGGCAAAGGGATATTTGGAAGCCCATAGAGGGCTATGGTGAAAAAGGAAATATCTTCCGTTCAAAACTGGAAAGAAGCTTTCTGAGAAACTGCTCTGTGTTCTGTTAATTCATCTCACAGAGTTACATCTCCCTCAAGAAGCCTTTCGCTACGGCTGTTCTTGTGTAATTGGGAAAGGGATATTTGCAAGCCCATAGAGGGCTATGGTGAAAAAGGAAATATCTTCCGTTCAAAACTGGAAAGAAGCTTTCTGAGAAACTGCTCTGTGTTCTGTTCATTCATCTCACAGAGTTACATCTTTCCCTTCAAGAAGCCTTTCCCTAAGGCTGTTCTTGTGGAATAGGCAAAGGGATATTTGGAAGCCCATAGAGGGCTATGGTGTAAAAGGAAATATCTTCCGTTCAAAACTGGAAAGAAGCTTTCTGAGAAACTGCTCTGTGTTCTGTTAATTCATCTCACAGAGTTACATCTTTCCCTTCATAATCCTTTCGCTAAGGCTGTTCTTGTGGAATTGGCAAAGTGATATTTGGAAGCCCATACAGGGCTATGGTGAAAAAGGAAATATCTTCCGTTCAAAACTGGAAAGAAGCTTTCTGAGAAACTGCTCTGTGATCTGTTAATTCATCTCACAGAGTTACATCTTTCCCTTCAAGAAGCCTTTGGCTAAGGCTGTTCTTGGGGAATTGGCAAAGGGATATTTGGAAGCCCATAGAGGGCTATGGTGAAAAAGGAAATATCTTCCGTTCAAAACTGGAAAGAAGCTTTCTGAGAAACTGCTCTGTGTTCTGTTAATTCATCTCACAGAGTTACATCTTTCCATTCAAGAAGCCTTTCGCTAATGCTGTTCTTGTGGAATTGGCAAAGTGATATTTGGAAGCCCATACAGGGCTATGGTGAAAAAGGAAATATCTTCTGTTCAAAACTGGAAAGAAGCTTTCTGAGAAACTGCTCTGTGATCTGTTAATTCATCTCACAGAGTTACATCTTTCCCTTCAAGAAGCCTTTGGCTAAGGCTGTTCTTGGGGAATTGGCAAAGGGATATTTGGAAGCCCAAAGAGGGCTATGGTGAAAAAGGAAATATCTTCCGTTCAAAACTGGAAAGAAGCTGTCTGAGAAACTGCTCTGTGTTCTGTTAATTCATCACACAGAGTTACATATTTCCCTTCAAGAAGCCTTACGCTATGGCTGTTCTTGTGGAATTGGCAAAGGGATATTTGGAAGCCCATAGAGGGCTATGGTGAAAAAGGAAATATCTTCCGTTCAAAACTGGAAAGAAGCTTTCTGAGAAACTGCTCTGTGTTCTGCTAATTCATTTCACAGAGTTACATCTTTCCCTTCAAGAAGCCTTTCGCTAAGGCTGTTCTTGTGGAATTGCAAAGTGATATTTGGACGTCCATACAGGCCTATGGTGAAAAAGGAAATATCTTATGTTCAAAACTGGAAGAAGCTTTCTGAGAAACTGCTCTGTGTTCTGCTAATTCATCTCACAGACTTACATCTTTCCCTTCAAGAAGCCTTTCGCTAAGGCTGTTCTTGTGGAATTGGCAAAGGGATATTTGGAAGCCCATAGAGGGGTATGGTGAAAAAGGAAATATCTTCCGTTGAAAACTGGAAAGAAGCTTTCTGAGAAACTGCTCTGTGTTCTGTTAATTCATCTCACAGAGTTACATCTTTCCCTTCAAGAAGCCTTTCGCTAAGGCTGTTCTTGGGGAATAGGCAAAGGGATATTTGGAACCCAAAAGAGGGCTATGGTGAAAAAGGAAATATCTTCCGTTCAAAACTGGAAAGAAGCTTTCTGAGAAACTGCTCTGTGTTCTGTTAATAGATCTCACAGAGTTACATCTTTCACTTCAAGAAGCCTTTCGCTAAGGCTGTTCTTGTGGAATTGGCAAAGGGATATTTCGAAACCCATAGAGGGCTATGGTGAAAAGGGAAATATCTTCCGTTCAAAACTGGAAAGAAGCTTTCTGAGAAACTGCTCTGTGTTCTGTTAATTCATCTCACATAGTTACATCTTTCCCTTCAAGAACCCTTTCGCTAAAGCTGTTCTTGTGGAATTGGCAAAGGGATATTTGGAAGCCCCTAGAGGTCTATGGTGAAAAATTAAATATCTTCCGTTCAAAACTGGAAAGAAGCTTTCTGAGAAACTGCTCTGTGTTCTGTTAATTCATCTCACAGAGTTACATCTTTCCCTTCAAGAAGCCTTTCGCTAAGGCTATTCTTGTGGAATTGGCAAAGGGATATTTGGAAGCCCATACAGGGCTATGGTGAAAAAGGAAATATCTTCCGTTCAAAACTGGAAAGAAGCTTTCTGAGAAACTGCTCTGTGTTCTGTTAATTCATCTCACAGAGTTACATCTTTCCCTTCAAGAAGCCTTTCGCTAAGGCTTTTCTTGTGGAATTGGCAAAGGGATATTGGAAGCCCGTAGAGGGCTATGGTGAAGCCCATAGAGGGCTGTGGTGAAAAAGGAAATATCTTCCGTTCAAAACTGGAAAGAAGCTTTCTGAGAAACTGCTCTGTGTTCTGTTAATTCATCTCACAGAGTTACATCTTTCCCTTCAAGAAGCCTTTCGCTAAGGCTGTTCTTGTGGAATTGGCAAAGGGATATTTGGAAGCCCATAGAGGGCTATGGGGAAAAAGGAAATATCTTCCGTTCAAAAGTGGAAAGAAGCTTTCTGAGAAACTGCTCTGTGTTCTGTTAATTCATCTCACAGAGTTACATCTTTCCCTTCAAGAAGCCTTTCGCTAAGGCTGTTCTTGTGGAATTGGCAAAGGGATATTTGGAAGCCCATACAGGGCTATGGTGAAAAATTAAATATCTTCCATTCAAAACTGGAAAGAAGCTTTCTGAGAAACTGCTCTGTGTTCTGTTAATTCATCTCACAGAGTTACATCTTTCCCTTCAAGAAACCTTTCGCTAAGGCTGTTCTTGTGGAATTGGCAAAGGGATATTTGGAAGCCCATAGAGGGCTATGGTGAAAAAGGAAATATCTTCCGTTCAAAACTGGAAAGAAGCTTTCTGAGAAACTGCTCTGTGTTCTGTTAATTCATCTCACAGAGTTACATCTCCCTCAAGAAGCCTTTCGCTACGGCTGTTCTTGTGTAATTGGGAAAGGGATATTTGCAAGCCCATAGAGGGCTACGGTGAAAAAGGAAATATCTTCCGTTCAAAACTGGAAAGAAGCTTTCTGAGAAACTGCTCTGTGTTCTGTTCATTCATCTCACAGAGTTACATCTTTCCCTTCAAGAAGCCTTTCCCTAAGGCTGTTCTTGTGGAATAGGCAAAGGGATATTTGGAAGCCCATAGAGGGCTATGGTGAAAAAGGAAATATCTTCCGTTCAAAACTGGAAAGAAGCTTTCTGAGAAACTGCTCTGTGTTCTGTTAATTCATCTCACAGAGTTACATCTTTCCCTTCATAATCCTTTCGCTAAGGCTGTTCTTGTGGAATTGGCAAAGTGATATTTGGAAGCCCATACAGGGCTATGGTGAAAAAGGAAATATCTTCCGTTCAAAACTGGAAAGAAGCTTTCTGAGAAACTGCTCTGTGATCTGTTAATTCATCTCACAGAGTTACATCTTTCCCTTCAAGAAGCCTTTGGCTAAGGCTGTTCTTGGGGAATTGGCAAAGGGATATTTGGAAGCCCATAGAGGGCTATGGTGAAAAAGGAAATATCTTCCGTTCAAAACTGGAAAGAAGCTTTCTGAGAAACTGCTCTGTGTTCTGTTAATTCATCTCACAGAGTTACATCTTTCCATTCAAGAAGCCTTTCGCTAATGCTGTTCTTGTGGAATTGGCAAAGTGATATTTGGAAGCCCATACAGGGCTATGGTGAAAAAGGAAATATCTTCTGTTCAAAACTGGAAAGAAGCTTTCTGAGAAACTGCTCTGTGATCTGTTAATTCATCTCACAGAGTTACATCTTTCCCTTCAAGAAGCCTTTGGCTAAGGCTGTTCTTGGGGAATTGGCAAAGGGATATTTGGAAGCCCAAAGAGGGCTATGGTGAAAAAGGAAATATCTTCCGTTCAAAACTGGAAAGAAGCTGTCTGAGAAACTGCTCTGTGTTCTGTTAATTCATCTCACAGAGTTACATCTCCCTTCAAGAAGCCTTTCGCTACGGCTGTTCTTGTGGAATTGGGAAAGTGATATTTGGAAGCCCATAGAGGGCTATGGTGAGAAAGGAAATATCTTCCGTTCATAACTGGAAAGAAGCTTTCTGAGAAACTGCTCTGTGTTCTGTTAATTCATCTCACAGACTTACATCTTTCCCTTCAAGAAGCCTTTCGCTAAAGCTGTTCTTGTGGAATTGGCAAAGGGATACTTGGAAGCCCATAGAGGGCTATGGTGAAAAAGGAAATATCTTCCGTTGAAAACTGGAAAGAAGCTTTCTGAAAAACTGCCCTGTGTTCTGTTAATTCATCTCACAGACTTACATCTTTCCCTTCAAGAAGCCTTTCGCTAAGGCTGTTCTTGTGGAATTGGCAATGGGATATTTGGAAGCCCATAGAGGGCTATGGTGAAAAAGGAAATATCTTCCGTTCAAAACGGGAAAGAAGCTTTCTGAGAAACTGCTCTGTGTTCTGTTAATTCATCTCACAGAGTTACATCTTTCCCTTCAAGAAGCCTTTCGCTAAGGCTGTTCTTGTGGAATTGGCAAAGGGATATTTGGAAGCCCATAGAGGGCTATGGTGAAAAAGGAAATATCTTCCGTTCAAAACTGGAAAGAAGCTTTCTGAGAAACTGCTCTGTGTTCTGTTAATTCATCTCACAGAGTTACATCTTTCCCTTCAAGAAGCCTTTCGCTAAGGCTATTCTTGTGGAATTGGCAAAGGGATATTTGTAAGCCCATAGAGGGCTATGGTGAAAAAGGAAATATCTTCCGTTCAAAACTGGAAAGAAGCTTTCTGAGAAACTGCTCTGTGTTCTGTTAATTCATCTCACAGAGTTACATCTTTCCCTTCAAGAAGCCTTTCGCTAAGGCTGTTCTTGTGGAATTGGCAAAGGGATATTGGAAGCCCGTAGAGGGCTATGGGGAAGCCCATGGAGGGCTATGGTGAAAAAGGAAATATCTTCCGTTCAAAACTGGAAAGAAGCTTTCTGAGAAACTGCTCTGTGTTCTGTTAATTCATCTCACAGAGTTACATCTTTCCCTTCAAGAAGCCTTTCGCTAAGGCGGTTCTTATGGAATTGGCAAGGGATATTTGGAAGCCCATAGAGGGCTATGTTGAAAAAGGAAATATCTTCCGTTCAAAACTGGAAAGAAGCTATCTCAGAAACTGCTCTGTGTTCTGTTAATTCATCTCACAGAGTTACATCTTTCCCTTCAAGAAGCCTTTCGCGAAGGCTGTTCTTGTGGAATTGGCAAAGGGATATTTTGAAGCCCCTAGAGGGCTATGGTGAAAAAGGAAATATCTTCCATTCAAAACTGGAAAGAAGCTTTCTGAGAAACTGCTCTGTGTTCTGTTAATTCATCTCACAGACTTACATCTTTCCCTTCAAGAATCCTTACGCTACGGCTGTTCTTGTGGAATTGGCAAAGGGATATTTGGAAGCCCATAGAGGGCTATGGTGAAAAAGGAAATATCTTCCGTTCAAAACTGGAAAGAAGCTTTCTGAGAAACTGCTCTGTGTTCTGTTAATTCATCTCACAGAGTTACATCTTTCCCTTCAAGAAGCCTTTCGCTAAGGCTGTTCTTGTGGAATTGGCAAAGTGATATTTGGAAGCCCATACAGGGCTATGGTGAAAAAGGAAATATCTTCCGTTCAAAACTGGAAAGAAGCTTTCTGAGAAACTGCTCTGTGTTCTGTTAATTCATCTCACAGAGTTACATCTTTCCCTTCAAGAAGCCTTTCGCTAAGGCCGTTCTTGTGGAATTGGCAAAGAGATATTTGAAAACCGAAAGAGGGCTATGTTGAAAAAGGAAATAACTTCCGTTCAAAACTGGAAAGAAGTTTCTGAGAAACCTCTCTGTGTTCTGTTAATTCATCTCACAGAGTTACATCTTTCCCTTCAAGAAGCCTTTCGCTAAGGCTGTTCTTGTGGAATTGGAAAGGGATACTTGGAAGTCCATAGAGGGCTATGGTGAAAAAGGAAATATCTTCCGTACAAAACTGGAAAGAAGATTTCTGAGAAACTACTCTGTGTTCTGTTAATTCTTCTCACAGAGTTACATCTTTCCCTTCAAGAAGCCTTTCGCTAAGGCTGTTCTTGTGGAATTGGCAGAGGGATATTGGAAGCCCGTAGAGGGCTATGGTGAAGCCCATAGAGGGCTATGGTGAAAAAGGAAATATCTTCCGTTCAAAACTGGAAAGAAGATTTCTGAGAAACTGCTCTGTGTTCTGTTAATTCATCTAACAGAGTTACATCTTTCCCTTCAAGAAGCCTTTCGCTAAGGCTGTTCTTGTGGAATTGGCAAAGGGATATTTGGAAGCCCATAGAGGGCTATGGTGAAAAAGGAAATATCTTCCGTTCACAACTAGACCCACAGAGTTACATCTCCCTTCAAGAAGCCTTTCGCTACGGCTGTTCTTGTGGAATTGGGAAAGTGATATTTTGAAGCCCTTAGAGGGCTATGGTGAGAAAGGAAATATCTTCCGTTCAAAACTGGAAAGAAGCTTTCTGAGAAACTGCTCTGTGTTCTCTTAATTCATCTCACAGACTTACATCTTTCCCTTCAAGAAGCCTTTCGCTAAGGCTGTTCTTGTGGAATTGGCAAAGGGATATTTGGAAGCCCATAGAGGGCTATGGTGAAAAAGGAAAATCTTCCGTTGAAAACTGGAAAGAAGCTTTCTGAGAAACTGCCCTGTGTTCTGTTAATTCATCTCACAGAGTTACATCTTTCCCTTCAAGAAGCCTTTCGCTAAGGCTGTTCTTGTGGAATTGGCAAAGGGATATTTCGAAACCCATAGAGGGCTATGGTGAAAAAGGAAATATCTTCCGTTCAAAACTGGAAAGAATCTTTCTGAGAAACTGCTCTGTGTTCTGTTCATTCATCTCACAGAGTTACATCTTTCCCTTCAAGAAGCCTTTCGCTAAGGCTGTTCTTGTGGAATTGGAAAAGGGATATTTGGAAGCCCTTAGAGGGCTATGGTGAAAAGGGAAATATCTTCCGTTCAAAACTGGAAAGAAGCTTTCTGAGAAACTGCTCTGTGTTCTGTTAATTCATCTCACATAGTTACATCTTTCCCTTCAAGAACCCTTTCGCTAAAGCTGTTCTTGTGGAATTGGCAAAGGTATATTTGGAAGCCCCTAGAGGTCTATGGTGAAAAATTAAATATCTTCCGTTCAAAACTGGAAAGAAGCTTTCTGAGAAACTGCTCTGTGTTCTGTTAATTCATCTCACAGAGTTACATCTTTCCCTTCAAGAAGCCTTTCGCTAAGGCTATTCTTGTGGAATTGGCAAAGGGATATTTGGAAGCCCATACAGGGCTATGGTGAAAAAGGAAATATCTTCCGTTCAAAACTGGAAAGAAGCTTTCTGAGAAACTGCTCTGTGTTCTGTTAATTCATCTCACAGAGTTACATCTTTCCCTTCAAGAAGCCTTTCGCTAAGGCTTTTCTTGTGGAATTGGCAAAGGGATATTGGAAGCCCGTAGAGGGCTATGGTGAAGCCCATAGAGGGCTGTGGTGAAAAAGGAAATATCTTCCGTTCAAAACTTGAAAGAAGCTTTCTGAGAAACTGCTCTGTGTTCTTTTAATTCATCTCACAGAGTTACATCTTTCCCTTCAAGAAGCCTTTCGCTAAGGCTGTTCTTGTGGAATTGGCAAAGGGATATTTGGAAGCCCATAGAGGGCTATGGGGAAAAAGGAAATATCTTCCGTTCAAAAGTGGAAAGAAGCTTTCTGAGAAACTGCTCTGTGTTCTGTTAATTCATCTCACAGAGTTACATCTTTCCCTTCAAGAAGCCTTTCGCTAAGGCTGTTCTTGTGGAATTGGCAAAGGGATATTTGGAAGCCCATAGAGGGCTATGGTGAAAAATTAAATATCTTCCATTCAAAACTGGAAAGAAGCTTTCTGAGAAACTGCTCTGTGTTCTGTTAATTCATCTCACAGAGTTACATCTTTCCCTTCAAGAAGCCTTTCGCTAAGGCTGTTCTTGTGGAATTGGCAAAGGGATATTTGGAAGCCCATAGAGGGCTATGGTGAAAAAGGAAATATCTTCCGTTCAAAACTGGAAAGAAGCTTTCTGAGAAACTGCTCTGTGTTCTGTTAATTCATCTCACAGAGTTACATCTCCCTCAAGAAGCCTTTCGCTACGGCTGTTCTTGTGTAATTGGGAAAGGGATATTTGCAAGCCCATAGAGGGCTATGGTGAAAAAGGAAATATCTTCCGTTCAAAACTGGAAAGAAGCTTTCTGAGAAACTGCTCTGTGTTCTGTTCATTCATCTCACAGAGTTACATCTTTCCCTTCAAGAAGCCTTTCCCTAAGGCTGTTCTTGTGGAATAGGCAAAGGGATATTTGGAAGCCCATAGAGGGCTATGGTGTAAAAGGAAATATCTTCCGTTCAAAACTGGAAAGAAGCTTTCTGAGAAACTGCTCTGTGTTCTGTTAATTCATCTCACAGAGTTACATCTTTCCCTTCATAATCCTTTCGCTAAGGCTGTTCTTGTGGAATTGGCAAAGTGATATTTGGAAGCCCATACAGGGCTATGGTGAAAAAGGAAATATCTTCCGTTCAAAACTGGAAAGAAGCTTTCTGAGAAACTGCTCTGTGATCTGTTAATTCATCTCACAGAGTTACATCTTTCCCTTCAAGAAGCCTTTGGCTAAGGCTGTTCTTGGGGAATTGGCAAAGGGATATTTGGAAGCCCATAGAGGGCTATGGTGAAAAAGGAAATATCTTCCGTTCAAAACTGGAAAGAAGCTTTCTGAGAAACTGCTCTGTGTTCTGTTAATTCATCTCACAGAGTTACATCTTTCCATTCAAGAAGCCTTTCGCTAATGCTGTTCTTGTGGAATTGGCAAAGTGATATTTGGAAGCCCATACAGGGCTATGGTGAAAAAGGAAATATCTTCTGTTCAAAACTGGAAAGAAGCTTTCTGAGAAACTGCTCTGTGATCTGTTAATTCATCTCACAGAGTTACATCTTTCCCTTCAAGAAGCCTTTGGCTAAGGCTGTTCTTGGGGAATTGGCAAAGGGATATTTGGAAGCCCAAAGAGGGCTATGGTGAAAAAGGAAATATCTTCCGTTCAAAACTGGAAAGAAGCTGTCTGAGAAACTGCTCTGTGTTCTGTTAATTCATCACACAGAGTTACATATTTCCCTTCAAGAAGCCTTACGCTATGGCTGTTCTTGTGGAATTGGCAAAGGGATATTTGGAAGCCCATAGAGGGCTATGGTGAAAAAGGAAATATCTTCCGTTCAAAACTGGAAAGAAGCTTTCTGAGAAACTGCTCTGTGTTCTGCTAATTCATTTCACAGAGTTACATCTTTCCCTTCAAGAAGCCTTTCGCTAAGGCTGTTCTTGTGGAATTGCAAAGTGATATTTGGACGTCCATACAGGCCTATGGTGAAAAAGGAAATATCTTATGTTCAAAACTGGAAGAAGCTTTCTGAGAAACTGCTCTGTGTTCTGCTAATTCATCTCACAGACTTACATCTTTCCCTTCAAGAAGCCTTTCGCTAAGGCTGTTCTTGTGGAATTGGCAAAGGGATATTTGGAAGCCCATAGAGGGGTATGGTGAAAAAGGAAATATCTTCCGTTGAAAACTGGAAAGAAGCTTTCTGAGAAACTGCTCTGTGTTCTGTTAATTCATCTCACAGAGTTACATCTTTCCCTTCAAGAAGCCTTTCGCTAAGGCTGTTCTTGGGGAATAGGCAAAGGGATATTTGGAACCCAAAAGAGGGCTATGGTGAAAAAGGAAATATCTTCCGTTCAAAACTGGAAAGAAGCTTTCTGAGAAACTGCTCTGTGTTCTGTTAATAGATCTCACAGAGTTACATCTTTCACTTCAAGAAGCCTTTCGCTAAGGCTGTTCTTGTGGAATTGGCAAAGGGATATTTCGAAACCCATAGAGGGCTATGGTGAAAAGGGAAATATCTTCCGTTCAAAACTGGAAAGAAGCTTTCTGAGAAACTGCTCTGTGTTCTGTTAATTCATCTCACATAGTTACATCTTTCCCTTCAAGAACCCTTTCGCTAAAGCTGTTCTTGTGGAATTGGCAAAGGGATATTTGGAAGCCCCTAGAGGTCTATGGTGAAAAATTAAATATCTTCCGTTCAAAACTGGAAAGAAGCTTTCTGAGAAACTGCTCTGTGTTCTGTTAATTCATCTCACAGAGTTACATCTTTCCCTTCAAGAAGCCTTTCGCTAAGGCTATTCTTGTGGAATTGGCAAAGGGATATTTGGAAGCCCATACAGGGCTATGGTGAAAAAGGAAATATCTTCCGTTCAAAACTGGAAAGAAGCTTTCTGAGAAACTGCTCTGTGTTCTGTTAATTCATCTCACAGAGTTACATCTTTCCCTTCAAGAAGCCTTTCGCTAAGGCTTTTCTTGTGGAATTGGCAAAGGGATATTGGAAGCCCGTAGAGGGCTATGGTGAAGCCCATAGAGGGCTGTGGTGAAAAAGGAAATATCTTCCGTTCAAAACTGGAAAGAAGCTTTCTGAGAAACTGCTCTGTGTTCTGTTAATTCATCTCACAGAGTTACATCTTTCCCTTCAAGAAGCCTTTCGCTAAGGCTGTTCTTGTGGAATTGGCAAAGGGATATTTGGAAGCCCATAGAGGGCTATGGGGAAAAAGGAAATATCTTCCGTTCAAAAGTGGAAAGAAGCTTTCTGAGAAACTGCTCTGTGTTCTGTTAATTCATCTCACAGAGTTACATCTTTCCCTTCAAGAAGCCTTTCGCTAAGGCTGTTCTTGTGGAATTGGCAAAGGGATATTTGGAAGCCCATACAGGGCTATGGTGAAAAATTAAATATCTTCCATTCAAAACTGGAAAGAAGCTTTCTGAGAAACTGCTCTGTGTTCTGTTAATTCATCTCACAGAGTTACATCTTTCCCTTCAAGAAACCTTTCGCTAAGGCTGTTCTTGTGGAATTGGCAAAGGGATATTTGGAAGCCCATAGAGGGCTATGGTGAAAAAGGAAATATCTTCCGTTCAAAACTGGAAAGAAGCTTTCTGAGAAACTGCTCTGTGTTCTGTTAATTCATCTCACAGAGTTACATCTCCCTCAAGAAGCCTTTCGCTACGGCTGTTCTTGTGTAATTGGGAAAGGGATATTTGCAAGCCCATAGAGGGCTACGGTGAAAAAGGAAATATCTTCCGTTCAAAACTGGAAAGAAGCTTTCTGAGAAACTGCTCTGTGTTCTGTTCATTCATCTCACAGAGTTACATCTTTCCCTTCAAGAAGCCTTTCCCTAAGGCTGTTCTTGTGGAATAGGCAAAGGGATATTTGGAAGCCCATAGAGGGCTATGGTGAAAAAGGAAATATCTTCCGTTCAAAACTGGAAAGAAGCTTTCTGAGAAACTGCTCTGTGTTCTGTTAATTCATCTCACAGAGTTACATCTTTCCCTTCATAATCCTTTCGCTAAGGCTGTTCTTGTGGAATTGGCAAAGTGATATTTGGAAGCCCATACAGGGCTATGGTGAAAAAGGAAATATCTTCCGTTCAAAACTGGAAAGAAGCTTTCTGAGAAACTGCTCTGTGATCTGTTAATTCATCTCACAGAGTTACATCTTTCCCTTCAAGAAGCCTTTGGCTAAGGCTGTTCTTGGGGAATTGGCAAAGGGATATTTGGAAGCCCATAGAGGGCTATGGTGAAAAAGGAAATATCTTCCGTTCAAAACTGGAAAGAAGCTTTCTGAGAAACTGCTCTGTGTTCTGTTAATTCATCTCACAGAGTTACATCTTTCCATTCAAGAAGCCTTTCGCTAATGCTGTTCTTGTGGAATTGGCAAAGTGATATTTGGAAGCCCATACAGGGCTATGGTGAAAAAGGAAATATCTTCTGTTCAAAACTGGAAAGAAGCTTTCTGAGAAACTGCTCTGTGATCTGTTAATTCATCTCACAGAGTTACATCTTTCCCTTCAAGAAGCCTTTGGCTAAGGCTGTTCTTGGGGAATTGGCAAAGGGATATTTGGAAGCCCAAAGAGGGCTATGGTGAAAAAGGAAATATCTTCCGTTCAAAACTGGAAAGAAGCTGTCTGAGAAACTGCTCTGTGTTCTGTTAATTCATCACACAGAGTTACATATTTCCCTTCAAGAAGCCTTACGCTATGGCTGTTCTTGTGGAATTGGCAAAGGGATATTTGGAAGCCCATAGAGGGCTATGGTGAAAAAGGAAATATCTTCCGTTCAAAACTGGAAAGAAGCTTTCTGAGAAATTGCTCTGTGTTCTGTTAATTTATCTCACAGAGTTACATCTCTCCCTTCAAGAAGAATTTCGCTAAGGCTGTTCTTCTTTAATTGGCAAAGTGATATTTGGAAGTCCATAGAGGCCTATGGTGAAAAAGGAAATATCTTATATTCAAAACTGGAAAGAACCTTTCTGAAAAACAGCTCTGTGTTCTGTTAATTCATCTCACAGACTTACATCTTTCCCTTGAAGAAGCCTTTCCCTAAGCCTGTTCTTGTGGAATTTGCAAAGGGATATTTGGAAGCCCATAGAGGGCTATGGTGAAAAAGGAAATATCTTCCGTTCAAAACTGTAAAGAAGCTTTCAGATAAACTGCTCTGTGTTCTGTTAATTCATGTGACAGAGTTTCATCTTTCCCTTGAAGAAGACTTTGGCTAAGGCTGTTCTTGTGGAATTGGCAAAGGGATATTTGGAAGCCCATAGAGGGCTATGGTGAAAAAGGAAATATCTTCCGTTCAAAACTGGAAAGAAGCTTTCGGAGAAACTGCTCTGTGTTCTGTTAATTCATCTCACAGAGTTACATCTTTCCCTTCAAGAAGCCTTTCGCTAAGGCTGTTCTTGTGGAATTGGCAAAGGGATATTTGGAAGCCCATAGAGGGCTATGGTGAAAAAGGAAATATCTTCCGTTCAAAACTGGAAAGAAGCTTTCTGAGAAACTGCTCTGTCTTCTGTTAATTCATCTCACAGAGTTACATCTTTCCCTTCAAGAAGCCTTTCGCTAAGGCTGTTCTTGTGGAATTGGCAAAGTGATATTTGGACGTCCATACAGGCCTATGGTGAAAAAGGAAATATCTTATGTTCAAAACTGGAAGAAGCTTTCTGAGAAACTGCTCTGTGATCTGTTAATTCATCTCACAGAGTTACATCTTTCCCTTCAAGAAGCCTTTGGCTAAGGCTGTTCTTGGGGAATTGGCAAAGGGATATTTGGAAGCCCAAAGAGGGCTATGGTGAAAAAGGAAATATCTTCCGTTCAAAACTGGAAAGAAGCTGTCTGAGAAACTGCTCTGTGTTCTGTTAATTCATCACACAGAGTTACATATTTCCCTTCAAGAAGCCTTAGGCTATTGCTGTTCTTGTGGAATTGGCAAAGGGATATTTGGAAGCCCATAGAGGGCTATGGTGAAAAAGGAAATATCTTCCGTTCACAACTGGAAAGAAGCTTTCTGAGAAACTGCTCTGTGTTCTGCTAATTCATTTCACAGAGTTACATCTTTCCCTTCAAGAAGCCTTTCGCTAAGGCTGTTCTTGTGGAATTGCAAAGTGATATTTGGACGTCCATACAGGCCTATGGTGAAAAAGGAAATATCTTATGTTCAAAACTGGAAGAAGCTTTCTGAGAAACTGCTCTGTGTTCTGCTAATTCATCTCACCGAGTTACATCTTTCCCTTCAAGAAGCCTTTGGCTAAGGCTGTTCTTGGGGAATTGGAAAGGGATATTTGGAAGCCCAAAGAGGGCTATGGTGAAAAAGGAAATATCTTCCGTTCAAAACTGGAAAGAAGCTGTCTGAGAAACTGCTCTGTGTTCTGTTAATTCATCTCACAGAGTTACATATTTCCCTTCAAGAAGCCTTACGCTACGGCTGTTCTTGTGGAATTGGCAAAGGGATATTTGGAAGCCAATAGAAGGCTATGTTGAAAAAGAAAATATCTTCCGTTCAAAACTGGAAAGAAGCTTTCTGAGAAACTGCTCTGTGTTCTGTTAATTCATCTCACAGAGTTACATCTTTCCCTTCAAGAAGACTTTCGCTAAGGCTGTTCTTGTGGAATTGGCAAAGGGATATTTGGAAGCCCATAGAGGGCTATGGTGAAAAAGGAAATATCTTCCGTTCAAAACTGGAAAGAAGCTTTCTGAGAAATTGCTCTGTGTTCTGTTAATTTATCTCACAGAGTTACATCTCTCCCTTCAAGAAGCCTTTCGCTAAGGCTGTTCTTCTGGAATTGGCAAAGTGATATTCGGAAGTCCATAGAGGCCTATGGTGAAAAAGGAAATATCTTATATTCAAAACTGGAAAGAACCTTTCTGAAAAACAGCTCTGTGTTCTGTTAATTCATCTCACAGACTTACATCTTTCCCTTCAAGAAGCCTTTCCCTAAGCCTGTTCTTGTGGAATTTGCAAAGGGATATTTGGAAGCCCATAGAGGGCTATGGTGAAAAAGGAAATATCTTCCGTTCAAAACTGTAAAGAAGCTTTCAGATAAACTGCTCTGTGTTCTGTTAATTCATGTGACAGAGTTTCATCTTTCCCTTGAAGAAGACTTTGGCTAAGGCTGTTCTTGTGGAATTGGCAAAGGGATACTTGGAAGCCCATAGAGGGCTATGGTGAAAAAGGAAATATCTTCCGTTCAAAACTGGAAAGAAGCTTTCTGAGAAACTGCTCTGTGTTCTGTTAATTCATCTCACAGAGTTACATCTTTCCCTTCAAGAAGCCTTTCGCTAAGGCTGTTCTTGTGGAATTGGCAAAGGGATATTTGGAAGCCCATAGAGGGCTATGGTGAAAAAGGAAATATCTTCCGTTCAAAACTGGAAAGAAGCTTTCTGAGAAACTGCTCTGTCTTCTGTTAATTCATCTCACAGAGTTACATCTTTCCCTTCAAGAAGCCTTTCGCTAAGGCTGTTCTTGTGGAATTGGCAAAGTGATATTTGGACGTCCATACAGGCCTATGGTGAAAAAGGAAATATCTTATGTTCAAAACTGGAAGAATTTTTCTGAGAAACTGCTCTGTGATCTGTTAATTCATGTCACAGAGTTACATCTTTCCCTTCAAGAAGCCTTTGGCTAAGGCTGTTCTTGGGTAATTGGCAAAGGGATATTTGGAAGCCCAAAGAGGGCTATGGTGAAAAAGGAAATATCTTCCGTTCAAAACTGGAAAGAAGCTGTCTGAGAAACTGCTCTGTGTTCTGCTAATTCATCACACAGAGTTACATATTTCCCTTCAAGAAGCCTTACGCTATGGCTGTTCTTGTGGAATTGGCAAAGGGATATTTGGAAGCCCATAGAGGGCTATGGTGAAAAAGGAAATATCTTCCGTTCAAAACTGGAAAGAAGCTTTCTGAGAAACTGCTCTGTGTTCTGTTAATTCATTTCACAGAGTTACATCTTTCCCTTCAAGAAGCCTTTCGCTAAGGCTGTTCTTGTGGAATTGCAAAGTGATATTTGGACGTCCATACAGGCCTATGGTGAAAAAGGAAATATCTTATGTTCAAAACTGGAAGAAGCTTTCTGAGAAACTGCTCTGTGTTCTGCTAATTCATCTCACAGACTTACATCTTTCCCTTCAAGAAGCCTTTCGCTAAGGCTGTTCTTCTGGAATTGGCAAAGGGATATTTGGAAGCCCATAGAGGGCTATGGTGAAAAGGGAAATATCTTCCGTTGAAAACTGGAAAGAAGCTTTCTGAGAAACTGCTCTGTGTTCTGTTAATTCATCTCTCAGAGTTACATCTTTCCCTTCAAGAAGCCTTTCGCTAAGGCTGTTCTTGGGGAATAGGCAAAGGGATATTTGGAACCGCAAAGAGGGCTATGGTGAAAAAGGTAATATCTTCCGTTCAAAACTGGAAAGAAGCTTTCTGAGAAACTGCTCTGTGTTCTGTTCATTCATCTCACAGAGTTACATCTTTCCCTTCAAGAAGCCTTTCGATAAGGCTGTTCTTGTGGAATTGGCAAAGGGATATTTGGAAGCCCATAGAGGGCTATGGTGAAAAAGGAAATATCTTCCGTTCAAAACTGGAAAGAAACTTTCTGAGAAACTGCTCTGTGTTCTGTTAATTCATCTCACAGAGTTACATCTTTCCATTCAAGAAGCCTTTCGCTAATACTGTTCTTGTGGAATTGGCAAAGTGATATTTGGAAGCCCATACAGGGCTATGGTGAAAAAGGAAATATCTTCCGTTCAAAACTGGAAAGAAGCTTTCTGAGAAACTGCTCTGTGATCTGTTTATTCATCTCACCGAGTTACATCTTTCCCTTCAAGAAGCCTTTGGCTAAGGCTGTTCTTGGGGAATTGGAAAGGGATATTTGGAAGCCCAAGGAGGGCTATGGTGAAAAAGGAAATATCTTCCGTTCAAAACGGGAAAGAAGCTGTCTGAGAAACTGCTCTGTGTTCTGTTAATTCATCTCACAGAGTTACATATTTCCCTTCAAGAAGCCTTACGCTACGGCTGTTCTTGTGGAATTGGCAAAGGGATATTTGGAAGCCAATAGAAGGCTATGTTGAAAAAGAAAATATCTTCCGTTCAAAACTGGAAAGAAGCTTTCTGAGAAACTGCTCTGTGTTCTGTTAATTCATCTCACAGAGTTACATCTTTCCCTTCAAGAAGCCTTTGGCTAAGGCTGTTCTTGTGGAATTGGCAAAGGGATATTTGGAAGCCCATAGAGGGCTATGGTGAAAAAGGAAATATCTTCCGTTCAAAACTGGAAAGAAGCTTTCTGAGAAATTGCTCTGTGTTCTGTTAATTTATCTCACAGAGTTACATCTCTCCCTTCAAGAAGCCTTTCGCTAAGGCTGTTCTTCTGGAATTGGCAAAGTGATATTTGGAAGTCCATAGAGGCCTATGGTGAAAAAGGAAATATCTTATATTCAAAACTGGAAAGAACCTTTCTGAAAAACAGCTCTGTGTTCTGTTAATTCATCTCACAGACTTACATCTTTCCCTTCAAGAAGCCTTTCCCTAAGCCTGTTCTTGTGGAATTTGCAAAGGGATATTTGGAAGCCCATAGAGGGCTATGGTGAAAAAGGAAATATCTTCCGTTCAAAACTGTAAAGAAGCTTTCAGATAAACTGCTCTGTGTTCTGTTAATTCATGTGACAGAGTTTCATCTTTCCCTTGAAGAAGACTTTGGCTAAGGCTGTTCTTGTGGAATTGGCAAAGGGATATTTGGAAGCCCATAGAGGGCTATGGTGAAAAAGGAAATATCTTCCGTTCAAAACTGGAAAGAAGCTTTCTGAGAAACTGCTCTGTGTTCTGTTAATTCATCTCACAGAGTTACATCTTTCCCTTCAAGAAGCCTTTCGCTAAGGCTGTTCTTGTGGAATTGGCAAAGGGATATTTGGAAGCCCATAGAGGGCTATGGTGAAAAAGGAAATATCTTCCGTTCAAAACTGGAAAGAAGCTTTCTGAGAAACTGCTCTGTCTTCTGTTAATTCATCTCACAGAGTTACATCTTTCCCTTCAAGAAGCCTTTCGCTAAGGCTGTTCTTGTGGAATTGGCAAAGTGATATTTGGACGTCCATACAGGCCTATGGTGAAAAAGGAAATATCTTATGTTCAAAACTGGAAGAAGCTTTCTGAGAAACTGCTCTGTGTTCTGCTAATTCATCTCACAGACTTACATCTTTCCCTTCAAGAAGCCTTTCGCTAAGGCTGTTCTTGTGGAATTGGCAAAGGGATATTTGGAAGCCCATAGAGGGCTATGGTGAAAAAGGAAATATCTTCCGTTCAAAACTGGAAAGAAGCTTTCTGAGAAACTGCTCTGTGTTCTGTTAATTCATCTCACCTAGTTACATCTTTCCCTTCAAGAAGCCTTTCGCTAAAGCTGTTCTTGTGGAATTGGCAAAGGGATATTTGGAAGCCCCTAGTGGTCTATGGTGAAAAAGGAAATATCTTCCGTTCAAAACTGGAAAGAAGCTTTCAGAGAAACTGCTCTGTGTTCTGTTAATTCATCTCACAGAGTTACATATTTCCCTTCAAGAAGCCTTACGCTACGGCTGTTCTTGTGGACTTGGAAAAGGGATATTTGGAAGCCCCTAGAGGTCTATGGTGAAAAAGGAAATATCTTCCGTTCAAAACTGGAAAGAAGCTTTATGAGAAACTGCTCTGTGTTCTGTTAATTCATCTCACAGAGTTACATCTCCCTTCAAGAAGCCTTTCGCTACGGCTGTTCTTGTGGAATTGGGAAAGTGATATTTGGAAGCCCATAGAGGGCTATGGTGAAAAAGGAAATATCTTCCGTTCAAAACTGGAAAGAAGCTTTCTGAGAAACTGCTCTGTGTTCTGTTAATTCATCTCACAGAGTTACATCTTTCCCTTCAAGAAGCCTTTCGCTAAGGCTATTCTTGTGGAATTGGCAAAGGGATATTTGGAAGACAATAGAGGGCTATGGTGAAAAAGGAAATATCTTCCGTTCAAAACTGGAAAGAAGCTTTCTGAGAAACTGCTCTGTGTTCTGTTAATTCATCTCACAGAGTTACATCTTTCCCTTCAAGAAGCCTTTCGCTAAGGCTGTTCTTGTGGAATTGGCAAAGTGATATTGGAAGCCCGTAGAGGGCTATGGGGAAGCCCATAGAGGGCTGTGGTGAAAAAGGAAATATCTTCCGTTCAAAACTGGAAAGAAGCTTTCTGAGAAACTGCTCTGTGTTCTGTTAATTCATCTCACAGAGTTACATCTTTCCCTTCAAGAAGCCTTTCGCTAAGGTTGTTCTTGTGGAATTGGCAAAGGGATATTTGGAAGCCCAAGGAGGGCTATGTTGAAAGAGGAAATATCTTCCGTTCAAAACTGGAAAGAAGCTTTCTGAGAAACTGCTCTGTGTTCTGTTAATTCATCTCACAGAGTTACATCTTTCCCTTCAAGAAGCCTTTCGCTAAGGCTGTTCTTGTGGAATTGGCAAAGGGATATTTGGAAGCCCATAGAGGGCTATGGTGAAAAAGGAAATATCTTCCATTCAAAACTGGAAAGAAGCTTTCTGAGAAACTGCTCTGTGTTCTGTTAATTCATCTCACATAGTTACATCTTTCCCTTCAAGAAGCCATTCGCTAAAGCTGTTCTTGTGGAATTGGCAAAGGGATATTTGGAAGCCCCTAGAGGTCTATGGTGAAAAAGGAAATATCTTCCGTTCAAAACTGGAAAGAAGCGTTCTGAGAAACTGCTCTGTGTTCTGTTAATTCATCTCACAGAGTTACATATTTCCCTTCAAGAAGCCATACGCTACGGCTGTTCTTGTGGAATTGGCAAAGGGATATTTGGAAGCCCATAGAGGGCTATGGTGAAAAAGGAAATATCTTCCGTTCAAAACTGGAAAGAAGATTTCTGAGAAACTGCTCTGTGTTCTGTTAATTCATCTCACAGAGTTACATCTCTCCCTTCAAGAAGCCTTTCGCTAAGGCTGTTCTTGTGGAATTGGCAAAGTGATATTTGGAAGCCCATACAGGGCTATGTTGAAAAAGGAAATATCTTCCGTTCAAAATTGTAAAGAAGCTTTCTGAGGAACTGCTCTGTGATCTGTTAATTCATCTCACAGAGTTACATCTTTCCCTTCAAGAAGCCTTTGGCTAAGGCTGTTCTTGGGGAATTGGCAAAGGGATATTTGGAAGCCCAAAGAGGGCTATTGTGAAAAAGGAAATATCTTCCGTTCAAAACTGGAAAGAAGCTTTCTGAGAAACTGCTCTGTGTTCTGTTAATTCATCTCACAGAGTTACATCTTTCCCTTCAAGAAGCCTTTCGCTAAGGCTGTTCTTGTGGAATTGGCAAAGTGATATTTGGACGTCCATACAGGCCTATGGTGAAAAATAAATATCTTATGTTCAAAACTGGAAGAAGCTTTCTGAGAAACTGCTCTGTGTTCTGCTAATTCATCTCACAGACTTACATCTTTCCCTTCAAGAAGCCTTTCGCTAAGGCTGTTCTTCTGGAATTGGCAAAGGGATATTTGGAAGCCCATAGAGGGCTATGGTGAAAAAGGAAATATCTTCCGTTGAAAACTGGAAAGAAGCTTTCTGAGAAACTGCCCTGTGTTCTGTTAATTCATCTCACAGAGTTACATCTTTCCCTTCAAGAAGCCTTTCGCTAAGGCTGTTCTTGTGGAATTGGCAATGGGAAATTTGGAAGCCCATAGAGGGCTATGGTGAAAAAGGAAATATCTTCCGTTCAAAACGGGAAAGAAGCTTTCTGAGAAACTGCTCTGTGTTCTGTTAATTCATCTCACAGAGTTACATCTTTCCCTTCAAGAAGCCTTTCGCTAAGGCTGTTCTTGTGGAATTCGCAAAGGGATATTTGGAAGCCCATAGAGGGCTATGGTGAAAAAGGAAATATCTTCCGTTCAAAACTTGAAAGAAGCTTTCTGAGAAACTGCTCTGTGTTCTGTTAATTCATCTCACAGAGTTACATCTTTCCCTTCAAGAAGCCTTTCACTAAGGCTATTCTTGTGGAATTGGCAAAGGGATATTTGGAATCCCATAGAGGGCTATGGTGAAAAAGGAAATATCTTCCGTTCAAAACTGGAAAGAAGCTTTCTGAGAAACTGCTCTGTGTTCTGTTAATTCATCTCACAGAGTTACATCTCTCCCTTCAAGAAGCCTTTCGCTAAGGCTGTTCTTGTGGAATTGGCAAAGGAATATTGGAAGCCCGTAGAGGGCTATGGGGAAGCCCATAGAGGGCTATGGTGAAAAAGGAAATATCTTCCGTTCAAAACTGGAAAGAAGCTTTCTGAGAAACTGCTCTGTGTTCTGTTAATTCATCTCACAGAGTTACATCTTTCCCTTCAAGAAGCCTTTCGCTACGGCTGTTCTTGTGGAATTGGCAAAGGGATATTTGGAAGCCCTTAGTGGGCTATGTTGAAAAAGGAAATATCTTCCGTTCAAAACTGGAAAGAAGCTGTCTGAGAAACTGCTCTGTGTTCTGTTAATTCATCTCACAGAGTTACATCTTTCCCTTCAAGAAGCCTTTCGCTAAGGCTTTTCTTGTGGAATTGGCAAAGGGATATTGGAAGCCCGTAGAGGGCTATGGTGAAGCCCATAGAGGGCTATGGTGAAAAAGGATATATCTTCCGTTCAAAACTGGAAAGAAGCTTTCTGAGAAACTGCTGTGTGTTCTGTTAATTCATCTCACAGAGTTACATCTTTCCCTTCAAGAAGCCTTTCGCTAAGGCTGTTCTTGTGGAATTGGCAAAGGGATATTTGGAAGCCCATAGAGGGCTATGGTGAAAAAGGAAATATCTTCCGTTCAAAACTGGAAAGAAGCTTTCTGAGAAACTGCTCTGTGTTCTGTTAATTCATCTCACAGAGTTACATCTTTCCCTTCAAGAAGACATTCGCTAAGGCTCTTCTTGCGGAATTGGCAAAGGGATATTTTGAAACCCATAGAGGGCTATGGTGAAAAAGGAAATATCTTCCGTTCAAAACTGGAAAGAAGCTTTCTGAGAAACTGCTCTGTGTTGTGTTAATTCATCTCACAGAGTTACATCTTTCCCTTCAAGAAGCCTTTCGCTAAGGCTGTTCTTGTGGAATTGGCAAAGGGATATTTCGAAGCCCATAGAGGCTATGGTGAAAAAGGAAATATCTTCCGTTCAAAACTGGAAAGAAGCTTTCTGAGAAACTGCTCTGTGTTCTGTTAATTCATCTCACAGAGTTACATCTTTCCCTTCAAGAAGCCTTTCGCTAAGGCTGTTCTTGTGGAATTGGCAAAGAGATATTTGGAAGCCCATAGAGGGCTATGGTGAAGTCCATAGAGGGCTATGGTGAAAAAGGAAATATCTTCCGTTCAAAACTGGAAAGAAGCTTTCTGAGAAACTGCTCTGTGTTCTGTTCATTCATCTCACAGAGTTACATCTTTCCCTTCAAGAAGCCTTTCGCTAAGGCTGTTCTTGTGGAATTGGCAAAGTGATATTTGGAAGCCCAAAGAGGGCTATGGTGAAAAAGGAAATATCGTCCGTTCAAAACGGGAAATAAGCTTTCTGAGAAACTGCTCCGTGTTCTGTTAATTCATCTCACAGAGTTACGTCTTTCCCTTCAAGAAGCCTTTCGCTAAGGCTGTTCTTGTGGAATTGGCAAAGGGATATTTGGAAGCCCAAAGAGGGCTATGGTGAAAAAGGAAATATCGTCCGTTCAAAACGGGAAATAAGCTTTCTGAGAAACTGCTCTGTGTTCTGTTAATTCATCTCACAGAGTTACATCTTTCCCTTCAAGAAGCCTTTCGCTAAGGCTGTTCTTGTGGAATTGGCAAAGGGATATTTGGAAACCCATAGAGGGCTATGGTGAAAAAGGAAATATCTTCCATTCAAAACTGGAAAGAAGCTTTCTGAGAAACTGCTCTGTGTTCTGTTAATTCATCTCACATAGTTACATCTTTCCCTTCAAGAAGCCTTTCCCTAAAGCTGTTCTTGTGGAATTGGCAAAGGGATATTTGGAAGCAGCTAGAGGTCTATGGTGAAAAAGGAAATATCTTCCGTTCAAAACTGGAAAGAAGCGTTCTGAGAAACTGCTCTGTGTTCTGTTAATTCATCTCACAGAGTTACATATTTCCCTTCAAGAAGCCTTACGCTACGGCTGTTCTTGTGGAATTGGCAAAGGGATATTTGGAAGCCCATAGAGGGCTATGGTGAAAAAGGAAATATCTTCCGTTCAAAACTGGAAAGAAGCTTTCTGAGAAACTGCTCTGTGTTCTGTTAATTCATCTCACAGAGTTACATCTTTCCCTTCAAGAAGCCTTTCGCTAAGGCTGTTCTTGGGGAATAGGCAAAGGGATATTTGGAACCCAAAAGAGGGCTATGGTGAAAAAGGAAATATCTTCCGTTCAAAACTGGAAAGAAGCTTTCTGAGAAACTTCTCTGTGTTCTGTTAATTCATCTCACAGAGTTACATCTTTCCCTTCAAGAAGCCTTTCGTTAAGGCTGTTCTTGTGAAATTGGCAAAGGGATATTTGGAAGCCCATAGAGGGCTATGGTGAAAAAGGAAATATCTTCCGTTCAAGACCGGAAAGAGGCTTTCTGAGAAACTGCTCTGTGTTCTGTTAATTCATCTCACAGAGTTACATCTCTCCCTTCATGAAGCCTTTCGCTAAGGCTGTTCTTGTGGTATTGGCAAAGTGATATTTGGAAGTCCACACAGGCCTATGGTGAAAAAGGAAATATCTTATGTTCAAAACTGGAAAGAAGCTTTCTGAGAAACTGCTCTGTGTTCTGTTAATTCATCTCACAGAGTTACATCTTTCCCTTCAAGAAGCCTTTCGCTAAGGCTGTTCTTGTGGAATTGGCAAAGGGATATTTGGAAGCCCATAGAGGGCTATGGTGAAAAAGGAAATATCTTCCGTTCAAAACTGGAAAGAAGCTTTCTGAGAAACTGCTCTGTGTTCTGTTAATTCATCTCACAGAGTTACATCTTTCCCTTCAAGAAGCCTTTCGCTAAGGCTTTTCTTGTGGAATTGGCAAAGGGATATTGGAAGCCCGTAGAGGGCTATGGTGAAGCCCATAGAGGGCTATGGTGAAAAAGGAAATATCTTCCGTTCAAAACTGGAAAGAAGCTTTCTGAGAAACTGCTCTGTGTTCTGTTAATTCATCTCACAGAGTTACATCTTTCCCTTCAAGAAGCCTTTCGCTAAGGCTGTTCTTGTGGAATTGGCAAAGGGATATTTGGAAGCCCATAGAGGGCTATGGTGAAAAAGGAAATATCTTCCGTTCATAACTGGAAAGAAGCTTTCTGAGAAACTGCTCTGTGTTCTGTTAATTCATCTCACAGAGTTACATCTTTCCCTTCAAGAAGCCTTTCGCTAAGGCTGTTCTTGTGGAATTGGCAAAGGGATATTTGGAAGCCCATAGAGGGCTATGGTGAAAAATTAAATATCTTCCATTCAAAACTGGAAAGAAGCTTTCTGAGAAACTGCTCTGTGTTCTCTTAATTCATCTCACAGAGTTACATATTTCCCTTCTAGAAGCCTTACGCTACGGCTGTTCTTGTGGAATTGGCAAAGGGATATTTGGAAGCCCATAGAGGGCTATGGTGAAAAAGGAAATATCTTCCGTTCAAAACTGGAAAGAAGCTTTCTGAGAAACTGCTCTGTGTTCTGTTAATTCATCTCACAGAGTTACATCTCCCTCAAGAAGCCTTTCGCTACGGCTGTTCTTGTGGAATTGGGAAAGGGATATTTGCAAGCCCATAGAGGGCTATGGTGAAAAAGGAAATATCTTCCGTTCAAAACTGTAAAGAAGCTTTCTGAGAAACTGCTCTGTGTTCTGTTCATTCATCTCACAGAGTTACATCTTTCCCTTCAAGAAGCCTTTCGCTAAGGCTGTTCTTGGGGAATAGGCAAAGGGATATTTGGAAGCCCATAGAGGGCTATGGTGAAAAAGGAAATATCTTCCGTTCAAAACTGGAAAGAAGCTTTCTGAGAAACTGCTCTGTGTTCTGTTAATTCATCTCACAGAGTTACATCTTTCCCTTCATAAGCCTTTCGCTAAGGCTGTTCTTGTGGAATTGGCAAAGTGATATTTGGAAGCCCATAGAGGGCTATGGTGAAAAAGGAAATATCTTCCGTTCAAAACTGGAAAGAAGCTGTCTGAGAAACTGCTCTGTGTTCTGTAAATTCATCTCACAGAGTTACATCTTTCCCTTCAAGAAGCCTTTCGCTAAGGCTGTTCTTGTGTAATTGGCAAAGGGATATTTGGAAGCCCTTAGAGGTCTACGGTGAAAATGCAAATATCTTCCGTTCAAAACTGGAAAGAAGCTTTCTGAGAAACTGCTCTGTGTTCTGTTAATTCCTCACACAGAGTTATATCTCTCCCTTCAAGAAGCCTTTCGCTAAGGCTGTTCTTGTGGAATTGGGAAAGTGATATTTGGAAGTCCATACAGGCCTATGGTGAAAAAGGAAATATCTTATGTTCAAAACTGGAAGAAGCTTTCTGGGAAACTGCTCTGTGTTCTGCTAATTCACCTCACAGACTTACATCTTTCCCTTCAAGAAGCCTTTCGCTAAGCCTGTTCTTGTGGAATTTGCAAAGGGATATTTGGAAGCCCGTAGAGGGCTATGGTGAAAAAGGAAATATCTTCCGTTCAAAACTGGAAAGAAGCTTTCAGAGAACCTGCTATGTGTTCTGTTAATTCATCTCACAGAGTTACATCTTTCCCTTCAAGAAGACATTCGCTAAGGCTGTTCTTGTGGAATTGGCAAAGGGATATTTGGAAGCCCATAGAGGGCTATGGTGAAAAAGGAAATATCTTCCGTTCAAAACCGGAAAGAAGCTTTCTGAGAAACTGCTCTGTGTTCTGTTAATTCATCTCAAAGAGTTACATCTCTCCCTTCAAGAAGCTTTTCGCTAAGGCTGTTCTTGTGGAATTGGCAAAGGGATATTTGGAAGTCCATACAGGCCTATGGTGAAAAAGTAACTATCTTGTGTTCAAAACTGGAAAGAAGCTTTCTGAGAAACTGCTCTATGTTCTGTTAATTCATCCCACAGAGTTACATCTTTCCCCTCAAGAAGCCTTTCCCTATGGCTGTTATTGTAGAATTGGCAAAGGGATATTTGGAAGCCCGTAGAGGGCTATGGTGTAAAAGGAAATATCTTCCGTTCAAAACTGGAAACAAGCTTCCTGAGAAACTGCTCTGTGTTCTGTTAATTCATCTCACATAGTTACATCTTTCCCTTCAAGAAGACTTTCGCTAAGGCTGTTCTTGCCGAATTGGCAAAGGGATATTTGGAAGCCCAAAGAGGGCTATGGTGAAAAAGGAAATATCTTCCGTTCAAAACTGGAAAGAAGCTTTCTGAGAAACTGCTCTGTGTTCAGTTAATTCATCTCACAGAGTTACATCTTTCCCTTCAAGAAGCCTTTCGCTAAGGCTGTTCTTGTGGAATTGGCAAAAGGATATTTGGAAGCACATAGAGGGCTATGGTGAAAAAGGAAATATCTTCCGTTCAAAACTGGAAAGAAGTTTTCCGAGAAACTGCTCTGTGTTCTGTTAATTCATCTCACAGATTTACATCTTTCCCTTCAAGAAGCCTTTGGATAAGGCTGTTCTTGTGGAATTGGCAAAGGGATATTTGGAAGCAGCTAGAGGTCTATGGTGAAAAAGGAAATATCTTCCGTTCAAAACTGGAAAGAAGCGTTCTGAGAAACTGCTCTGTGTTCTGTTAATTCATCTCACAGAGTTACATATTTCCCTTCAAGAAGCCTTACGCTACGGCTGTTCTTGTGGAATTGGCAAAGGGATATTTGGAAGCCCATAGAGGGCTATGGTGAAAAAGGAAATATCTTCCGTTCAAAACTGGAAAGAAGCTTTCTGAGAAACTGCTCTGTGTTCTGTTAATTCATCTCACAGAGTTACATCTTTCCCTTCAAGAAGCCTTTCGCTAAGGCTGTTCTTGGGGAATAGGCAAAGGGATATTTGGAACCCAAAAGAGGGCTATGGTGAAAAAGGAAATATCTTCCGTTCAAAACTGGAAAGAAGCTTTCTGAGAAACTTCTCTGTGTTCTGTTAATTCATCTCACAGAGTTACATCTTTCCCTTCAAGAAGCCTTTCGTTAAGGCTGTTCTTGTGAAATTGGCAAAGGGATATTTGGAAGCCCATAGAGGGCTATGGTGAAAAAGGAAATATCTTCCGTTCAAGACCGGAAAGAGGCTTTCTGAGAAACTGCTCTGTGTTCTGTTAATTCATCTCACAGAGTTACATCTCTCCCTTCATGAAGCCTTTCGCTAAGGCTGTTCTTGTGGTATTGGCAAAGTGATATTTGGAAGTCCACACAGGCCTATGGTGAAAAAGGAAATATCTTATGTTCAAAACTGGAAAGAAGCTTTCTGAGAAACTGCTCTGTGTTCTGTTAATTCATCTCACAGACTTACATCTTTCCCTTCAAGAAGCCTTTCGCTACGGCTGTTCTTGTGGAATTGGCAAAGGGATATTTGGAAGCCCATAGAGGGCTATGGTGAAAAAGGAAATATCTTCCGTTCAAAACTGGAAAGAAGCTTTCTGAGAAACTGCTCTGTGTTCTGTTAATTCATCTCACAGAGTTACATCTTTCCCTTCAAGAAGCCTTTCGCTAAGGCTGTTCTTGTGGAATTGGCAAAGGGATATTTGGAAGCCCATAGAGGGCTATGATGAAAAAGGAAATATCTTCCGTTCAAAACTGGACCCACAGAGTTACAACTCCCTTCAAGAAGCCTTTCGCTACCGCTGTTCTTGTGGAATTGGGAAAGTGATATTTGGAAGCCCATAGAGGGCTATGGTGAAAAAGGAAATATCTTCCGTTCAAAACTGGAAAGAAGCTTTCTGAGAAACTGCTCTGTGTTCTCTTAATTCATCTCACAGACTTACATCTTTCCCTTCAAGAAGCCTTTCGCTAAGGCTGTTCTTGTGGAATTGGCAAAGGGATATTTGGAAGCCCATAGCGGGCTATGGTGAAAAAGGAAATATCTTCCGTTGAAAACTGGAAAGAATCTTTCTGAGAAACTGCCCTGTGTTCTGTTAATTCATCTCACAGAGTTACATCTTTCCCTTCAAGAAGCCTTTCGCTAAGGCTGTTCTTGTGGAATTGGCAAAGGGATATTTGGAAGCCCATAGAGGGCTATGGTGAAAAAGGAAATATCTTCCGTTCAAAACTGGAAAGAAGCTTTCTGAGAAACTGCTCTGTGTTCTGTTAATTCATCTCACAGAGTTACATCTTTCCCTTCAAGAAGCCTTTCGCTAAGGCTATTCTTGTGGAATTGGCAAAGGGATATTTGGAAGACCATAGAGGGCTATGGTGAAAAAGGAAATATCTTCCGTTCAAAACTGGAAAGAAGCTTTCTGAGAAACTGCTCTGTGTTCTGTTAATTCATCTCACAGAGTTACATCTTTCCCTTCAAGAAGCCTTTCGCTAAGGCTTTTCTTGTGGAATTGGCAAAGGGATATTGGAAGCCCGTAGAGGGCTATGGTGAAGCCCATAGAGGGCTATGGTGAAAAAGGAAATATCTTCCGTTCAAAACTGGAAAGAAGCTTTCTGAGAAACTGCTCTGTGTTCTGTTAATTCATCTCACAGAGTTACATCTTTCCCTTCAAGAAGCCTTTCGCTAAGGCTGTTCTTGTGGAATTGGCAAAGGGATATTTGGAAGCCCATAGAGGGCTATGGTGAAAAAGGAAATATCTTCCGTTCATAACTGGAAAGAAGCTTTCTGAGAAACTGCTCTGTGTTCTGTTAATTCATCTCACAGAGTTACATCTTTCCCTTCAAGAAGCCTTTCGCTAAGGCTGTTCTTGTGGAATTGGCAAAGGGATATTTGGAAGCCCATAGAGGGCTATGGTGAAAAATTAAATATCTTCCATTCAAAACTGGAAAGAAGCTTTCTGAGAAACTGCTCTGTGTTCTCTTAATTCATCTCACAGAGTTACATATTTCCCTTCTAGAAGCCTTACGCTACGGCTGTTCTTGTGGAATTGGCAAAGGGATATTTGGAAGCCCATAGAGGGCTATGGTGAAAAAGGAAATATCTTCCGTTCAAAACTGGAAAGAAGCTTTCTGAGAAACTGCTCTGTGTTCTGTTAATTCATCTCACAGAGTTACATCTCCCTCAAGAAGCCTTTCGCTACGGCTGTTCTTGTGGAATTGGGAAAGGGATATTTGCAAGCCCATAGAGGGCTATGGTGAAAAAGGAAATATCTTCCGTTCAAAACTGTAAAGAAGCTTTCTGAGAAACTGCTCTGTGTTCTGTTCATTCATCTCACAGAGTTACATCTTTCGCTTCAAGAAGCCTTTCGCTAAGGCTGTTCTTGGGGAATAGGCAAAGGGATATTTGGAAGCCCATAGAGGGCTATGGTGAAAAAGGAAATATCTTCCGTTCAAAACTGGAAAGAAGCTTTCTGAGAAACTGCTCTGTGTTCTGTTAATTCATCTCACAGAGTTACATCTTTCCCTTCATAAGCCTTTCGCTAAGGCTGTTCTTGTGGAATTGGCAAAGTGATATTTGGAAGCCCATACAGGGCTATGGTGAAAAAGGAAATATCTTCCGTTCAAAACTGGAAAGAAGCTGTCTGAGAAACTGCTCTGTGTTCTGTAAATTCATCTCACAGAGTTACATCTTTCCCTTCAAGAAGCCTTTCGCTAAGGCTGTTCTTGTGTAATTGGCAAAGGGATATTTGGAAGCCCTTAGAGGTCTACGGTGAAAATGCAAATATCTTCCGTTCAAAACTGGAAAGAAGATTTCTGAGAAACTGCTCTGTGTTCTGTTAATTCCTCACACAGAGTTATATCTCTCCCTTCAAGAAGCCTTTCGCTAAGGCTGTTCTTGTGGAATTGGGAATGTGATATTTGGAAGTCCATACAGGCCTATGGTGAAAAAGGAAATATCTTATGTTCAAAACTGGAAGAAGCTTTCTGGGAAACTGCTCTGTGTTCTGCTAATTCACCTCACAGACTTACATCTTTCCCTTCAAGAAGCCTTTCGCTAAGCCTGTTCTTGTGGAATTTGCAAAGGGATATTTGGAAGCCCGTAGAGGGCTATGGTGAAAAAGGAAATATCTTCCGTTCAAAACTGGAAAGAAGCTTTCAGAGAACCTGCTCTGTGTTCTGTTAATTCATCTCACAGAGTTACATCTTTCCCTTCGAGAAGACATTCGCTAAGGCTGTTCTTGTGGAATTGGCAAAGGGATATTTGGAAGCCCATAGAGGGCTATGGTGAAAAAGGAAATATCTTTCGTTCAAAACCGGAAAGAATCTTTCTGAGAAACTGCTCTGTGTTCTGTTAATTCATCTCACAGAGTTACATCTTTCCCGTCAAGAAGCCTTTCGCTAAGGCTGTTCTTCTGGAATTGGCAAAGGGATATTTGGAAACCCATAGAGGGCTATGGTGAAAAAGGAAATATCTTCCGTTCAAAACTGGAAAGAAGCTTTCTGAGAAACGGCTCTGTGTTGTGTTAATTCATCTCACAGAGTTACATCTTTCCCTTCAAGAAGCCTTTCGCTAAGTCTGTTCTTGTGGAATTGGCAAAGGGATATTTGGAAGCCCATAGAGGCTATGGTGAAAAAGGAAATATCTGCCATTCAAAGCTGGAAAGAAGCTTTCTGAGAAACTGCTCTGTGTTCTGTTAATTCATCTCAAAGAGTTACATCTCTCCCTTCAAGAAGCTTTTCGCTAAGGCTGTTCTTGTGGAATTGGCAAAGGGATATTTGGAAGTCCATACAGGCCTATGGTGAAAAAGTAACTATCTTGTGTTCAAAACTGGAAAGAAGCTTTCTCAGAAACTGCTCTGTGTTCTGTTTATTCATCCCACAGAGTTACATCTTTCCCCTCAAGAAGCCTTTCGCTATGGCTGTTATTGTAGAATTGGCAAAGGGATATTTGGAAGCCCGTAGAGGGCTATGGTGAAAAAGGAAATATCTTCCGTTCAAAACTGGAAACAAGCTTCCTGAGAAACTGCTCTGTGTTCTGTTAATTCATCTGACATAGTTACATCTTTCCCTTCAAGAAGACTTTCGCTAAGGCTGTTCTTGGCGAATTGGCAAAGGGATATTTGGAAGCCCAAAGAGGGCTATGTTGAAAAAGGAAATATCTTCCGTTCAAAACTTGAAAGAAGCTTTCTGAGAAACTGCTCTGTGTTCAGTTAATTCATCTCACAGAGTTACATCTTTCCCTTCAAGAAGCCTTTCGCTAAGGCTGTTCTTGTGGAATTGGCAAAGGGATATTTGGAAGCACATAGAGGGCTATGGTGAAAAAGGAAATATCTTCCGTTCAAAACTGGAAAGAAGTTTTCCGAGAAACTGCTCTATGTTCTGTTAATTCATCTCACAGATTTACATCTTTCCCTTCAAGAAGCCTTTGGCTAAGGCTGTTCTTGTGGAATTGGCATAGGGATATTTTGAAGCCCATAGAGGGCTATGGTGAAAATGCAAATATCTTCCGTTCAAAACTGGAAAGAAGCTTTCTGAGAAACTGCTCTGTGTTCTGTGAATTCATCTCACAGAGTTACATCTTTCCCTTCAAGAAGCCTTTCGCTAAAGCTGTTCTTGTGGAATTGGCAAAGGGATATTTCGAAGCCCATAGAGGCTATGGTGAAAAAGGAAATATCTTCCGTTCAAAACTGGAAAGAAGCTTTCCGAGAAACTGCACTGTGTTCTGTTAATTCATCTCATAGAGTTACATCTTTCCCTTCAAGAAGCGTTTCGCTAAGGCTGTTCTTGTGGAATTGGCAAAGGGATATTTGGAAGCCCATAGAGATCTATGGTGAAGCCCATAGAGGGCTATGGTGAAAAAGGAAATATCTTCCGTTCAAAACTGGAAAGAAGCTTTCTGAGAAACTGCTCCGTGTTCTGTCAATTCATCTCACTGAGTTACATCTTTCCCTTCAAAAGCCTTTCGCTAAGACTGTTGTTGTGGGTTTGGCAAAGGGATATTTGGAAGCCCAAAGAGGGCTATGGTGAAAAAGGAAATATCTTCCGTTCAAAACTGGAAAGAAGCTTTCTGAGAAACTGCTCTGTGTTCTGTTAATTCATCTCACAGAGTTACATCTTTCCCTTCAAGAAGCCTTTCGCTACGGCTGTTCTTGTGGAATTGTCAAAGTGATATTTGGATCCCATAGAGGGCTATGGTGAAAAAGGAAATATCTTCCGTTCAAAACTGGAAAGAAGCTTTCTGAGAAACTGCTCTGTGTTCTGTTAATTCATCTCACAGAGTTACATCTTTCCCTTCAAGAAGCCTTTCGCTAAGGCTGTTCTTGTGGAATTGGCAAAGGAATATTTGGAAGCCCATAGAGGGCTATGGTGAAAAAGGAAATATCTTCCGTTCAAAACTGGAAAGATGCTTTCTGAGAAACTGCTCTGTGTTCTGTTAATTCATCTCACAGAGTTACATCTTTCCCTTCAAGAAGCCTTTCGCTACGGCTGTCCTTGTGGAATTGGCAAAGTGATATTTGGAAGCCCATAGAGGGCTATGGTGAAATAGGAAATATATTCCATTCAAAACTGGAAAGAAGCTTTCTGAGAAACTGCTCTGTGTTCTGTTAATTTATCTCACAGAGTTACATCTTTCCCTTCAAGAAGACTTTCGCTAAGGCTGTTCTCGGGGAATTGGCAAAGGGATATTTGGAAGCCCAAAGAGGGCTATGTTGAAAAAGGAAATATCTTCCGTTCAAAACTGGAAAGAAGCTTTCTGAGAAACTGCTCTGTGTTCAGTTAATTCATCTCACAGAGTTACATCTTTCCCTTCAAGAAGCCTTTCGCTAAGGCTGTTCTTGTGGAATTGGCAAAGGGATGTTTGGAAGCCCATAGAGGGCTATGGTGAAAAAGGAAATATATTCCGTTCAAAACTTTAAAGAAGTTTTCCGAGAAACTGCTCTGTGTTCTGTTAATTCATCTCACAGATTTACATCTTTCCCTTCAAGAAGCCTTTGGCTAAGGCTGTTCTTGTGGAATTGGCATAGGGATATTTTGAAGCCCATAGAGGGCTATGGTGAAAATGCAAATATCTTCCGTTCAAAACTGGAAAGAAGCTTTCTGAGAAACTGCTCTGTGTTCTGTTAATTCATCTCACAGAGTTACATCTTTCCCTTCAAGAAGCCTTTCGCTAAGGCTGTTCTTGTGGAATTGGCAAAGGGATATTACGAAGCCCATAGAGGCTATGGTGAAAAAGGAAATATCTTCCGTTCAAAACTGGAAAGAAGCTTTCTGAGAAACTGCTCTGTGTTCTGTTAATTCATCTCACAGAGTTACATCTTTCCCTTCAAGAAGCCTTTCGCTAAGGCTGTTCTTGTGGAATTGGCAAAGGGATATTTGGAAGCCCATAGAGGGCTATGGTGGAGCCCATAGAGGGCCATGGTGAAAAAGGAAATATCTACCGTTCAAAACTAGAAAGAAGCTTTCTGAGAAACTGCTCTGTGTTCTGTTAATTCATCTCACAGAGTTACATCTTTCCCTTCAAGAAGCCTTTCGCTAAGGCTGTTCTTGTGGAATTGGCAAAGGGATATTTGGAAGCCCAAAGAGGGCTACGGTGAAAAAGGAAATATCGTCCATTCAAAACGGGAAATAAGCTTTCTGAGAAACTGCTCCGTGTTCTGTTAATTCATCTCACAGAGTTACATCTTTCCCTTCAAGAAGCCTTTCGCTAAGGCTGTTCTTGTGGAATTGGCAAAGGGATATTTGGAAGCCCATAGAGGGCTATGGTGAAAAAGGAAATATCTTCCGTTCAAAACTGGAAACAAGCTTTCTGAGAAACTGCTCTGTGTCCTGTTAATTCATCTCACAGAGGTTCATCTTTCTCTTCAAGAAGCCTTTCGCTACGGCTGTTCTTGTGGAATTGGCAAAGGGATATTTGGAAGCCCATAGAGGGCTATGGTGAAAAAGGAAATAACTTCCGTTCAAAAGTGGAAAGAAGCTTTCTGAGAAACTGCTCTGTGTTCTGTTAATTCATCTCACAGACTTACATCTTTCTCTTCAAGAAGCCTTTCCCTACGGCTGTTATTGTGGAATTGGCAAAGGGATATTTGGAAGCCCATAGAGGGCTATGGTGAAAAAGGAAATATCTTCCGTTCAAAACTGGAAAGAAGCTTTCTGAGAAACTGCTCTGTGTTCTGTTAATTCATCTCCCAGGGTTATATCTTTCCCTTCAAGAAGCCTTTCGCTAAGGCTGTTCTTGTGGAATTGGCAAAGGGATATTTGGAAGCCCATAGAATGCTATGGTGAAAAAGGAAATATCTTCCGTTCAAAACTGGAAAGAAGCTTTCTGAGAAACTGCTCTGTGTTAAGTTAATTCATCTCACAGAGGTTCATCTTTCCCTTCAAGAAGCCTTTCGCTACGGCTGTTCTTGTGGAATTGGCAAAGGGATATTTGGAAGCCCATAGAGGGCTGTGGTGAAAAAGGAAATATCTTCCGTTCAAAACTGGAAAGAAGATTTCTGAGAAACTGCTCTGTGTTCTGTTAATTCATCTCACAGAGTTACATCTTTCCCTTCAAGAAGCCTTTCGCTAAGGCTGTTGTTGTGGAGTTGGCAAAGGGATATTTGGAAGCCCATAGAGGGCTATGGTGAAAAAGGAAATATCTTCCGTTCAAAACTGGAAAGAAGCTTTCTGAGAAACTCCTCTGTGTTCTGTTAATTCATCTCACAGAGTTACATCTTTCCCTTCAAGAAGCCTTTGGCTAAGGCTGTTCTTGTGGAATTGGCAAAGGGATATTTGGAAGCCCATAGAGGGCTATGGTGAAAAAGGAAATATCTTCCGTTCAAAACGGGAAAGAAGCTTTCTGAGAAACTGCTCTGTGTTCTGTTAATTCATCTCACAGAGGTTCATCTTTCCCTTCAATAAGCCTTTCGCTACGGCTGTTCTTGTGGAATTGGCAAAGGGATATTTGGAAGCCCATAGAGGGCTATGGTGAAAAAGGAAATATCTTCCGTTCAAAACTGGAAAGAAGCTCTCTGAGAAACTGCTCTGTGTTCTGTTAATTCATCTCACAGACTTACATCTTTCCCTTCAAGAAGCCTTTCGCTACGGCTGTTCTTGTGGAATTGGCAAAGTGATATTTTGAAGCCCATAGATGGCTAGGGTGAAAAAGTAAATATCTTCCGTTCAAAACTGGAAAGAAGCTTCCTGAGAAACTGCTCTGTGTTCTGTTAATTCATCTCCCAGGGTTATATCTTTCCCTTCAAGAAGCCTTTCGCTAAGGCTGTTCTTGTGGAATTGGCAAAGGGATATTTGGAAGCCCATAGAGGGCTATGGTGAAAAAGGAAATATCTTCCGTTGAAAACGGGAAAGAAGCTTTCAGAGAAACTGCTCTGTGTTCTGTTAATTCATCTCACAGAGTTACATCTTTCCCCTCAAGAAGCCTTTCCCTATGGCTGTTTTTGTAGAATTGGCAAAGGGATATTTGGAAGCCCGTAGAGGGCTATGGTGAAAAAGGAATTATCCTCCCTTCAAAACTGGAAAGAAGCTTTCTGAGAAACTGCTCTGTGTTCTGTTAATTCATGTCACAGAGTTACATCTTTCCCTTCAAGAAGCCTTTCACTAAGGGTGTTCTTGTGGAATTGGCAAAGGGATATTTGGAAGCCCAAAGAGGGCTATGTTGAAAAAGGAAATAACTTCCGTTCAAAACTGGAAAGAAGCTTTCTGGGAAAATGCGCTGTGTTCTGTTAATTCATCTCACAGAGTTACATCTTTCCCTTCAAGAAGCCTTTCGCTAAGGCTGTTCTTCTGGAAATGGCAAAGGGATATTTGGAAGCCCATAGAGGGCTATGGTGAAAAACGAAATATCATCCGTTCAAAACTGGAAAGAAGCTTTCTGAGAAACTGCTCTGTGTTCTGTTAATTCATCTCACAGAGTTACATCTTTCCCTTCAAGAAGCCTTTCGCTAAGGCTGTTCTTGTGGAATTGGCAAAGGGATATTTGGAAGCCCATAGAGGGCTATGGTGTAAAAGGAAATATCTTCCGTTGAAAACTGGAAAGAAGCTTTCTGAGAAACTGCTCTGTGTTCTGTTAACTCATCTCAGAGTTACATCTTTCCCGTCAAGAAGCCTTTCGCTAAGGCTGTTGTTGTGGAGTTGGCAAAGGGATATTTGGAAGCCCATAGAGGGCTATGGTGAAAAAGGAAATATCTTCCGTTCAAAACTGGAAAGAAGCATTCTGAGAATCTGCTCTGTGTTCTGTTAATTCATCTCACAGAGTTACAACTTTCCCTTCAAGAAGCCTTTCGCTAAGGCTGTTCTTGTGGAATTGGCAAAGGGATATTTGGAAGCCCATAGAGGGCTATGGTGTAAAAGGAAATATCTTCCGTTGAAAACTGGAAAGAAGCTTTCTGAGAAACTGCTCTGTGTTCTGTTAACTCATCTCAGAGTTACATCTTTCCCGTCAAGAAGCCTTTCGCTAAGGCTGTTGTTGTGGAGTTGGCAAAGGGATATTTGGAAGCCCATAGAGGGCTATGGTGAAAAAGGAAATATCTTCCGTTCAAAACTGGAAAGAAGCATTCTGAGAAACTGCTCTGTGTTCTGTTAATTCATCTCACAGAGTTACAACTTTCCCTTCAAGAAGCCTTTCGCTAAGGCTGTTCTTGTGGAATTGGCAAAGGGATATTTGGAAGCCCATAGAGGGCTATGGTGAAAAACGAAATATCTTCCGTTCAAAACTGGAAAGAAGCTTTCTGAGAAACTGCTCTGTGTTCTGTTAATTCATCTCACAGAGGTTCATCTTTCCCTTCAGGAAGCCTTTCGCTACGGCTGTTCTTGTGGAATTGGCAAAGGGATATTTGGAAGCCCATAGAGGGCTATGGTGAAAAAGGAAATATCTTCCGTTCAAAACTGGAAAGAAGTTTTCTGAGAAACTGCTCTGTGTTCTGTTAATTCATCTCACAGACTTACAACTTTCCCTTCAAGAAGCCTTTCGCTACGGCTGTTCTTGTGGAATAGGCAAAGTGATATTTGGAAGCCCATAGAGGGCTATGGTGAAAAAGGAAATATCTTCCGTTCAAAACTGGAAAGAAGCTTTCTGAGAAACTGCTCTGTGTTCTGTTAATTCATCTCACAGAGTTACATCTCTCCCTTCAAGAAGCTTTTCGCTAAGGCTGTTCTTGTGGAATTGGCAAAGGGATATTTGGAAGTCCATACAGGCCTATGGTGAAAAAGGAAATATCTTCCGTTCAAAACTGGAAAGAAGCTTTCTGAGAAACTGCTCTGTGTTCTGTTAATTCACGTCAGAGATTTACATCTTTCCCTTCAAGAAGCCTTTGGCTAAGGCTGTTCTTGTGGAATTGGCATAGGGATATTCGGAAGCCCATAGAGGGCTATGGTGAAAATGCAAATATCTTCCGTTCAAAACTGGAAAGAAGCTTTCTGAGAAACTGCTCTGTGTTCTGTTTATTCATCTCACAGAGTTACATCTCTCCCTTCAAGAAGCCTTTCGCTAAGGCTGTTCTTGTGGAATTGGCAAAGGGATATTTGGAAGTCCATACAGGCCTATGGTGAAAAAGGAAATATCATGTGTTCAAAACTGGAAAGAAGCTTTCTGAGAAAGTGCTCTGTGTTCTGTTAATTCATCTCACAGAGTTACATCTTTCCCCTCAAGAAGCCTTTCGCTATGGCTGTTATTGTAGAATTGGCAAAGGGATATTTGGAAGCCCGTAGAGGGCTATGATGAAAAAGGAAATATCCTCCGTTCAAAACTGGAAAGAAGCTTTCTGAGAAACTGCTCTGTGTTCTGTTAATTCATGTCACAGAGTTACATCTTTCCCTTCAAGAAGCCTTTCACTAAGGGTGTTCTTGTGGAATTGGCAAAGGGATATTTGGAAGCCCATAGAGGGCTATGGTGAAAAAGGAAATATCTTCCGTTCTAAACTGGAAACAAGCTTTCTGAGAAACTGCTCTGTGTTCTGTGAATTCATCTCACAGAGGTTCATCTTTCCCTTCAATAAGCCTATCGCTACGGCTGTTCTTGTGGAATTGGCAAAGGGATATTTGGAAGCCCATAGAGGGCTACGGTGAAAAAGGAAATATCTTCCGTTCAAAACTGGAAAGAAGCTTTCTGAGAAACTGCTCTGTGTTCTGTTAATTCATCTCACAGAGTTACATCTTTCCCTTCAAGAAGCCTTTCGCTAAGGTGTTCTTGTGGAATTGGCAAAGGTATATTTGGAAGCCCATAGAGGGCTATGGTGAAAAAGGAAATATCTTCCGTTCAAAACTGGAAAGATGCTTTCTGAGAAACTGCTCTGTGTTCTGTTGATTCATCTCACAGAGTTACATCTTTCCCTTCAAGAAGCCTTTCGCTAAGGCTGTTCTTGTGGAATTGGCAAAGGGATGTTTGGAACCCCATAGAGGGCTATGGTGAAAATGCAAATATCTTCCGTTCAAAACTGGAAAGAAGCTTTCTGAGAAACTGCTCTGTGTTCTGTTAATTCATCTCCCAGGGTTATATCTTTCCCTTCAAGAAGCCTTTCGCTAAGGCTGTTCTTGTGGAATTGGCAAAGGGATATTTGGAAGCCCATAGAATGCTATGGTGAAAAAGGAAATATCTTCCGTTCAAAACTGGAAAGAAGCTTTCTGAGAAACTGCTCTGTGTTAAGTTAATTCATCTCACAGAGGTTCATCTTTCCCTTCAAGAAGCCTTTCGCTACGGCTGTTCTTGTGGAATTGGCAAAGGGATATTTGGAAACCCATAGAGGGCTATTGTGAAAAAGGAAATATCTTCCGTTCAAAACTGGAAAGAAGCTTTCTGAGAAACTGCTCTGTGTTCTGTTAATTCATTTCACAGACTTACATCTTTCCCTTCCAGAAGCCTTTCGCTAAGGCTGTTCTTGTGGAATTGGCAAAGGGATATTTGGAAGCCCATAGAGGGCTATGGTGAAAAAGGAAAAATCTTCCGTTCAAAACTGGAAAGAAGCTTTCTGAGAAACTGCTCTGTGTTCTGTTAATTCATCTCACAGAGTTACATCTTTCCCTTGAAGAAGCCTTTCGCTAAGGCTGTTCTTGTGGAATTGGCAAAGGGATATTTGGAAGCCCATAGAGGGCTATGGTGAAAAAGGAAATATCTTCCGTTGAAAACTGGAAAGAAGCTTTCTGAGAAACTGCTCTGTGTTCTGTTAATTCATCTCACAGAGTTACATCTTTCCCTTCAAGAAGCTTTTCGCTAAGGCTGTTGTTGTGGAGTTGGCAAAGGGATATTTGGAAGCCCATAGAGGGCTATGGTGAAAAAGGAAATATCTTCCGTTCAAAACTGGAAAGAAGCTTTCTGAGAAACTCCTCTGTGTTCTGTTAATTCATCTCACAGAGTTACATCTTTCCCTTCAAGAAGCCTTTCGCTAAGGCTGTTCTTGTGGAATTGGCAAAGGGATATTTGGAAGCCCATAGAGGGCTATGGTGAAAAAGGAAATATCTTCCGTTCAAAACTGGAAAAAAGCTTTCTGAGAAACTGCTCTGAGTTCTGTTAATTCATCTCACAGAGGTTCATCTTTCCCTTCAATAAGCCTTTCGCTACGGCTGTTCTTGTGGAATTGGCAAAGGGATATTTGGAAGCCCATAGAGGGCTATGGTGAAAAAGGAAATATCTTCCGTTCAAAACTGGAAAGAAGCTTTCTGAGAAACTGCTCTGTGTTCTGTTAATTCATCTCACAGACTTACATCTTTCCCTTCAAGAAGCCTTTCGCTACGGCTGTTCTTGTGGAATTGGCAAAGTGATATTAGGAAGCCCATAGATGGCTAGGGTGAAAAAGTAAATAACTTCCGTTCAAAACTGGAAAGAAGCTTTCTGAGAAACTGCTCTGTGTTCTGTTAATTCATGTCAGAGATTTACATCTTTCCCTTCAAGAAGCCTTTGGCTAAGGCTGTTCTTGTGGAATTGGCATAGGGATATTTGGAAGCCCATAGAGGGCTATGGTGAAAATGCAAATATCTTCCGTTCAAAACTGGAAAGAAGCTTTCTGAGAAACTGCTCTGTGTTCTGTTTATTCATCTCACAGAGTTACATCTCTCCCTTCAAGAAGCCTTTCGCTAAGGCTGTTCTTGTGGAATTGGCAAAGGGATATTTGGAAGTCCATACAGGCCTATGGTGAAAAAGGAAATATCATGTGTTCAAAACTGGAAAGAAGCTTTCTGAGAAAGTGCTCTGTGTTCTGTTAATTCATCTCTCAGAGTTACATCTTTCCCCTCAAGAAGCCTTTCGCTATGGCTGTTGTTGTAGAATTGGCAAAGGGATATTTGGAAGCCCGTAGAGGGCAATGGTGAAAAAGGAAATATCCTCCGTTCAAAACTGGAAAGAAGCTTTCTGAGAAACTGCTCTGTGTTCTGTTAATTCATGTCACAGAGTTACATCTTTCCCTTCAAGAAGCCTTTCACTAAGGGTGTTCTTGTGGAATTGGCAAAGGGATATTTGGAAGCCCAAAGAGGGCTATGTTGAAAAAGGAAATAACTTCCGTTCAAAACTGGAAAGAAGCTTTCTGAGAAAATGCTCTGTGTTCTGTTAATTCATCTCACAGAGTTACATCTTTCCCTTCAAGAAGCCTTTCGTTAAGGCTGTTCTTGTGGAATTGGCAAAGGGATATTTGGAAGCCCATAGAGGGCTATGGTGAAAAAGGAAATATCTTCCGTTCAAAACTGGAAAGAAGCTTTCTGAGAAACTGCTCTGTGTTCTGTTAATTCATCTCCCAGAGTTACATCTTTCCCTTCAAGAAGCCTTTCGCTAAGGCTGTTCTTGTGGAATTGGCAAAGGGATATTTGGAAGCCCATAGAGGGCTATGGTGAAAAAGGAAATATCTTCCGTTGAAAACTGGAAAGAAGCTTTCTGAGAAACTGCTCTGTGTTCTGTTAATTCATCTCACAGAGTTACCTCTTTCCCTTCAAGAAGCCTTTCGCTAAGACTGTGGTTGTGGGGTTGGCAAAGGGATATTTGGAAGCCCTTAGAGGGCTATGGTGAAAAAGGAAATATCTTCCGTTCAAAACTGGAAAGAAGCTTTCTGAGAAACTGCTCTGTGTTCTGTTAATTCATCTCACAGTGTTACATCTTTCCCTTCAAGAAGCCATTCGCTACGGCTGTTCTTGTGGAATTGCCAAAGTGATATTTGGAAGCCCATAGAGGGCTATGGTGAAAAACGAAATATCTTCCGTTCAAAACGGGAAAGAAGCTTTCTGAGAAACTGCTCTGTGTTCTGTTAATTCATCTCCCAGGGTTACATCATTCCCTTCAAGAAGCCTTTCGCTAAGGCTGTTCTTGTGGAATTGGCAAAGGGATATTTGGAAGCCCATAGAGGGCTATGGTGAAAAAGGAAATATCTTCCGTTCAAAACTGGAAACAAGCTTTCTGAGAAACTGCTCTGTGTTCTGTTAATTCATCTCACAGAGTTACATCTTTCCCTTCAAGAAGCCTTTCGCTAAGGCTGTTCTTGTGGAATTGGCAAAGTGATATTTGGAAGCCCATAGAGGGCTATGGTGAAAAAGGAATTATCTTCCGTTCAAAACTGGAAAGAAGCTTTCTGAGAAACTGCTCTGTGTTCTGTTAATTCATCTCACAGGGTTTCATCTTTCCCTTCAAGAGGCCTTTCGTTAAGGCTGTTCTTGTGGAATTGGCAAAGGGATATTTGGAAGCCCATAGAGGGCTATGGTGAAAAAGGAAATATCTTCCGTTCAAAACCGGAAGAAGCTTTCTGAGAAACTGCTCTGTGTTCTGTTAACTTATCTCACAGAGTTACATCTTTCCCTTCAAGAAGCCTTTCGCTAAGGCTGTTCTTGTTGAATTGGCAAAGTGATATTTGGAAGCCCATAGAGGGCTATGGTGAAAAAGGAAATAGGTTCCGTTCACTCGAAAGAAGCTTTCTGAGAAACTGCTCTGTGTTCTGTTTGTTCATCTCACAGAGTTACATCTTTACTTTCAGGAAGCCTTTCGTTAAGGATGTTCTTTTGGAATTGGCAAAGGGATATTAGAAAACCCAAAGAGGGCTATGGTGAAAAAGGAAATAACTTCCGTTCAAAACTGGAAAGAAGCTTTCTGAGAAGCTTCTCTGTGTTCTGTTAATTCATCTCACAGAGTTACATCTTTCCCTTCAAGAAGCCTTTCGCTAAGGCTGTTCTTGTGGAATTGGATAGGGATACTTGGAAGTCCGTAGAGGGCTATTGTGAAAATGGAAATATCTTCCGTACAAAACTGGAAAGAAGCTTTCTGAGAAACTGCTCTGTGTTCTGTTAATTCATCTCACAGAGTTACATCTTTCGCTTCAAGAAGCCTTTCGCTAAGGCTGTTCTTGTGGAATTGGCAAAGGGATATTTGGAAGCCCTTAGAGGGCTATGGTGAAAAAGGAAATATCTTCCGTTCAAAACTGGAAAGAAGCTTTCTGAGAAACTGCTCTGTGTTCTGTTAATTCATCTCACAGAGTTACATCTCTCCCTTCAAGAAGCCTTTCTTTAAGGCTGTTCTTGTGGAATTGGCAAAGTGATATTTGGAAGTCCATAGAGGCCTATGGTGAAAAAGGAAATATCTTATGTTCAAAACTGGAAAGAACCTTTCTGAGAAACTGCTCTGTGTTCTGTTAATTCATCTCACAGACTTACATCTTTCCCTTCAAGAAGCCTTTCGCTAAGCCTGTTCTTGTGGAATTGGCAAAGGGATATTTGGAATCCCTTAGAGGGCTATGGTGAAAAAGGAAATATCTTCCGTTCAAAACTGGAAAGAAGCTTTCTGAGAAAATGCTCTGTGTTCTGTTAATTCATCTCACAGAGTTACATCTTTCCCTTCAAGAAGCCTTTCGCTAAGTCTGTTCTTGTGGAATTGGCAAAGGGATATTTGGAAGCCCTTAGGGGGCTATGGTGAAAAAGGAAATATCTTCCGTTCAAAACTGGAAAGAAGCTTTCTGAGAAACTGCTCTGTGTTCTGTTAATTCATCTCACAGACTTACATCTTTCCCTTCAAGAAGCCTTTCGCTACGGCTGTTCTTGTGGAATTGTCAAAGTGATATTTGGATCCCATAGAGGGCTATTGTGAAAAAGGAAATATCTTCCGTTCAAAACTGGAAAGAAGCTTTCTGAGAAACTGCTCTGTGTTCTGTTAATTCATCTCACAGAGTTACATCTTTCCCTTCAAGAAGCCTTTCGCTAAGGCTGTTCTTGTGGAATTGGCAAAGGAATATTTGGAAGCCCATTGAGGGCTATGGTGAAAAAGGAAATATCTTCCGTTCAAAACTGGAAAGATGCTTTCTGAGAAACTGCTCTGTGTTCTGTTAATTCATCTCACAGAGTTACATCTTTCCCTTCAAGAAGCCTTTCGCTACGGCTGTCCTTGTGGAATTGGCAAAGTGATATTTGGAAGCCCATAGAGGGCTATGGTGAAATAGGAAATATATTCCATTCAAAACTGGAAAGAAGCTTTCTGAGAAACTGCTCTGTGTTCTGTTAATTTATCTCACAGAGTTACATCTTTCCCTTCAAGAAAACTTTCGCTAAGGCTGTTCTCGGGGAATTGGCAAAGGGATATTTGGAAGCCCAAAGAGGGCTATGTTGAAAAAGGAAATATCTTCCGTTCAAAACTGGAAAGAAGCTTTCTGAGAAACTGCTCTGTGTTCAGTTAATTCATCTCACAGAGTTACATCTTTCCCTTCAAGAAGCCTTTCGCTAAGGCTGTTCTTGTGGAATTGGCAAAGGGATGTTTGGAAGCCCATAGAGGGCTATGGTGAAAAAGGAAGTATATTCCGTTCAAAACTTTAAAGAAGTTTTCCGAGAAACTGCTCTGTGTTCTGTTAATTCATCTCACAGATTTACATCTTTCCCTTCAAGAAGCCTTTGGCTAAGGCTGTTCTTGTGGAATTGGCATAGGGATATTTTGGAACCCATAGAGGGCTATGGTGAAAATGCAAATATCTTCCGTTCAAAACTGGAAAGAAGCTTTCTGAGAAACTGCTCTGTGTTCTGTTAATTCATCTCACAGAGTTACATCCTTCCCTTCAAGAAGCCTTTCGCTAAGGCTGTTCTTGTGGAATTGGCAAAGGGATATTACGAAGCCCATAGAGGCGATGGTGAAAAAGGAAATATCTTCCGTTCAAAACTGGAAAGAAGCTTTCTGAGAAACTGCTCTGTGTTCTGTTAATTCATCTCACAGAGTTACATCTTTCCCTTCAAGAAGCCTTTCGCTAAGGCTGTTCTTGTGGAATTGGCAAAGGGATATTTGGAAGCCCATAGAGGGCTATGGTGGAGCCCATAGAGGGCCATGGTGAAAAAGGAAATATCTACCGTTCAAAACTGGAAAGAAGCTTTCTGAGAAACTGCTCTGTGTTCTGTTAATTCATCTCACAGAGTTACATCTTTCCCTTCAAGAAGCCTTTCGCTAAGGCTGTTCTTGCGGAATTGGCAAAGGGATATTAGGAAGCCCAAAGAGGTCTACGGTGAAAAAGGAAATATCGTCCATTCAAAACGGGAAATAAGCTTTCTGAGAAACTGCTCCGTGTTCTGTTAATTCATCTCACAGAGTTACATCTTTCCCTTCAAGAAGCCTTTCGCTAAGGCTGTTCTTGTGGAATTGGCAAAGGGATATTTGGAAGCCCATAGAGGGCTATGGTGAAAAAGGAAATATCTTCCGTTCAAAACTGGAAACAAGCTTTCTGAGAAACTGCTCTGTGTTCTGTTAATTCATCTCACAGAGGTTCATCTTTCTCTTCAAGAAGCCTTTCGCTACGGCTGTTCTTGTGGAATTGGCAAAGGGATATTTGGAAGCCCATAGAGGGCTATGGTGAAAAAGGAAATAACTTCCGTTCAAAAGTGGAAAGAAGCTTTCTGAGAAACTGCTCTGTGTTCTGTTAATTCATCTCACAGACTTACATCTTTCCCTTCAAGAAGCCTTTCCCTACGGCTGTTATTGTGGAATTGGCAAAGGGATATTTGGAAGCCCATAGAGGGCTATGGTGAAAAAGGAAATATCTTCCGTTCAAAACTGGAAAGAAGCTTTCTGAGAAACTGCTCTGTGTTCTGTTAATTCATCTCCCAGGGTTATATCTTTCCCTTCAAGAAGCCTTTCGCTAAGGCTGTTCTTGTGGAATTGGCAAAGGGATATTTGGAAGCCCATAGAATGCTATGGTGAAAAAGGAAATATCTTCCGTTCAAAACTGGAAAGAAGCTTTCTGAGAAACTGCTCTGTGTTAAGTTAATTCATCTCACAGAGGTTCATCTTTCCCTTCAAGAAGCCTTTCGCTACGGCTGTTCTTGTGGAATTGGCAAAGGGATATTTCGAAGCCCATAGAGGGCTATTGTGAAAAAGGAAATATCTTCCGTTCAAAACTGGAAAGAAGCTTTCTGAGAAACTGCTCTGTGTTCTGTTAATTCATCTCACAGACTTACATCTTTCCCTTCAAGAAGCCTTTCGCTAAGGCTGTTCTTGTGGAATTGGCAAAGGGATATTTGGAAGCCCATAGAGGGCTATGGTGAAAAAGGAAATATCTTCCGTTCAAAACTGGAAAGAAGCTTTCTGAGAAACTGCTCTGTGTTCTGTTAATTCATCTCACAGAGTTACATCTTTCCCTTGAAGAAGCCTTTCGCTAAGGCTGTTCTTGTGGAATTGGCAAAGGGATATTTGGAAGCCCATAGAGGGCTGTGGTGAAAAAGGAAATATCTTCCGATCAAAACTGGAAAGAAGCTTTCTGAGAAACTGCTCTGTGTTCTGTTAATTCATCTCACAGAGTTACATCTTTCCCTTCAAGAAGCCTTTCGCTAAGGCTGTTGTTGTGGAGTTGGCAAAGGGATATTTGGAAGCCCATAGAGGGCTATGGTGAAAAAGGAAATATCTTCCGTTCAAAACTGGAAAGAAGCTTTCTGAGAAACTCCTCTGTGTTCTGTTAATTCATCTCACAGAGTTACATCTTTCCCTTCAAGAAGCCTTTCGCTAAGGCTGTTCTTGTGGAATTGGCAAAGGGATATTTGGAAGCCCATAGAGGGCTATGGTGAAAAAGGAAATATCTTCCGTTCAAAACTGGAAAAAAGCTTTCTGAGAAACTGCTCTGAGTTCTGTTAATTCATCTCACAGAGGTTCATCTTTCCCTTCAATAAGCCTTTCGCTACGGCTGTTCTTGTGGAATTGGCAAAGGGATATTTGGAAGCCCATAGAGGGCTATGGTGAAAAAGGAAATATCTTCCGTTCAAAACTGGAAAGAAGCTTTCTGAGAAACTGCTCTGTGTTCTGTTAATTCATCTCACAGACTTACATCTTTCCCTTCAAGAAGCCTTTCGCTACGGCTGTTCTTGTGGAATTGGCAAAGGGATATTTGGAAGCCCATAGAGGGCTATGGTGAAAAAGGAAATATCTTCCGTTCAAAACTGGAAAGAAGCTTTCTGAGAAACTGCTCTGTGTTCTGTTAATTCATCTCACAGAGTTACATCTTTCCCTTGAAGAAGCCTTTCGCTAAGGCTGTTCTTGTGGAATTGGCAAAGGGATATTTGGAAGCCCATAGAGGGCTGTGGTGAAAAAGGAAATATCTTCCGATCAAAACTGGAAAGAAGCTTTCTGAGAAACTGCTCTGTGTTCTGTTAATTCATCTCACAGAGTTACATCTTTCCCTTCAAGAAGCCTTTCGCTAAGGCTGTTGTTGTGGAGTTGGCAAAGGGATATTTGGAAGCCCATAGAGGGCTATGGTGAAAAAGGAAATATCTTCCGTTCAAAACTGGAAAGAAGCTTTCTGAGAAACTCCTCTGTGTTCTGTTAATTCATCTCACAGAGTTACATCTTTCCCTTCAAGAAGCCTTTCGCTAAGGCTGTTCTTGTGGAATTGGCAAAGGGATATTTGGAAGCCCATAGAGGGCTATGGTGAAAAAGGAAATATCTTCCGTTCAAAACTGGAAAAAAGCTTTCTGAGAAACTGCTCTGAGTTCTGTTAATTCATCTCACAGAGGTTCATCTTTCCCTTCAATAAGCCTTTCGCTACGGCTGTTCTTGTGGAATTGGCAAAGGGATATTTGGAAGCCCATAGAGGGCTATGGTGAAAAAGGAAATATCTTCCGTTCAAAACTGGAAAGAAGCTTTCTGAGAAACTGCTCTGTGTTCTGTTAATTCATCTCACAGACTTACATCTTTCCCTTCAAGAAGCCTTTCGCTACGGCTGTTCTTGTGGAATTGGCAAAGTGATATTAGGAAGCCCATAGATGGCTAGGGTGAAAAAGTAAATATCTTCCGTTCAAAACTGGAAAGAAGCTTTCTGAGAAACTGCTCTGTGTTCTGTTAATTCATGTCAGAGATTTACATCTTTCCCTTCAAGAAGCCTTTGGCTAAGGCTGTTCTTGTGGAATTGGCATAGGGATATTTGGAAGCCCATAGAGGGCTATGGTGAAAATGCAAATATCTTCCGTTCAAAACTGGAAAGAAGCTTTCTGAGAAACTGCTCTGTGTTCTGTTAATTCATCTCACAGAGTTACATCTTTCCCTTCAAGAAGCCTTTCGCTAAGGCTGTTCTTGTGGAATTGGCAAAGGGATATTTGGAAGCCCATAGAGGGCTATGGTGAAAAAGGAAATATCTTCCGTACAAAACTGGAAAGAAGCTTTCTGACAAACTGCTCTGTGTTCTGTTAATTCATCTCACAGAGTTACATCTTTCCCTTCAAGAAGCCTTTCGCTAAGGCTGTTCTTGTGGAATTGGCAAAGGGATATTTGGAAGCCCATAGAGGGCTATGGTGAAAAAGGAAATATCTTCCGTTGAAAACTTGAAAGAAGCTTTCTGAGAAACTGCTCTGTGTTCTGTTAATTCATCTCACAGAGTTACCTCTTTCCCTTCAAGAAGCCTTTCGCTAAGACTGTTGTTGTGGGGTTGGCAAAGGGATATTTGGAAGCCCTTAGAGGGCTATGGTGAAAAAGGAAATATCTTCCGTTCAAAACTGGAAAGAAGCTTTCTGAGAAACTGCTCTGTGTTCTGTTAATTCATCTCACAGAGTTACATCTTTCCCTTCAAGAAGCCATTCGCTACGGCTGTTCTGGTGGAATTGCCAAAGTGATATTTGGAAGCCCATAGAAGGCTATGGTGAAAAACGAAATATCTTCCGTTCAAAACGGGAAAGAAGCTTTCTGAGAAACTGCTCTGTGTTCTGTTAATTCATCTCCCAGGGTTACATCTTTCCCTTCAAGAAGCCTTTCGCTAAGGCTGTTCTTGTGGAATTGGCAAAGGGATATTTGGAAGCCCATAGAGGGCTATGGTGAAAAAGGAAATATCTTCCGTTCACTCGAAAGAAGCTTTCTGAGAAACTGCTCTGTGTTCTGTTAGTTCATCTCACAGAGTTACATCTTTACTTTCAGGAAGCCTTTCGTTAAGGATGTTCTTTTGGAATTGGCAAAGGGATATTAGAAAACCCAAAGAGGGCTATGGTGAAAAAGGAAATAACTTCCGTTCAAAACTAGAAAGAAGCTTTCTGAGAAGCTTCTCTGTGTTCTGTTAATTCATCTCACAGAGTTACATCTTTCCCTTCAAGAAGCCTTTCGCTAAGGCTGTTCTTGTGGAATTGGATAGGGATACTTGGAAGTCCGTAGAGGGCTATTGTGAAAATGGAAATATCTTCCGTACAAAACTGGAAAGAAGCTTTCTGAGAAACTGCTCTGTGTTCTGTTAATTCATCTCACAGAGTTACATCTTTCGCTTCAAGAAGCCTTTCGCTAAGGCTGTTCTTGTGGAATTGGCAAAGGGATATTTGGAAGCCCTTAGAGGGCTATGGTGAAAAAGGAAATATCTTCCGTTCAAAACTGGAAAGAAGCTTTCTGAGAAACTGCTCTGTGTTCTGTTAATTCATCTCACAGAGTTACATCTCTCCCTTCAAGAAGCCTTTCTTTAAGGCTGTTCTTGTGGAATTGGCAAAGTGATATTTGGAAGTCCATAGAGGCCTATGGTGAAAAAGGAAATATCTTATGTTCAAAACTGGAAAGAACCTTTCTGAGAAACTGCTCTGTGTTCTGTTAATTCATCTCACAGACTTACATCTTTCCCTTCAAGAAGCCTTTCGCTAAGCCTGTTCTTGTGGAATTGGCAAAGGGATATTTGGAATCCCATAGAGGGCTATGGTGAAAAAGGAAATATCTTCCGTTCAAAACTGGAAAGAAGCTTTCTGAGAAAATGCTCTGTGTTCTGTTAATTCATCTCACAGAGTTACATCTTTCCCTTCAAGAAGCCTTTCGCTAAGTCTGTTCTTGTGGAATTGGCAAAGGGATATTTGGAAGCCCTTAGGGGGCTATGGTGAAAAAGGAAATATCTTCCGTTAAAAACTGGAAAGAAGCTTTCTGAGAAACTGCTCTGTGTTCTGTTAATTCATCTGACAGAGTTACGTCTTTCCCTTCAAGAAGCATTTCGCTAAGGCTGTTCTTGTGGAATTGGCAAAGGGATATTTGGAAGCCCATAGAGGGCAATGGTGAAAAAGGAAATATCTTCCGTTCAAAACTGGAAAGAAGCTTTCTGAGAAACTGCTCTGTGTTCTGTTAATTCATCTCACAGAGTTACATCTTTCCCTTCAAGAAGCCTTTCGCTAAGGCTGTTCTTGTGGAATTGGCAAAGGGATATTTGGAAGCCCATAGAGGGCTATGGTGAAAAAGGAAATACCTTCCGTTCAAAATTGGAAAGAAGCTTTCTGAGAAACTGCTCTGTGTTCTGTTAATTCATCTCACAGAGTTACATCTTTCCCCTCAAGAAGCCTTTCGCTATGGCTGTTATTGTGGAATTGGCAAAGGGATATTTGGAAGCCAGTAGAGGGCTATGGAGAAAAAGGAATTATCTTCCGATCAAAACTGGAAAGAAGCTTTCTGAGAAACTGCTCTGTGTTCTGTTAATTCATCTCCCAGAGTTACATCTTTCCCTTCAAGAAGCCTTTCGCTAAGGCTGTTCTTGTGGAATTGGCAAAGGGATATTTGTAAGCCCATAGAGGGCTATGGTGAAAAAGGAAATATCTTCCGTTGAAAACTGGAAAGAAGCTTTCTGAGAAACTGCTCTGTGTTCTGTTAATTCATCTCACAGAGTTACATCTTTCCCGTCAAGAAGCCTTTCGCTAAGGCTGTTCTTGTTGAATTGGCAAAGTGATATTTGGAAGCCCATAGAGGGCTATGGTGAAAAAGGAAATATCTTCCGTTCAAAACTGGAAAAAAGCTTTCTGAGAAACTGCTCTGAGTTCTGTTAATTCATCTCACAGAGGTTCATCTTTCCCTTCAATAAGCCTTTCGCTACGGCTGTTCTTGTGGAATTGGCAAAGGGATATTTGGAAGCCCATAGAGGGCTATGGTGAAAAAGGAAATATCTTCCGTTCAAAACTGGAAAGAAGCTTTCTGAGAAACTGCTCTGTGTTCTGTTTATTCATCTCACAGAGTTACATCTCTCCCTTCAAGAAGCCTTTCGCTAAGGCTGTTCTTGTGGAATTGGCAAAGGGATATTTGGAAGTCCATACAGGCCTATGGTGAAAAAGGAAATATCATGTGTTCAAAACTGGAAAGAAGCTTTCTGAGAAAGTGCTCTGTGTTCTGTTAATTCATCTCTCAGAGTTACATCTTTCCCCTCAAGAAGGCTTTCGCTATGGCTGTTATTGTAGAATTGGCAAATTGATATTTGGAAGCCCGTAGAGGGCAATGGTGAAAAAGGAAATATCTTCCGTTCAAAACTGGAAAGAAGCTTTCTGACAAACTGCTCTGTGTTCTGTTAATTCATCTCACAGAGTTACATCTTTCCCTTCAAGAAGCCTTTCGCTAAGGCTGTTCTTGTGGAATTGGCAAAGGGATATTTGGAAGCCCATAGAGGGCTATGGTGAAAAAGGAAATATCTTCCGTTGAAAACTTGAAAGAAGCTTTCTGAGAAACTGCTCTGTGTTCTGTTAATTCATCTCACAGAGTTACCTCTTTCCCTTCAAGAAGCCTTTCGCTAAGACTGTTGTTGTGGGGTTGGCAAAGGGATATTTGGAAGCCCTTAGAGGGCTATGGTGAAAAAGGAAATATCTTCCGTTCAAAACTGGAAAGAAGCTTTCTGAGAAACTGCTCTGTGTTCTGTTAATTCATCTCACAGTGTTACATCTTTCCCTTCAAGAAGCCATTCGCTACGGCTGTTCTTGTGGAATTGCCAAAGTGATATTTGGAAGCCCATAGAGGGCTATGGTGAAAAAGGAAATATCTTCCGTTCAAAACGGGAAAGAAGCTTTCTGAGAAACTGCTCTGTGTTCTGTTAATTCATCTCCCAGGGTTACATCTTTCCCTTCAAGAAGCCTTTCGCTAAGGCTGTTCTTGTGGAATTGGCAAAGGGATATTTGGAAGCCCATAGAGGGCTATGGTGAAAAAGGAAATATCTTCCGTTCAAAACTGGAAACAAGCTTTCTGAGAAACTGCTCTGTGTTCTGTTAATTCATCTCACAGAGTTACATCTTTCCCTTCAAGAAGCCTTTCGCTAAGGCTGTTCTTGTGGAATTGGCAAAGTGATATTTGGAAGCCCATAGAGGGCTATGGTGAAAAAGGAATTATCTTCCGTTCAAAACTGGAAAGAAGCTTTCTGAGAAACTGCTCTGTGTTCTGTTAATTCATCTCACAGGGTTTCATCTTTCCCTTCAAGAAGCCTTTCGTTAAGGCTGTTCTTGTGGAATTGGCAAAGGGATATTTGGAAGCCCATAGAGGGCTATGGTGAAAAAGGAAATATCTTCCGTTCAAAACCGGAAGAAACTTTCTGAGAAACTGCTCTGTGTTCTGTTAATTTATCTCACAGAGTTACATCTTTCCCTTCAAGAAGCCTTTCGCTAAGGCTGTTCTTGTTGAATTGGCAAAGTGATATTTGGAAGCCCATAGAGCGCTATGGTGAAAAAGGAAATATCTTCCGTTCACTCGAAAGAAGCTTTCTGAGAAACTGCTCTGTGTTCTGTTAGTTCATCTCACAGAGTTACATCTTTACTTCCAGGAAGCCTTTCGTTAAGGATGTTCTTTTGGAATTGGCAAAGGGATATTAGAAAACCCAAAGAGGGCTATGGTGAAAAAGGAAATAACTTCCGTTCAAAACTGGAAAGAAGCTTTCTGAGAAACTTCTCTGTGTTCTGTTAATTCATCTCACAGAGTTACATCTTTCCCTTCAAGAAGCCTTTCGCTAAGGCTGTTCTTGTGGAATTGGATAGGGATACTTGGAAGTCCGTAGAGGGCTATTGTGAAAATGGAAATATCTTCCGTACAAAACTGGAAAGAAGCTTTCTGAGAAACTGCTCTGTGTTCTGTTAATTCATCTCACAGAGTTACATCTTTCGCTTCAAGAAGCCTTTCGCTAAGGCTGTTCTTGTGGAATTGGCAAAGGGATATTTGGAAGCCCTTAGAGGGCTATTGTAAAAAAGGAAATATCTTCCGTTCAAAACTGGAAAGAAGCTTTCTGAGAAACTGCTCTGTGTTCTGTTAATTCATCTCACAGAGTTATATCTCTCCCTTCAAGAAGCCTTTCTTTAAGGCTGTTCTTGTGGAATTGGCAAAGTGATATTTGGAAGTCCATAGAGGCCTATGGTGAAAAAGGAAATATCTTATTTTCAAAACTGGAAAGAACCTTTCTGAGAAACTGCTCTGTGTTCTGTTAATTCATCTCACAGACTTACATCTTTCCCTTCAAGAAGCCTTTCGCTAAGCCTGTTCTTGTGGAATTGGCAAAGGGATATTTGGAATCCCATAGAGGGATATGGTGAAAAAGGAAATATCTTCCGTTCAAAACTGGAAAGAAGCTTTCTGAGAAAATGCTCTGTGTTCTGTTAATTCATCTCACAGAGTTACATCTTTCCCTTCAAGAAGCCTTTCGCTAAGTCTGTTCTTGTGGAATTGGCAAAGGGATATTTGGAAGCCCTTAGGGGGCTATGGTGAAAAAGGAAATATCTTCCGTTCAAAACTGGAAAGAAGCTTTCTGAGAAACTGCTCTGTGTTCTGTTAATTCATCTGACAGAGTTACGTCTTTCCCTTCAAGAAGCATTTCGCTAAGGCTGTTCTTGTGGAATTGGCAAAGGGATATTTGGAAGCCCATAGAGGGCAATGGTGAAAAAGGAAATATCTTCCGTTCAAAACTGGAAAGAAGCTTTCTGAGAAACTGCTCTGTGTTCTGTTAATTCATCTCACAGAGTTACATCTTTCCCTTCAAGAAGCCTTTCGCTAAGGCTGTTCTTGTGGAATTGGCAAAGGGATATTTGGAAGCCCATAGAGGGCTATGGTGAAAAAGGAAATACCTTCCGTTCAAAATTGGAAAGAAGCTTTCTGAGAAACTGCTCTGTGTTCTGTTAATTCATCTCACAGAGTTACATCTTTCCCCTCAAGAAGCCTTTCGCTATGGCTGTTATTGTGGAATTGGCAAAGGGATATTTGGAAGCCCGTAGAGGGCTATGGTGAAAAAGGAATTATCTTCTGATCAAAACTGGAAAGAAGCTTTCTGAGAAACTGCTCTGTGTTCTGTTAATTCATCTCCCAGAGTTACACCTTTCCCTTCAAGAAGCCTTTCGCTAAGGCTGTTCTTGTGGAATTGGCAAAGGGATATTTGGAAGCCCATAGAGGGCTATGGTGAAAAAGGAAATATCTTCCGTTCAAAACTGGAAAGAAGCTTTCTGAGAAACTGCTCTGTGTTCTGTTAATTCATCTCACAGAGTTACATCTTTCCCGTCAAGAAGCCTTTCGCTAAGGCTGTTGTTGTGGAGTTGGCAAAGGGATATTTGGAAGCCCATAGAGGGCTATGGTGAAAAAGGAAATATCTTCCGTTCAAAACTGGAAAGAAGCTTTCTGAGAAACTGCTCTGTGTTCTGTTAATTCGTCTCACAGAGTTACATCTTTCCCTTCAAGAAGCCTTTCGCTAAGGCTGTTCTTGTGGAATTGGCAAAGGGATATTTGGAAGCCTATAGAGGGCTATGGTGAAAAAGGAAATATCTTCCGTTCAAGACTGGAAAGAAGCTTTCTGAGAAACTGCTCTGTGTTCTGTTAATTCATCTCACAGAGTTACATCTTTCCCTTCAAGAAGCCTTTCGCTAAGGCTGTTCTTGTGGAATTGGCAAAGGGATATTTGGAAGCCCATAGAGGGCTATGGTGAAAAAGGAAATATCTTCCGTACAAAACTGGAAAGAAGCTTTCTGACAAACTGCTCTGTGTTCTGTTAATTCATCTCACAGAGTTACATCTTTCCCTTCAAGAAGCCTTTCGCTAAGGCTGTTCTTGTGGAATTGGCAAAGGGATATTTGGAAGCCCATAGAGGGCTATGGTGAAAAAGGAAATATCTTCCGTTGAAAACTTGAAAGAAGCTTTCTGAGAAACTGCTCTGTGTTCTGTTAATTCATCTCACAGAGTTACCTCTTTCCCTTCAAGAAGCCTTTCGCTAAGACTGTTGTTGTGGGGTTGGCAAAGGGATATTTGGAAGCCCTTAGAGGGCTATGGTGAAAAAGGAAATATCTTCCGTTCAAAACTGGAAAGAAGCTTTCTGAGAAACTGCTCTGTGTTCTGTTAATTCATCTCACAGAGTTACATCTTTCCCTTCAAGAAGCCATTCGCTACGGCTGTTCTGGTGGAATTGCCAAAGTGATATTTGGAAGCCCATAGAAGGCTATGGTGAAAAACGAAATATCTTCCGTTCAAAACGGGAAAGAAGCTTTCTGAGAAACTGCTCTGTGTTCTGTTAATTCATCTCCCAGGGTTACATCTTTCCCTTCAAGAAGCCTTTCGCTAAGGCTGTTCTTGTGGAATTGGCAAAGGGATATTTGGAAGCCCATAGAGGGCTATGGTGAAAAAGGAAATATCTTCCGTTCAAAACTGGAAACAAGCTTTCTGAGAAACTGCTCTGTGTTCTGTTAATTCATCTCACAGAGTTACATCTTTCCCTTCAAGAAGCCTTTCGCTAAGGCTGTTCTTGTGTAATTGGCAAAGGGATATTTGGAAGCCCATAGAGGGCTATGGTGAAAAAGGAAATATCTTCCGTTCAAAACCGGAAGAAGCTTTCTGAGAAACTGCTCTGTGTTCTGTTAATTTATCTCACAGAGTTACATCTTTCCCTTCAAGAAGCCTTTCGCTAAGGCTGTTCTTGTTGAATTGGCAAAGTGATATTTGGAAGCCCATAGAGGGCTATGGTGAAAAAGGAAATATCTTCCGTTCACTCGAAAGAAGCTTTCTGAGAAACTGCTCTGTGTTCTGTTAGTTCATCTCACAGAGTTACATCTTTACTTTCAGGAAGCCTTTCGTTAAGGATGTTCTTTTGGAATTGGCAAAGGGATATTAGAAAACCCAAAGAGGGCTATGGTGAAAAAGGAAATAACTTCCGTTCAAAACTAGAAAGAAGCTTTCTGAGAAGCTTCTCTGTGTTCTGTTAATTCATCTCACAGAGTTACATCTTTCCCTTCAAGAAGCCTTTCGCTAAGGCTGTTCTTGTGGAATTGGATAGGGATACTTGGAAGTCCGTAGAGGGCTATTGTGAAAATGGAAATATCTTCCGTACAAAACTGGAAAGAAGCTTTCTGAGAAACTGCTCTGTGTTCTGTTAATTCATCTCACAGAGTTACATCTTTCGCTTCAAGAAGCCTTTCGCTAAGGCTGTTCTTGTGGAATTGGCAAAGGGATATTTGGAAGCCCTTAGAGGGCTATGGTGAAAAAGGAAATATCTTCCGTTCAAAACTGGAAAGAAGCTTTCTGAGAAACTGCTCTGTGTTCTGTTAATTCATCTCACAGAGTTACATCTCTCCCTTCAAGAAGCCTTTCTTTAAGGCTGTTCTTGTGGAATTGGCAAAGTGATATTTGGAAGTCCATAGAGGCCTATGGTGAAAAAGGAAATATCTTATGTTCAAAACTGGAAAGAACCTTTCTGAGAAACTGCTCTGTGTTCTGTTAATTCATCTCACAGACTTACATCTTTCCCCTCAAGAAGCCTTTCGCTATGGCTGTTATTGTGGAATTGGCAAAGGGATATTTGGAAGCCCGTAGAGGGCTATGGAGAAAAAGGAATTATCTTCCGATCAAAACTGGAAAGAAGCTTTCTGAGAAACTGCTCTGTGTTCTGTTAATTCATCTCCCAGAGTTACATCTTTCCCTTCAAGAAGCCTTTCGCTAAGGCTGTTCTTGTGGAATTGGCAAAGGGATATTTGTAAGCCCATAGAGGGCTATGGTGAAAAAGGAAATATCTTCCGTTGAAAACTGGAAAGAAGCTTTCTGAGAAACTGCTCTGTGTTCTGTTAATTCATCTCACAGAGTTACATCTTTCCCGTCAAGAAGCCTTTCGCTAAGGCTGTTCTTGTTGAATTGGCAAAGTGATATTTGGAAGCCCATAGAGGGCTATGGTGAAAAAGGAAATATCTTCCGTTCAAAACTGGAAAAAAGCTTTCTGAGAAACTGCTCTGAGTTCTGTTAATTCATCTCACAGAGGTTCATCTTTCCCTTCAATAAGCCTTTCGCTACGGCTGTTCTTGTGGAATTGGCAAAGGGATATTTGGAAGCCCATAGAGGGCTATGGTGAAAAAGGAAATATCTTCCGTTCAAAACTGGAAAGAAGCTTTCTGAGAAACTGCTCTGTGTTCTGTTTATTCATCTCACAGAGTTACATCTCTCCCTTCAAGAAGCCTTTCGCTAAGGCTGTTCTTGTGGAATTGGCAAAGGGATATTTGGAAGTCCATACAGGCCTATGGTGAAAAAGGAAATATCATGTGTTCAAAACTGGAAAGAAGCTTTCTGAGAAAGTGCTCTGTGTTCTGTTAATTCATCTCTCAGAGTTACATCTTTCCCCTCAAGAAGGCTTTCGCTATGGCTGTTATTGTAGAATTGGCAAATTGATATTTGGAAGCCCGTAGAGGGCAATGGTGAAAAAGGAAATATCTTCCGTTCAAAACTGGAAAGAAGCTTTCTGACAAACTGCTCTGTGTTCTGTTAATTCATCTCACAGAGTTACATCTTTCCCTTCAAGAAGCCTTTCGCTAAGGCTGTTCTTGTGGAATTGGCAAAGGGATATTTGGAAGCCCATAGAGGGCTATGGTGAAAAAGGAAATATCTTCCGTTGAAAACTTGAAAGAAGCTTTCTGAGAAACTGCTCTGTGTTCTGTTAATTCATCTCACAGAGTTACCTCTTTCCCTTCAAGAAGCCTTTCGCTAAGACTGTTGTTGTGGGGTTGGCAAAGGGATATTTGGAAGCCCTTAGAGGGCTATGGTGAAAAAGGAAATATCTTCCGTTCAAAACTGGAAAGAAGCTTTCTGAGAAACTGCTCTGTGTTCTGTTAATTCATCTCACAGTGTTACATCTTTCCCTTCAAGAAGCCATTCGCTACGGCTGTTCTTGTGGAATTGCCAAAGTGATATTTGGAAGCCCATAGAGGCCTATGGTGAAAAAGGAAATATCTTCCGTTCAAAACGGGAAAGAAGCTTTCTGAGAAACTGCTCTGTGTTCTGTTAATTCATCTCCCAGGGTTACATCTTTCCCTTCAAGAAGCCTTTCGCTAAGGCTGTTCTTGTGGAATTGGCAAAGGGATATTTGGAAGCCCATAGAGGGCTATGGTGAAAAAGGAAATATCTTCCGTTCAAAACTGGAAACAAGCTTTCTGAGAAACTGCTCTGTGTTCTGTTAATTCATCTCACAGAGTTACATCTTTCCCTTCAAGAAGCCTTTCGCTAAGGCTGTTCTTGTGGAATTGGCAAAGTGATATTTGGAAGCCCATAGAGGGCTATGGTGAAAAAGGAATTATCTTCCGTTCAAAACTGGAAAGAAGCTTTCTGAGAAACTGCTCTGTGTTCTGTTAATTCATCTCACAGGGTTTCATCTTTCCCTTCAAGAAGCCTTTCGTTAAGGCTGTTCTTGTGGAATTGGCAAAGGGATATTTGGAAGCCCATAGAGGGCTATGGTGAAAAAGGAAATATCTTCCGTTCAAAACCGGAAGAAACTTTCTGAGAAACTGCTCTGTGTTCTGTTAATTTATCTCACAGAGTTACATCTTTCCCTTCAAGAAGCCTTTCGCTAAGGCTGTTCTTGTTGAATTGGCAAAGTGATATTTGGAAGCCCATAGAGGGCTATGGTGAAAAAGGAAATATCTTCCGTTCACTCGAAAGAAGCTTTCTGAGAAACTGCTCTGTGTTCTGTTAGTTCATCTCACAGAGTTACATCTTTACTTCCAGGAAGCCTTTCGTTAAGGATGTTCTTTTGGAATTGGCAAAGGGATATTAGAAAACCCAAAGAGGGCTATGGTGAAAAAGGAAATAACTTCCGTTCAAAACTGGAAAGAAGCTTTCTGAGAAACTTCTCTGTGTTCTGTTAATTCATCTCACAGAGTTACATCTTTCCCTTCAAGAAGCCTTTCGCTAAGGCTGTTCTTGTGGAATTGGATAGGGATACTTGGAAGTCCGTAGAGGGCTATTGTGAAAATGGAAATATCTTCCGTACAAAACTGGAAAGAAGCTTTCTGAGAAACTGCTCTGTGTTCTGTTAATTCATCTCACAGAGTTACATCTTTCGCTTCAAGAAGCCTTTCGCTAAGGCTGTTCTTGTGGAATTGGCAAAGGGATATTTGGAAGCCCTTAGAGGGCTATTGTAAAAAAGGAAATATCTTCCGTTCAAAACTGGAAAGAAGCTTTCTGAGAAACTGCTCTGTGTTCTGTTAATTCATCTCACAGAGTTATATCTCTCCCTTCAAGAAGCCTTTCTTTAAGGCTGTTCTTGTGGAATTGGCAAAGTGATATTTGGAAGTCCATAGAGGCCTATGGTGAAAAAGGAAATATCTTATTTTCAAAACTGGAAAGAACCTTTCTGAGAAACTGCTCTGTGTTCTGTTAATTCATCTCACAGACTTACATCTTTCCCTTCAAGAAGCCTTTCGCTAAGCCTGTTCTTGTGGAATTGGCAAAGGGATATTTGGAATCCCATAGAGGGATATGGTGAAAAAGGAAATATCTTCCGTTCAAAACTGGAAAGAAGCTTTCTGAGAAAATGCTCTGTGTTCTGTTAATTCATCTCACAGAGTTACATCTTTCCCTTCAAGAAGCCTTTCGCTAAGTCTGTTCTTGTGGAATTGGCAAAGGGATATTTGGAAGCCCTTAGGGGGCTATGGTGAAAAAGGAAATATCTTCCGTTCAAAACTGGAAAGAAGCTTTCTGAGAAACTGCTCTGTGTTCTGTTAATTCATCTGACAGAGTTACGTCTTTCCCTTCAAGAAGCATTTCGCTAAGGCTGTTCTTGTGGAATTGGCAAAGGGATATTTGGAAGCCCATAGAGGGCAATGGTGAAAAAGGAAATATCTTCCGTTCAAAACTGGAAAGAAGCTTTCTGAGAAACTGCTCTGTGTTCTGTTAATTCATCTCACAGAGTTACATCTTTCCCTTCAAGAAGCCTTTCGCTAAGGCTGTTCTTGTGGAATTGGCAAAGGGATATTTGGAAGCCCATAGAGGGCTATGGTGAAAAAGGAAATACCTTCCGTTCAAAATTGGAAAGAAGCTTTCTGAGAAACTGCTCTGTGTTCTGTTAATTCATCTCACAGAGTTACATCTTTCCCCTCAAGAAGCCTTTCGCTATGGCTGTTATTGTGGAATTGGCAAAGGGATATTTGGAAGCCCGTAGAGGGCTATGGTGAAAAAGGAATTATCTTCTGATCAAAACTGGAAAGAAGCTTTCTGAGAAACTGCTCTGTGTTCTGTTAATTCATCTCCCAGAGTTACACCTTTCCCTTCAAGAAGCCTTTCGCTAAGGCTGTTCTTGTGGAATTGGCAAAGGGATATTTGGAAGCCCATAGAGGGCTATGGTGAAAAAGGAAATATCTTCCGTTGAAAACTGGAAAGAAGCTTTCTGAGAAACTGCTCTGTGTTCTGTTAATTCATCTCACAGAGTTACATCTTTCCCGTCAAGAAGCCTTTCGCTAAGGCTGTTGTTGTGGAGTTGGCAAAGGGATATTTGGAAGCCCATAGAGGGCTATGGTGAAAAAGGAAATATCTTCCGTTCAAAACTGGAAAGAAGCTTTCTGAGAAACTGCTCTGTGTTCTGTTAATTCGTCTCACAGAGTTACATCTTTCCCTTCAAGAAGCCTTTCGCTAAGGCTGTTCTTGTGGAATTGGCAAAGGGATATTTGGAAGCCTATAGAGGGCTATGGTGAAAAAGGAAATATCTTCCGTTCAAAACTGGAAAGAAGCTTTCTGAGAAACTGCTCTGTGTTCTGTTAATTCATCTCACAGAGTTACATCTTTCCCTTCAAGAAGCCTTTCGCTAAGGCTGTTCTTGTGGAATTGGCAAAGGGATATTTGGAAGCCCATAGAGGGCTATGGTGAAAAAGGAAATATCTTCCGTACAAAACTGGAAAGAAGCTTTCTGACAAACTGCTCTGTGTTCTGTTAATTCATCTCACAGAGTTACATCTTTCCCTTCAAGAAGCCTTTCGCTAAGGCTGTTCTTGTGGAATTGGCAAAGGGATATTTGGAAGCCCATAGAGGGCTATGGTGAAAAAGGAAATATCTTCCGTTGAAAACTTGAAAGAAGCTTTCTGAGAAACTGCTCTGTGTTCTGTTAATTCATCTCACAGAGTTACCTCTTTACCTTCAAGAAGCCTTTCGCTAAGACTGTTGTTGTGGGGTTGGCAAAGGGATATTTGGAAGCCCTTAGAGGGCTATGGTGAAAAAGGAAATATCTTCCGTTCAAAACTGGAAAGAAGCTTTCTGAGAAACTGCTCTGTGTTCTGTTAATTCATCTCACAGAGTTACATCTTTCCCTTCAAGAAGCCATTCGCTACGGCTGTTCTGGTGGAATTGCCAAAGTGATATTTGGAAGCCCATAGAAGGCTATGGTGAAAAACGAAATATCTTCCGTTCAAAACGGGAAAGAAGCTTTCTGAGAAACTGCTCTGTGTTCTGTTAATTCATCTCCCAGGGTTACATCTTTCCCTTCAAGAAGCCTTTCGCTAAGGCTGTTCTTGTGGAATTGGCAAAGGGATATTTGGAAGCCCATAGAGGGCTATGGTGAAAAAGGAAATATCTTCCGTTCAAAACTGGAAACAAGCTTTCTGAGAAACTGCTCTGTGTTCTGTTAATTCATCTCACAGAGTTACATCTTTCCCTTCAAGAAGCCTTTCGCTAAGGCTGTTCTTGTGGAATTGGCAAAGGGATATTTGGAAGCCCATAGAGGGCTATGGTGAAAAAGGAAATATCTTCCGTTCAAAACCGGAAGAAGCTTTCTGAGAAACTGCTCTGTGTTCTGTTAATTTATCTCACAGAGTTACATCTTTCCCTTCAAGAAGCCTTTCGCTAAGGCTGTTCTTGTTGAATTGGCAAAGTGATATTTGGAAGCCCATAGAGGGCTATGGTGAAAAAGGAAATATCTTCCGTTCACTCGAAAGAAGCTTTCTGAGAAACTGCTCTGTGTTCTGTTAGTTCATCTCACAGAGTTACATCTTTACTTTCAGGAAGCCTTTCGTTAAGGATGTTCTTTTGGAATTGGCAAAGGGATATTAGAAAACCCAAAGAGGGCTATGGTGAAAAAGGAAATAACTTCCGTTCAAAACTAGAAAGAAGCTTTCTGAGAAGCTTCTCTGTGTTCTGTTAATTCATCTCACAGAGTTACATCTTTCCCTTCAAGAAGCCTTTCGCTAAGGCTGTTCTTGTGGAATTGGATAGGGATACTTGGAAGTCCGTAGAGGGCTATTGTGAAAATGGAAATATCTTCCGTACAAAACTGGAAAGAAGCTTTCTGAGAAACTGCTCTGTGTTCTGTTAATTCATCTCACAGAGTTACATCTTTCGCTTCAAGAAGCCTTTCGCTAAGGCTGTTCTTGTGGAATTGGCAAAGGGATATTTGGAAGCCCTTAGAGGGCTATGGTGAAAAAGGAAATATCTTCCGTTCAAAACTGGAAAGAAGCTTTCTGAGAAACTGCTCTGTGTTCTGTTAATTCATCTCACAGAGTTACATCTCTCCCTTCAAGAAGCCTTTCTTTAAGGCTGTTCTTGTGGAATTGGCAAAGTGATATTTGGAAGTCCATAGAGGCCTATGGTGAAAAAGGAAATATCTTATGTTCAAAACTGGAAAGAACCTTTCTGAGAAACTGCTCTGTGTTCTGTTAATTCATCTCACAGACTTACATCTTTCCCTTCAAGAAGCCTTTCGCTAAGCCTGTTCTTGTGGAATTGGCAAAGGGATATTTGGAATCCCATAGAGGGCTATGGTGAAAAAGGAAATATCTTCCGTTCAAAACTGGAAAGAAGCTTTCTGAGAAAATGCTCTGTGTTCTGTTAATTCATCTCACAGAGTTACATCTTTCCCTTCAAGAAGCCTTTCGCTAAGTCTGTTCTTGTGGAATTGGCAAAGGGATATTTGGAAGCCCTTAGGGGGCTATGGTGAAAAAGGAAATATCTTCCGTTCAAAACTGGAAAGAAGCTTTCTGAGAAACTGCTCTGTGTTCTGTTAATTCATCTGACAGAGTTACGTCTTTCCCTTCAAGAAGCATTTCGCTAAGGCTGTTCTTGTGGAATTGGCAAAGGGATATTTGGAAGCCCATAGAGGGCAATGGTGAAAAAGGAAATATCTTCCGTTCAAAACTGGAAAGAAGCTTTCTGAGAAACTGCTCTGTGTTCTGTTAATTCATCTCACAGAGTTACATCTTTCCCTTCAAGAAGCCTTTCGCTAAGGCTGTTCTTGTGGAATTGGCAAAGGGATATTTGGAAGCCCATAGAGGGCTATGGTGAAAAAGGAAATACCTTCCGTTCAAAATTGGAAAGAAGCTTTCTGAGAAACTGCTCTGTGTTCTGTTAATTCATCTCACAGAGTTACATCTTTCCCCTCAAGAAGCCTTTCGCTATGGCTGTTATTGTGGAATTGGCAAAGGGATATTTGGAAGCCCGTAGAGGGCTATGGAGAAAAAGGAATTATCTTCCGATCAAAACTGGAAAGAAGCTTTCTGAGAAACTGCTCTGTGTTCTGTTAATTCATCTCCCAGAGTTACATCTTTCCCTTCAAGAAGCCTTTCGCTAAGGCTGTTCTTGTGGAATTGGCAAAGGGATATTTGTAAGCCCATAGAGGGCTATGGTGAAAAAGGAAATATCTTCCGTTGAAAACTGGAAAGAAGCTTTCTGAGAAACTGCTCTGTGTTCTGTTAATTCATCTCACAGAGTTACATCTTTCCCGTCAAGAAGCCTTTCGCTAAGGCTGTTCTTGTTGAATTGGCAAAGTGATATTTGGAAGCCCATAGAGGGCTATGGTGAAAAAGGAAATATCTTCCGTTCAAAACTGGAAAAAAGCTTTCTGAGAAACTGCTCTGAGTTCTGTTAATTCATCTCACAGAGGTTCATCTTTCCCTTCAATAAGCCTTTCGCTACGGCTGTTCTTGTGGAATTGGCAAAGGGATATTTGGAAGCCCATAGAGGGCTATGGTGAAAAAGGAAATATCTTCCGTTCAAAACTGGAAAGAAGCTTTCTGAGAAACTGCTCTGTGTTCTGTTTATTCATCTCACAGAGTTACATCTCTCCCTTCAAGAAGCCTTTCGCTAAGGCTGTTCTTGTGGAATTGGCAAAGGGATATTTGGAAGTCCATACAGGCCTATGGTGAAAAAGGAAATATCATGTGTTCAAAACTGGAAAGAAGCTTTCTGAGAAAGTGCTCTGTGTTCTGTTAATTCATCTCTCAGAGTTACATCTTTCCCCTCAAGAAGGCTTTCGCTATGGCTGTTATTGTAGAATTGGCAAATTGATATTTGGAAGCCCGTAGAGGGCAATGGTGAAAAAGGAAATATCTTCCGTTCAAAACTGGAAAGAAGCTTTCTGACAAACTGCTCTGTGTTCTGTTAATTCATCTCACAGAGTTACATCTTTCCCTTCAAGAAGCCTTTCGCTAAGGCTGTTCTTGTGGAATTGGCAAAGGGATATTTGGAAGCCCATAGAGGGCTATGGTGAAAAAGGAAATATCTTCCGTTGAAAACTTGAAAGAAGCTTTCTGAGAAACTGCTCTGTGTTCTGTTAATTCATCTCACAGAGTTACGTCTTTCCCTTCAAGAAGCCTTTCGCTAAGACTGTTGTTGTGGGGTTGGCAAAGGGATATTTGGAAGCCCTTAGAGGGCTATGGTGAAAAAGGAAATATCTTCCGTTCAAAACTGGAAAGAAGCTTTCTGAGAAACTGCTCTGTGTTCTGTTAATTCATCTCACAGTGTTACATCTTTCCCTTCAAGAAGCCATTCGCTACGGCTGTTCTTGTGGAATTGCCAAAGTGATATTTGGAAGCCCATAGAGGGCTATGGTGAAAAAGGAAATATCTTCCGTTCAAAACGGGAAAGAAGCTTTCTGAGAAACTGCTCTGTGTTCTGTTAATTCATCTCCCAGGGTTACATCTTTCCCTTCAAGAAGCCTTTCGCTAAGGCTGTTCTTGTGGAATTGGCAAAGGGATATTTGGAAGCCCATAGAGGGCTATGGTGAAAAAGGAAATATCTTCCGTTCAAAACTGGAAACAAGCTTTCTGAGAAACTGCTCTGTGTTCTGTTAATTCATCTCACAGAGTTACATCTTTCCCTTCAAGAAGCCTTTCGCTAAGGCTGTTCTTGTGGAATTGGCAAAGTGATATTTGGAAGCCCATAGAGGGCTATGGTGAAAAAGGAATTATCTTCCGTTCAAAACTGGAAAGAAGCTTTCTGAGAAACTGCTCTGTGTTCTGTTAATTCATCTCACAGGGTTTCATCTTTCCCTTCAAGAAGCCTTTCGTTAAGGCTGTTCTTGTGGAATTGGCAAAGGGATATTTGGAAGCCCATAGAGGGCTATGGTGAAAAAGGAAATATCTTCCGTTCAAAACCGGAAGAAACTTTCTGAGAAACTGCTCTGTGTTCTGTTAATTTATCTCACAGAGTTACATCTTTCCCTTCAAGAAGCCTTTCGCTAAGGCTGTTCTTGTTGAATTGGCAAAGTGATATTTGGAAGCCCATAGAGCGCTATGGTGAAAAAGGAAATATCTTCCGTTCACTCGAAAGAAGCTTTCTGAGAAACTGCTCTGTGTTCTGTTAGTTCATCTCACAGAGTTACATCTTTACTTCCAGGAAGCCTTTCGTTAAGGATGTTCTTTTGGAATTGGCAAAGGGATATTAGAAAACCCAAAGAGGGCTATGGTGAAAAAGGAAATAACTTCCGTTCAAAACTGGAAAGAAGCTTTCTGAGAAACTTCTCTGTGTTCTGTTAATTCATCTCACAGAGTTACATCTTTCCCTTCAAGAAGCCTTTCGCTAAGGCTGTTCTTGTGGAATTGGATAGGGATACTTGGAAGTCCGTAGAGGGCTATTGTGAAAATGGAAATATCTTCCGTACAAAACTGGAAAGAAGCTTTCTGAGAAACTGCTCTGTGTTCTGTTAATTCATCTCACAGAGTTACATCTTTCGCTTCAAGAAGCCTTTCGCTAAGGCTGTTCTTGTGGAATTGGCAAAGGGATATTTGGAAGCCCTTAGAGGGCTATTGTAAAAAAGGAAATATCTTCCGTTCAAAACTGGAAAGAAGCTTTCTGAGAAACTGCTCTGTGTTCTGTTAATTCATCTCACAGAGTTATATCTCTCCCTTCAAGAAGCCTTTCTTTAAGGCTGTTCTTGTGGAATTGGCAAAGTGATATTTGGAAGTCCATAGAGGCCTATGGTGAAAAAGGAAATATCTTATTTTCAAAACTGGAAAGAACCTTTCTGAGAAACTGCTCTGTGTTCTGTTAATTCATCTCACAGACTTACATCTTTCCCTTCAAGAAGCCTTTCGCTAAGCCTGTTCTTGTGGAATTGGCAAAGGGATATTTGGAATCCCATAGAGGGATATGGTGAAAAAGGAAATATCTTCCGTTCAAAACTGGAAAGAAGCTTTCTGAGAAAATGCTCTGTGTTCTGTTAATTCATCTCACAGAGTTACATCTTTCCCTTCAAGAAGCCTTTCGCTAAGTCTGTTCTTGTGGAATTGGCAAAGGGATATTTGGAAGCCCTTAGGGGGCTATGGTGAAAAAGGAAATATCTTCCGTTCAAAACTGGAAAGAAGCTTTCTGAGAAACTGCTCTGTGTTCTGTTAATTCATCTGACAGAGTTACGTCTTTCCCTTCAAGAAGCATTTCGCTAAGGCTGTTCTTGTGGAATTGGCAAAGGGATATTTGGAAGCCCATAGAGGGCAATGGTGAAAAAGGAAATATCTTCCGTTCAAAACTGGAAAGAAGCTTTCTGAGAAACTGCTCTGTGTTCTGTTAATTCATCTCACAGAGTTACATCTTTCCCTTCAAGAAGCCTTTCGCTAAGGCTGTTCTTGTGGAATTGGCAAAGGGATATTTGGAAGCCCATAGAGGGCTATGGTGAAAAAGGAAATACCTTCCGTTCAAAATTGGAAAGAAGCTTTCTGAGAAACTGCTCTGTGTTCTGTTAATTCATCTCACAGAGTTACATCTTTCCCCTCAAGAAGCCTTTCGCTATGGCTGTTATTGTGGAATTGGCAAAGGGATATTTGGAAGCCCGTAGAGGGCTATGGTGAAAAAGGAATTATCTTCTGATCAAAACTGGAAAGAAGCTTTCTGAGAAACTGCTCTGTGTTCTGTTAATTCATCTCCCAGAGTTACACCTTTCCCTTCAAGAAGCCTTTCGCTAAGGCTGTTCTTGTGGAATTGGCAAAGGGATATTTGGAAGCCCATAGAGGGCTATGGTGAAAAAGGAAATATCTTCCGTTGAAAACTGGAAAGAAGCTTTCTGAGAAACTGCTCTGTGTTCTGTTAATTCATCTCACAGAGTTACATCTTTCCCGTCAAGAAGCCTTTCGCTAAGGCTGTTGTTGTGGAGTTGGCAAAGGGATATTTGGAAGCCCATAGAGGGCTATGGTGAAAAAGGAAATATCTTCCGTTCAAAACTGGAAAGAAGCTTTCTGAGAAACTGCTCTGTGTTCTGTTAATTCGTCTCACAGAGTTACATCTTTCCCTTCAAGAAGCCTTTCGCTAAGGCTGTTCTTGTGGAATTGGCAAAGGGATATTTGGAAGCCTATAGAGGGCTATGGTGAAAAAGGAAATATCTTCCGTTCAAAACTGGAAAGAAGCTTTCTGAGAAACTGCTCTGTGTTCTGTTAATTCATCTCACAGAGTTACATCTTTTGCTTCAAGAAGCCTTTCGCTAAGGCTGTTCTTGTGGAATTGGCAAAGGGATATTTGGAAGCCCTTAGAGGGCTATGGTGAAAAAGGAATTATCTTCCGTTCAAAACTGGAAAGAAGCTTTCTGAGAAACTGCTCTGTGTTCTGTTAATTCATCTCACAGGGTTTCATCTTTCCCTTCAAGAAGCCTTTCGTTAAGGCTGTTCTTGTGGAATTGGCAAAGGGATATTTGGAAGCCCATAGAGGGCTATGGTGAAAAAGGAAATATCTTCCGTTGAAAACCGGAAGAAGCTTTCTGAGAAACTGCTCTGTGTTCTGTTAATTTATCTCACAGAGTTACATCTTTCCCTTCAAGAAGCCTTTCGCTAAGGCTGTTCTTGTTGAATTGGCAAAGTGATATTTGGAAGCCCATAGAGGGCTATGGTGAAAAAGGAAATATCTTCCGTTCACTCGAAAGAAGCTTTCTGAGAAACTGCTCTGTGTTCTGTTAATTCATCACACAGAGTTACATCTTTACCTTCAGGAAGCCTTTCGTTAAGGATGTTCTTTTGGAATTGGCAAAGGGATATTTGAAAACCCAAAGAGGGCTATGGTGAAAAAGGAAATAACTTCCGTTCAAAACTGAAGAGAAGCTTTCTGAGAATCTTCTCTGTGTTCTGTTAATTCATCTCACAGAGTTACATCTTTCCCTTCAAGAAGCCTTTCGCTAAGGCTGTTCTTGTGGAATTGGATTGGGATACTTGGAAGTCCGTAGAGGGCTATTGTGAAAAAGGAAATATCTTCCGTACAAAACTGGAAAGAAGCTTTCTGAGAAACTGCTCTGTGTTCTGTTAATTCATCTCACAGAGTTACATCTTTCGCTTCAAGAAGCCTTTCGCTAAGGCTGTTCTTGTGGAATTGGCAAAGGGATATTTGGAAGCCCTTAGAGGGCTATGGTGAAAAAGGAAATATCTTCCGTTCAAAACTGGAAAGAAGCTTTCTGAGAAACTGCTCTGTGTTCTGTTAATTCATCTCACAGAGTTACATCTCTCCCTTCAAGAAGCCTTTCTTTAAGGCTGTTCTTGTGGAATTGGCAAAGTGATATTTGGAAGTCCATAGAGACCTATGGTGAAAAAGGAAATATCATATGTTCAAAACTTGAAAGAACCTTTCTGAGAAACTGCTCTGTGTTCTGTTAATTCATCTCACAGACTTACATCTTTCCCTTCAAGAAGCCTTTCGCTAAGCCTGTTCTTGTGGAATTGGCAAAGGGATATTTGGAATCCCATAGAGGGCTATGGTGAAAAAGGAAATAGCTTCCGTTCAAAACTGGAAAGGAGCTTTGTGAGAAAATGCTCTGTGTTCTGTTAATTCATCTCACAGAGTTACATCTTTCCCTTCAAGAAGCCTTTCGCTAAGTCTGTTCTTGTGGAATTGGCAAAGGGATATTTGGAAGCCCTTAGGGGGCTATGGTGAAAAAGGAAATATCTTCCGTTCAAAACTGGAAAGAAGCTTTCTGAGAAACTGCTCTGTGTTCTGTTAATTCATCTGACAGAGTTACGTCTTTCCCTTCAAGAAGCGTTTCGCTAAGGGTGTTCTTGTGGAATTGGCAAAGGGATATTTGAAAACCCAAAGAGGGCTATGGTGAAAAAGGAAATAACTTCCGTTCAAAACTGGAAAGAAGGTTTCTGAGAAACTTCTCTGTGTTCTGTTAATTCATCTCACAGAGTTACATCTTTCCCTTCAAGAAGCCTTTCGCTAAGGCTGTTCTTGTGGAATTGGAAAGGGATACTTGGAAGTCCGTAGAGGGCTATGGTGAAAAAGGAAGTATCTTCCGTACAAAACTGGAAAGAAGCTTTCTGAGAAACTGCTCTGTGTTCTGTTAATTCATCTGACAGAGTTACATCTTTCCCTTCAAGAAGCATTTCGCTAAGGCTGTTCTTGTGGAATTGGCAAAGGGATATTTGGAAGCCCATAGAGGGCAATGGTGAAAAAGGAAATATCTTCCGTTCAAAACTGGAAAGAAGCTTTCTGAGAAAGTGCTCTGTGTTCTGTTAATTCATCTCACAGAGTTACATCTTTCCCTTCAAGAAGCCTTTCGCTAAGGCTGTTCTTGTGGAATTGGCAAAGGGATATTTGGAAGCCCATAGAGGGCTATGGTGAAAAAGGAAATACCTTCCGTTCAAAATTGGAAAGAAGCTTTCTGAGAAACTGCTCTGTGTTCTGTTAATTCATCTCACAGGGTTTCATCTTTCCCTTCAAGAAGCCTTTCGTTAAGGCTGTTCTTGTGGAATTGGCAAAGGGATATTTGGAAGCCCATAGAGGGCTATGGTGAAAAAGGAAATATCTTCCGTTCAAAACCGGAAGAAGCTTTCTGAGAAACTGCTCTGTGTTCTGTTAATTTATCTCACAGAGTTACATCTTTCCCTTCAAGAAGCCTTTCGCTAAGGCTGTTCTTGTTGAATTGGCAAAGTGATATTTGGAAGCCCTTAGAGGGCTATGGTGAAAAAGGAAATATCTTCCGTTCACTCGAAAGAAGCTTTCTGAGAAACTGCTCTGTGTTCTGTTAATTCATCTCACAGACTTACATCTTTCCCTTCAAGAAGCCTTTCGCTACGGCTGTTCTTGTGGAATTGGCAAAGTGATATTTGGAAGCCCATAGATGGCTAGGGTGAAAAAGTAAATATCTTCCGTTCAAAACTGGAAAGAAGCTTCCTGAGAAACTGCTCTGTGTTCTGTTAATTCATCTCCCAGGGTTATATCTTTCCCTTCAAGAAGCCTTTCGCTAAGGCTGTTCTTGTGGAATTGGCAAAGGGATATTTGGAAGCCCATAGAGGGCTATGGTGAAAAAGGAAATATCTTCCGTTGAAAACTGGAAAGAAGCTTTCAGAGAAACTGCTCTGTGTTCTGTTAATTCATCTCACAGAGTTACATCTTTCCCCTCAAGAAGCCTTTCCCTATGGCTGTTTTTGTAGAATTGGCAAAGGGATATTTGGAAGCCCGTAGAGGGCTATGGTGAAAAAGGAAATATCCTCCCTTCAAAACTGGAAAGAAGCTTTCTGAGAAACTGCTCTGTGTTCTGTTAATTCATGTCACAGAGTTACATCTTTCCCTTCAAGAAGCCTTTCACTAAGGGTGTTCTTGTGGAATTGGCAAAGGGATATTTGGAAGCCCAAAGAGGGCTATGTTGAAAAAGGAAATAACTTCCGTTCAAAACTGGAAAGAAGCTTTCTGAGAAAATGCTCTGTGTTCTGTTAATTCATCTCACAGAGTTACATCTTTCCCTTCAAGAAGCCTTTCGCTAAGGCTGTTCTTCTGGAAATGGCAAAGGGATATTTGGAAGCCCATAGAGGGCTATGGTGAAAAACGAAATATCTTCCGTTCAAAACTGGAAAGAAGCTTTCTGAGAAACTGCTCTGTGTTCTGTTAATTCATCTCACAGAGTTACATCTTTCCCTTCAAGAAGCCTTTCGCTAAGGCTGTTCTTGTGGAATTGGCAAAGGGATATTTGGAAGCCCATAGAGGGCTATGGTGTAAAAGGAAATATCTTCCGTTGAAAACTGGAAAGAAGCTTTCTGAGAAACTGCTCTGTGTTCTGTTAACTCATCTCTCTGAGTTACATCTTTCCCGTCAAGAAGCCTTTCGCTAAGGCTGTTGTTGTGGAGTTGGCAAAGGGATATTTGGAAGCCCATAGAGGGCTATGGTGAAAAAGGAAATATCTTCCGTTAAAAACTGGAAAGAAGCATTCTGAGAAACTGCTCTGTGTTCTGTTAATTCATCTCACAGAGTTACAACTTTCCCTTCAAGAAGCCTTTCGCTAAGGCTGTTCTTGTGGAATTGGCAAAGGGATATTTGGAAGCCCATAGAGGGCTATGGTGAAAAAGGAAATATCTTCCGTTCAAAACTGGAAACAAGCTTTCTGAGAAACTGCTCTGTGTTCTGTTAATTTATCTCACAGAGTTACATCTTTCCCTTCAAGAAGCCTTTCGCTAAGGCTGTTCTTGTTGAATTGGCAAAGTGATATTTGGAAGCCCATAGAGGGCTATGGTGAAAAAGGAAATATCTTCCGTTCACTCGAAAGAAGCTTTCTGAGAAACTGCTCTGTGTTCTGTTAATTCAACTCACAGAGTTACATCTTTACCTTCAGGAAGCCTTTCGTTAAGGATGTTCTTTTGGAATTGGCAAAGGGATATTAGAAAACCCAAAGAGGGCTGTGGTGAAAAAGGAAATAACTTCCGTTCAAAAGTGGAAAGAAGCTTTCTGAGAAACTTCTCTGTGTTCTGTTAATTCATCTCACAGAGTTACATCTTTCCCTTCAAGAAGCCTTTCGCTAAGGCTGTTCTTGTGGAATTGGATAGGGATACTTGGAAGTCCGTAGAGGGCTATTGTGAAAATGGAAATATCTTCCGTACAAAACTGGAAAGAAGCTTTCTGAGAAACTGCTCTGTGTTCTGTTAATTCATCTCACAGAGTTACATCTTTCCCTTCAAGAAGCCTTTCGCTGAGCCTGTTCTTGTGGAATTGGCAAAGGGATATTTGGAATCCCATAGAGGGCTATGGTGAAAAAGGAAATATCTTCCGTTCAAAACTGGAAAGAAGCTTTCTGAAAAAATGCTCTGTGTTCTGTTAATTCATCTCACAGAGTTACATCTTTCCCTTCAAGAAGCCTTTCGCTAAGTCTGTTCTTGTGGAATTGGCAAAGGGATATTTGGAAGCCCTTAGGGGGCTATGGTGAAAAAGGAAATATCTTCCGTTCAAAACTGGAAAGAAGCTTTCTGAGAAACTGCTCTGTGTTCTGTTAATTCATCTGACAGAGTTACGTCTTTCCCTTCAAGAAGCCTTTCGTTAAGGCTGTTCTTGTGGAATTGGCAAAGGGATATTTGAAAACCCAAAGAGGGCTATGGTGAAAAAGGAAATATCTTCCGTTCAAAACTGGAAAGAAGCTTTCTGAGAAACTGCTCTGTGTTCTGTTAATTCATCTCACAGTGTTACATCTTTCCCTTCAAGAAGCCTTTCGCTACGGCTGTTCTTGTGGAATTGGCAAAGTGATATTTTGAAGCCCATACATGGCTAGGGTGAAAAAGGAAATATCTTCCGTTCAAAACGGGAAAGAAGCTTTCTGAGAAACTCCTCTGTGTTCTGTTAATTCATCTCCCAGGGTTACATCTTTCCCTTCAAGAAGCCTTTCGCTAAGGCTGTTCTTGTGGAATTGGCAAAGGGATATTTGGAAGCCCATAGAGGGCTATGGTGAAAAAGGAAATATCTTCCGTTCAAAACTGGAAACAAGCTTTCTGAGAAACTGCTCTGTGTTCTGTTAATTCATCTCACAGAGATACATCTTTCCCTTCAAGAAGCCTTTCGCTAAGGCTGTTCTTGTGGAATTGGCAAAGTGATATTTGGAAGCCCATAGAGGGCTATGGTGAAAAAGGCATTATCTTCCGTTCAAAACTGGAAAGAAGCTTTCTGAGAAACTGCTCTGTGTTCTGTTAATTCATCTCACAGGGTTTCATCTTTCCCTTCAAGAAGCCTTTCGTTAAGGCTGTTCTTGTGTAATTGGGAAAGTTATATTTGGAAGCCCATAGAGGGCTATGGTGAAAAAGGAAATATCTTCCGTTCAAAACCGGAAGAAGCTTTCTGAGAAACTGCTCTGTGTTCTGTTAATTTATCTCACAGAGTTACATCTTTCCCTTCAAGAAGCCTTTCGCTAAGGCTGTTCTTGTTGAATTGGCAAAGTGATATTTGGAAGCCCATAGAGGGCTATGGTGAAAAAGGAAATATCTTCCGTTCACTCGAAAGAAGCTTTCTGAGAAACTGCTCTGTGTTCTGTTAATTCATCTCACAGAGTTACATCTTTACCTTCAGGAAGCCTTTCGTTAAGGCTGTTCTTTTGGAATTGGCAAAGGGATATTTGGAAGCCCATCGAGGGCTATGGTGAAAAAGGAAATAACTTCCGTTCAAAACTGGAAAGAAGCTTTCTGAGAAACTTCTCTGTGTTCTGTTAATTCATCTCACAGAGTTACATCTTTCCCTTCAAGAAGCCTTTCGCTAAGGCTGTTCTTGTGGAATTGGATAGGGATACTTGGAAGCCCGTAGAGGGCTATTGTGAAAAAGGAAATATCTTCCGTACAAACTGGAGAGAAGCTTTCTGAGAAACTGCTCTGTGTTCTGTTAATTCATCTCACAGAGTTACATCTCTCCCTTCAGGAAGCCTTTCTTTAAGGCTGTTCTTGTGGAATTGGCAAAGTGATATTTGGAAGTCCATAGAGGCCTATGGTGAAAAAGGAAATATCTTATGTTCAAAACTGGAAAGAACCTTTCTGAGAAACTGCTCTGTGTTCTGTTAAGTCATCTCACAGACTTACATCTTTCCCTTCAAGAAGCCTTTCGCTAAGCCTGTTCTTGTGGAATTGGCAAAGGGATATTTGGAATCCCATAGAGGGCTATGGTGAAAAAGGAAATATCTTCCGTTCAAAACTGGAAAGGAGCTTTGTGAGAAAATGCTCTGTGTTCTGTTAATTCATCTCACAGAGTTACATCTTTCCCTTCAAGAAGCCTTTCGCTAAGTCTGTTCTTGTGGAATTGGCAAAGGGATATTTGGAAGCCCTTAGGGGGCTATGGTGAAAAAGGAAATATCTTCCGTTCAAAACTGGAAAGAAGCTTTCTGAGAAACTGCTCTGTGTTCTGTTAATTCATCTGACAGAGTTACGTCTTTCCCTTCAAGAAGCCTTTCGCTAAGGGTGTTCTTGTGGAATTGGCAAAGGGATATTTGAAAACCCAAAGAGGGCTATGGTGAAAAAGGAAATAACTTCCGTTCAAAACTGGAAAGAAGCTTTCTGAGAAACTTCTCTGTGTTCTGTTAATTCATCTCACAGAGTTACATCTTTCCCTTCAAGAAGCCTTTCGCTAAGGCTGTTCTTGTGGAATTGGAAAGGGATACTTGGAAGTCCGTAGAGGGCTATGGTGAAAAAGGAAGTATCTTCCGTACAAAACTGGAAAGAAGCTTTCTGAGAAACTGCTCTGTGTTCTGTTAATTCATCTGACAGAGTTACATCTTTCCCTTCAAGAAGAATTTCGCTAAGGCTGTTCTTGTGGAATTGGCAAAGGGATATTTGGAAGCCCATAGAGGGCAATGGTGAAAAAGGAAATATCTTCCGTTCAAAACTGGAAAGAAGCTTTCTGAGAAACTGCTCTGTGTTCTGTTAATTCATCTCACAGAGTTACATCTTTCCCTTCAAGAAGCCTTTCGCTAAGGCTGTTCTTGTGGAATTGGCAAAGGGATATTTGGAAGCCCATAGAGGGCTATGGTGAAAAAGGAAATACCTTCCGTTCAAAATTGGAAAGAAGCTTTCTGAGAAACTGCTCTGTGTTCTGTTAATTCATCTCACAGAGTTACATCTTTCCCCTCAAGAAGCCTTTCGCTATGGCTGTTATTGTGGAATTGGCAAAGGGATATTTGGAAGCCCATAGAGGGCTATGGTGAAAAAGGAAATATCTTCCGTTCAAAACCGGAAGAAGCTTTCTGAGAAACTGCTCTGTGTTCTGCTAATTTATCTCACAGAGTTACATCTTTCCCTTCAAGAAGCCTTTCGCTAAGGCTGTTCTTGTTGAATTGGCAAAGTGATATTTGGAAGCCCATAGAGGGCTATGGTGAAAAAGGAAATATCTTCCGTTCACTCGAAAGAAGCTTTCTGAGAAACTGCTCTGTGTTCTCTTAATTCATCTCACAGAGTTACATCTTTCCCCTCAAGAAGCCTTTCCCTATGGCTGTTATTGTAGAATTGGGCAAGGGATATTTGGAAGCCCGTAGAGGGCTATGGTGAAAAAGGAAATATCCTCCGTTCAAAACTGGAACGAAGCTTTCTGAGAAACTGCTCTGTGTTCTGTTAATTCATGTCACAGAGTTACATCTTTCCCTTCAAGAAGCCTTTCACTAAGGGTGTTCTTGTGGAATTGGCAAAGGGATATTTGGAAGCCCAAAGAGGGCTATGTTGAAAAAGGAAATAACTTCCGTTCAAAACTGGAAAGAAGCTTTCTGAGAAAATGCTCTGTGTTCTGTTAATTCATCTCACAGAGTTACATCTTTCCCTTGCAGAAGCCTTTCGCTAAGGCTGTTCTTCTGGAAATGGCAAAGGGATATTTGGAAGCCCATAGAGGGCTATGGTGAAAAACGAAATATCTTCCGTTCAAAACTGGAAAGAAGCTTTCTGAGAAACTGCTCTGTGTTCTGTTAATTCATCTCACAGAGTTACAACTTTCCCTTCAAGAAGCCTTTCGCTAAGGCTGTTCTTGTGGAATTGGCAAAGGGATATTTGGAAGCCCATAGAGGGCTATGGTGAAACAGGAAATATCTTATGTTCAAAACTGGAAAGAAGCTTTCTGAGAAACTGCTCTGTGTTCTGTTAATTCATCTCACAGAGTTACATCTTTCCCTTCAAGAAGCCTTTCGCTAAGGCTGTTCCTGTGGAATTGGCAAAGGGATATTTGGAAGCCCATAGAGGGCTATGGTGAAAAAGGAAATATCTTCCGTTCAAAACTGGAAAGAAGCTTTCTGACAAACTGCTCTGTGTTCTGTTAATTCATCTCACAGACTTACATCTTTCCCTTCAAGAAGCCTTTCGCTAAGGCTGTTCTTGTGGAATTGGCAAAGGGATATTTGGAAGCCCATAGAGGGCTATGGTGAAAAAGGAAATATCTTCCGTTGAAAACTTGAAAGAAGCTTTCTGAGAAACTGCTCTGTGTTCTGTTAATTCATCTCACAGAGTTACATCTTTCCCTTCAAGAAGCCTTTCGCTAAGACTGTTGTTGTGGAGTTGGCAAAGGGATATTTGGAAGCCCTTAGAGGGCTATGGTGAAAAAGGAAATATCTTCCGTTCAAAACTGGAAAGAAGCTTTCTGAGAAACTGCTCTGTGTTCTGTTAATTCATCTCACAGTGTTACATCTTTCCCTTCAAGAAGCCTTTCGCTACGGCTGTTCTTGTGGAATTGGCAAAGTGATATTTGGAAGCCCATAGAAGGCTATGGTGAAAAAGGAAATATCTTCCGTTCAAAACGGGAAAGAAGCTTTCTGAGAAACTGCTCTGTGTTCTGTTAATTCATCTCCCAGGGTTACATCTTTCCCTTCAAGAAGCCTGTCGCTAAGGCTGTTCTTGTGGAATTGGCAAAGGGATATTTGGAAGCCCATAGAGGGCTATGGTGAAAAAGGAAATATCTTCCGTTCAAAACTGGAAACAAGCTTTCTGAGAAACTGCTCTGTGTTCTGTTAATTCATCTCACAGAGTTACATCTTTCCCTTCAAGAAGCCTTTCGCTAAGGCTTTTCTTGTGGAATTGGCAAAGTGATATTTGGAAGCCCATAGAGGGCTATGGTGAAAAAGGAATTATCTTCCTTTCAAAACTGGAAAGAAGCTTTCTGAGAAACTGCTCTGTGTTCTGTTAATTCATCTCACAGGGTTTCATCTTTCCCGTCAAGAAGCCTTTCGTTAAGGCTGTTCTTGTGGAATTGGCAAAGGGATATTTGGAAGCCCATAGAGGGCTATGGTGAAAAAGGAAATATCTTCCGTTCACTCGAAAGAAGCTTTCTGAGAAACTGCTCTGTGTTCTGTTAATTCATCTCACAGAGTTACATCTTTACCTTCAGGAAGCATTTCGTTAAGGATGTTCTTTTGGAATTGGCAAAGGGATATTTGAAAACCCAAAGAGGGCTATGGTGAAAAAGGAAATAACTTCCGTTCAAAACTGGAAAGAAGCTTTCTGAGAATCTTCTCTGTGTTCTGTTAATTCATCACACAGAGTTACATCTTTCCCTTCAAGAAGCCTTTCGCTAAGGCTGTTCTTGTGGAATTGGATTGGGATACTTGGAAGTCCGTAGAGGGCTATTGTGAAAAAGGAAATATCTTCCGTACAAAACTGGAAAGAAGCTTTCTGAGAAACTGCTCTGTGTTCTGTTAATTCATCTCACAGAGTTACATCTTTCGCTTCAAGAAGCCTTTCGCTAAGGCTGTTCTTGTGGAATTGGCAAAGGGATATTTGGAAGCCCTTAGAGGGCTATGGTGAAAAAGGAAATATCTTCCGTTCAAAACTGGAAAGAAGCTTTCTGAGAAACTGCTCTGTGTTCTGTTAATTCATCTCACAGAGTTACATCTCTCCCTTCAAGAAGCCTTTCTTTAAGGCTGTTCTTGTGGAATTGGCAAAGTGATATTTGGAAGTCCATAGAGGCCTATGGTGAAAAAGGAAATATCTTATGTTCAAAACTGGAAAGAACCTTTCTGAGAAACTGCTCTGTGTTCTGTTAAGTCATCTCACAGACTTACATCTTTCCCTTCAAGAAGCCTTTCGCTAAGCCTGTTCTTGTGGAATTGGCAAAGGGATATTTGGAATCCCATAGAGGGCTATGGTGAAAAAGGAAATATCTTCCGTTCAAAACTGGAAAGGAGCTTTCTGAGAAAATGCTCTGTGTTCTGTTAATTCATCTCACAGAGTTACATCTTTCCCTTCAAGAAGCCTTTCGCTAAGTCTGTTCTTGTGGAATTGGCAAAGGGATATTTGGAAGCCCTTAGGGGGCTATGGTGAAAAAGGAAATATCTTCCGTTCAAAACTGGAAAGAAGCTTTCTGAGAAACTGCTCTGTGTTCTGTTAATTCATCTGACAGAGTTACGTCTTTCCCTTCAAGAAGCCTTTCGCTAAGGGTGTTCTTGTGGAATTGGCAAAGGGATATTTGAAAACCCAAAGAGGGCTATGGTGAAAAAGGAAATAACTTCCGTTCAAAACTGGAAAGAAGATTTCTGAGAAACTTCTCTGTGTTCTGTTAATTCATCTCACAGAGTTACATCTTTCCCTTCAAGAATTCTTTCGCTAAGGCTGTTCTTGTGGAATTGGAAAGGGATACTTGGAAGTCCGTAGAGGGCTATGGTGAAAAAGGAAGTATCTTCCGTACAAAACTGGAAAGAAGCTTTCTGAGAAACTGCTCTGTGTTCTGTTAATTCATCTGACAGAGTTACATCTTTCCCTTCAAGAAGCATTTCGCTAAGGCTGTTCTTGTGGAATTGGCAAAGGGATATTTGGAAGCCCATAGAGGGCAATGGTTAAAAAGGAAATATCTTCCGTTCAAAACTGGAAAGAAGCTTTCTGAGAAACTGCTCTGTGTTCTGTTAATTCATCTCACAGAGTTACATCTTTCCCTTCAAGAAGCCTTTCGCTAAGGCTGTTCTTGTGGAATAGGCAAAGGGATATTTGGAAGCCCATAGAGGGCTATGGTGAAAAAGTAAATACCTTCCGTTCAAAATTGGAAAGAAGCTTTCTGAGAAACTGCTCTGTGTTCTGTTAATTCATCTCACAGAGTTACATCTTTCCCCTCAAGAAGCCTTTCGCTATGGCTGTTATTGTGGAATTGGCAAAGGGATATTTGGAAGCCCGTAGAGGGCTATGGTGAAAAAGGAATTATCTTCCGTTCAAAACTGGAAAGAAGCTTTCTGAGAAACTGCTCTGTGTTCTGTTAATTCATCTCACAGGGTTTCATCTTTCCCTTCAAGAAGCCTTTCGTTAAGGCTGTTCTTGTGGAATTGGCAAAGGGATATTTGGAAGCCCATAGAGGGCTATGGTGAAAAAGGAAATATCTTCCGTTCAAAACCGGAAGAAGCTTTCTGAGAAACTGCTCTGTGTTCTGTTAATTTATCTCGAAGAGTTACATCTTTCCCTTCAAGGACCCTTTCGCTAAGGCTGTTCTTGTTGAATTTGCAAAGTGATATTTGGAAGCCCATAGAGGGCTATGGTGAAAAAGGAAATATCTTCCGTTGAAAACTGGAAAGAAGCTTTCAGAGAAACTGCTCTGTGTTCTGTTAATTCATCTCACAGAGTTACATCTTTCCCCTCAAGAAGCCTTTCCCTATGGCTGTTTTTGTAGAATTGGCAAAGGGATATTTGGAAGCCCGTAGAGGGCTATGGTGAAAAAGGAAATATCCTCCCTTCAAAACTGGAAAGAAGCTTTCTGAGAAACTGCTCTGTGTTCTGTTAATTCATGTCACAGAGTTACATCTTTCCCTTCAAGAAGCCTTTCACTAAGGGTGTTCTTGTGGAATTGGCAAAGGGATATTTGGAAGCCCAAAGAGGGCTATGTTGAAAAAGGAAATAACTTCCGTTCAAAACTGGAAAGAAGCTTTCTGAGAAAATGCTCTGTGTTCTGTTAATTCATCTCACAGAGTTACATCTTTCCCTTCAAGAAGCCTTTCGCTAAGGCTGTTCTTCTGGAAATGGCAAAGGGATATTTGGAAGCCCATAGAGGGCTATGGTGAAAAACGAAATATCTTCCGTTCAAAACTGGAAAGAAGCTTTCTGAGAAACTGCTCTGTGTTCTGTTAATTCATCTCACAGAGTTACATCTTTCCCTTCAAGAAGACTTTCGCTAAGGCTGTTCTTGTGGAATTGGCAAAGGGATATTTGGAAGCCCATAGAGGGCTATGGTGAAAAAGGAAATATCTTCCGTTCACTCGAAAGAAGCTTTCTGAGAAACTGCTCTGTGTTCTGTTAATTCATCTCACAGACTTACATCTTTCCCTTCATGAAGCCTTTCGCTACGGCTGTTCTTGTGGAATTGGCAAAGGGATATTTGGAAGCCCATAGATGGCTAGGGTGAAAAAGTAAATATCTTCCGTTCAAAACTGGAAAGAAGCTTCCTGAGAAACTGCTCTGTGTTCTGTTAATTCATCTCCCAGGGTTATATCTTTCCCTTCAAGAAGCCTTTCGCTAAGGCTGTTCTTGTGGAATTGGCAAAGGGATATTTGGAAGCCCATAGAGGGCTATGGTGAAAAAGGAAATATCTTCCGTTGAAAACTGGAAAGAAGCTTTCAGAGAAACTGCTCTGTGTTCTGTTAATTCATCTCACAGAGTTACATCTTTCCCCTCAAGAAGCCTTTCCCTATGGCTGTTTTTGTAGAATTGGCAAAGGGATATTTGGAAGCCCGTAGAGGGCTATGGTGAAAAAGGAAATATCCTCCCTTCAAAACTGGAAAGAAGCTTTCTGAGAAACTGCTCTGTGTTCTGTTAATTCATGTCACAGAGTTACATCTTTCCCTTCAAGAAGCCTTTCACTAAGGGTTTTCTTGTGGAATTGGCAAAGGGATATTTGGAAGCCCAAAGAGGGCTATGTTGAAAAAGGAAATAACTTCCGTTCATAACTGGAAAGAAGCTTTCTGAGAAAATGCTCTGTGTTCTGTTAATTCATCTCACAGAGTTACATCTTTCCCTTCAAGAAGCCTTTCGCTAAGGCTGTTCTTCTGGAAATGGCAAAGGGATATTTGGAAGCCCATAGAGGGCTATGGTGAAAAACGAAATATCTTCCGTTCAAAACTGGAAAGAAGCTTTCTGAGAAACTGCTCTGTGTTCTGTTAATTCATCTCACAGAGTTACATCTTTCCCTTCAAGAAGCCTTTCGCTAAGGCTGTTCTTGTGGAATTGGCAAAGGGATATTTGGAAGCCCATAGAGGGCTATGGTGTAAAAGGAAATATCTTCCGTTGAAAACTGGAAAGAAGCTTTCTGAGAAACTGCTCTGTGTTCTGTTAACTCATCTCTCAGAGTTACATCTTTCCCATCAAGAAGCCTTTCGCTAAGGCTGTTGTTGTGGAGTTGGCAAAGGGATATTTGGAAGCCCATAGAGGGCTATGGTGAAAAAGGAAATATCTTCCGTTAAAAACTGGAAAGAAGCATTCTGAGAAACTGCTCTGTGTTCTGTTAATTCATCTCACAGAGTTACAACTTTCCCTTCAAGAAGCCTTTCGCTAAGGCTGTTCTTGTGGAATTGGCAAAGGGATATTTGGAAGCCCATAGAGGGCTATGGTGAAACAGGAAATATCTTCCGTTCAAAACTGGAAAGAAGCTTTCTGAGAAACTGCTCTGTGTTCTGTTAGTTCATCTCACAGAGGTTCATCTTTCCCTTCAAGAAGCCTTTCGCTACGGCTGTTCTTGTGGAATTGGCAAAGGGATATTTGGAAGCCCATAGAGGGCTATGGTGAAAAAGGAAATATCTTCCGTTCAAAACTGGAAAGAAGCTTTCTGAGAAACTGCTCTGTGTTCTGTTAATTCATCTCACAGACTTACAACTTTCCCTTCAAGAAGCCTTTCGCTACGGCTGTTCTTGTGGAATAGGCAAAGTGATATTTGGAAGCCCATAGAGGGCTATGGTGAAAAAGGAAATATCTTCCGTTCAAAACTGGAAAGAAGCTTTCTGAGAAACTGCTCTGTGTTCTGTTTATTCATCTCACAGAGTTACATCTCTCCCTTCAAGAAGCCTTTCGCTAAGGCTGTTCTTGTGGAATTGGCAAAGGGATATTTGGAAGCCCATACAGGCCTATGGTGAAAAAGGAAATATCTTCCGTTCAAAACTGGAAAGAAGCTTTCTGAGAAACTGCTCTGTGTTCTGTTTATTCATCTCACAGAGTTACATCTCTCCCTTCAAGAAGCCTTTTGCTAAGGCTGTTCTTGTGGAATTGGCAAAGGGATATTTGGAAGCCCATAGAGGGCTATGGTGAAAAAGGAAGTATCTTCCGTTCAAAACTGGAAAGAAGCTTTCTGAGAAACTGCTCTGTGTTCTGTTAATTCATGTCAGAGATTTACATCTTTCCCTTCAAGAAGCCTTTGGCTAAGGCTGTTCTTGTGGAATTGGCAAAGGGATATTTGGAAGCCCATAGAGGGCTATGGTGAAAATGCAAATATCTTCCGTTCAAAACTGGAAAGAAGCTTTCTGAGAAACTGCTCTGTGTTCTGTTTATTCATTTCACAGACTTACGTCTTTCCCTTTAAGAAGCCTTTCGCTAAGGCTGTTCTTGTGGAATTGGAAAGGGATATTTGGAAGCCCATAGAGGGCAATGGTGAAAAAGGAAATATCTTCCGTTCTAAACTGGAAAGAAGCTTTCTGAGAAACTGCTCTGTGTTCTGTTAATTCATCTCACAGAGTTACATCTTTCCCTTCAAGAAGCCTTTCGCTACGGCTGTTCTTGTGGAATTGGCAAAGGGATATTTGGAAGCCCATAGAGGGCTATGGTGAAAAAGGAAATATCTTCCGTTCAAAACTGGAAAGAAGCTTTCTGAGAAACTGCTCTGTGTTCTGTTAATTCATCTCACAGAGTTACATCTTTCCCTTCAAGAAGCCTTTCGCTAAGGCTGTTCTTGTGGAATTGGCAAAGGGATATTTGGAAGCCCATAGAGGGCTATGGTGAAAAAGGAAATATCTTCCGTTCAAAACTGGAAAGATGCTTTCTGAGAAACTGCTCTGTGTTCTGTTAATTCATCTCACAGAGTTACATCTTTCCCTTCAAGAAGCCTTTCGCTACGGCTGTTCTTGTGGAATTGGCAAAGTGATATTTGGAAGTCCATAGAGGGCTATGGTGAAATAGGAAATATCTTCCATTCAAAACTGGAAAGAAGCTTTCTGAGAAACTGCTCTGTGTTCTGTTAATTCATCTCACAGAGTTACATCTTTCCCTTCAAGAAGACTTTCGCTAAGGCTGTTCTTGGGGAATTGGCAAAGGGATATTTGGAAGCCCAAAGAGGGCTATGTTGAAAAAGGAAATATCTTCCGTTCAAAACTGGAAAGAAGCTTTCTGAGAAACTGCTCTGTGTTCAGTTAATTTACTCACAGAGTTACATCTTTCCCTTCAAGAAGCCTTTCGCTAAGGCTGTTCTTGGGGAATTGGCAAAGGGATGTTTGGAAGCCCATAGAGGGCTATGGTGAAAAAGGAAATATATTCCGTTCAAAACTTTAAAGAAGTTTTCCGAGAAACTGCTCTGTGTTCTGTTAATTCATCTCACAGATTTACATCTTTCCTTTCAAGAAGCCTTTGGCTAAGGCTGTTCTTGTGGAATTGGCATAGGGATATTTTGAAGCCCAAAGAGGGCTATGGTGAAAATGCAAATATCTTCCGTTCAAAACTGGAAAGAAGCTTTCTGAGAAAATGCTCTGTGTTCTGTTAATTCATCTCACAGAGTTACATCTTTCCCTTCAAGAAGCCTTTCGCTAAGGCTGTTCTTGTGGAATTGGAAAGGGATATTTCGAAGCCCATAGAGGCTCTGGTGAAAAAGGAAATATCTTCCGTTCAAAACTGGAAAGAAGCTTTCTGAGAAACTGCTCTGTGTTCTGTTAATTCATCTCACAGAGTTACATCTTTCCCTTCAAGAAGCCTTTCGCTAAGGCTGTTCTTGTGGAATTGGCAAAGGGATATTTGGAAGTCCAAAGAGGGCTACATTGAAAAAGGAAATAACTTCCGTTCAAAACTGGAAAGAAGCTTTCTGAGAAAATGCTCTGTGTTCTGTTAATTCATCTCACAGAGTTACATCTTTCCCTTCAAGAAGCCTTTCGTTAAGGCTGTTCTTGTGGAATTGGCAAAGGGATATTTGGAAGCCCATAGAGGGCTATGGTGAAAAAGGAAATATCTTCCGTTCAAAACTGGAAAGAAGCTTTCTGAGAAACTGCTCTGTGTTCTGTTAATTCATCTCCCAGAGTTACATCTTTCCCTTCAAGAAGCCTTTCGCTAAGGCTGTTCTTGTGGAATTGGCAAAGGGATATTTGGAAGCCCATAGAGGGCTATGGTGAAAAAGGAAATATCTTCTGTTGAAAACTGGAAAGAAGCTTTCTGAGAAACTGCTCTGTGTTCTGTTAATTCATCTCACAGAGTTACATCTTTCCCGTCAAAAAGCCTTTCGCTAAGGCTGTTGTTGTGGAGTTGGCAAAGGGATATTTGGAAGCCCATAGAGGGCTATGGTGAAAAAGGAAATATCTTCCGTTCAAAACTGGAAAGAAGCTTTCTGAGAAACTGCTCTGTGTTCTTTTAATTCATCTCACGGAGTTACATCTTTCCCTTCAAGAAGCCTTTCGCTAAGGCTGTTCTTGTGGAATTGGCAAAGGGATATTTGGAAGCCCATAGAGGGCTATGGTGAAAAAGGAAATATCTTCCGTTGAAAACTTGAAATAAACTTTCTGAGAAACTGCTCTGTGTTCTGTTAATTCATCTCACAGAGTTACATCTTTCCCTTCAAGAAGCCTTTCGCTAAGACTGTTGTTCTGGGGTTGGCAAAGGGATATTTGGAAGCCCTTAGAGGGCTATGGTGAAAAAGGAAATATCTTCCGTTCAAAACTGGAAAGAAGCTTTCTGAGAAACTGCTCTGTGTTCTGTTAATTCATCTCACAGTGTTACATCTTTCCCTTCAAGAAGCCTTTCGCTACGGCTGTTCTTGTGGAATTGCCAAAGTGATATTTGGAAGCCCATAGAGGGCTATGGTGAAAAACGAAATATCTTCCGTTCAAAACGGGAAAGAAGCTTTCTGAGAAACTGCTCTGTGTTCTGTTAATTCATCTCCCAGGGTTACATCTTTCCCTTCAAGAAGCCTTTCGCTAAGGCTGTTCTTGTGGAATTGGCAAAGGCATATTTGGAAGCCCATAGAGGGCTATGGTGAAAAAGGAAATATCTTCCGTTCAAAACTGGAAACAAGCTTTCTGAGAAACTGCTCTGTGTTCTGTTAATTCATCTCACAGAGTTACATCTTTCCCTTCAAGAAGCCTTTCGCTAAGGCTGTTCTTGTGGAATTGGCAAAGTGATATTTGGAAGCCCATAGAGGGCTATGGTGAAAAAGGAATTATCTTCCGTTCAAAACTGGAAAGAAGCTTTTTGAGAAACTGCTCTGTGTTCTGTTAATTCATCTCACAGGGTTTCATCTTTCCCTTCAAGAAGCCTTTCGTTAAGGCTGTTCTTGTGGAATTGGCAAAGGGATATTTGGAAGCCCATAGAGGGCTATGGTGAAAAAGGAAATATCTTCCGTTCACTCGAAAGAAGCTTTCTGAGAAACTGCTCTGTGTTCTGTTAATTCATCTCACAGAGTTACATCTTTACCTTCAGGAAGCCTTTCGTTAAGGATGTTCTTTTGGAATTGGCAAAGGGATATTTGAAAACCCAAAGAGGGCTATGGTGAAAAAGGAAATAACTTCCGTTCAAAACTGGAAAGAAGCTTTCTGAGAATCTTCTCTGTGTTCTGTTAATTCATCTCACAGAGTTACATCTTTCCCTTCAAGAAGCCTTTCGCTAAGGCTGTTCTTGTGGAATTGGATTGGGATACTTGGAAGTCCGTAGAGGGCTATTGTGAAAAAGGAAATATCTTCCGTACAAAACTGGAAAGAAGCTTTCTGAGAAACTGCTCTGTGTTCTGTTAATTCATCTCACAGAGTTACATCTTTCGCTTCAAGAAGCCTTTCGCTAAGGCTGTTCTTGTGGAATTGGCAAAGGGATATTTGGAAGCCCTTAGAGGGCTATGGTGAAAAAGGAAATATCTTCCGTTCAAAACTGGAAAGAAGCTTTCTGAGAAACTGCTCTGTGTTCTGTTAATTCATCTCACAGAGTTACATCTCTCCCTTCAAGAAGCCTTTCTTTAAGGCTGTTCTTGTGGAATTGGCAAAGTGATATTTGGAAGTCCATAGAGGCCTATGGTGAAAAAGGAAATATCTTATGTTCAAAACTTGAAAGAACCTTTCTGAGAAACTGCTCTGTGTTCTGTTAATTCATCTCACAGACTTACATCTTTCCCTTCAAGAAGCCTTTCGCTAAGCCTGTTCTTGTGGAATTGGCAAAGGGATATTTGGAATCCCATAGAGGGCTATGGTGAAAATGCAAATATCTTCCGTTCAAAACTGGAAAGAAGCTTTCTGAGAAACTGCTCTGTGTTCTGTTAATTCATCTCACAGACTTACATCTTTCCCTTCAAGAAGCCTTTCGCTACGGCTGTTCTTGTGGAATTGGCAAAGGGATATTTGGAAGCCCATAGAGGGCAATGGTGAAAAAGGAAATATCTTCCGTTCAAAACTGGAAAGAAGCTTTCTGAGAAACTGCTCTGTGTTCTGTTAATTCATCTCACAGACTTACATCTTTCCCTTCAAGAAGCCTTTCGCTACGGCTGTTCTTGTGGAATAGGCAAAGTGATATTTGGAAGCCCATAGAGGGCTATGGTGAAAAAGGAAATATCTTCCGTTCAAAACTGGAAAGAAGCTTTCTGAGAAACTGCTCTGTGTTCTGTTAATTCATCTCACAGAGTTACATCTTTCCCTTCAAGAAGCCTTTCGCTAAGGCTGTTCTTGTGGAATTGGCAAAGGGATGTTTGGAAGCCCATAGAGGGCTATGGTGAAAAAGGAAATATATTCCGTTCAAAACTTTAAAGAAGTTTTCCGAGAAACTGCTCTGTGTTCTGTTAATTCATCTCACAGATTTACATCTTTCCTTTCAAGAAGCCTTTGGCTAAGGCTGTTCTTGTGGAATTGGCATAGGGATATTTTGAAGCCCATAGAGGGCTATGGTGAAAATGCAAATATCTTCCGTTCAAAACTGGAAAGAAGCTTTCTGAGAAAATGCTCTGTGTTCTGTTAATTCATCTCACAGAGTTACATCTTTCCCTTCAAGAAGCCTTTCGCTAAGGCTGTTCTTGTGGAATTGGCAAAGGGATATTTCGAAGCCCATAGAGGCTCTGGTGAAAAAGGAAATATCTTCCGTTCAAAACTGGAAAGAAGCTTTCTGAGAAACTGCTCTGTGTTCTGTTAATTCATCTCACAGAGTTACATCTTTCCCTTCAAGAAGCCTTTCGCTAAGGCTGTTCTTGTGGAATTGGCAAAGGGATATTTGGAAGCCCAAAGATGGCTACGGTGAAAAAGGAAATATCGTCCGATCAAAACGGGAAATAAGCTTTCTGAGAAACTGCTCCGTGTTCTGTTAATTCATCTCACAGAGTTACATCTTTCCCTTCAAGAAGCCTTTCGTTAAGGCTGTTCTTGTGGAATTGGCAAAGGGATATTTGGAAGCCCATAGAGGGCTATGGTGAAAAAGGAAATATCTTCCGTTCAAAACTGGAAACAAGCTTTCTGAGAAACTGCTCTGTGTTCTGTTAATTCATCTCACAGAGCTTCATCTTTCCCTTCAAGAAGCCTTTCGCTACGGCTGTTCTTGTGGAATTGGCAAAGGGATATTTGGAAGCCCATAGAGGGCTATGGTGAAAAAGGAAATAACTTCCGTTCAAAAGTGGAAAGAAGCTTTCTGAGAAACTGCTCTGTGTTCTGTTAATTCATCTCACAGACTTACATCTTTCCCTTCAAGAAGCCTTTCGCTACGGCTGTTCTTGTGGAATTGGCAAAGGGATATTTGGAAGCCCATAGAGGGCTATGGTGAAAAAGGAAATATCTTCCGTTCAAAACTGGAAAGAAGCTTTCTGAGAAACTGCTCTGTGTTCTGTTAATTCATCTCACAGACTTACATCTTTCCCTTCAAGAAGCCTTTCGCTACGGCTGTTCTTGTGGAATAGGCAAAGTGATATTTGGAAGCCCATAGAGGGCTATGGTGAAAAAGGAAATATCTTCCGTTCAAAACTGGAAAGAAGCTTTCTGAGAAACTGCTCTGTGTTCTGTTTATTCATCTCACAGAGTTACATCTCTCCCTTCAAGAAGCCTTTCGCTAAGGCTGTTCTTGTGGAATTGGCAAAGGGATATTTGGAAGTCCATACAGGCCTATGGTGAAAAAGGAAATATCTTCCGTTCAAAACTGGAAAGAAGCTTTCTGAGAAACTGCTCTGTGTTCTGTTAATTCATGTCAGAGATTTACATCTTTTCCTTCAAGAAGCCTTTGGCTAAGGCTGTTCTTGTGCAATTGGCATAGGGATATTTGGAAGCCCATAGAGGGCTATGGTGAAAATGCAAATATCTTCCGTTCAAAACTGGAAAGAAGCTTTCTGAGAAACTGCTCTGTGTTCTGTTTATTCATCTCACAGAGTTACATCTCTCCCTTCAAGAAGCCTTTCGCTGAGGCTGTTCTTGTGGAATTGGCAAAGGGATATTTGGAAGTCCATACAGGCCTATGGTGAAAAAGGAAATATCATGTGTTCAAAACTGGAAAGAAGCTTTCTGAGAAAGTGCTCTGTGTTCTGTTAATTCATCTCACAGAGTTACATCTTTCCCCTCAAGAAGCCTTTCGCTATGGCTGTTATTGTAGAATTGGCAAAGGGATATTTGGAAGCCCGTAGAGGGCAATGGTGAAAAAGGAAATATCCTCCGTTCAAAACTGGAAAGAAGATTTCTGAGAAACTGCTCTGTGTTCTCTTAATTCATATCACAGAGTTACATCTTTCCCTTCAAGAAGCCTTTCACTAAGGGTGTTCTTGTGGAATTGGCAAAGGGATATTTGGAAGTCCAAAGAGGGCTATATTGAAAAAGGAAATAATTTCCGTTCAAAACTGGAAAGAAGCTTTCTGAGAAAATGCTCTGTGTTCTGTTAATTCATCTCACAGAGTTACATCTTTCCCTTCAAGAAGCCTTTCGTTAAGGCTGTTCTTGTGGAATTGGCAAAGGGATATTTGGAAGCCCATAGAGGGCTATGGTGAAAAAGGAATTATCTTCCGTTCAAAACTGGAAAGAAGCTTTCTGAGAAACTGCTCTGTGTTCTGTTAATTCATCTCCCAGAGTTACATCTTTCCCTTCAAGAAGCCTTTCGCTAAGGCTGTTCTTGTGGAATTGGCAAAGGGATATTTGGAAGCCCATAGAGGGCTATGGTGAAAAAGGAAATATCTTCTGTTGAAAACTGGAAAGAAGCTTTCTGAGAAACTGCTCTGTGTTCTGTTAATTCATCTCACAGAGTTACATCTTTCCCGTCAAGAAGCCTTTCGCTAAGGCTGTTGTTGTGGAGTTGGCAAAGGGATATTTGGAAGCCCTTAGAGGGCTATGGTGAAAAAGGAAATATCTTCCGTTCAAAACTGGAAAGAAGCTTTCTGAGAAACTGCTCTGTGTTCTGTTAATTCATCTCACAGAGTTACATCTTTCCCTTCAAGAAGCCTTTCGCTAAGTCTGTTCTTGTGGAATTGGCAAAGGGATATTTGGAAGCCCATAGAGGGCTATGGTGAAAAAGGAAATATCTTCCGTTGAAAACTTGAAATAAGCTTTCTGAGAAACTGCTCTGTGTTCTGTTAATGCATCTCACAGAGTTACATCTTTCCCTTCAAGAAGCCTTTCGCTAAGACTGTTGTTGTGGGGTTGGCAAAGGGATATTTGGAAGCCCTTAGAGGGCTATGGTGAAAAAGGAAATATCTTCCGTTCAAAACTGGAAAGAAGCTTTCTGAGAAACTGCTCTGTGTTCTGTTAATTCATCTCACAGTGTTACATCTTTCCCTTCAAGAAGCCTTTCGCTACGGCTGTTCTTGTGGAATTGCCAAAGTGATATTTGGAAGCCCATAGAGGGCTATGGTGAAAAACGAAATATCTTCCGTTCAAAACGGGAAAGAAGCTTTCTGAGAAACTGCTCTGTGTTCTGTTAATTCATCTCCCAGGGTTACATCTTTCCCTTCAAGAAGCCTTTCGCTAAGGCTGTTCTTGTGGATTTGGCAAAGGGATATTTCGAAGCCCATAGAGGGCTATGGTGAAAAAGGAAATATCTTCCGTTCAAAACTGGAAACAAGCTTTCTGAGAAACTGCTCTGTGTTCTGTTAATTCATCTCACAGAGTTACATCTTTCCCTTCAAGAAGCCTTTCGCTAAGGCTGTTCTTGTGGAATTGGCAAAGTGATATTTGGAAGCCCATAGAGGGCTATGGTGAAAAAGGAATTATCTTCCGTTCAAAACTGGAAAGAAGCTTTCTGAGAAACTGCTCTGTGTTCTGTTAATTCATCTCACAGGGTTTCATATTTCCCTTCAAGAAGCCTTTCGTTAAGGCTGTTCTTGTGGAATTGGCAAAGGGATATTTGGAAGCCCATAGAGGGCAATGGTGAAAAAGGAAATATCTTCCGTTCAAAACCGGAAGAAGCTTTCTGAGAAACTGCTCTGTGTTCTGTTAATTTATCTCACAGAGTTACATCTTTCCCTTCAAAAAGCCTTTCGCTAAGGCTGTTCTTGTTGAATTGTCAAAGTGATATTTGGAAGCCCATAGAGGGCAATGGTGAAAAAGGAAATATCTTCCGTTCACTCGAAAGAAGCTTTCTGAGAAACTGCTCTGTGTTCTGTTAATTCATCTCACAGAGTTACATCTTTACCTTCAGGAAGCCTTTCGTTAAGGATGTTCTTTTGGAATTGGCAAAGGGATATTAGAAAACCCAAAGAGGGCTATGGTGAAAAAGGAAATAACTTCCGTTCAAACTGGAAAGAAGCTTTCTGAGAAACTTCTCTGTGTTCTGTTAATTCATCTCACAGAGTTACAACTTTCCCTTCAAGAAGCCTTTCGCTAAGGCTGTTCTTGTGGAATTGGATAGGGATACTTGGAAGTCCGTAGAGGGAAATTGTGAAAATGGAAATATCTTCCGTACAAAACTGGAAAGAAGCTTTCTGAGAAACTGCTCTGTGTTCTGTTAATTCATCTCACAGAGTTACATCTTTCGCTTCAAGAAGCCTTTCGCTAAGGCTGTTCTTGTGGAATTGGCAAAGGGATATTTGGAAGCCCTTAGAGGGCTATGGTGAAAAAGGAAATATCTTCCGTTCAAAACTGGAAAGAAGCTTTCTGAGAAACTGCTCTGTGTTCTGTTAATTCATCTCACAGAGTTACATCTCTCCCTTCAAGAAGCCTTTCTTTAAGGCTGTTCTTGTGGAATTGGCAAAGTGATATTTGGAACTCCATAGAGGCCTATGGTGAAAAAGGAAATATCTTATGTTCAAAACTGGAAAGAACCTTTCTGAGAAACTGCTCTGTGTTCTGTTAATTCATCTCACAGACTTACATCTTTCCCTTCAAGAAGCCTTTCGCTAAGCCTGTTCTTGTGGAATTGGCAAAGGGATATTTGGAATCCCATAGAGGGCTATGGTGAAAAAGGAAATATCTTCCGTTCAAAACTGGAAAGAAGCTTTCTGAGAAAATGCTCTGTGTTCTGTTAATTCATCTCACAGAGTTACATCTTTCCCTTCAAGAAGCCTTTCGCTAAGTCTGTTCTTGTGGAATTGGCAAAGGGATATTGGGAAGCCCTTAGGGGGCTATGGTGAAAAAGGAAATATCTTCCGTTCAAAACTGGAAAGAAGCTTTCTGAGAAACTGCTCTGTGTTCTGTTAATTCATCTGACAGAGTTACGTCTTTCCCTTCAAGAAGCCTTTCGCTAAGGGTGTTCTTGTGGAATTGGCAAAGGGATATTTGAAAACCCAAAGAGGGCTATGGTGAAAAAGGAAATAACTTCCGTTCAAAACTGGAAAGAAGCTTTCTGAGAAACTTCTCTGTGTTCTGTTAATTCATCTCACAGAGTTACATCTTTCCCTTCAAGAAGCCTTTCGCTAAGTCTGTTCTTGTGGAATTGGAAAGGGATACTTTGAAGTCCGTAGAGGGCTATGGTGAAAAAGGAAGTATCTTCCGTACAAAACTGGAAAGAAGCTTTCTGAGAAACTGCTCTGTGTTCTGTTAATTCATCTGACAGAGTTACATCTTTCCCTTCAAGAAGCATTTCGCTAAGGCTGTTCTTCTGGAAATGGCAAACGGATATTTGGAAGCCCATAGAGGGCAATGGTGAAAAAGGAAATATCTTCCGTTCAAAACTGGAAAGAAGCTTTCTGAGAAACTGCTCTGTGTTCTGTTAATTCATCTCACAGAGTTACATCTTTCCCTTCAAGAAGCCTTTCGCTAAGGCTGTTCTTGTGGAATTGGCAAAGGGATATTTGGAAGCCCATAGAGGGCTATGGTGAAAAAGGAAATACCTTCCGTTCAAAATTGGAAAGAAGCTTTCTGAGAAACTGCTCTGTGTTCTGTTAATTCATCTCACAGAGTTACATCTTTCCCCTCAAGAAGCCTTTCGCTATGGCTGTTATTGTGGAATTGGCAAAGGGATATTTGGAAGCCCGTAGAGGGCTATGGTGAAAAAGGAATTATCTTCCGATCAAAACAGGAAAGAAGCTTTCTGAGAAACTGCTCTGTGTTCTGTTAATTCATCTCCCAGAGTTACATCTTTCCCTTCAAGAAGCCTTTCGCTAAGGCTGTTCTTGTGGAATTGGCAAAGGGATATTTGGAAGCCCATAGAGGGCTATGGTGAAAAAGGAAATATCTTCCGTTGAAAACTGGAAACAAGCTTTCTGAGAAACTGCTCTGTGTTCTGTTAATTCATCTCACAGAGTTATATCTTTCCCGTCAAGAAGCCTTTCGCTAAGGCTGTTGTTGTGGAGTTGGCAAAGGGATATTTGGAAGCCCATAGGGGGCTATGGTGAAAAAGGAAATATCTTCCGTTCAAAACTGGAAAGAAGCTTTCTGAGAAACTGCTCTGTGTTCTGTTAATTCATCTCACAGAGTTACATCTTTCCCTTCAAGAAGCCTTTCGCTAAGGCTGTTCTTGTGGAATTGGCAAAGGGATATTTGGAAGCCCATAGAGGGCTATGGTGAAAAAGGAAATATCTTCCGTTCAAAACTGGAAAGAAGCTTTCTGACAAACTGCTCTGTGTTCTGTTAATTCATCTCAAAGATTTACATATTTCCCTTCAAGAAGCCTTTCGCTAAGGCTGTTCTTGTGGAACTGGCAAAGGGATATTTGGAAGCCCACAGAGGGCTATGGTGAAAAAGGAAATATCTTCCGTTCAAGACGGGAAAGAAGCTTTCTGAGAAACTGCTCTGTGTTCTGTTAATTCATCTCACAGAGTTACATCTTTCCCTTCAAGAAGCCTTTCGCTAAGACTGTTGTTGTGGGGTTGGCAAAGGTATATTTGGAAGCCCTTAGAGGGCTATGGTGAAAAAGGAAATATCTTCCGTTCAAAACTGGAAAGAAGCTTTCTGAGAAACTGCTCTGTGTTCTGTTAATTCATCTCACAGTGTTACATCTTTCCCTTCAAGAAGCCTTTCGCTACGGCTGTTCTTGTGGAATTGGCAAAGTGATATTTGGAAGCCCATAGAAGGCTATGGTGAAAAAGGAAATATCTTCCGTTCAAAACGGGAAAGAAGCTTTCTGAGAAACTGCTCTGTGTTCTGTTAATTCATCTCCCAGGGTTACATCTTTCCCTTCAAGAAGCCTTTCGCTAAGGCTGTTCTTGTGGAATTGGCAAAGGGATATTTGGAAGCCCATAGAGGGCTATGGTGAAAAAGGAAATATCTTCCGTTCAAAACTGGAAACAAGCTTTCTGAGAAACTGCTCTGTGTTCTGTTAATTCATCTCACAGAGTTTCATCTTTCCCTTCAAGAAGCCTTTCGCTAAGGCTGTTCTTGTGGAATTGGCAAAGTGATATTTGGAAGAACATAGAGGGCTATGGTGAAAAAGGAATTATCTTCCGTTCAAAACTGGAAAGAAGCTTTCTGAGAAACTGCTCTGTGTTCTGTTAATTCATCTCATAGGGTTTCATCTTTCCCTTCAAGAAGCCTTTCGTTAAGGCTGTTCTTGTGGAATTGGCAAAGGGATATTTGGAAGCCCATAGAGGGCTATGGTGAAAAAGGAAATATCTTCCGTTCAAAACCGGAAGAAGCTTTCTGAGAAACTGCTCTGTGTTCTGTTAATTTATCTCACAGAGTTACATCTTTCCCTTCAAGAAGCCTTTCGCTAAGGCTGTTCTTGTTGAATTGGCAAAGTGATATTTGGAAGCCCATAGAGGGCTATGGTGAAAAAGGAAATATCTTCCGTTCACTCGAAAGAAGCTTTCTGAGAAACTGCTCTGTGTTCTGTTAATTCATCTCACAGAGTTACATCTTTACCTTCAGGAAGCCTTTCGTTAAGGATGTTCTTTTGGAATTGGCAAAGGGATATTAGAAAACCCAAAGAGAGCTATGGTAAAAAAGGAAATAACTTCCGTTCAAAACTGGAAAGAAGCTTTCTGAGAAACTTCTCTGTGTTCTGTTAATTCATCTCACCGAGTTACATCTTTCCCTTCAAGAAGCCTTTCGCTAAGGCTATTCTTGTGGAATTGGATAGGGATACTTGGAAGTCCGTAGAGGGCTATTGTGAAAATGGAAATATCTTCCGTACAAAACTGGAAAGAAGCTTTCTGAGAAACTGCTCTGTGTTCTGTTAATTCATCTCACAGAGTTACATCTTTCGCTTCAAGAAGCCTTTCGCTAAGGCTGTTCTTGTGGAATTGGCAAAGGGATATTTGGAAGCCCTTAGAGGGCTATGGTGAAAAAGGAAATATCTTCCGTTCAAAACTGGAAAGAAGCTTTCTGAGAAACTGCTCTGTGTTCTGTTAATTCATCTCACAGAGTTACATCTCTCCCTTCAAGAAGCCTTTCTTTAAGGCTGTTCTTGTGGAATTGGCAAAGTGATATTTGGAAGTCCATAGAGGCCTATGGTGAAAAAGGAAATATCTTATGTTCAAAACTGGAAAGAACCTTTCTGAGAAACTGCTCTGTGTTCTGTTAATTCATCTCACAGACTTACATCTTTCCCTTCAAGAAGTCTTTCGCTAAGCCTGTTCTTGTGGTATTGGCAAAGGGATATTTGGAATCCCATAGAGGGCTATGGTGAAAAAGGAAATATCTTCCGTTCAAAACTGGAAAGAAGCTTTCTGAGAAAATGCTCTGTGTTCTGTTAATTCATCTCACAGAGTTACATCTTTCCCTTCAAGAAGCCTTTCGCTAAGTCTGTTCTTGTGGAATTGGCAAAGGGATATTTGGAAGCCCTTAGGGGGCTATGGTGAAAAAGGAAATATCTTCCGTTCAAAACTGGAAAGAAGCTTTCTGAGAAACTGCTCTGTGTTCTGTTAATTCATCTGACAGAGTTACGTCTTTCCCTTCAAGAAGCCTTTCGCTAAGGCTGTTCTTGTGGAATTGGCAAAGTGATATTTGGAAGCCTATAGAGGGCTATGGTGAAAAAGGAATTATCTTCCGTTCAAAACGGGAAAGAAGCTTTCTGAGAAACTGCTCTGTGTTCTGTTAATTCATCTCACAGGGTTTCATCTTTCCCTTCAAGAAGCCTTTCGTTAAGGCTGTTCTTGTGGAATTGGCAAAGTGATATTTGGAAGCCCATAGAGGGCTATGGTGAAAAAGGAATTATCTTCCGTTCAAAACTGGAAAGAAGCTTTCTGAGAAACTGCTCTGTGTTCTGTTAATTCATCTCACAGTGTTTCATCTTTCCCTTCAAGGAGCCTTTCGTTAAGGCTGTTCTTGTGGAATTGGCAAAGGGATATTTGGAAGCCCATAGAGGGCTATGGTGAAAAAGGAAATATCTTCCGTTCAAAACCGGAAGAAGCTTTCTGAGAAACTGCTCTGTGTTCTGTTAATTTATCTCACAGAGTTACATCTTTCCCTTCAAGAAGCCTTTCGCTAAGGCTGTTCTTGTTGAATTGGCAAAGTGATATTTGGAAGCCCATAGAGGGCTATGGTGAAAAAGGAAATATCTTCCGTTCACTCGAAAGAAGCTTTCTGAGAAACTGCTCTGTGTTCTGTTAATTCATCTCACAGAGTTACATCTTTACCTTCAGGAAGCCTTTCGTTAAGGATGTTCTTTTGGAATTGGCAAAGGGATATTTGAAAACCCAAAGAGGGCTATGGTGAAAAAGGAAATAACTTCCGTTCAAAACTGGAAAGAAGCTTTCTGAGAAACTTCTCTGTGTTCTGTTAATTCATCTCACAGAGTTACATCTTTCCCTTCAAGAAGCCTTTCGCTAAGGCTGTTCTTGTGGAATTGGATAGGGATACTTGGAAGTCCGTAGAGGGCTATTGTGAAAAAGGAAATATCTTCCGTACAAAACTGGAAAGAAGCTTTCTGAGAAACTGCTCTGTGTTCTGTTAATTCATCTCACAGAGTTACATCTCTCCCTTCAAGAAGCCTTTCTTTAAGGCTGTTCTTGTGGAATTGGCAAAGTGATATTTGGAACTCCATAGAGGCCTATGGTGAAAAAGGAAATATCTTATGTTCAAAACTGGAAAGAACCTTTCTGAGAAACTGCTCTGTGTTCTGTTAATTCATCTCACAGACTTACATCTTTCCCTTCAAGAAGCCTTTCGCTAAGCCTGTTCTTGTGGAATTGGCAAAGGGATATTTGGAATCCCGTAGAGGGCTATGGTGAAAAAGGAAATATCTTCCGTTCAAAACTGGAAAGAAGCTTTCTGAGAAAATGCTCTGTGTTCTGTTAATTCATCTCACAGAGTTACATCTTTCCCTTCAAGAAGCTTTCGCTAAGTCTGTTCTTGTGGTATTGGCAAAGGGATATTTGGAAGCCCTTAGGGGGCTATGGTGAAAAAGGAAATATCTTCCGTTCAAAACTGGAAAGAAGCTTTCTGAGAAACTGCTCTGTGTTCTGTTAATTCATCTGACAGAGTTACGTCTTTCCCTTCAAGAAGCCTTTCGCTAAGGGTGTTCTTGTGGAATTGGCAATGGGATATTTGAAAACCCAAAGAGGGCTATGGTGAAAAAGGAAAGAACTTCCGTTCAAAACTGGAAAGAAGCTTTCTGAGAAACTTCTCTGTGTTCTGTTAATTCATCTCACAGAGTTACATCTTTCCCTTCAAGAAGCCTTTCGCTAAGGCTGTTCTTGTGGAATTGGAAAGGGATACTTGGAAGTCCGTAGAGGGCTATGGTGAAAAAGGAAGTATCTTCCGTACAAAACTGGAAAGAAGCTTTCTGAGAAACTGCTCTGTGTTCTGTTAATTCATCTGACAGAGTTACATCTTTCCCTTCAAGAAGCATTTCGTTAAGGCTGTTCTTGTGGAATTGGCAAAGGGATATTTGAAGCCCATAGAGGGCAATGGTGAAAAAGGAAATATCTTCCGTTCAAAACTGGAAAGAAGCTTTCTGAGAAACTGCTCTGTGTTCTGTTAATTCATCTCACAGAGTTACATCTTTCCCTTCAAGAAGCCTTTCGCTAAGGCTGTTCTTGTGGAATTGGCAAAGGGATATTTGGAAGCCCATAGAGGGCTATGGTGAAAAAGGAAATACCTTCCGTTCAAAATTGGAAAGAAGCTTTCTGAGAAACTGCTCTGTGTTCTGTTAATTCATCTCACAGAGTTACATCTTTCCCTTCAAGAAGCCTTTCGCTAAGGCTGTTCTTGTGGAATTGGCAAAGTGATATTTGGAAGCCCATAGAGGGCTATGGTGAAAAAGGAATTATCTTCCGTTCAAAACTGGAAAGAAGCTTTCTGAGAAACTGCTCTGTGTTCTGTTAATTCATCTCACAGGGTTTCATCTTTCCCTTCAAGAAGCCTTTCGTTAAGGCTGTTCTTGTGGAATTGGCAAAGGGATATTTGGAAGCCCATAGAGGGCTATGGTGAAAAAGGAAATATCTTCCGTTCAAAACCGGAAGAAGCTTTCTGAGAAACTGCTCTGTGTTCTGTTAATTTATCTCACAGAGTTACATCTTTCCCTTCAAGAAGCCTTTCGCTAAGGCTGTTCTTGTTGAATTGGCAAAGTGATATTTGGAAGCCCATAGAGGGCTATGGTGAAAAAGGAAATATCTTCCGTTCACTCGAAAGAAGCTTTCTGAGAAACTGCTCTGTGTTCTGTTAATTCATCTCACAGAGTTACATCTTTACCTTCAGGAAGCCTTTCGTTAAGGATGTTCTTTTGGAATTGGCAAAGGGATATTTGAAAACCCAAAGAGGGCTATGGTGAAAAAGGAAATAACTTCCGTTCAAAACTGGAAAGAAGCTTTCTGAGAAACTTCTCTGTGTTCTGTTAATTCATCTCACAGAGTTACATCTTTCCCTTCAAGAAGCCTTTCGCTAAGGCTGTTCTTGTGGAATTGGATAGGGATACTTGGAAGTCCGTAGAGGGCTATTGTGAAAAAGGAAATATCTTCCGTACAAAACTGGAAAGAAGCTTTCTGAGAAACTGCTCTGTGTTCTGTTAATTCATCTCACAGAGTTACATCTCTCCCTTCAAGAAGCCTTTCTTTAAGGCTGTTCTTGTGGAATTGGCAAAGTGATATTTGGAACTCCATAGAGGCCTATGGTGAAAAAGGAAATATCTTATGTTCAAAACTGGAAAGAACCTTTTTGAGAAACTGCTCTGTGTTCTGTTAATTCATCTCACAGACTTACATCTTTCCCTACAAGAAGCCTTTCGCTAAGCCTGTTCTTGTGGAATTGGCAAAGGGATATTTGGAATCCCGTAGAGGGCTATGGTGAAAAAGGAAATATCTTCCGTTCAAAACTGGAAAGAAGCTTTCTGAGAAAATGCTCTGTGTTCTGTTAATTCATCTCACAGAGTTACATCTTTCCCTTCAAGAAGCCTTTCGCTAAGTCTGTTCTTGTGGAATTGGCAAAGGGATATTTGGAAGCCCTTAGGGGGCTATGGTGAAAAAGGAAATATCTTCCGTTCAAAACTGGAAAGAAGCTTTCTGAGAAACTGCTCTGTGTTCTGTTAATTCATCTGACAGAGTTACGTCTTTCCCTTCAAGAAGCCTTTCGCTAAGGGTGTTCTTGTGGAATTGGCAATGGGATATTTGAAAACCCAAAGAGGGCTATGGTGAAAAAGGAAATAACTTCCGTTTAAAACTGGAAAGAAGCTTTCTGAGAAACTTCTCTGTGTTCTGTTAATTCATCTCACAGAGTTACATCTTTCCCTTCAAGAAGCCTTTCGCTAAGGCTGTTCTTGTGGAATTGGAAAGGGATACTTGGAAGTCCGTAGAGGGCTATGGTGAAAAAGGAAGTATCTTCCGTACAAAACTGGAAAGAAGCTTTTTGAGAAACTGCTCTGTGTTCTGTTAATTCATCTGACAGAGTTACATCTTTGCCTTCAAGAAGCATTTCGCTAAGGCTGTTCTTGTGGAATTGGCAAAGGGATATTTGGTAGCCCATAGAGGGCAATGCTGAAAAAGGAAATATCTTCCGTTCAAAACTGGAAAGAACCTTTCTGAGAAACTGCTCTGTGTTCTGTTAATTCATCTCACAGAGTTACATCTTTCCCTTCAAGAAGCCTTTCGCTAAGGCTGTTCTTGTGGAATTGGCAAAGGGATATTTGGAAGCCCATAGAGGGCTATGGTGAAAAAGGAAATACCTTCCGTTCAAAATTGGAAAGAAGCTTTCTGAGAAACTGCTCTGTGTTCTGTTAATTCATCTCACAGAGTTACATCTTTCCCCTCAAGAAGCCTTTCGCTATGGCTGTTATTGTGGAATTGGCAAAGGGATATTTGGAAGCCCGTAGAGGGCTATGGTGAAAAAGGAATTATCTTCCGTTCAAAACTGGAAAGAAGCTTTCTGAGAATCTGCTCTGTGTTCTGTTAATTCATCTCACAGGGTTTCATCTTTCCCTTCAAGAAGCCTTTCGTTAAGGCTGTTCTTGTGGAATTGGCAAAGGGATATTTGGAAGCCCATAGAGGGCTATGGTGAAAAAGGAAATATCTTCCGTTCAAAACCGGAAGAAGCTTTCTGAGAAAGTGCTCTGTGTTCTGTTAATTTATCTCACAGAGTTACATCTTTCCCTTCAAGAAGCCTTTCGCTAAGGCTGTTCTTGTTGAATTGGCAAAGTGATATTTGGAAGCCCATAGAGGGCTATGGTGAAAAAGGAAATATCTTCCGTTCACTCGAAAGAAGCTTTCTGAGAAACTGCTCTGTGTTCTGTTAATTCATCTCACAGACTTACATCTTTCCCTTCAAGAAGCCTTTCGCTACGGCTGTTCTTGTGGAATTGGCAAAGTGATATTTGGAAGCCCATAGATGGCTAGGGTGAAAAAGTAAATATCTTCCGTTCAAAACTGGAAAGAAGCTTCCTGAGAAACTGCTCTGTGTTCTGTTAATTCATCTCCCAGGGTTATATCTTTCCCTTCAAGAAGCCTTTCGCTAAGGCTGTTCTTGTTGAATTGGCACAGGGATATTTGGAAGCCCAGAGAGGGCTATGGTGAAAAAGGAAATATCTTCCGTTGAAAACTGGAAAGAAGCTTTCTGAGAAACTGCTCTGTGTTCTCTTAATTCATCTCACAGAGTTACATCTTTCCCCTCAAGAAGCCTTTCCCTATGGCTGTTATTGTAGAATTGGCAAAGGGATATTTGGAAGCCCGTAGAGGGCTATGGTGGAAAAGGAAATATCCTCCGTTCAAAACTGGAACGAAGCTTTCTGAGAAACTGCTCTGTGTTCTGTTAATTCACGTCACAGAGTTACATCTTTCCCTTCAAGAAGCCTTTCACTAAGGGTGTTCTTGTGGAATTGGCAAAGGGATATTTGGAAGCCCAAAGAGGGCTATGTTGAAAAAGGAAATAACTTCCGTTCAAAACTGGAAAGAAGCTTTCTGAGAAAATGCTCTGTGTTCTGTTAATTCATCTCACAGAGTTACATCTTTCCCTTCAAGAAGCCTTTCGCTAAGGCTGTTCTTCTGGAAATGGCAAAGGGATATTTGGAAGCCCATAGAGGGCTATGGTGAAAAACGAAATATCTTCCGTTCACTCGAAAGAAGCTTTCTGAGAAACTGCTCTGTGTTCTGTTAATTCATCTCACAGACTTACATCTTTCCCTTCAAGAAGCCTTTCGCTACGGCTGTTCTTGTGGAATTGGCAAAGTGATATTTGGAAGCCCATAGATGGCTAGGGTGAAAAAGTAAATATCTTCCGTTCAAAACTGGAAAGAAGCTTCCTGAGAAACTGCTCTGTGTTCTCTTAATTCATCTCCCAGGGTTATATCTTTCCCTTCAAGAAGCCTTTCGCTAAGGCTGTTCTTGTGGAATTGGCAAAGGGATATTTGGAAGCCCAGAGAGGGCTATGGTGAAAAAGGAAATATCTTCCGTTGAAAACTGGAAAGAAGCTTTCTGAGAAACTGCTCTGTGTTCTCTTAATTCATCTCACAGAGTTACATCTTTCCCCTCAAGAAGCCTTTCCCTATGGCTGTTATTGTAGAATTGGCAAAGGGATATTTGGAAGCCCGTAGAGGGCTATGGTGAAAAAGGAAATATCCTCCGTTCAAAACTGGAACGAAGCTTTCTGAGAAACTGCTCTGTGTTCTGTTAATTCATGTCACAGAGTTACATCTTTCCCTTCAAGAAGCCTTTCACTAAGGGTGTTCTTGTGGAATTGGCAAAGGGATATTTGGAAGCCCAAAGAGGGCTATGTTGAAAAAGGAAATAACTTCCGTTCAAAACTGGAAAGAAGCTTTCTGAGAAAATGCTCTGTGTTCTGTTAATTCATCTCACAGAGTTACATCTTTCCCTTCAAGAAGCCTTTCGCTAAGGCTGTTCTTCTGGAAATGGCAAAGGGATATTTGGAAGCCCATAGAGGGCTATGGTGAAAAACGAAATATCTTCCGTTCAAAACTGGAAAGAAGCTTTCTGAGAAACTGCTCTGTGTTCTGTTAATTCATCTCACAGAGTTACAACTTTCCCTTCAAGAAGCCTTTCGCTAAGGCTGTTCTTGTGGAATTGGCAAAGGGATATTTGGAAGCCCATAGAGGGCTATGGTGAAACAGGAAATATCTTCCGTTCAAAACTGGAAAGAAGCTTTCTGAGAAACTGCCCTGTGTTCTGTTAATTCATCTCACAGAGTTACATCTTTCCCTTCAAGAAGCCTTTCGCTAAGCCTGTTCTTGTGGAATTGGCAAAGGGATATTTGGAAGCCCATAGAGGGCTATGGTGAAAAAGGAAATATCTTCCGTTCAAAACCGGAAGAAGCTTTCTGAGAAACTGCTCTGTGTTCTGTTAATTTATCTCACAGAGTTACATCTTTCCCTTCAAGAAGCCTTTCGCTAAGGCTGTTCTTGTGGAATTGGCAAAGTGATATTTGGAAGCCCATAGAGGGCTATGGTGAAACAGGAAATATCTTCCGTTCACTCGAAAGAAGCTTTCTGAGAAACTGCTCTGTGTTCTGTTAATTCATCTCACAGAGTTACATCTTTACCTTCAGGAAGCCTTTCGTTAAGGATGTTCTTTTGGAATTGGCAAAGGGATATTTGAAAACCCAAAGTGGGCTATGGTGAAAAAGGAAATAACTTCCGTTCAAAACTGGAAAGAAGCTTTCTGAGAAACTTCTCTGTGTTCTGTTAATTCATCTCACAGAGTTACATCTTTCCCTTCAAGAAGCCTTTCGCTAAGGCTGTTGTTGTGGAATTGGATTGGGATACTTGGAAGTCCGTAGAGGGCTATTGTGAAAAAGGAAATATCTTCCGTACAAAACTGGAAAGAAGCTTTCTGAGAAACTGCTCTGTGTTCTGTTAATTCATCTCACAGAGTTACATCTTTCGCTTCAAGAAGCCTTTCGCTAAGGCTGTTCTTGTGGAATTGGCAAAGGGATATTTGGAAGCCCTTAGAGGGCTATGGTGAAAAAGGAAATATCTTCCGTTCAAAACTGGAAAGAAGCTTTCTGAGAAACTGCTCTGTGTTCTGTTAATTCATCTCACAGAGTTACATCTCTCCCTTCAAGAAGCCTTTCTTTAAGGCTGTACTTGTGGAATTGGCAAAGTGATATTTGGAAGTCCATAGAGGCCTATGGTGAAAAAGGAAAGATCTTATGTTCAAAACTGGAAAGAACCTTTCTGAGAAACTGCTCTGTGTTCTGTTAATTAATCTCACAGACTTACATCTTTCCCTTCAAGAAGCCTTTCGCTAAGCCTGTTCTTGTGGAAATGGCAAAGGGATATTTGGAAGCCCATAGAGGGCTATGGTGAAAAAGGATATATCTTCCGTTCAAAACTGGAAAGGAGCTTTCTGAGAAAATGCTCTGTGTTCTGTTAATTCATCTCACAGAGTTACATCTTTCCCTTCAAGAAGCCTTTCGCTAAGTCTGTTCTTGTGGAATTGGCAAAGGGATATTTGGAAGCCCTTAGGGGGCTATGGTGAAAAAGGAAATATCTTCCGTTCAAAACTGGAAAGAAGCTTTCTGAGAAACTGCTCTGTGTTCTGTTAATTCATCTGACAGAGTTACATCTTTCCCTTCAAGAAGCCTTTCGCTAAGGGTGTTCTTGTGGAATTGGCAAAGGGATATTGGAAAACACAAAGAGGGCTATGGTGAAAAAGGAAATAACTTCCGTTCAAAACTGGAAAGAAGCTTTCTGAGAAACTTCTCTGTGTTCTGTTAATTCATCTCACAGAGTTACATCTTTCCCTTCAAGAAGCCTTTCGCTAAGGCTGTTCTTGTGGAATTGGAAAGGGATACTTGGAAGTCCGTAGAGGGCTATGGTGAAAAAGGAAGTATCTTCCGTACAAAACTGGAAAGAAGCTTTCTGAGAAACTGCTCTGTGTTCTGTTAATTCATCTGACACAGTTACATCTTTCCCTTCAAGAAGCCTTTCGCTAAGACTGTTCTTGTCAAATTGGCAAAGGGATATTTGGAACCCCATAGAGGGCAATGGTGAAAAAGGAATTATCTTCCGTTCAAAACTGGAAAGAAGCTTTCTGAGAAAATGCTCTGTGTTCTGTTAATTCATCTCACAGAGTTACATCTTTCCCTTCAAGAAGCCTTTCGCTATGTCTGTTCTTGTGGAATTGGCAAAGGGATATTTGGAAGCCCTTAGGGGGCTATGGTGAAAAAGGAAATATCTTCCGTTCAAAACTGGAAAGAAGCTTTCTGAGAAACTGCTCTGTGTTCTGTTAATTCATCTCCCAGGGTTACATCTTTCCCTTCAAGAAGCCTTTCGCTAAGGCTGTTCTTGTGGAATTGGCAAAGGGATATTTGGAAGCCCATAGAGGGCTATGGTGAAAAAGGAAATATCTTCCGTTCAAAACTGGAAACAAGCTTTCTGAGAAACTGCTCTGTGTTCTGTTAATTCATCTCACAGAGTTACATCTTTCCCTTCAAGAAGCCTTTCGCTAAGGCTGTTCTTGTGGAATTGGCAAAGTGATATTTGGAAGCCCATAGAGGGCTATGGTGAAAAAGGAATTATCTTCCGTTCAAAACTGGAAAGAAGCTTTCTGAGAAACTGCTCTGTGTTCTGTTAATTCATCTCACAGTGTTTCATCTTTCCCTTCAAGAAGCCTTTCGTTAAGGCTGTTCTTGTGGAATTGGCAAAGGGATATTTGGAAGCCCATAGAGGGCTATGGTGAAAAAGGAAATATCTTCCGTTCAAAACCGGAAGAAGCTTTCTGAGAAACTGCTCTGTGTTCTGTTAATTTATCTCACAGAGTTACATCTTTCCCTTCAAGAAGCCTTTCGCTAAGGCTGTTCTTGTTGAATTGGCAAAGTGATATTTGGAAGCCCATAGAGGGCTATGGTGAAAAAGGAAATATCTTCCGTTCACTCGAAAGAAGCTTTCTGAGAAACTGCTCTGTGTTCTGTTAATTCATCTCACAGAGTTACATCTTTACCTTCAGGAAGCCTTTCGTTAAGGATGTTCTTTTGGAATTGGCAAAGGGATATTTGAAAACCCAAAGAGGGCTATGGTGAAAAAGGAAATAACTTCCGTTCAAAACTGGAAAGAAGCTTTCTGAGAAACTTCTCTGTGTTCTGTTAATTCATCTCACAGAGTTACATCTTTCCCTTCAAGAAGCCTTTCGCTAAGGCTGTTCTTGTGGAATTGGATAGGGATACTTGGAAGTCCGTAGAGGGCTATTGTGAAAAAGGAAATATCTTCCGTACAAAACTGGAAAGAAGCTTTCTGAGAAACTGCTCTGTGTTCTGTTAATTCATCTCACAGAGTTACATCTCTCCCTTCAAGAAGCCTTTCTTTAAGGCTGTTCTTGTGGAATTGGCAAAGTGATATTTGGAACTCCATAGAGGCCTATGGTGAAAAAGGAAATATCTTATGTTCAAAACTGGAAAGAAGCTTTCTGAGAAACTGCTCTGTGTTCTGTTAATTCATCTCACAGACTTACATCTTTCCCTTCAAGAAGCCTTTCGCTAAGCCTGTTCTTGTGGAATTGGCAAAGGGATATTTGGAATCCCGTAGAGGGCTATGGTGAAAAAGGAAATATCTTCCGTTCAAAACTGGAAAGAAGCTTTCTGAGAAAATGCTCTGTGTTCTGTTAATTCATCTCACAGAGTTACATCTTTCCCTTCAAGAAGCCTTTCGCTAAGTCTGTTCTTGTGGAATTGGCAAAGGGATATTTGGAAGCCCTTAGGGGGCTATGGTGAAAAAGGAAATATCTTCCGTTCAAAACTGGAAAGAAGCTTTCTGAGAAACTGCTCTGTGTTCTGTTAATTCATCTGACAGAGTTACGTCTTTCCCTTCAAGAAGCCTTTCGCTAAGGGTGTTCTTGTGGAATTGGCAATGGGATATTTGAAAACCCAAAGAGGGCTATGGTGAAAAAGGAAAGAACTTCCGTTCAAAACTGGAAAGAAGCTTTCTGAGAAACTTCTCTGTGTTCTGTTAATTCATCTCACAGAGTTACATCTTTCCCTTCAAGAAGCCTTTCGCTAAGGCTGTTCTTGTGGAATTGGCAAAGGGATATTTGGAAGCCCATAGAGGGCTATGGTGAAAAAGGAAATACCTTCCGTTCAAAATTGGAAAGAAGCTTTCTGAGAAACTGCTCTGTGTTCTGTTAATTCATCTCACAGAGTTACATCTTTCCCCTCAAGAAGCCTTTCGCTATGGCTGTTATTGTGGAATTGGCAAAGGGATATTTGGAAGCCCGTAGAGGGCTATGGTGAAAAAGGAATTATCTTCCGTTCAAAACTGGAAAGAAGCTTTCTGAGAAACTGCTCTGTGTTCTGTTAATTCATCTCACACAGTTACATCTTTCCCTTCAAGAAGCCTTTCGCTAAGACTGTTGTTGTGGGGTTGGCAAAGGGTTATTTGGAAGCCCTTAGAGGGCTATGGTGAAAAAGGAAATATCTTCCGTTCAAAACTGGAAAGAAGCTTTCTGAGAAACTGCTCTGTGTTCTGTTAATTCATCTCACAGTGTTACATCTTTCCCTTCAAGAAGCCTTTCGCTACGGCTGTTCTTGTGGAATTGGCAAAGTGATATTTGGAAGCCCATAGAGGGCTATGGTGAAAAAGGTAATATCTTCCGTTCAAATCGGGAAAGAAGCTTTCTGAGAAACTGCTCTGTGTTCTGTTAATTCATCTCCCAGGGTTACATCTTTCCCTTCAAGAAGCCTTTCGCTAAGGCTGTTCTTGTGGAATTGGCAAAGGGATATTTGGAAGCCCATAGAGGGCTATGGTGAAAAAGGAAATATCTTCCGTTCAAAACTGGAAACAAGCTTTCTGAGAAACTGCTCTGTGTTCTGTTAATTCATCTCACAGAGTTACATCTTTCCCTTCAAGAAGCCTTTCGCTAAGGCTGTTCTTGTGGAATTGGCAAAGTGATATTTGGAAGCCCATAGAGGGCTATGGTGAAAAAGGAATTATCTTCCGTTCAAAACTGGAAAGAAGCTTTCTGAGAAACTGCTCTGTGTTCTGTTAATTCATCTCACAGGGTTTCATCTTTCCCTTCAAGAAGCCTTTCGTTAAGGCTGTTCTTGTGGAATTGGCAAAGGGATATTTGGAAGCCCATAGAGGGCTATGGTGAAAAAGGAAATATCTTCCGTTCAAAACCGGAAGAAGCTTTCTGAGAAACTGCTCTGTGTTCTGTTAATTTATCTCACAGAGTTACATCTTTCCCTTCAAGAAGCCTTTCTTTAAGGCTGTTCTTGTGGAATTGGCAAAGTGATATTTGGAACTCCATAGAGGCCTATGGTGAAAAAGGAAATATCTTATGTTCAAAACTGGAAAGAACCTTTCTGAGAAACTGCTCTGTGTTCTGTTAATTCATCTCACAGACTTACATCTTTCCCTTCAAGAAGCCTTTCGCTAAGCCTGTTCTTGTGGAATTGGCAAAGGGATATTTGGAATCCCGTAGAGGGCTATGGTGAAAAAGGAAATATCTTCCGTTCAAAACTGGAAAGAAGCTTTCTGAGAAAATGCTCTGTGTTCTGTTAATTCATCTCACAGAGTTACATCTTTCCCTTCAAGAAGCCTTTCGCTAAGTCTGTTCTTGTGGAATTGGCAAAGGGATATTTGGAAGCCCTTAGGGGGCTATGGTGAAAAAGGAAATATCTTCCGTTCAAAACTGGAAAGAAGCTTTCTGAGAAACTGCTCTGTGTTCTGTTAATTCATCTGACAGAGTTACGTCTTTCCCTTCAAGAAGCCTTTCGGTAAGGGTGTTCTTGTGGAATTGGCAATGGGATATTTGAAAACCCAAAGAGGGCTATGGTGAAAAAGGAAATAACTTCCGTTTAAAACTGGAAAGAAGCTTTCTGAGAAACTTCTCTGTGTTCTGTTAATTCATCTCACAGAGTTACATCTTTCCCTTCAAGAAGCCTTTCGCTAAGGCTGTTCTTGTGGAATTGGAAAGGGATACTTGGAAGTCCGTAGAGGGCTATGGTGAAAAAGGAAGTATCTTCCGTACAAAACTGGAAAGAAGCTTTTTGAGAAACTGCTCTGTGTTCTGTTAATTCATCTGACAGAGTTACATCTTTGCCTTCAAGAAGCATTTCGCTAAGGCTGTTCTTGTGGAATTGGCAAAGGGATATTTGGTAGCCCATAGAGGGCAATGCTGAAAAAGGAAATATCTTCCGTTCAAAACTGGAAAGAAGCTTTCTGAGAAACTGCTCTGTGTTCTGTTAATTCATCTCACAGAGTTACATCTTTCCCTTCAAGAAGCCTTTCGCTAAGGCTGTTCTTGTGGAATTGGCAAAGGGATATTTGGAAGCCCATAGAGGGCTATGGTGAAAAAGGAAATACCTTCCGTTCAAAATTGGAAAGAAGCTTTCTGAGAAACTGCTCTGTGTTCTGTTAATTCATCTCACAGAGTTACATCTTTCCCCTCAAGAAGCCTTTCGCTATGGCTGTTATTGTGGAATTGGCAAAGGGATATTTGGAAGCCCGTAGAGGGCTATGGTGAAAAAGGAATTATCTTCCGTTCAAAACTGGAAAGAAGCTTTCTGAGAATCTGCTCTGTGTTCTGTTAATTCATCTCACAGGGTTTCATCTTTCCCTTCAAGAAGCCTTTCGTTAAGGCTGTTCTTGTGGAATTGGCAAAGGGATATTTGGAAGCCCATAGAGGGCTATGGTGAAAAAGGAAATATCTTCCGTTCAAAACCGGAAGAAGCTTTCTGAGAAAGTGCTCTGTGTTCTGTTAATTTATCTCACAGAGTTACATCTTTCCCTTCAAGAAGCCTTTCGCTAAGGCTGTTCTTGTTGAATTGGCAAAGTGATATTTGGAAGCCCATAGAGGGCTATGGTGAAAAAGGAAATATCTTCCGTTCACTCGAAAGAAGCTTTCTGAGAAACTGCTCTGTGTTCTGTTAATTCATCTCACAGACTTACATCTTTCCCTTCAAGAAGCCTTTCGCTACGGCTGTTCTTGTGGAATTGGCAAAGTGATATTTGGAAGCCCATAGATGGCTAGGGTGAAAAAGTAAATATCTTCCGTTCAAAACTGGAGAGAAGCTTCCTGAGAAACTGCTCTGTGTTCTGTTAATTCATCTCCCAGGGTTATATCTTTCCCTTCAAGAAGCCTTTCGCTAAGGCTGTTCTTGTTGAATTGGCACAGGGATATTTGGAAGCCCAGAGAGGGCTATGGTGAAAAAGGAAATATCTTCCGTTGAAAACTGGAAAGAAGCTTTCTGAGAAACTGCTCTGTGTTCTCTTAATTCATCTCACAGAGTTACATCTTTCCCCTCAAGAAGCCTTTCCCTATGGCTGTTATTGTAGAATTGGCAAAGGGATATTTGGAAGCCCGTAGAGGGCTATGGTGAAAAAGGAAATATCCTCCGTTCAAAACTGGAACGAAGCTTTCTGAGAAACTGCTCTGTGTTCTGTTAATTCATGTCACAGAGTTACATCTTTCCCTTCAAGAAGCCTTTCAGTAAGGGTGTTCTTGTGGAATTGGCAAAGGGATATTTGGAAGCCCAAAGAGGGCTATGTTGAAAAAGGAAATAACTTCCGTTCAAAACTGGAAAGAAGCTTTCTGAGAAAATGCTCTGTGTTCTGTTAATTCATCTCACAGAGTTACATCTTTCCCTTCAAGAAGCCTTTCGCTAAGGCTGTTCTTCTGGAAATGGCAAAGGGATATTTGGAAGCCCATAGAGGGCTATGGTGAAAAACGAAATATCTTCCGTTCACTCGAAAGAAGCTTTCTGAGAAACTGCTCTGTGTTCTGTTAATTCATCTCACAGACTTACATCTTTCCCTTCAAGAAGCCTTTCGCTACGGCTGTTCTTGTGGAATTGGCAAAGTGATATTTGGAAGCCCATAGATGGCTAGGGTGAAAAAGTAAATATCTTCCGTTCAAAACTGGAAAGAAGCTTCCTGAGAAACTGCTCTGTGTTCTGTTAATTCATCTCCCAGGGTTATATCTTTCCCTTCAAGAAGCCTTTCGCTAAGGCTGTTCTTGTGGAATTGGCACAGGGATATTTGGAAGCCCAGAGAGGGCTATGGTGAAAAAGGAAATATCTTCCGTTGAAAACTGGAAAGAAGCTTTCTGAGAAACTGCTCTGTGTTCTCTTAATTCATCTCACAGAGTTACATCTTTCCCCTCAAGAAGCCTTTCCCTATGGCTGTTATTGTAGAATTGGCAAAGGGATATTTGGAAGCCCGTAGAGGGCTATGGTGAAAAAGGAAATATCCTCCGTTCAAAACTGGAACGAAGCTTTCTGAGAAACTGCTCTGTGTTCTGTTAATTCATGTCACAGAGTTACATCTTTCCCTTCAAGAAGCCTTTCACTAAGGGTGTTCTTGTGGAGTTGGCAAAGGGATATTTGGAAGCCCAAAGAGGGCTATGTTGAAAAAGGAAATAACTTCCGTTCAAAACTGGAAAGAAGCTTTCTGAGAAAATGCTCTGTGTTCTGTTAATTCATCTCACAGAGTTACATCTTTCCCTTCAAGAAGCCTTTCGCTAAGGCTGTTCTTCTGGAAATGGCAAAGGGATATTTGGAAGCCCATAGAGGGCTATGGTGAAAAACGAAATATCTTCCGTTCAAAACTGGAAAGAAGCTTTCTGAGAAACTGCTCTGTGTTCTGTTAATTCATCTCACAGAGTTACATCTTTCCCTTCAAGAAGCCTTTCGCTAAGCCTGTTCTTGTGGAATTGGCAAAGGGATATTTGGAAGCCCATAGAGGGCTATGGTGAAAAAGGAAATATCTTCCGTTCAAAACCGGAAGAAGCTTTCTGAGAAACTGCTCTGTGTTCTGTTAATTTATCTCACAGAGTTACATCTTTCCCTTCAAGAAGCCTTTCGCTAAGGCTGTTCTTGTGGAATTGGCAAAGTGATATTTGGAAGCCCATAGAGGGCTATGGTGAAACAGGAAATATCTTCCGTTCACTCGAAAGAAGCTTTCTGAGAAACTGCTCTGTGTTCTGTTAATTCATCTCACAGAGTTACATCTTTACCTTCAGGAAGCCTTTCTTTAAGGATGTTCTTTTGGAATTGGCAAAGGGATATTTGAAAACCCAAAGTGGGCTATGGTGAAAAAGGAAATAACTTCCGTTCAAAACTGGAAAGAAGCTTTCTGAGAAACTTCTCTGTGTTCTGTTAATTCATCTCACAGAGTTACATCTTTCCCTTCAAGAAGCCTTTCGCTAAGGCTGTTGTTGTGGAATTGGATTGGGATACTTGGAAGTCCGTAGAGGGCTATTGTGAAAAAGGAAATATCTTCCGTACAAAACTGGAAAGAAGCTTTCTGAGAAACTGCTCTGTGTTCTGTTAATTCATCTCACAGAGTTACATCTTTCGCTTCAAGAAGCCTTTCGCTAAGGCTGTTCTTGTGGAATTGGCAAAGGGATATTTGGAAGCCCTTAGAGGGCTATGGTGAAAAAGGAAATATCTTCCGTTCAAAACTGGAAAGAAGCTTTCTGAGAAACTGCTCTGTGTTCTGTTAATTCATCTCACAGAGTTACATCTCTCCCTTCAAGAAGCCTTTCTTTAAGGCTGTACTTGTGGAATTGGCAAAGTGATATTTGGAAGTCCATAGAGGCCTATGGTGAAAAAGGAAAGATCTTATGTTCAAAACTGGAAAGAACCTTTCTGAGAAACTGCTCTGTGTTCTGTTAATTAATCTCACAGACTTACATCTTTCCTTTCAAGAAGCCTTTCGCTAAGCCTGTTCTTGTGGAAATGGCAAAGGGATATTTGGAAGCCCATAGAGGGCTATGGTGAAAAAGGATATATCTTCCGTTCAAAACTGGAAAGGAGCTTTCTGAGAAAATGCTCTGTGTTCTGTTAATTCATCTCACAGAGTTACATCTTTCCCTTCAAGAAGCCTTTCGCTAAGTCTGTTCTTGTGGAATTGGCAAAGGGATATTTGGAAGCCCTTAGGGGGCTATGGTGAAAAAGGAAATATCTTCCGTTCAAAACTGGAAAGAAGCTTTCTGAGAAACTGCTCTGTGTTCTGTTAATTCATCTGACAGAGTTACATCTTTCCCTTCAAGAAGCCTTTCGCTAAGGGTGTTCTTGTGGAATTGGCAAAGGGATATTGGAAAACACAAAGAGGGCTATGGTGAAAAAGGAAATAACTTCCGTTCAAAACTGGAAAGAAGCTTTCTGAGAAACTTCTCTGTGTTCTGTTAATTCATCTCACAGAGTTACATCTTTCCCTTCAAGAAGCCTTTCGCTAAGGCTGTTCTTGTGGAATTGGAAAGGGATACTTGGAAGTCCGTAGAGGGCTATGGTGAAAAAGGAAGTATCTTCCGTACAAAACTGGAAAGAAGCTTTCTGAGAAACTGCTCTGTGTTCTGTTAATTCATCTGACACAGTTACATCTTTCCCTTCAAGAAGCCTTTCGCTAAGACTGTTCTTGTCAAATTGGCAAAGGGATATTTGGAACCCCATAGAGGGCAATGGTGAAAAAGGAATTATCTTCCGTTCAAAACTGGAAAGAAGCTTTCTGAGAAACTGCTCTGTGTTCTGTTAATTCATCTCACGGAGTTACATCTTTCCCTTCAAGAAGCCTTTCGCTAAGGCTGTTCTTGTGGAATTGGCAAAGGGATATTTGGAAGCCCATAGAGGGCTATGGTGAAAAAGGAAATACCTTCCGTTCAAAATTGGAAAGAAGCTTTCTGAGAAACTGCTCTGTGTTCTGTTAATTCATCTCACCGAGTTACATCTTTCCCCTCAAGAAGCCTTTCGCTATGGCTGTTATTGTGGAATTGGCAAAGGGATATTTGGAAGCCCGTAGAGGGCTATGGTGAAAAAGGAATTATCTTCCGTTCAAAACTGGAAAGAAGCTTTCTGAGAAACTGCTCTGTGTTCTGTTAATTCATCTCACAGGGTTTCATCTTTCCCTTCAAGAAGCCTTTCGTTAAGGCTGTTCTTGCGGAATTGGCAAAGGGATATTTGGAAGCCCATAGAGGGCTATGGTGAAAAAGGAAATATCTTCCGTTCAAAACCGGAAGAAGCTTTCTGAGAAACTGATCTGTGTTCTGTTAATTTATCTCACAGAGTTACATCTTTCCCTTCAAGAAGCCTTTCGCTAAGGCTGTTCTTGTTGAATTGGCAAAGTGATATTTGGAAGCCCATAGAGGGCTATGGTGAAAAAGGAAATATCTTCCATTCACTCGAAAGAAGCTTTCTGAGAAACTGCTCTGTGTTCTGTTAATTCATCTCACAGAGTTACATCTTTACCTTCAGGAAGCCTTTCGTTAAGGATGTTCTTTTGGAATTGGCAAAGGGATATTTGAAAACCCAAAGAGGGCTATGTTGAAAAAGGAAATAACTTCCGTTCAAAACTGGAAAGAAGCTTTCTGAGAAAATGCTCTGTGTTCTGTTAATTCATCTCACAGAGTTACATCTTTCCCCTCAAGAAGCCTTTCCCTATGGCTGTTCTTGTGGAATTGGCAAAGGGATATTTGGAAGCCCATAGAGGGCTATGGTGAAAAAGGAAATATCTTCCGTTCACTCGAAAGAAGCTTTCTGAGAAACTGCTCTGTGTTCTGTTAATTCATCTCACAGACTTACATCTTTCCCTTCAAGAAGCCTTTCGCTACGGCTGTTCTTGTGGAATTGGCAAAGTGATATTTGGAAGCCCATAGATGGCTAGGGTGAAAAAGTAAATACCTTCCGTTCAAAACTGGAAAGAAGCTTCCTGAGAAACTGCTCTGTGTTCTGTTAATTCATCTCCCAGGGTTATATCTTTCCCTTCAAGAAGCCTTTCGCTAAGGCTGTTCTTTTGGAATTGGCAAAGGGATATTTGGAAGCCCATAGAGGGCTATGGTGAAAAAGGAAATATCTTCCGTTGAAAACTGGAAAGAAGCTTTCTGAGAAACTGCTCTGTGTTCTGTTAATTCATCTCACAGAGTTACATCTTTCCCTTCAAGAAGCCTTTCCCTATGGCTGTTATTGTAGAATTGGCAAAGGGATATTTGGAAGCCCGTAGAGGGCTATGGTGAAAAAGGAAATATCCTCCGTTCAAAACTGGAACGAAGCTTTCTGAGAAACTGCTCTGTGTTCTGTTAATTCATGTCAGAGATTTACATCTTTCCCTTCAAGAAGCCTTTGACTAAGGGTGTTCTTGTGGAATTGGCAAAGGGATATTTGGAAGCCCAAAGAGGGCTATGTTGAAAAAGGAAATAACTTCCGTTCAAAACTGGAAAGAAGCTTTCTGAGAAAATGCTCTGTGTTCTGTTAATTCATCTCACAGAGTTACATCTTTCCCTTCAAGAAGCCTTTCGCTAAGGCTGTTCTTCTGGAAATGGCAAAGGGATATTTGGAAGCCCATAGAGGGCTACGGTGAAAAACGAAATATCTTCCGTTCAAAACTGGAAATAAGCTTTCGGAGAAACTGCTCTGTGTTCTGTTAATTCATCTCACAGAGTTACATCTTTCCCTTCAAGAAGCCTTTCGCTAAGGCTGTTCTTGTGGAATTTGCAAAGGGATATTTGGAAGCCCATAGAGGGCTATGGTGTAAAAGGAAATATCTTCCGTTGAAAACTGGAAAGAAGCTTTCTGAGAAACTGCTCTGTGTTCTGTTAACTCATCTCTCAGAGTTACATCTTTCCCGTCAAGAAGCCTTTCGCTAAGGCTGTTGTTGTGGAGTTGGCAAAGGGATATTTGGAAGCCCATAGAGGGCTATGGTGAAAAAGGAAATATCTTCCATTCAAAACTGGAAAGAAGCATTCTGAGAAACTGCTCTGTGTTCTGTTAATTCATCTCACAGAGTTACAACTTTCCCTTCAAGAAGCCTTTCGCTAAGGCTGTTCTTGTGGAATTGGCAAAGGGATATTTGGAAGCCCATAGAGGGCTATGGTGAAACAGGAAATATCTTCCGTGCAAAACTGGAAAGAAGCTTTCTGAGAAACTGCTCTGTGTTCTGTTAATTCATCTCACAGAGGTTCATCTTTCCCTTCAAGAAGCCTTTCGCTACGGCTGTTCTTGTGGAATTGGCAAAGGGATATTTGGAAGCCCATACAGGGCTACGGTGAAAAAGGAAATATCTTCCGTTCAAAACTGGAAAGAAGCTTTCTGAGAAACTGCTCTGTGTTCTGTTAATTCATCTCACAGACTTACATCTTTCTCTTCAAGAAGCCTTTCGCTACGGCTGTTCTTGTGGAATAGGCAAAGTGATATTTGGAAGCCCATAGAGGGCTATGGTGAAAAAGGAAATATCTTCCGTTCAAAACTGGAAACAAGCTTTCTGAGAAACTGCTCTGTGTTCTGTTTATTCATCTCACAGAGTTACATCTCTCCCTTCAAGAAGCCTTTCGCTAAGGCTGTTCTTGTGGAATTGGCAAAGGGATATTTGGAAGTCCATACAGGCCTATGGTGAAAAAGGAAATATCTTCCGTTCAAAACTGGAAAGAAGCTTTCTGAGAAACTGCTCTGTGTTCTGTTAATTCATGTCAGAGATTTACATCTTTCCCTTCAAGAAGCCTTTGGCTAAGGCTGTTCTTGTGGAATTGGCATAGGGATATTTGGAAGCCCATAGAGGGCTATGGTGAAAATGCAAATATTTTCCGTTCAAAACTGGAAAGAAGCTTTCTGAGAAACTGCTCTGTGTTCTGTTTATTCATCTCACAGAGTTACATCTCTCCCTTCAAGAAGCCTTTCGCTAAGGCTGTTCTTGTGGAATTGGCAAAGGGATATTTGGAAGTCCATACAGGCCTATGGTGAAAAAGGAAATATCATGAGTTCAAAACTGGAAAGAAGCTTTCTGAGAAAGTGCTCTGTGTTCTGTTAATTCATCTCACAGAGTTACATCTTTCCCCTCAAGAAGCCTTTCGCTATGGCTGTTTTTGTAGAATTGGCAAAGGGATATTTGGAAGCCCGTAGAGGGCTATGGTGAAAAAGAAAATATCCTCCGTTCAAAACTGGAAAGAAGCTTTCTGAGAAACTGCTCTGTGTTCTGTTAATTCATGTCACAGAGTTACATCTTTCCCTTCAAGAAGCCTTTCACTAAGGGTGTTCTTGTGGAATTGGCAAAGGGATATTTGGAAGCCCAAAGAGGGCTATGTTGAAAAAGGAAATAACTTCCGTTCAAAACTGGAAAGAAGCTTTCTGAGAAAATGCTCTGTGTTCTGTTAATTCATCTCACAGAGTTACATCTTTCCCTTCAAGAAGCCTTTCGCTATGGCTGTTCTTCTGGAATTGGCAAAGGGATATTTGGAAGCCCATAGAGGGCTATGGTGAAAAAGGAAATATCTTCCGTTCAAAACTGGAAAGGAGCTTTCTGACAAACTGCTATGTGTTCTGTTAATTCATCTCACAGACTTACATCTTTCCCTTCAAGAAGCCTTTCGCTAAGTCTGTTCTTGTGGAATTGGCAAAGGGATATTTGGAAGCCCATAGAGGGCTATGGTGAAAAAGGAAATATCTTCCGTTGAAAACTTGAAAGAAGCTTTCTGAGAAACTGCTCTGTGTTCTGTTAATTCATCTCACAGAGTTACATCTTTCCCTTCAAGAAGCCTTTCGCTAAGACTGTTGTTGTGGAGTTGGCAAAGGGATGTTTCGAAGCCCTTAGAGGGCTATGGTGAAAAAGGAAATATCTTCCGTTCAAAATTGGAAAAGAAGCTTTCTGAGAAACTGCTCTGTGTTCTGTTAATTCATCTCACAGTGTTACATCTTTCCCTTCAAGAAGCCTTTCGCTACGGCTGTTCTTGTGGAATTGGCAAAGTGATATTTGGAAGCCCATAGAGGGCTATGGTGAAAAAGGAAATATCTTCCGTTCAAGACGGGAAAGAAGCTTTCTGAGAAACTGCTCTGTGTTCTGTTAATTCATCTCCCAGGGTTACATCTTTCCCTTCAAGAAGCCTTTCGCTAAGGCTGTTCTTGTGGAATTGGCAAAGGGATATTTGGAGGCCCATAGAGGGCTATTATGAAAAAGGAAATATCTTCCGTTCACTCGAAAGAAGCTTTCTGAGAAACTGCTCTGTGTTCTGTTAATTCATCTCACAGAGTTACATCTTTACCTTCAGGAAGCCTTTCGTTAAGGATGTTCTTTTGGAATTGGCAAAGGGATATTTGAAAACCCAAAGAGGGCTATGGTGAAAAAGGAAATAACTTCCGTTCAAAACTGGAAAGAAGCTTTCTGAGAAACTTCTCTGTGTTCTGTTAATTCATCTCACAGAGTTACATCTTTCCCTTCAAGAAGCCTTTCGCTAAGGCTGTTCTTGTGGAATTGGATAGGGATACTTGGAAGTCCGTAGAGGGCTATTGTGAAAAAGGAAATATCTTCCGTACAAAACTGGAAAGAAGCTTTCTGAGAAACTGCTCTGTGTTCTGTTAATTCATCTCACAGAGTTACATCTTTCGCTTCAAGAAGCCTTTCGCTAAGGCTGTTCTTGTGGAATTGGCAAAGGGATATTTGGAAGCCCTTAGAGGGCTATGGGGAAAAAGGAAATATCTTCCGTTCAAAACTGGAAAGAAGCTTTCTGAGAAACTGCTCTGTGTTCTGTTAATTCATCTCACAGAGTTACATCTCTCCCTTCAAGAAGCCTTTCTTTAAGGCTGTTCTTGTGGAATTGGCAAAGTGATATTGGGAACTCCATATAGGCCTATGGTGAAAAAGGAAATATCTTATGTTCAAAACTGGAAAGAACCTTTCTGAGAAACTGCTCTGTGTTCTGTTAATTCATCTGACAGACTTACATCTTTCCCTTCAAGAAGCCTTTCGCTAAGCCTGTTCTTGTGGAATTGGCAAAGGGATATTTGGAATCCCATAGAGGGCTATGGTGAAAAAGGAAATATCTTCCGTTCAAAACTGTAAAGAAGCTTTCTGAGAAAATGCTCTGTGTTCTGTTAATTCATCTCACAGTGTTACATCTTTCCCTTCAAGAAGCCTTTCGCTAAGTCTGTTCTTGTGGAATTGGCAAAGGGATATTTGGAAGCCCTTAGGGGGCTATGGTGAAAAAGGAAATATCTTCCGTTCAAAACTGGAAAGAAGCTTTCTGAGAAACTGCTCTGTGTTCTGTTAATTCATCTGACAGAGTTACGTCTTTCCCTTCAAGAAGCCTTTCGCTAAGGGTGTTCTTGTGGAATTGGCAAAGGGATATTTGAAAAACCAAAGAGGGCTATGGTGAAAAAGGAAATAACTTCCGTTCAAAACTGGAAAGAAGCTTTCTGAGAAACTTCTCTGTGTTCTGTTAATTCATCTCACAGAGTTACATCTTTCCCTTCAAGAAGCCTTTCGCTAAGGCTGTTCTTGTGGAATTGGAAAGGGATACTTGGAAGTCCGTAGAGGGCTATGGTGAAAAAGGAAGTATCTTCCGTACAAAACTGGAAAGAAGCTTTCTGAGAAACTGCTCTGTGTTCTGTTAATTCATCTCACAGAGTTACATCTTTCCCCTCAAGAAGCCTTTCGCTAAGGCTGTTCTTGTGGAATTGGCAAAGGGATATTTGGAAGCCCATAGAGGGCTATGGTGAAAAAGGAAATATCTTCCGTTGAAAACTTGAAAGAAGCTTTCTGAGAAACTGCTCTGTGTTCTGTTAATTCATCTCACAGAGTTACATCTTTCCCTTCAAGAAGCCTTTCGCTAAGACTGTTGTTGTGGAGTTGGCAAAGGGATATTTCGAAGCCCTTAGAGGGCTATGGTGAAAAAGGAAATATCTTCCGTTCAAAACTGGAAAGAAGCTTTCTGAGAAACTGCTCTGTGTTCTGTTAATTCATCTCACAGTGTTACATCTTTCCCTTCAAGAAGCCTTTCGCTACGGCTGTTCTTGTGGAATTGGCCAAGTGATATTTGGAAGCCCATAGAGGGCTATGGTGAAAAAGTAAATATCTTCCGTTCAAAACGGGAAAGAAGCTTTCTGAGAAACTGCTCTGTGTTCTGTTAATTCATCTCCCAGGGTTACATCTTTCCCTTCAAGAAGCCTTTCGATAAGGCTGTTCTTGTGGAATTCGCAAAGGGATATTTGGAAGCCCATAGAGGGCTATGGTGAAAAAGGAAATATCTTCCGTTCAAAACTGGAAACAAGCTTTCTGAGAAACTGCTCTGTGTTCTGTTAATTCATCTCACAGAGTTACATCTTTCCCTTCAAGAAGCCTTTCGCTAAGGCTTTTCTTGTGGAATTGGCAAAGTGATATTTGGAAGCCCATAGAGGGCTATGGTGAAAAAGGAATTATCTTCCGTTCAAAACTGGAAAGAAGCTTTCTGAGAAACTGCTCTGTGTTCTGTTAATTCATCTCACAGGGTTTCATCTTTCCCTTCAAGAAGCCTTTCGTTAAGGCTGTTCTTGTGGAATTGGCAAAGGGATATTTGGAAGCCCATAGAGGGCTATGGTGAAAAAGGAAATATCTTCCGTTCAAAACCGGAAGAAGCTTTTTGAGAAACTGCTCTGTGTTCTGTTAATTTATCTCACAGAGTTACATCTTTCCCTTCAAGAAGCCTTTCGCTAAGGCTGTTCTTGTTGAATTGGCAAAGTGATATTTGGAAGCCCATAGAGGGCTATGGTGAAAAAGGAAATATCTTCCGTTCACTCGAAAGAAGCTTTCTGAGAAACTGCTCTGTGTTCTGTTAATTCATCTCACAGAGTTACATCTTTACCTTCAGGAAGCCTTTCGTTAAGGATGTTCTTTTGGAATTGGCAAAGGGATATTTGAAAACCCAAAGAGGGCTATGGTGAAAAAGGAAATAACTTCCGTTCAAAACTGGAAAGAAGCTTCCTGAGAAACTTCTCTGTGTTCTGTTAATTCATCTCACAGAGTTACATCTTTCCCTTCAAGAAGCCTTTCGCTAAGGCTGTTCTTGTGGAATTGGATTGGGATACTTGGAAGTCCGTAGAGGGCTATTGTGAAAAAGGAAATATCTTCCGTACAAAACTGGAAAGAAGCTTTCTGAGAAACAGCTCTGTGTTCTGTTAATTCATCTCACAGAGTTACATCTTTCGCTTCAAGAAGCCTTTCGCTAAGGCTGTTCTTGTGGAATTGGCAAAGGGATATTTGGAAGCCCTTAGAGGGCTATGGTGAAAAAGGAAATATCTTCCGTTCAAAACTGGAAAGAAGCTTTCTGAGAAACTGCTCTGTGTTCTGTTAATTCATCTCACAGAGTTACATCTCTCCCTTCAAGAATCCTTTCTTTAAGGCTGTTCTTGTGGAATTGGCAAAGTGATATTTGGAAGTCCATAGAGGCCTATGGTGAAAAAGGAAATATCTTCCGTTCACTCGAAAGAAGCTTTCTGAGAAACTGCTCTGTGTTCTGTTAATTCATCTCACAGAGTTACATCTTTACCTTCAGGAAGCCTTTCGTTAAGGATGTTCTTTTGGAATTGGCAAAGGGATATTTGAAAACCCAAAGAGGGCTATGGTGAAAAAGGAAATAACTTCCGTTCAAAACTGGAAAGAAGCTTTCTGAGAAACTTCTCTGTGTTCTGTTAATTCATCTCACAGAGTTACATCTTTCCCTTCAAGAAGCCTTTCGCTAAGGCTGTTCTTGTGGAATTGGATAGGGATACTTGGAAGTCCGTAGAGGGCTATTGTGAAAAAGGAAATATCTTCCGTACAAAACTGGAAAGAAACTATATGAGAAACTGCTCTGTGTTCTGTTAATTCATCTCACAGAGTTACATCTTTCGCTTCAAGAAGCCTTTCGCTAAGGCTGTTCTTGTGGAATTGGCAAAGGGATATTTGGAAGCCCATAGAGGGCTATGGTGAAAAAGGAAATATCTTCCGTTCACTCGAAAGAAGCTTTCTGAGAAACTGCTCTGTGTTCTGTTAATTCATCTCACAGACTTACATCTTTCCCTTCAAGAAGCCTTTCGCTACGGCTGTTTTTGTGGAATTGGCAAAGTGATATTTGGAAGCCCATAGATGGCTAGGGTGAAAAAGTAAATATCTTCCGTTCAAAACTGGAAAGAAGCTTCCTGAGAAACTGCTCTGTGTTCTGTTAATTCATCTCCCAGGGTTATATCTTTCCCTTCAAGAAGCCTTTCGCTAAGGCCGTTCTTGTGGAATTGGCAAAGGGATATTTGGAAGCCCATAGAGGGCTATGGTGAAAAAGGAAATATCTTCCGTTGAAAACTGGAAAGAAGCTTTCTGAGAAACTGCTCTGTGTTCTGTTAATTCATCTCACAGAGTTACATCTTTCCCCTCAAGAAGCCTTTCCCTATGGCTGTTATTGTAGAATTGGCAAAGGGATATTTGGAAGCCCGTAGAGGGCTATGGTGAAAAAGGAAATATCCTCCGTTCAAAACTGGAACGAAGCTTTCTGAGAAACTGCTCTGTGTTCTGTTAATTCATGTCACAGATTTACATCTTTCCCTTCAAGAAGCCTTTCACTAAGGGTGTTCTTGTGGAATTGGCAAAGGGATATTTGGAAGCCCAAAGAGGGCTATGTTGAAAAAGGAAATAACTTCCGTTCAAAACTGGAAAGAAGCTTTCTGAGAAAATGCTCTGTGTTCTGTTAATTCATCTCACAGAGTTACATCTTTCCCCTCAAGAAGCCTTTCCCTATGGCTGTTCTTGTGGAATTGGCAAAGGGATATTTGGAAGCCCATAGAGGGCTATGGTGAAAAAGGAAATATCTTCCGTTCACTCGAAAGAAGCTTTCTGAGAAACTGCTCTGTGTTCTGTTAATTCATCTCACAGACTTACATCTTTCCCTTCAAGAAGCCTTTCGCTACGGCTGTTCTTGTGGAATTGGCAAAGTGATATTTTTAAGCCCATAGATGGCTAGGGTGAAAAAGTAAATATCTTCCGTTCAAAACTGGAAAGAAGCTTCCTGAGAAACTGCTCTGTGTTCTGTTAATTCATCTCCCAGGGTTATATCTTTCCCTTCAAGAAGCCTTTCGCTAAGGCTGTTCTTGTGGAATTGGCAAAGGGATATTTGGAAGCCCATAGAGGGCTATGGTGAAAAAGGAAATATCTTCCGTTGAAAACTGGAAAGAAGCTTTCTGAGAAACTGCTCTGTGTTCTGTTAATTCATCTCACAGAGTTACATCTTTCCCTTCAAGAAGCCTTTCCCTATGGCTGTTATTGTAGAATTGGCAAAGGGATATTTGGAAGCCCGTAGAGGGCTATGGTGAAAAAGGAAATATCCTCCGTTCAAAACTGGAACGAAGCTTTCTGAGAAACTGCTCTGTGTTCTGTTAATTCATGTCACAGATTTACATCTTTCCCTTCAAGAAGCCTTTGACTAAGGGTGTTCTTGTGGAATTGGCAAAGGGATATTTGGAAGCCCAAAGAGGGCTATGTTGAAAAAGGAAATAACTTCCGTTCAAAACTGGAAAGAAGCTTTCTGAGAAAATGCTCTGTGTTCTGTTAATTCATCTCACAGAGTTACATCTTTCCCTTCAAGAAGCCTTTCGCTAAGGCTGTTCTTCTGAAAATGGCAAAGGGATATTTGGAAGCCCATAGAGGGCTACGGTGAAAAACGAAATATCTTCCGTTCAAAACTGGAAATAAGCTTTCGGAGAAACTGCTCTGTGTTCTGTTAATTCATCTCACAGATTTACATCTTTCCCTTCAAGAAGCCTTTCGCTAAGGCTGTTCTTGTGGAATTTGCAAAGGGATATTTGGAAGCCCATAGAGGGCTATGGTGTAAAAGGAAATATCTTCCGTTGAAAACTGGAAAGAAGCTTTCTGAGAAACTGCTCTGTGTTCTGTTAACTCATCTCTCAGAGTTACATCTTTCCCGTCAAGAAGCCTTTCGCTAAGGCTGTTGTTGTGGAGTTGGCAAAGGGATATTTGGAAGCCCATAGAGGGCTACGGTGAAAAAGGAAATATCTTCCATTCAAAACTGGAAAGAAGCATTCTGAGAAACTGCTCTGTGTTCTGTTAATTCATCTCACAGAGTTACAACTTTCCCTTCAAGAAGCCTTTCGCTAAGGCTGTTCTTGTGGAATTGGCAAAGGGATATTTGGAAGCCCATAGAGGGCTATGGTGAAACAGGAAATATCTTCCGTGCAAAACTGGAAAGAAGCTTTCTGAGAAACTGCTCTGTGTTCTGTTAATTCATCTCACAGAGGTTCATCTTTCCCTTCAAGAAGCCTTTCGCTACGGCTGTTCTTGTGGAATTGGCAAAGGGATATTTGGAAGCCCATACAGGGCTATGGTGAAAAAGGAAATATCTTCCGTTCAAAACTGGAAAGAAGCTTTCTGAGAAACTGCTCTGTGTTCTGTTAATTCATCTCACAGACTTACATCTTTCTCTTCAAGAAGCCTTTCGCTACGGCTGTTCTTGTGGAATAGGCAAAGTGATATTTGGAAGCCCATAGAGGGCTATGGTGAAAAAGGAAATATCTTCCGTTCAAAACTGGAAACAAGCTTTCTGAGAAACTGCTCTGTGTTCTGTTTATTCATCTCACAGAGTTACATCTCTCCCTTCAAGAAGCCTTTCGCTAAGGCTGTTCTTGTGGAATTGGCAAAGGGATATTTGGAAGTCCATACAGGCCTATGGTGAAAAAGGAAATATCTTCCGTTCAAAACTGGAAAGAAGCTTTCTGAGAAACTGCTCTGTGTTCTGTTAATTCATGTCAGAGATTTACATCTTTCCCTTCAAGAAGCCTTTGGCTAAGGCTGTTCTTGTGGAATTGGCATAGGGATATTTGGAAGCCCATAGAGGGCTATGGTGAAAAAGAAAATATCCTCCGTTCAAAACTGGAAAGAAGCTTTCTGAGAAACTGCTCTGTGTTCTGTTAATTCATGTCACAGAGTTACATCTTTCCCTTCAAGAAGCCTTTCACTAAGGGTGTTCTTGTGGAATTGGCAAAGGGATATTTGGAAGCCCAAAGAGGGCTATGTTGAAAAAGGAAATAACTTCCGTTCAAAACTGGAAAGAAGCTTTCTGAGAAACTGCTCTGTGTTCTGTTTATTCATCTCACAGAGTTACATCTCTCCCTTCAAGAAGCCTTTCGCTAAGGCTGTTCTTGTGGAATTGGCCAAGGGATATTTGGAAGTCCATACAGGCCTATGGTGAAAAAGGAAATATCATGAGTTCAAAACTGGAAAGAAGCTTTCTGAGAAAGTGCTCTGTGTTCTGTTAATTCATCTCACAGAGTTACATCTTTCCCCTCAAGAAGCCTTTCGCTATGGCTGTTTTTGTAGAATTGGCAAAGGGATATTTGGAAGCCCGTAGAGGGCTATGGTGAAAAAGAAAATATCCTCCGTTCAAAACTGGAAAGAAGCTTTCTGAGAAACTGCTCTGTGTTCTGTTAATTCATGTCACAGAGTTACATCTTTCCCTTCAAGAAGCCTTTCACTAAGGGTGTTCTTGTGGAATTGGCAAAGGGATATTTGGAAGCCCAAAGAGGGCTATGTTGAAAAAGGAAATAACTTCCGTTCAAAACTGGAAAGAAGCTTTCTGAGAAAATGCTCTGTGTTCTGTTAATTCATCTCACAGAGTTACATCTTTCCCTTCAAGAAGCCTTTCGCTATGGCTGTTCTTCTGGAATTGGCAAAGGGATATTTGGAAGCCCATAGAGGGCTATGGTGAAAAAGGAAATATCTTCCGTTCAAAACTGGAAAGGAGCTTTCTGACAAACTGCTATGTGTTCTGTTAATTCATCTCACAGACTTACATCTTTCCCTTCAAGAAGCCTTTCGCTAAGTCTGTTCTTGTGGAATTGGCAAAGGGATATTTGGAAGCCCATAGAGGGCTATGGTGAAAAAGGAAATATCTTCCGTTCAAGACGGGAAAGAAGCTTTCTGAGAAACTGCTCTGTGTTCTGTTAATTCATCTCCCAGGGTTACATCTTTCCCTTCAAGAAGCCTTTCGCTAAGGCTGTTCTTGTGGAATTGGCAAAGGGATATTTGGAGGCCCATAGAGGGCTATTATGAAAAAGGAAATATCTTCCGTTCACTCGAAAGAAGCATTCTGAGAAACTGCTCTGTGTTCTGTTAATTCATCTCACAGAGTTACATCTTTACCTTCAGGAAGCCTTTCGTTAAGGATGTTCTTTTGGAATTGGCAAAGGGATATTTGAAAACCCAAAGAGGGCTATGGTGAAAAAGGAAATAACTTCCGTTCAAAACTGGAAAGAAGCTTTCTGAGAAACTTCTCTGTGTTCTGTTAATTCATCTCACAGAGTTACATCTTTCCCTTCAAGAAGCCTTTCGCTAAGGCTGTTCTTGTGGAATTGGATAGGGATACTTGGAAGTCCGTAGAGGGCTATTGTGAAAAAGGAAATATCTTCCGTACAAAACTGGAAAGAAGCTTTCTGAGAAACTGCTCTGTGTTCTGTTAATTCATCTCACAGAGTTACATCTTTCGCTTCAAGAAGCCTTTCGCTAAGGCTGTTCTTGTGGAATTGGCAAAGGGATATTTGGAAGCCCTTAGAGGGCTATGGGGAAAAAGGAAATATCTTCCGTTCAAAACTGGAAAGAAGCTTTCTGAGAAACTGCTCTGTGTTCTGTTAATTCATCTCACAGAGTTACATCTCTCCCTTCAAGAAGCCTTTCTTTAAGGCTGTTCTTGTGGAATTGGCAAAGTGATATTTGGAAGTCCATATAGGCCTATGGTGAAAAAGTAAATATCTTATGTTCAAAACTGGAAAGAACCTTTCTGAGAAACTGCTCTGTGTTCTGTTAATTCATCTCACAGACTTACATCTTTCCCTTCAAGAAGCCTTTCGCTAAGCCTGTTCTTGTGGAATTGGCAAAGGGATATTTGGAATCCCATAGAGGGCTATGGTGAAAAAGGAAATATCTTCCGTTCAAAACTGGAAAGAAGCTTTCTGAGAAACTGCTCTGTGTTCTGTTAATTCATCTGACAGAGTTACGTCTTTCCCTTCAAGAAGCCTTTCGCTAAGGGTGTTCTTGTGGAATTGGCAAAGGGATATTTGAAAAACCAAAGAGGGCTATGGTGAAAAAGGAAATAACTTCCGTTCAAAACTGGAAAGAAGCTTTCTGAGAAACTTCTCTGTGTTCTGTTAATTCATCTCACAGAGTTACATCTTTCCCTTCAAGAAGCCTTTCGCTAAGGCTGTTCTTGTGGAATTGGAAAGGGATACTTGGAAGTCCGTAGAGGGCTATGGTGAAAAAGGAAGTATCTTCCGTACAAAACTGGAAAGAAGCTTTCTGAGAAACTGCTCTGTGTTCTGTTAATTCATCTCACAGAGTTACATCTTTCCCCTCAAGAAGCCTTTCGCTATGGCTGTTATTGTGGAATTGGCAAAGGGATATTTGGAAGCCCAAATAGGGCTATGGTGAAAAAGGAATTATCTTCCGTTCAAAACTGGAAAGAAGCTTTCTGAGAAACTGCTCTGTGTTCTGTTAATTCATCTCACAGGGTTTCATCTTTCCCTTCAAGAAGCCTTTCGTTAAGGCTGTTCTTGTGGAATTGGCAAAGGGATATTTGGAAGCCCATAGAGGGCTATGGTGAAAAAGGAAATATCTTCCGTTCAAAACCGGAAGAAGCTTTCTGAGAAACTGCTCTGTGTTCTGTTAATTTATCTCACAGAGTTACATCTTTCCCTTCAAGAAGCGTTTCGCTAAGACTGTTCTTGTTGAATTGGCAAAGTGATATTTGGAAGACCATAGAGGGCTATGGTGAAAAAGGAAATATCTTCCGTTCACTCGAAAGAAGCTTTCTGAGAAACTGCTCTGTGTTCTGTTAATTCATCTCACAGACTTACATCTTTCCCTTCAAGAAGCCTTTCGCTACGGCTGTTCTTGTGGAATTGGCAAAGTGATATTTGGAAGCCCATAGATGGCTAGGGTGAAAAAGTAAATATCTTCCGTTCAAAACTGGAAAGAAGCTTCCTGAGAAACTGCTCTGTGTTCTGTTAATTCATCTCCCAGGGTTATATCTTTCCCTTCAAGAAGCCTTTCGCTAAGGCTGTTCTTGTGGAATTGGCACAGGGATATTTGGAAGCCCAGATAGGGCTATGGTGAAAAAGGAAATATCTTCCGTTGAAAACTGGAAAGAAGCTTTCTGAGAAACTGCTCTGTGTTCTCTTAATTCATCTCACAGAGTTACATCTTTCCCCTCAAGAAGCCTTTCCCTATGGCTGTTATTGTAGAATTGGCAAAGGGATATTTGGAAGCCCGTAGAGGGCTATGGTGAAAAAGGAAATATCCTCCGTTCAAAACTGGAACGAAGCTTTCTGAGAAACTGCTCTGTGTTCTGTTAATTCATGTCACAGAGTTACATCTTTCCCTTCAAGAAGCCTTTCACTAAGGGTGTTCTTGTGGAATTGGCAAAGGGATATTTGGAAGCCCATAGAGGGCTATGGTGAAAAAGGAAATATCTTCCGTTCAAAACTTTAAAGAAGCTTTCTGAGAAACTGCTCTGTGTTCTGTTTATTCATCTCACAGAGTTACATCTCTCCCTTCAAGAAGCCTTTCGCTAAGGCTGTTCTTGTGGAATTGGCAAAGGGATATTTGGAAGTCCATACAGGCCTATGGTGAAAAAGGAAATATCTTCCGTTCAAAACTGGAAAGAAGCTTTCTGAGAAACTGCTCTGTGTTCTGTTAATTCATGTCAGAGATTTACATCTTTCCCTTCAAGAAGCCTTTGGCTAAGGCTGTTCTTGTGGAATTGGCATAGGGATATTTGGAAGCCCATAGAGGGCTATGGTGAAAATGCAAATATCTTCCGTTCAAAACTGGAAAGAAGCTTTCTGAGAAACTGCTCTGTGTTCTGTTTATTCATCTCACAGAGTTACATCTCTCCCTTCAAGAAGCCTTTCGCTAAGGCTGTTCTTGTGGAATTGGCAAAGGGATATTTGGAAGTCCATACAGGCCTATGGTGAAAAAGGAAATATCATGTGTTCAAAACTGGAAAGAAGCTTTCTGAGAAAGTGCTCTGTGTTCTGTTAATTCATCTCACAGAGTTACATCTTTCCCCTCAAGAAGCCTTTCGCTATGGCTGTTATTGTAGAATTGGCAAAGGGATATTTGGAAGCCCGTAGAGGTCTATGGTGAAAAAGGAAATATCCTCCGTTCAAAACTGGAAAGAAGCTTTCTGAGAAACTGCTCTGTGTTCTGTTAATTCATGTCACAGAGTTACATCTTTCCCTTCAAGAAGCCTTTCACTAAGGGTGTTCTTGTGGAATTGGCAAAGGGATATTTGGAAGCCCATAGAGGGCTATGGTGAAAAAGGAAATATCTTCCGTTCACTCGAAAGAAGTTTTCTGAGAAACTGCTCTGTGTTCTGTTAATTCATCTCACAGAGTTACATCTTTACCTTCAGGAAGCCTTTCGTTAAGGATGTTCTTTTGGAATTGGCAAAGGGATATTTGAAAACCCAAAGAGTGCTATGGTGAGAAAGGAAATAACTTCCGTTCAAAACTGGAAAGAAGCTTTCTGAGAAACTTCTCTGTGTTCTGTTAATTCATCTCACAGAGTTACATCTTTCCCTTCAAGAAGCCTTTCGCTAAGGCTGTTCTTGTGGAATTGGATTGGGATACTTGGAAGTCCGTAGAGGGCTATTGTGAAAAAGGAAATATCTTCCGTACAAAACTGGAAAGAAGCTTTCTGAGAAACTGCTCTGTGTTCTGTTAATTCATCTCACAGAGTTACATCTTTCGCTTCAAGAAGCCTTTCGCTAAGGCTGTTCTTGTGGAATTGGCAAAGGGATATTTGGAAGCCCTTAGAGGGCTATGGTGAAAAAGGAAATATCTTCCGTTCAAAACTGGAAAGAAGCTTTCTGAGAAACTGCTCTGTGTTCTGTTAATTCATCTCACAGCGTTACATCTCTCCCTTCAAGAAGCCTTTCTTTAAGGCTGTTCTTGTGGAATTGGCAAAGTGATATTTGGAAGTCCATAGAGGCCTATGGTGAAAAAGGAAATATCTTATGTTCAAAACTGGAAAGAACCTTTCTGAGAAACTGCTCTCTGTTCTGTTAATTCATCTCACAGACTTACATCTTTCCCTTCAAGAAGCCTTTCGCTAAGCCTGTTCTTGTGGAAATGGCAAAGGGATATTTGGAAGCCCATAGAGGGCTATGGTGAAAAAGGAAATATCTTCAGTTCAAAACTGGAAAGGAGCTTTCTGAGAAAATGCTCTGTGTTCTGTTAATTCATCTCACAGAGTTACATCTTTCCCTTCAAGAAGCCTTTCGCTAAGTCTGTTCTTTTGGAATTGGCAAAGGGATATTTGGAAGCCCTTAGGGGGCTATGGTGAAAAAGGAAATATCTTCCGTTCAAAACTGGAAAGAAGCTTTCTGAGAAACTGCTCTGTGTTCTGTTAATTCATCTGACAGAGTTACATCTTTCCCTTCAAGAAGCCTTTCGCTAAGGGTGTTCTTGTGGAATTGGCAAAGGGATATTGGAAAACCCAAAGAGGGCTATGGTGAAAAAGGAAATAACTTCCGTTCAAAACTGGAAAGAAGCTTTCTGAGAAACTTCTCTGTGTTCTGTTAATTCATCTGACAGAGTTACATCTTTCCCTTCAAGAAGCCTTTCGCTAAGGCTGTTCTTGTGGAATTGGAAAGGGATACTTGGAAGTCCGTAGAGGGCTATGGTGAAAAAGGAAGTATCTTCCGTACAAAACTGGAAAGAAGCTTTCTGAGAAACTGCTCTGTGTTCTGTTAATTCATCTGACACAGTTACATCTTTCCCTTCAAGAAGCATTTCGCTAAGGCTGTTCTTGTGGAATTGGCAAAGGGATATTTGGAACCCCATAGAGGGCAATGGTGAAAAAGGAATTATCTTCCGTTCAAAACTGGAAAGAAGCTTTCTGAGAAACTGCTCTGTGTTCTGTTAATTCATCTCACGGAGTTACATCTTTCCCTTCAAGAAGCCTTTCGCTAAGGCTGTTCTTGGGGAATTGGCAAAGGGATATTTGGAAGCCCATAGAGGGCTATGGTGAAAAAGGAAATACCTTCCGTTCAAAATTGGAAAGAAGCTTTCTGAGAAACTGCTCTGTGTTCTGTTAATTCATCTCACAGAGTTACATCTTTCCCCTCAAGAAGCCTTTCGCTATGGCTGTTATTGTGGAATTGGCAAAGGGATATTTGGAAGCCCGTAGAGGGCTATGGTGAAAAAGGAATTATCTTCCGTTCAAAACTGGAAAGAAGCTTTCTGAGAAACTGCTCTGTGTTCTGTTAATTCATCTCACGGAGTTACATCTTTCCCTTCAAGAAGCCTTTCGCTAAGGCTGTTCTTGGGGAATTGGCAAAGGGATATTTGGAAGCCCATAGAGGGCTATGGTGAAAAAGGAAATACCTTCCGTTCAAAATTGGAAAGAAGCTTTCTGAGAAACTGCTCTGTGTTCTGTTAATTCATCTCACAGAGTTACATCTTTCCCCTCAAGAAGCCTTTCGCTATGGCTGTTATTGTGGAATTGGCAAAGGGTTATTTGGAAGCCCGTAGAGGGCTATGGTGAAAAAGGAATTATCTTCCGTTCAAAACTGGAAAGAAGCTTTCTGAGAAACTGCTCTGTGTTCTGTTAATTCATCTCACAGGGTTTCATCTTTCAATTCAGGAAGCCTTTCGTTAAGGCTGTTCTTGTGGAATTGGCAACGGGATATTTGGAAGCCCATAGAGGGCTATGGTGAAAAAGGAAATATCTTCCGTTCAAAACCGGAAGAAGCTTTCTGAGAAACTGCTCTGTGTTCTGTTAATTTATCTCACAGAGTTACATCTATCCCTTCAAGAAGCCTTTCGCTAAGGCTGTTCTTGTTGAATTGGCAAAGTGATATTTGGAAGCCCATAGAGGGCTATGGTGAAAAAGGAAATATCTTCCGTTCACTCGAAAGAAGCTTTCTGAGAAACTGCTCTGTGTTCTGTTAATTCATCTCACCGAGTTACATCTTTACCTTCAGGAAGCCTTTCGTTAAGGATGTTCTTTTGGAATTGGCAAAGGGATATTTGAAAACCCAAAGAGGGCTATGGTGAAAAAGGAAATAACTTCCGTTCAAAACTGGAAAGAAGCTTTCTGAGAAACATCTCGGTGTTCTGTTAATTCACCTCACAGAGTTACATCTTTCCCTTCAAGACGCCTTTCGCTAAGGCTGTTCTTGTGGAATTGGATAGGGATACTTGGAAGTCCCTAGAGGGCTATTGTGAAAAAGGAAATATCTTCCGTACAAAACTGCAAAGAAGCTATCTGAGAAACTGCTCTGTGTTCTGTTAATTCATCTCACAGAGTTACATCTTTCGCTTCAAGAAGCCTTTCGCTAAGGCTGTTCTTGTGGAATTGGCAAAGGGATATTTGGAAGCCCTTAGAGGGCTATGGTGAAAAAGGAAATATCTTCAGTTCAAAACTGGAAAGAAGCTTTCTGAGAAACTGCTCTGTGTTCTGTTAATTCATCTCCCAGGGTTACATCTTTCCCTTCAAGAAGCCTTTCGCTAAGGCTGTTCTTGTGGAATTGGCAAAGGGATATTTGGAAGCCCATAGAGGGCTATGGTGAAAAAGGAAATATCTTCCGTTCAAAACTGGAAACAAGCTTTCTGAGAAACTGCTCTGTGTTCTGTTAATTCATCTCACAGAGTTACATCTTTCCCTTCAAGAAGCCTTTCGCTAAGGCTGTTCTTGTGGAATTGGCAAAATGATATTTGGAAGCCCGTAGAGGGCTATGGTGAAAAAGGAATTATCTTCCGTTCAAAACTGGAAAGAAGCTTTCTGAGAAACTGCTCTGTGTTCTGTTAATTCATCTCACAGGGTTTCATCTTTCCCTTCAAGAAGCCTTTCGTTAAGGCTGTTCTTGTGGAATTGGCAAAGTGATATTTGGAAGCCCATAGAGGGCTATGGTGAAAAAGGAAATATCTTCCGTTCACTCGAAAGAAGCTTTCTGAGAAACTGCTCTGTGTTCTGTTAATTCATCTCACAGAATTACATCTTTACCTTCAGGAAGCCTTTCGTTAAGGATGTTCTTTTGGAATTGGCAAAGGGATATTTGAAAACCCAAAGAGGGCTATGGTGAAAAAGGAAATAACTTCCGTTCAAAACTGGAAAGAAGCTTTCTGAGAAACTTCTCTGTGTTCTGTTAATTCATCTCACAGAGTTACATCTTTCCCTTCAAGAAGCCTTTCGCTAAGGCTGTTCTTGTGGAATTGGCAAAGGGATATTTGGAAGCCCATAGAGGGCTATGGTGAAAAAGGAAATATCTTCCGTTCAAAACTGGAAAGAAGCTTTCTGAGAATCTGCTCTGTGTTCTGTTAATTCATCTCACAGAGTTACATCTCTCCCTTCAAGAAGCCTTTCTTTAAGGCTGTTCTTGTGGAATTGGCAAAGTGATATTTGGAAGTCCATAGAGGCCTATGGTGAAAAAGGAAATATCTTATGTTCAAAACTGGAAAGAACCTTTCTGAGAAACTGCTCTGTGTTCTGTTAATTCATCTCACAGACTTACATCTTTCCCTTCAAGAAGCCTTTCGCTAAGCCTGTTCTTGTGGAATTGGCAAAGGGATATTTGGAATCCCATAGAGGGCTATGGTGAAAAAGGAAATATCTTATGTTCAAAACTGGAAAGAAGCTTTCTGAGAAAATGCTCTGTGTTCTGTTAATTCATCTCACAGAGTTACATCTTTCCCTTCAAGAAGCCTTTCGCTAAGTCTGTTCTTGTGGAATTGGCAAAGGGATATTTGGAAGCCCTTAGGGGGCTATGGTGAAAAAGGAAATATCTTCCGTTCAAAACTGGAAAGAAGCTTTCTGAGAAACTGCTCTGTGTTCTGTTAATTCATCTCACAGAGTTACATCTTTCCCTTCAAGAAGCCTTTCGCTAAGGGTGTTCTTGTGGAATTGGCAAAGGGATATTTGAAAACCCAAAGAGGGCTATGGTGAAAAAGGAAATAACTTCCGTTCAAAACTGGAAAGAAGCTTTCTGAGAAACTTCTCTGTGTTCTGTTAATTCATCTCACAGAGTTACATCTTTCCCTTCAAGAAGCCTTTCTCTATGTCTGTTCTTGTGGAATTGGAAAGGGATACTTGGAAGTCCGTAGAGGCCTATGGTGAAAAAGGAAGTCTCTTCCGTACAAAACTGGAAAGAAGCTTTCTGAGAAACTGCTCTGTGTTCTGTTAATTCATCTGACAGAGTTACATCTTTCCCTTCAAGAAGCATTTCGCTAAGGCTGTTCTTGTGGAATTGGCAAAGGGATATTTGGAAGCCCATAGAGGGCAATGGTGAAAAAGGAAATATCTTCCGTTCAAAACTGGAAAGAAGCTTTCTGAGAAACTGCTCTGTGTTCTGTTAATTCATCTCACAGAGTTACATCTTTCCCTTCAAGAAGCCTTTCGCTAAGGCTGTTCTTGTGGAATTGGCAAAGGGATATTTGGAAGCCCATAGAGGGCTATGGTGAAAAAGGAAATACCTTCCGTTCAAAATTGGAAAGAAGCTTTCTGAGAAACTGCTCTGTGTTCTGTTAATTCATCTCACAGAGTTACATCTTTCCCCTCAAGAAGCCTTTCGCTATGGCTGTTATTGTGGAATTGGCAAAGGGATATTTGGAAGCCCGTAGAGGGCTATGGTGAAAAAGGAATTATCTTCCGTTCAAAACTGGAAAGAAGCTTTCTGAGAAACTGCTCTGTGTTCTGTTAATTCATCTCACAGGGTTTCATCTTTCCCTTCAAGAAGCCTTTCGTTAAGGCTGTTCTTGTGGAATTGGCAAAGGGATATTTGGAAGCCCATAGAGGGCTATGGTGAAAAAGGAAATATCTTCCGTTCAAAACCGGAAGAAGCTTTCTGAGAAACTGCTCTGTGTTCTGTTAATTTATCTCACAGAGTTACATCTTTCCCTTCAAGAAGCCTTTCGCTAAGGCTGTTCTTGTTGAATTGGCAAAGTGACATTTGGAAGCCCATAGAGGGCTATGGTGAAAAAGGAAATATCTTCCGTTCACTCGAAAGAAGCTTTCTGAGAAACTGCTCTGTGTTCTGTTAATTCATCTCACAGACTTACATCTTTCCCTTCAAGAAGCCTTTCGCTACGGCTGTTCTTGTGGAATTGGCAAAGTGATATTTGGAAGCCCATAGATGGCTAGGGTGAAAAAGTAAATATCTTCCGTTCAAAATTGGAAAGAAGCTTCCTGAGAAACTGCTCTGTGTTCTGTTAATTCATCTCCCAGGGTTATATCTTTCCCTTCAAGAAGCCTTTCGCTAAGGCTGTTCTTGTGGAATTGGCAAAGGGATATTTGGAAGCCCATAGAGGGCTATGGTGAAAAAGGAAATATCTTCCGTTGAAAACTGGAAAGAAGCTTTCTGAGAAACTGCTCTGTGTTCTGTTAATTCATCTCACAGAGTTACATCTTTCCCCTCAAGAAGCCTTTCCCTATGGCTGTTATTGTAGAATTGGCAAAGGGATATTTGGAAGCCCGTAGTGGGCTATGGTGAAAAAGGAAATATCCTCCGTTCAAAACTGGAACGAAGCTTTCTGAGAAACTGCTCTGTGTTCTGTTAATTCATGTCACAGAGTTACATGTTTCCCTTCAAGAAGCCTTTCACTAAGGGTGTTCTTGTGGAATTGGCAAAGGGATATTTGGAAGCCCAAAGAGGGCTATGTTGAAAAAGGAAATAACTTCCGTTCAAAACTGGAAAGAAGCTTTCTGAGAAAATGCTCTGTGTTCTGTTAATTCATCTCACAGAATTACATCTTTCTCTTCAAGAAGCCTTTCGCTAAGGCTGTTCTTCTGGAAATGGCAAAGGGATATTTGGAAGCCCATAGAGGGCTATGGTGAAAAACCAAATATCTTCCGTTCAAAACTGGAAAGAAGCTTTCTGAGAAACTGCTCTGTGTTCTGTTAATTCATCTCACAGAGTTACATCTTTCCCTTCAAGAAGCCTTTCGCTAAGGCTGTTCTTGTGGAATTGGATTGGGATACTTGGAAGTCCGTAGAGGGCTATTGTGAAAAAGGAAATATCTTCCGTACAAAACTGGAAAGAAGCTTTCTGAGAAACTGCTCTGTGTTCTGTTAATTCATCTCACAGAGTTACATCTTTCGCTTCAAGAAGCCTTTCGCTAAGGCTGTTCTTGTGGAATTGGCAAAGGGATATTTGGAAGCCCTTAGAGGGCTATGGTGAAAAAGGAAATATCTTCCGTTCAAAACTGGAAAGAAGCTTTCTGAGAAACTGCTCTGTGTTCTGTTAATTCATCTCACAGAGTTACATCTCTCCCTTCAAGAAGCCTTTCTTTAAGGCTGTACTTGTGGAATTTGCAAAGTGATATTTGGAAGTCCATAGAGGCCTATGGTGAAAAAGGAAAGATCTTATGTTCAAAACTGGAAAGAACCTTTCTGAGAAACTGCTCTGTGTTCTGTTAATTAATCTCACAGACTTACATCTTTCCCTTCAAGAAGCCTTTCGCTAAGGCTGTTCTTGTGGAAATGGCAAAGGGATATTTGGAAGCCCATAGAGGGCTATGGTGAAAAAGGATATATCTTCCGTTCAAAACTGGAAAGGAGCTTTCTGAGAAAATGCTCTGTGTTCTGTTAATTCATCTCACAGAGTTACATCTTTCCCTTCAAGAAGCCTGTCGCTAAGTCTGTTCTTGTGGAATTGGCAAAGGGATATTTGGAAGCCCTTAGGGGGCTATGGTGAAAAAGGAAATATCTTCCGTTCAAAACTGGAAAGAAGCTTTCTGAGAAACTGCTCTGTGTTCTGTTAATTCATCTGACAGAGTTACATCTTTCCCTTCAAGAAGCCTTTCGCTAAGGGTGTTCTTGTGGAATTGGCAAAGGGATATTGGAAAACACAAAGAGGGCTATGGTGAAAAAGGAAATAACTTCCGTTCAAAACTGGAAAGAAGCTTTCTGAGAAACTTCTCTGTGTTCTGTTAATTCATCTCACAGAGTTACATCTTTCCCTTCAAGAAGCCTTTCGCTAAGGCTGTTCTTGTGGAATTGGAAAGGGATACTTGGAAGTCCGTAGAGGGCTATGGTGAAAAAGGAAGTATCTTCCGTACAAAACTGGAAAGAAGCTTTCTGAGAAACTGCTCTGTGTTCTGTTAATTCATCTGACACAGTTACATCTTTCCCTTCAAGAAGCCTTTCGCTAAGACTGTTCTTGTCAAATTGGCAAAGGGATATTTGGAACCCCATAGAGGGCAATGGTGAAAAAGGAATTATCTTCCGTTCAAAACTGGAAAGAAGCTTTCTGAGAAACTGCTCTGTGTTCTGTTAATTCATCTCACGGAGTTACATCTTTCCCTTCAAGAAGCCTTTCGCTAAGGCTGTTCTTGTGGAATTGGCAAAGGGATATTTGGAAGCCCATAGAGGGCTATGGTGAAAAAGGAAATATCTTCCGTTCACTCGAAAGAAGCTTTCTGAGAAACTGCTCTGTGTTCTGTTAATTCATCTCACAGACTTACATCTTTCCCTTCAAGAAGCCTTTCGCTACGGCTGTTCTTGTGGAATTGGCAAAGTGATATTTGGAAGCCCATAGATGGCTAGGGTGAAAAAGTAAATATCTTCCGTTCAAAACTGGAAAGAAGCTTCCTGAGAAACTGCTCTGTGTTCTGTTAATTCATCTCCCAGGGTTATATCTTTCCCTTCAAGAAGCCTTTCGCTAAGGCTGTTCTTGTGGAATTGGCAAAGGGATATTTGGAAGCCCATAGAGGGCTATGGTGAAAAAGGAAATATCTTCCGTTGAAAACTGGAAAGAAGCTTTCTGAGAAACTGCTCTGTGTTCTGTTAATTCATCTCACAGAGTTACATCTTTCCCTTCAAGAAGCCTTTCCCTATGGCTGTTATTGTAGAATTGGCAAAGGGATATTTGGAAGCCCGTAGAGGGCTATGGTGAAAAAGGAAATATCCTCCGTTCAAAACTGGAACGAAGCTTTCTGAGAAACTGCTCTGTGTTCTGTTAATTCATGTCACAGATTTACATCTTTCCCTTCAAGAAGCCTTTGACTAAGGGTGTTCTTGTGGAATTGGCAAAGGGATATTTGGAAGCCCAAAGAGGGCTATGTTGAAAAAGGAAATAACTTCCGTTCAAAACTGGAAAGAAGCTTTCTGAGAAAATGCTCTGTGTTCTGTTAATTCATCTCACAGAGTTACATCTTTCCCTTCAAGAAGCCTTTCGCTAAGGCTGTTCTTCTGGAAATGGCAAAGGGATATTTGGAAGCCCATAGAGGGCTACGGTGAAAAACGAAATATCTTCCGTTCAAAACTGGAAATAAGCTTTCGGAGAAACTGCTCTGTGTTCTGTTAATTCATCTCACAGAGTTACATCTTTCCCTTCAAGAAGCCTTTCGCTAAGGCTGTTCTTGTGGAATTTGCAAAGGGATATTTGGAAGCCCATAGAGGGCTATGGTGTAAAAGGAAATATCTTCCGTTGAAAACTGGAAAGAAGCTTTCTGAGAAACTGCTCTGTGTTCTGTTAACTCATCTCTCAGAGTTACATCTTTCCCGTCAAGAAGCCTTTCGCTAAGGCTGTTGTTGTGGAGTTGGCAAAGGGATATTTGGAAGCCCATAGAGGGCTATGGTGAAAAAGGAAATATCTTCCATTCAAAACTGGAAAGAAGCATTCTGAGAAACTGCTCTGTGTTCTGTTAATTCATCTCACAGAGTTACAACTTTCCCTTCAAGAAGCCTTTCGCTAAGGCTGTTCTTGTGGAATTGGCAAAGGGATATTTGGAAGCCCATAGAGGGCTATGGTGAAACAGGAAATATCTTCCGTGCAAAACTGGAAAGAAGCTTTCTGAGAAACTGCTCTGTGTTCTGTTAATTCATCTCACAGAGGTTCATCTTTCCCTTCAAGAAGCCTTTCGCTACGGCTGTTCTTGTGGAATTGGCAAAGGGATATTTGGAAGCCCATACAGGGCTACGGTGAAAAAGGAAATATCTTCCGTTCAAAACTGGAAAGAAGCTTTCTGAGAAACTGCTCTGTGTTCTGTTAATTCATCTCACAGACTTACATCTTTCTCTTCAAGAAGCCTTTCGCTACGGCTGTTCTTGTGGAATAGGCAAAGTGATATTTGGAAGCCCATAGAGGGCTATGGTGAAAAAGGAAATATCTTCCGTTCAAAACTGGAAACAAGCTTTCTGAGAAACTGCTCTGTGTTCTGTTTATTCATCTCACAGAGTTACATCTCTCCCTTCAAGAAGCCTTTCGCTAAGGCTGTTCTTGTGGAATTGGCAAAGGGATATTTGGAAGTCCATACAGGGCTATGGTGAAAAAGGAAATATCTTCCGTTCAAAACTGGAAAGAAGCTTTCTGAGAAACTGCTCTGTGTTCTGTTAATTCATGTCAGAGATTTACATCTTTCCCTTCAAGAAGCCTTTGGCTAAGGCTGTTCTTGTGGAATTGGCATAGGGATATTTGGAAGCCCATAGAGGGCTATGGTGAAAATGCAAATATCTTCCGTTCAAAACTGGAAAGAAGCTTTCTGAGAAACTGCTCTGTGTTCTGTTTATTCATCTCACAGAGTTACATCTCTCCCTTCAAGAAGCCTTTCGCTAAGGCTGTTCTTGTGGAATTGGCAAAGGGATATTTGGAAGTCCATACAGGCCTATGGTGAAAAAGGAAATATCATGAGTTCAAAACTGGAAAGAAGCTTTCTGAGAAAGTGCTTGGTGTTCTGTTAATTCATCTCACAGAGTTACATCTTTCCCCTCAAGAAGCCTTTCGCTATGGCTGTTTTTGTAGAATTGGCAAAGGGATATTTGGAAGCCCGTAGAGGGCTATGGTGAAAAAGAAAATATCCTCCGTTCAAAACTGGAAAGAAGCTTTCTGAGAAACTGCTCTGTGTTCTGTTAATTCATGTCACAGAGTTACATCTTTCCCTTCAAGAAGCCTTTCACTAAGGGTGTTCTTGTGGAATTGGCAAAGGGATATTTGGAAGCCCAAAGAGGGCTATGTTGAAAAAGGAAATAACTTCCGTTCAAAACTGGAAAGAAGCTTTCTGAGAAAATGCTCTGTGTTCTGTTAATTCATCTCACAGAGTTACATCTTTCCCTTCAAGAAGCCTTTCGCTATGGCTGTTCTTCTGGAATTGGCAAAGGGATATTTGGAAGCCCATAGAGGGCTATGGTGAAAAAGGAAATATCTTCCGTTCAAAACTGGAAAGGAGCTTTCTGACAAACTGCTATGTGTTCTGTTAATTCATCTCACAGACTTACATCTTTCCCTTCAAGAAGCCTTTCGCTAAGTCTGTTCTTGTGGAATTGGCAAAGGGATATTTGGAAGCCCATAGAGGGCTATGGTGAAAAAGGAAATATCTTCCGTTGAAAACTTGAAAGAAGCTTTCTGAGAAACTGCTCTGTGTTCTGTTAATTCATCTCACAGAGTTACATCTTTCCCTTCAAGAAGCCTTTCGCTAAGACTGTTGTTGTGGAGTTGGCAAAGGGATGTTTCGAAGCCCTTAGAGGGCTATGGTGAAAAAGGAAATATCTTCCGTTCAAAACTGGAAAGAAGCTTTCTGAGAAACTGCTCTGTGTTCTGTTAATTCATCTCACAGTGTTACATCTTTCCCTTCAAGAAGCCTTTCGCTACGGCTGTTCTTGTGGAATTGGCAAAGTGATATTTGGAAGCCCATAGAGGGCTATGGTGAAAAAGGAAATATCTTCCGTTCAAGACGGGAAAGAAGCTTTCTGAGAAACTGCTCTGTGTTCTGTTAATTCATCTCCCAGGGTTACATCTTTCCCTTCAAGAAGCCTTTCGCTAAGGCTGTTCTTGTGGAATTGGCAAAGGGATATTTGGAGGCCCATAGAGGGCTATTATGAAAAAGGAAATATCTTCCGTTCACTCGAAAGAAGCTTTCTGAGAAACTGCTCTGTGTTCTGTTAATTCATCTCACAGAGTTACATCTTTACCTTCAGGAAGCCTTTCGTTAAGGATGTTCTTTTGGAATTGGCAAAGGGATATTTGAAAACCCAAAGAGGGCTATGGTGAAAAAGGAAATAACTTCCGTTCAAAACTGGAAAGAAGCTTTCTGAGAAACTTCTCTGTGTTCTGTTAATTCATCTCACAGAGTTACATCTTTCCCTTCAAGAAGCCTTTCGCTAAGGCTGTTCTTGTGGAATTGGATAGGGATACTTGGAAGTCCGTAGAGGGCTATTGTGAAAAAGGAAATATCTTCCGTACAAAACTGGAAAGAAGCTTTCTGAGAAACTGCTCTGTGTTCTGTTAATTCATCTCACAGAGTTACATCTTTCGCTTCAAGAAGCCTTTCGCTAAGGCTGTTCTTGTGGAATTGGCAAAGGGATATTTGGAAGCCCTTAGAGGGCTATGGGGAAAAAGGAAATATCTTCCGTTCAAAACTGGAAAGAAGCTTTCTGAGAAACTGCTCTGTGTTCTGTTAATTCATCTCACAGAGTTACATCTCTCCCTTCAAGAAGCCTTTCTTTAAGGCTGTTCTTGTGGAATTGGCAAAGTGATATTGGGAAGTCCATATAGGCCTATGGTGAAAAAGGAAATATCTTATGTTCAAAACTGGAAAGAACCTTTCTGAGAAACTGCTCTGTGTTCTGTTAATTCATCTGACAGACTTACATCTTTCCCTTCAAGAAGCCTTTCGCTAAGCCTGTTCTTGTGGAATTGGCAAAGGGATATTTGGAATCCCATAGAGGGCTATGGTGAAAAAGGAAATATCTTCCGTTCAAAACTGTAAAGAAGCTTTCTGAGAAAATGCTCTGTGTTCTGTTAATTCATCTCACAGAGTTACATCTTTCCCTTCAAGAAGCCTTTCGCTAAGTCTGTTCTTGTGGAATTGGCAAAGGGATATTTGGAAGCCCTTAGGGGGCTATGGTGAAAAAGGAAATATCTTCCGTTCAAAACTGGAAAGAAGCTTTCTGAGAAACTGCTCTGTGTTCTGTTAATTCATCTGACAGAGTTACGTCTTTCCCTTCAAGAAGCCTTTCGCTAAGGGTGTTCTTGTGGAATTGGCAAAGGGATATTTGAAAAACCAAAGAGGGCTATGGTGAAAAAGGAAATAACTTCCGTTCAAAACTGGAAAGAAGCTTTCTGAGAAACTTCTCTGTGTTCTGTTAATTCATCTCACAGAGTTACATCTTTCCCTTCAAGAAGCCTTTCGCTAAGGCTGTTCTTGTGGAATTGGAAAGGGATACTTGGAAGTCCGTAGAGGGCTATGGTGAAAAAGGAAGTATCTTCCGTACAAAACTGGAAAGAAGCTTTCTGAGAAACTGCTCTGTGTTCTGTTAATTCATCTCACAGAGTTACATCTTTCCCCTCAAGAAGCCTTTCGCTATGGCTGTTATTGTGGAATTGGCAAAGGGATATTTGGAAGCCCAAATAGGGCTATGGTGAAAAAGGAATTATCTTCCGTTCAAAACTGGAAAGAAGCTTTCTGAGAAACTGCTCTGTGTTCTGTTAATTCATCTCACAGGGTTTCATCTTTCCCTTCAAGAAGCCTTTCGTTAAGGCTGTTCTTGTGGAATTGGCAAAGGGATATTTGGAAGCCCATAGAGGGCTATGGTGAAAAAGGAAATATCTTCCGTTCAAAACCGGAAGAAGCTTTCTGAGAAACTGCTCTGTGTTCTGTTAATTTATCTCACAGAGTTACATCTTTCCCTTCAAGAAGCGTTTCGCTAAGGCTGTTCTTGTTGAATTGGCAAAGTGATATTTGGAAGACCATAGAGGGCTATGGTGAAAAAGGAAATATCTTCCGTTCACTCGAAAGAAGCTTTCTGAGAAACTGCTCTGTGTTCTGTTAATTCATCTCACAGACTTACATCTTTCCCTTCAAGAAGCCTTTCGCTACGGCTGTTCTTGTGGAATTGGCAAAGTGATATTTGGAAGCCCATAGATGGCTAGGGTGAAAAAGTAAATATCTTCCGTTCAAAACTGGAAAGAAGCTTCCTGAGAAACTGCTCTGTGTTCTGTTAATTCATCTCACAGAGTTACATCTTTCCCTTCAAGAAGCCTTTCGCTAAGGCTGTTCCTGTGGAATTGGCAAAGGGATATTTGGAAGCCCATAGAGGGCTATGGTGAAAAAGGAAATATCTTCCGTTCAAAACTGGAAAGAAGCTTTCTGACAAACTGCTCTGTGTTCTGTTAATTCATCTCACAGACTTACATCTTTCCCTTCAAGAAGCCTTTCGCTAAGGCTGTTCTTGTGGAATTGGCAAAGGGATATTTCGAAGCCCATAGAGGGCTATGGTGAAAAAGGAAATATCTTCCGTTGAAAACTTGAAAGAAGCTTTCTGAGAAACTGCTCTGTGTTCTGTTAATTCATCTCACAGAGTTACATCTTTCCCTTCAAGAAGCCTTTCGCTAAGACTGTTGTTGTGGAGTTGGCAAAGGGATATTTAGAAGCCCTTAGAGGGCTATGGTGAAAAAGGAAATATCTTCCGTTCAAAACTGGAAAGAAGCTTTCTGAGAAACTGCTCTGTGTTCTGTTAATTCATCTCACAGTGTTACATCTTTCCCTTCAAGAAGCCTTTCGCTACGGCTGTTCTTGTGGAATTGGCAAAGTGATATTTGGAAGCCCATAGAGGGCTATGGTGAAAAAGGAAATATCTTCCGTTCAAAACGGGAAAGAAGCTTTCTGAGAAACTGCTCTGTGTTCTGTTAATTCATCTCCCAGGGTTACATCTTTCCCTTCAAGAAGCCTTTCGATAAGGCTGTTCTTGTGGAATTGGCAAAGGGATATTTGGAAGCCCATAGAGGGCTATGGTGAAAAAGGAAATATCTTCCGTTCAAAACTGGAAACAAGCTTTCTGAGAAACTGCTCTGTGTTCTGTTAATTCATCTCACAGGGTTTCATCTTTCCCTTCAAGAAGCCTTTCGCTAAGGCTTTTCTTGTGGAATTGGCAAAGTGATATTTGGAAGCCCATAGAGGGCTATGGTGAAAAAGGAAATATCTTCCGTTCAAAACTGGAAAGAAGCTTTCTGAGAAACTGCTCTGTGTTCTGTTAATTTATCTCACAGAGTTACATCTTTCCCTTCAAGAAGCCTTTCGCTAAGGCTGTTCTTGTTGAATTGGCAAAGTGATATTTGGAAGCCCATAGAGGGCTATGGTGAAAAAGGAAATATCTTCCGTTCACTCGAAAGAAGCTTTCTGAGAAACTGCTCTGTGTTCTGTTAATTCATCTCACAGAGTTACATCTTTACCTTCAGGAAGCCTTTCGTTAAGGATGTTCTTTTGGAATTGGCAAAGGGATATTTGAAAACCCAAAGAGGGCTATGGTGAAAAAGGAAATAACTTCCGTTCAAAACTGGAAAGAAGCTTCCTGAGAAACTTCTCTGTGTTCTGTTAATTCATCTCACAGAGTTACATCTTTCCCTTCAAGAAGCCTTTCGCTAAGGCTGTTCTTGTGGAATTGGATTGGGATACTTGGAAGTCCGTAGAGGGCTATTGTGAAAAAGGAAATATCTTCCGTACAAAACTGGAAAGAAGCTTTCTGAGAAACTGCTCTGTGTTCTGTTAATTCATCTCACAGAGTTACATCTTTCGCTTCAAGAAGCCTTTCGCTAAGGCTGTTCTTGTGGAATTGGCAAAGGGATATTTGGAAGCCCTTAGAGGGCTATGGTGAAAAAGGAAATATCTTCCGTTCAAAACTGGAAAGAAGCTTTCTGAGAAACTGCTCTGTGTTCTGTTAATTCATCTCACAGAGTTACATCTCTCCCTTCAAGAATCCTTTCTTTAAGGCTGTTCTTGTGGAATTGGCAAAGTGATATTTGGAAGTCCATAGAGGCCTATGGTGAAAAAGGAAATATCTTCCGTTCACTCGAAAGAAGCTTTCTGAGAAACTGCTCTGTGTTCTGTTAATTCATCTCACAGAGTTACATCTTTACCTTCAGGAAGCCTTTCGTTAAGGATGTTCTTTTGGAATTGGCAAAGGGATATTTGAAAACCCAAAGAGGGCTATGGTGAAAAAGGAAACAACTTCCGTTCAAAACTGGAAAGAAGCTTTCTGAGAAACTTCTCTGTGTTCTGTTAATTCATCTCACAGAGTTACATCTTTCCCTTCAAGAAGCCTTTCGCTAAGGCTGTTCTTGTGGAATTGGATAGGGATACTTGGAAGTCCGTAGAGGGCTATTGTGAAAAAGGAAATATCTTCCGTACAAAACTGGAAAGAAACTATATGAGAAACTGCTCTGTGTTCTGTTAATTCATCTCACAGAGTTACATCTTTCGCTTCAAGAAGCCTTTCGCTAAGGCTGTTCTTGTGGAATTGGCAAAGGGATATTTGGAAGCCCATAGAGGGCTATGGTGAAAAAGGAAATATCTTCCGTTCACTCGAAAGAAGCTTTCTGAGAAACTGCTCTGTGTTCTGTTAATTCATCTCACAGACTTACATCTTTCCCTTCAAGAAGCCTTTCGCTACGGCTGTTTTTGTGGAATTGGCAAAGTGATATTTGGAAGCCCATAGATGGCTAGGGTGAAAAAGTAAATATCTTCCGTTCAAAACTGGAAAGAAGCTTCCTGAGAAACTGCTCTGTGTTCTGTTAATTCATCTCCCAGGGTTATATCTTTCCCTTCAAGAAGCCTTTCGCTAAGGCTGTTCTTGTGGAATTGGCAAAGGGATATTTGGAAGCCCATAGAGGGCTATGGTGAAAAAGGAAATATCTTCCGTTGAAAACTGGAAAGAAGCTTTCTGAGAAACTGCTCTGTGTTCTGTTAATTCATCTCACAGAGTTACATCTTTCCCCTCAAGAAGCCTTTCCCTATGGCTGTTATTGTAGAATTGGCAAAGGGATATTTGGAAGCCCGTAGAGGGCTATGGTGAAAAAGGAAATATCCTCCGTTCAAAACTGGAACGAAGCTTTCTGAGAAACTGCTCTGTGTTCTGTTAATTCATGTCACAGATTTACATCTTTCCCTTCAAGAAGCCTTTCACTAAGGGTGTTCTTGTGGAATTGGCAAAGGGATATTTGGAAGCCCAAAGAGGGCTATGTTGAAAAAGGTAATAACTTCCGTTCAAAACTGGAAAGAAGCTTTCTGAGAAAATGCTCTGTGTTCTGTTAATTCATCTCACAGAGTTACATCTTTCCCCTCAAGAAGCCTTTCCCTATGGCTGTTCTTGTGGAATTGGCAAAGGGATATTTGGAAGCCCATAGAGGGCTATGGTGAAAAAGGAAATATCTTCCGTTCACTCGAAAGAAGCTTTCTGAGAAACTGCTCTGTGTTCTGTTAATTCATCTCACAGACTTACATCTTTCCCTTCAAGAAGCCTTTCGCTACGGCTGTTCTTGTGGAATTGGCAAAGTGATATTTGGAAGCCCATAGATGGCTAGGGTGAAAAAGTAAATATCTTCCGTTCAAAACTGGAAAGAAGCTTCCTGAGAAACTGCTCTGTGTTCTGTTAATTCATCTCCCAGGGTTATATCTTTCCCTTCAAGAAGCCTTTCGCTAAGGCTGTTCTTGTGGAATTGGCAAAGGGATATTTGGAAGCCCATAGAGGGCTATGGTGAAAAAGGAAATATCTTCCGTTGAAAACTGGAAAGAAGCTTTCTGAGAAACTGCTCTGTGTTCTGTTAATTCATCTCACAGAGTTACATCTTTCCCTTCAAGAAGCCTTTCCCTATGGCTGTTATTGTAGAATTGGCAAAGGGATATTTGGAAGCCCGTAGAGGGCTATGGTGAAAAAGGAAATATCCTCCGTTCAAAACTGGAACGAAGCTTTCTGAGAAACTGCTCTGTGTTCTGTTAATTCATGTCACAGATTTACATCTTTCCCTTCAAGAAGCCTTTGACTAAGGGTGTTCTTGTGGAATTGGCAAAGGGATATTTGGAAGCCCAAAGAGGGCTATGTTGAAAAAGGAAATAACTTCCGTTCAAAACTGGAAAGAAGCTTTCTGAGAAAATGCTCTGTGTTCTGTTAATTCATCTCACAGAGTTACATCTTTCCCTTCAAGAAGCCTTTCGCTAAGGCTGTTCTTCTGGAAATGGCAAAGGGATATTTGGAAGCCCATAGAGGGCTACGGTGAAAAACGAAATATCTTCCGTTCAAAACTGGAAATAAGCTTTCGGAGAAACTGCTCTGTGTTCTGTTAATTCATCTCACAGAGTTACATCTTTCCCTTCAAGAAGCCTTTCGCTAAGGCTGTTCTTGTGGAATTTGCAAAGGGATATTTGGAAGCCCATAGAGGGCTATGGTGTAAAAGGAAATATCTTCCGTTGAAAACTGGAAAGAAGCTTTCTGAGAAACTGCTCTGTGTTCTGTTAACTCATCTCTCAGAGTTACATCTTTCCCGTCAAGAAGCCTTTCGCTAAGGCTGTTGTTGTGGAGTTGGCAAAGGGATATTTGGAAGCCCATAGAGGGCTATGGTGAAAAAGGAAATATCTTCCATTCAAAACTGGAAAGAAGCATTCTGAGAAACTGCTCTGTGTTCTGTTAATTCATCTCACAGAGTTACAACTTTCCCTTCAAGAAGCCTTTCGCTAAGGCTGTTCTTGTGGAATTGGCAAAGGGATATTTGGAAGCCCATAGAGGGCTATGGTGAAACAGGAAATATCTTCCGTGCAAAACTGGAAAGAAGCTTTCTGAGAAACTGCTCTGTGTTCTGTTAATTCATCTCACAGAGGTTCATCTTTCCCTTCAAGAAGCCTTTCGCTACGGCTGTTCTTGTGGAATTGGCAAAGGGATATTTGGAAGCCCATACAGGGCTATGGTGAAAAAGGAAATATCTTCCGTTCAAAACTGGAAAGAAGCTTTCTGAGAAACTGCTCTGTGTTCTGTTAATTCATCTCACAGACTTACATCTTTCTCTTCAAGAAGCCTTTCTCTACGGCTGTTCTTGTGGAATAGGCAAAGTGATATTTGGAAGCCCATAGAGGGCTATGGTGAAAAAGGAAATATCTTCCGTTCAAAACTGGAAACAAGCTTTCTGAGAAACTGCTCTGTGTTCTGTTTATTCATCTCACAGAGTTACATCTCTCCCTTCAAGAAGCCTTTCGCTAAGGCTGTTCTTGTGGAATTGGCAAAGGGATATTTGGAAGTCCATACAGGCCTATGGTGAAAAAGGAAATATCATGAGTTCAAAACTGGAAAGAAGCTTTCTGAGAAAGTGCTCTGTGTTCTGTTAATTCATCTCACAGAGTTACATCTTTCCCCTCAAGAAGCCTTTCGCTATGGCTGTTTTTGTAGAATTGGCAAAGGGATATTTGGAAGCCCGTAGAGGGCTATGGTGAAAAAGAAAATATCCTCCGTTCAAAACTGGAAAGAAGCTTTCTGAGAAACTGCTCTGTGTTCTGTTAATTCATGTCACAGAGTTACATCTTTCCCTTCAAGAAGCCTTTCACTAAGGGTGTTCTTGTGGAATTGGCAAAGGGATATTTGGAAGCCCAAAGAGGGCTATGTTGAAAAAGGAAATAACTTCCGTTCAAAACTGGAAAGAAGCTTTCTGAGAAAATGCTCTGTGTTCTGTTAATTCATCTCACAGAGTTACATCTTTCCCTTCAAGAAGCCTTTCGCTATGGCTGTTCTTCTGGAATTGGCAAAGGGATATTTGGAAGCCCATAGAGGGCTATGGTGAAAAAGGAAATATCTTCCGTTCAAAACTGGAAAGGAGCTTTCTGACAAACTGCTATGTGTTCTGTTAATTCATCTCACAGACTTACATCTTTCCCTTCAAGAAGCCTTTCGCTAAGTCTGTTCTTGTGGAATTGGCAAAGGGATATTTGGAAGCCCATAGAGGGCTATGGTGAAAAAGGAAATATCTTCCGTTCAAGACGGGAAAGAAGCTTTCTGAGAAACTGCTCTGTGTTCTGTTAATTCATCTCCCAGGGTTACATCTTTCCCTTCAAGAAGCCTTTCGCTAAGGCTGTTCTTGTGGAATTGGCAAAGGGATATTTGGAGGCCCATAGAGGGCTATTATGAAAAAGGAAATATCTTCCGTTCACTCGAAAGAAGCTTTCTGAGAAACTGCTCTGTGTTCTGTTAATTCATCTCACAGAGTTACATCTTTACCTTCAGGAAGCCTTTCGTTAAGGATGTTCTTTTGGAATTGGCAAAGGGATATTTGAAAACCCAAAGAGGGCTATGGTGAAAAAGGAAATAACTTCCGTTCAAAACTGGAAAGAAGCTTTCTGAGAAACTTCTCTGTGTTCTGTTAATTCATCTCACAGAGTTACATCTTTCCCTTCAAGAAGCCTTTCGCTAAGGCTGTTCTTGTGGAATTGGATAGGGATACTTGGAAGTCCGTAGAGGGCTATTGTGAAAAAGGAAATATCTTCCGTACAAAACTGGAAAGAAGCTTTCTGAGAAACTGCTCTGTGTTCTGTTAATTCATCTCACAGAGTTACATCTTTCGCTTCAAGAAGCCTTTCGCTAAGGCTGTTCTTGTGGAATTGGCAAAGGGATATTTGGAAGCCCTTAGAGGGCTATGGGGAAAAAGGAAATATCTTCCGTTCAAAACTGGAAAGAAGCTTTCTGAGAAACTGCTCTGTGTTCTGTTAATTCATCTCACAGAGGTTCATCTTTCCCTTCAAGAAGCCTTTCGCTACGGCTGTTCTTGTGGAATTGGCAAAGGGATATTTGGAAGCCCATAGAGGGCTATGGTGAAAAAGGAAATATCTTCCGTTCAAAACTTTAAAGAAGCTTTCTGAGAAACTGCTCTGTGTTCTGTTTATTCATCTCACAGAGTTACATCTCTCCCTTCAAGAAGCCTTTCGCTAAGGCTGTTCTTGTGGAATTGGCAAAGGGATATTTGGAAGTCCATACAGGCCTATGGTGAAAAAGGAAATATCTTCCGTTCAAAACTGGAAAGAAGCTTTCTGAGAAACTGCTCTGTGTTCTGTTAATTCATGTCAGAGATTTACATCTTTCCCTTCAAGAAGCCTTTGGCTAAGGCTGTTCTTGTGGAATTGGCATAGGGATATTTGGAAGCCCATAGAGGGCTATGGTGAAAATGCAAATATCTTCCGTTCAAAACTGGAAAGAAGCTTTCTGAGAAACTGCTCTTTGTTCTGTTTATTCATCTCACAGAGTTACATCTCTCCCTTCAAGAAGCCTTTCGCTAAGGCTGTTCTTGTGGAATTGGCAAAGGGATATTTGGAAGTCCATACAGGCCTATGGTGAAAAAGGAAATATCATGTGTTCAAAACTGGAAAGAAGCTTTCTGAGAAAGTGCTCTGTGTTCTGTTAATTCATCTCACAGAGTTACATCTTTCCCCTCAAGAAGCCTTTCGCTATGGCTGTTATTGTAGAATTGGCAAAGGGATATTTGGAAGCCCGTAGAGGTCTATGGTGAAAAAGGAAATATCCTCCGTTCAAAACTGGAAAGAAGCTTTCTGAGAAACTTCTCTGTGTTCTGTTAATTCATGTCACAGAGTTACATCTTTCCCTTCAAGAAGCCTTTCACTAAGGGTGTTCTTGTGGAATTGGCAAAGGGATATTTGGAAGCCCATAGAGGGCTATGGTGAAAAAGGAAATATCTTCCGTTCACTCGAAAGAAGTTTTCTGAGAAACTGCTCTGTGTTCTGTTAATTCATCTCACAGAGTTACATCTTTACCTTCAGGAAGCCTTTCGTTAAGGATGTTCTTTTGGAATTGGCAAAGGGATATTTGAAAACCCAAAGAGGGCTATGGTGAGAAAGGAAATAACTTCCGTTCAAAACTGGAAAGAAGCTTTCTGAGAAACTTCTCTGTGTTCTGTTAATTCATCTCACAGAGTTACATCTTTCCCTTCAAGAAGCCTTTCGCTAAGGCTGTTCTTGTGGAATTGGATTGGGATACTTGGAAGTCCGTAGAGGGCTATTGTGAAAAAGGAAATATCTTCCGTACAAAACTGGAAAGAAGCTTTCTGAGAAACTGCTCTGTGTTCTGTTAATCCATCTCACAGAGTTACATCTTTCGCTTCAAGAAGCCTTTCGCTAAGGCTGTTCTTGTGGAATTGGCAAAGGGATATTTGGAAGCCCTTAGAGGGCTATGGTGAAAAAGGAAATATCTTCCGTTCAAAACTGGAAAGAAGCTTTCTGAGAAACTGCTCTGTGTTCTCTTAATTCATCTCACAGCGTTACATCTCTCCCTTCAAGAAGCCTTTCTTTAAGGCTGTTCTTGTGGAATTGGCAAAGTGATATTTGGAAGTCCATAGAGGCCTATGGTGAAAAAGGAAATATCTTATGTTCAAAACTGGAAAGAACCTTTCTGAGAAACTGCTCTCTGTTCTGTTAATTCATCTCACAGACTTACATCTTTCCCTTCAAGAAGCCTTTCGCTAAGCCTGTTCTTGTGGAAATGGCAAAGGGATATTTGGAAGCCCATAGAGGGCTATGGTGAAAAAGGAAATATCTTCAGTTCAAAACTGGAAAGGAGCTTTCTGAGAAAATGCTCTGTGTTCTGTTAATTCATCTCACAGAGTTACATCTTTCCCTTCAAGAAGCCTTTCGCTAAGTCTGTTCTTTTGGAATTGGCAAAGGGATATTTGGAAGCCCTTAGGGGGCTATGGTGAAAAAGGAAATATCTTCCGTTCAAAACTGGAAAGAAGCTTTCTGAGAAACTGCTCTGTGTTCTGTTAATTCATCTGACAGAGTTACATCTTTCCCTTCAAGAAGCCTTTCGCTAAGGGTGTTCTTGTGGAATTGGCAAAGGGATATTGGAAAACCCAAAGAGGGCTATGGTGAAAAAGGAAATAACTTCCGTTCAAAACTGGAAAGAAGCTTTCTGAGAAACTTCTCTGTGTTCTGTTAATTCATCTGACAGAGTTACATCTTTCCCTTCAAGAAGCCTTTCGCTAAGGCTGTTCTTGTGGAATTGGAAAGGGATACTTGGAAGTCCGTAGAGGGCTATGGTGAAAAAGGAAGTATCTTCCGTACAAAACTGGAAAGAAGCTTTCTGAGAAACTGCTCTGTGTTCTGTTAATTCATCTGACACAGTTACATCTTTCCCTTCAAGAAGCATTTCGCTAAGGCTGTTCTTGTGGAATTGGCAAAGGGATATTTGGAACCCCATAGAGGGCAATGGTGAAAAAGGAATTATCTTCCGTTCAAAACTGGAAAGAAGCTTTCTGAGAAACTGCTCTGTGTTCTGTTAATTCATCTCACGGAGTTACATCTTTCCCTTCAAGAAGCCTTTCGCTAAGGCTGTTCTTGGGGAATTGGCAAAGGGATATTTGGAAGCCCATAGAGGGCTATGGTGAAAAAGGAAATACCTTCCGTTCAAAATTGGAAAGAAGCTTTCTGAGAAACTGCTCTGTGTTCTGTTAATTCATCTCACAGAGTTACATCTTTCCCCTCAAGAAGCCTTTCGCTATGGCTGTTATTGTGGAATTGGCAAAGGGATATTTGGAAGCCCGTAGAGGGCTATGGTGAAAAAGGAATTATCTTCCGTTCAAAACTGGAAAGAAGCTTTCTGAGAAACTGCTCTGTGTTCTGTTAATTCATCTCACGGAGTTACATCTTTCCCTTCAAGAAGCCTTTCGCTAAGGCTGTTCTTGGGGAATTGGCAAAGGGATATTTGGAAGCCCATAGAGGGCTATGGTGAAAAAGGAAATACCTTCAGTTCAAAATTGGAAAGAAGCTTTCTGAGAAACTGCTCTGTGTTCTGTTAATTCATCTCACAGAGTTACATCTTTCCCCTCAAGAAGCCTTTCGCTATGGCTGTTATTGTGGAATTGGCAAAGGGATATTTGGAAGCCCGTAGAGGGCTATGGTGAAAAAGGAATTATCTTCCGTTCAAAACTGGAAAGAAGCTTTCTGAGAAACTGCTCTGTGTTCTGTTAATTCATCTCACAGGGTTTCATCTTTCAATTCAGGAAGCCTTTCGTTAAGGCTGTTCTTGTGGAATTGGCAACGGGATATTTGGAAGCCCATCGAGGGCTATGGTGAAAAAGGAAATATCTTCCGTTCACTCGAAAGAAGCTTTCTGAGAAACTGCTCTGTGTTCTGTTAATTCATCTCACCGAGTTACATCTTTACCTTCAGGAAGCCTTTCGTTAAGGATGTTCTTTTGGAATTGGCAAAGGGATATTTGAAAACCCAAAGAGGGCTATGGTGAAAAAGGAAATAACTTCCGTTCAAAACTGGAAAGAAGCTTTCTGAGAAACATCTCGGTGTTCTGTTAATTCACCTCACAGAGTTACATCTTTCCCTTCAAGACGCCTTTCGCTAAGGCTGTTCTTGTGGAATTGGATAGGGATACTTGGAAGTCCGTAGAGGGCTATTGTGAAAAAGGAAATATCTTCCGTACAAAACTGCAAAGAAGCTATCTGAGAAACTGCTCTGTGTTCTGTTAATTCATCTCACAGAGTTACATCTTTCGCTTCAAGAAGCCTTTCGCTAAGGCTGTTCTTGTGGAATTGGCAAAGGGATATTTGGAAGCCCTTAGAGGGCTATGGTGAAAAAGGAAATATCTTCAGTTCAAAACTGGAAAGAAGCTTTCTGAGAAACTGCTCTGTGTTCTGTTAATTCATCTCCCAGGGTTACATCTTTCCCTTCAAGAAGCCTTTCGCTAAGGCTGTTCTTGTGGAATTGGCAAAGGGATATTTGGAAGCCCATAGAGGGCTATGGTGAAAAAGGAAATATCTTCCGTTCAAAACTGGAAACAAGCTTTCTGAGAAACTGCTCTGTGTTCTGTTAATTCATCTCACAGAGTTACATCTTTCCCTTCAAGAAGCCTTTCGCTAAGGCTGTTCTTGTGGAATTGGCAAAATGATATTTGGAAGCCCGTAGAGGGCTATGGTGAAAAAGGAATTATCTTCCGTTCAAAACTGGAAAGAAGCTTTCTGAGAAACTGCTCTGTGTTCTGTTAATTCATCTCACAGGGTTTCATCTTTCCCTTCAAGAAGCCTTTCGTTAAGGCTGTTCTTGTGGAATTGGCAAAGTGATATTTGGAAGCCCATAGAGGGCTATGGTGAAAAAGGAAATATCTTCCGTTCACTCGAAAGAAGCTTTCTGAGAAACTGCTCTGTGTTCTGTTAATTCATCTCACAGAGTTACATCTTTACCTTCAGGAAGCCTTTCGTTAAGGATGTTCTTTTGGAATTGGCAAAGGGATATTTGAAAACCCAAAGAGGGCTATGGTGAAAAAGGAAATAACTTCCGTTCAAAACTGGAAAGAAGCTTTCTGAGAATCTGCTCTGTGTTCTGTTAATTCATCTCACAGAGTTACATCTCTCCCTTCAAGAAGCCTTTCTTTAAGGCTGTTCTTGTGGAATTGGCAAAGGGATATTTGGAAGCCCATAGAGGGCTATGGTGAAAAAGGAAATATCTTCCGTTCAAAACTGGAAAGAAGCTCTCTGAGAATCTGCTCTGTGTTCTGTTAATTCATCTCACAGAGTTACATCTCTCCCTTCAAGAAGCCTTTCTTTAAGGCTGTTCTTGTGGAATTGGCAAAGTGATATTTGGAAGTCCATAGAGGCCTATGGTGAAAAAGGAAATATCTTATGTTCAAAACTGGAAAGAACCTTTCTGAGAAACTGCTCTGTGTTCTGTTAATTCATCTCACAGACTTACATCTTTCCCTTCAAGAAGCCTTTCGCTAAGCCTGTTCTTGTGGAATTGGCAAAGGGATATTTGGAATCCCATAGAGGGCTATGGTGAAAAAGGAAATATCTTATGTTCAAAACTGGAAAGAAGCTTTCTGAGAAAATGCTCTGTGTTCTGTTAATTCATCTCACAGAGTTACATCTTTCCCTTCAAGAAGCCTTTCGCTAAGTCTGTTCTTGTGGAATTGGCAAAGGGATATTTGGAAGCCCTTAGGGGGCTATGGTGAAAAAGGAAATATCTTCCGTTCAAAACTGGAAAGAAGCTTTCTGAGAAACTGCTCTGTGTTCTGTTAATTCATCTGACAGAGTTACATCTTTCCCTTCAAGAAGCCTTTCGCTAAGGGTGTTCTTGTGGAATTGGCAAAGGGATATTTGAAAACCCAAAGAGGGCTATGGTGAAAAAGGAAATAACTTCCGTTCAAAACTGGAAAGAAGCTTTCTGAGAAACTTCTCTGTGTTCTGTTAATTCATCTCACAGAGTTACATCTTTCCCTTCAAGAAGCCTTTCTCTATGGCTGTTCTTGTGGAATTGGAAAGGGATACTTGGAAGTCCGTAGAGGCCTATGGTGAAAAAGGAAGTCTCTTCCGTACAAAACTGGAAAGAAGCTTTCTGAGAAACTGCTCTGTGTTCTGTTAATTCATCTGACAGAGTTACATCTTTCCCTTCAAGAAGCATTTCGCTAAGGCTGTTCTTGTGGAATTGGCAAAGGGATATTTGGAAGCCCATAGAGGGCAATGGTGAAAAAGGAAATATCTTCCGTTCAAAACTGGAAAGAAGCTTTCTGAGAAACTGCTCTGTGTTCTGTTAATTCATCTCACAGAGTTACATCTTTCCCTTCAAGAAGCCTTTCGCTAAGGCTGTTCTTGTGGAATTGGCAAAGGGATATTTGGAAGCCCATAGAGGGCTATGGTGAAAAAGGAAATACCTTCCGTTCAAAATTGGAAAGAAGCTTTCTGAGAAACTGCTCTGTGTTCTGTTAATTCATCTCACAGAGTTACATCTTTCCCCTCAAGAAGCCTTTCGCTATGGCTGTTATTGTGGAATTGGCAAAGGGATATTTGGAAGCCCGTAGAGGGCTATGGTGAAAAAGGAATTATCTTCCGTTCAAAACTGGAAAGAAGCTTTCTGAGAAACTGCTCTGTGTTCTGTTAATTCATCTCACAGGGTTTCATCTTTCCCTTCAAGAAGCCTTTCGTTAAGGCTGTTCTTGTGGAATTGGCAAAGGGATATTTGGAAGCCCATAGAGGGCTATGGTGAAAAAGGAAATATCTTCCGTTCAAAACCGGAAGAAGCTTTCTGAGAAACTGCTCTGTGTTCTGTTAATTTATCTCACAGAGTTACATCTTTCCCTTCAAGAAGCCTTTCGCTAAGGCTGTTCTTGTTGAATTGGCAAAGTGACATTTGGAAGCCCATAGAGGGCTATGGTGAAAAAGGAAATATCTTCCGTTCACTCGAAAGAAGCTTTCTGAGAAACTGCTCTGTGTTCTGTTAATTCATCTCACAGACTTACATCTTTCCCTTCAAGAAGCCTTTCGCTACGGCTGTTCTTGTGGAATTGGCAAAGTGATATTTGGAAGCCCATAGATGGCTAGGGTGAAAAAGTAAATATCTTCCGTTCAAAATTGGAAAGAAGCTTCCTGAGAAACTGCTCTGTGTTCTGTTAATTCATCTCCCAGGGTTATATCTTTCCCTTCAAGAAGCCTTTCGCTAAGGCTGTTCTTGTGGAATTGGCAAAGGGATATTTGGAAGCCCATAGAGGGCTATGGTGAAAAAGGAAATATCTTCCGTTGAAAACTGGAAAGAAGCTTTCTGAGAAACTGCTCTGTGTTCTGTTAATTCATCTCACAGAGTTACATCTTTCCCCTCAAGAAGCCTTTCCCTATGGCTGTTATTGTAGAATTGGCAAAGGGATATTTGGAAGCCCGTAGTGGGCTATGGTGAAAAAGGAAATATCCTCCGTTCAAAACTGGAACGAAGCTTTCTGAGAAACTGCTCTGTGTTCTGTTAATTCATGTCACAGAGTTACATCTTTCCCTTCAAGAAGCCTTTCACTAAGGGTGTTCTTGTGGAATTGGCAAAGGGATATTTGGAAGCCCAAAGAGGGCTATGTTGAAAAAGGAAATAACTTCCGTTCAAAACTGGAAAGAAGCTTTCTGAGAAAATGCTCTGTGTTCTGTTAATTCATCTCACAGAATTACATCTTTCCCTTCAAGAAGCCTTTCGCTAAGGCTGTTCTTCTGGAAATGGCAAAGGGATATTTGGAAGCCCATAGAGGGCTATGGTGAAAAACCAAATATCTTCCGTTCAAAACTGGAAAGAAGCTTTCTGAGAAACTGCTCTGTGTTCTGTTAATTCATCTCACAGAGTTACATCTTTCCCTTCAAGAAGCCTTTCGCTAAGGCTGTTCTTGTGGAATTGGATTGGGATACTTGGAAGTCCGTAGAGGGCTATTGTGAAAAAGGAAATATCTTCCGTACAAAACTGGAAAGAAGCTTTCTGAGAAACTGCTCTGTGTTCTGTTAATTCATCTCACAGAGTTACATCTTTCGCTTCAAGAAGCCTTTCGCTAAGGCTGTTCTTGTGGAATTGGCAAAGGGATATTTGGAAGCCCTTAGAGGGCTATGGTGAAAAAGGAAATATCTTCCGTTCAAAACTGGAAAGAAGCTTTCTGAGAAACTGCTCTGTGTTCTGTTAATTCATCTCACAGCGTTACATCTCTCCCTTCAAGAAGCCTTTCTTTAAGGCTGTTCTTGTGGAATTGGCAAAGTGATATTTGGAAGTCCATAGAGGCCTATGGTGAAAAAGGAAATATCTTATGTTCAAAACTGGAAAGAACCTTTCTGAGAAACTGCTCTCTGTTCTGTTAATTCATCTCACAGACTTACATCTTTCCCTTCAAGAAGCCTTTCGCTAAGCCTGTTCTTGTGGAAATGGCAAAGGGATATTTGGAAGCCCATAGAGGGCTATGGTGAAAAAGGAAATATCTTCAGTTCAAAACTGGAAAGGAGCTTTCTGAGAAAATGCTCTGTGTTCTGTTAATTCATCTCACAGAGTTACATCTTTCCCTTCAAGAAGCCTTTCGCTAAGTCTGTTCTTGTGGAATTGGCAAAGGGATATTTGGAAGCCCTTAGGGGGCTATGGTGAAAAAGGAAATATCTTCCGTTCAAAACTGGAAAGAAGCTTTCTGAGAAACTGCTCTGTGTTCTGTTAATTCATCTGACAGAGTTACATCTTTCCCTTCAAGAAGCCTTTCGCTAAGGGTGTTCTTGTGGAATTGGCAAAGGGATATTGGAAAACCCAAAGAGGGCTATGGTGAAAAAGGGAATAACTTCCGTTCAAAACTGGAAAGAAGCTTTCTGAGAAACTGCTCTGTGTTCTGTTAATTCATCTGACAGAGTTACATCTTTCCCTTCAAGAAGCCTTTCGCTAAGGCTGTTCTTGTGGAATTGGAAAGGGATACTTGGAAGTCCGTAGAGGGCTATGGTGAAAAAGGAAGTATCTTCCGTACAAAACTGGAAAGAAGCTTTCTGAGAAACTGCTCTGTGTTCTGTTAATTCATCTGACACAGTTACATCTTTCCCTTCAAGAAGCATTTCGCTAAGGCTGTTCTTGTGGAATTGGCAAAGGGATATTTGGAACCCCATAGAGGGCAATGGTGAAAAAGGAATTATCTTCCGTTCAAAACTGGAAAGAAGCTTTCTGAGAAACTGCTCTGTGTTCTGTTAATTCATCTCACGGAGTTACATCTTTCCCTTCAAGAAGCCTTTCGCTAAGGCTGTTCTTGGGGAATTGGCAAAGGGATATTTGGAAGCCCATAGAGGGCTATGGTGAAAAAGGAAATACCTTCCGTTCAAAATTGGAAAGAAGCTTTCTGACAAACTGCTCTGTGTTCTGTTAATTCATCTCACAGAGTTACATCTTTCCCCTCAAGAAGCCTTTCGCTATGGCTGTTATTGTGGAATTGGCAAAGGGATATTTGGAAGCCCGTAGAGGGCTATGGTGAAAAAGGAATTATCTTCAGTTCAAAACTGGAAAGAAGCTTTCTGAGAAACTGCTCTGTGTTCTGTTAATTCATCTCACAGGGTTTCATCTTTCAATTCAGGAAGCCTTTCGTTAAGGCTGTTCTTGTGGAATTGGCAACGGGATATTTGGAAGCCCATAGAGGGCTATGGTGAAAAAGGAAATATCTTCCGTTCAAAACCGGAAGAAGCTTTCTGAGAAACTGCTCTGTGTTCTGTTAATTTATCTCACAGAGTTACATCTATCCCTTCAAGAAGCCTTTCGCTAAGGCTGTTCTTGTTGAATTGGCAAAGTGATATTTGGAAGCCCATAGAGGGCTATGGTGAAAAAGGAAATATCTTCCGTTCACTCGAAAGAAGCTTTCTGAGAAACTGCTCTGTGTTCTGTTAATTCATCTCACCGAGTTACATCTTTACCTTCAGGAAGCCTTTCGTTAAGGATGTTCTTTTGGAATTGGCAAAGGGATATTTGAAAACCCAAAGAGGGCTATGGTGAAAAAGGAAATAACTTCCGTTCAAAACTGGAAAGAAGCTTTCTGAGAAACATCTCGGTGTTCTGTTAATTCACCTCACAGAGTTACATCTTTCCCTTCAAGACGCCTTTCGCTAAGGCTGTTCTTGTGGAATTGGATAGGGATACTTGGAAGTCCGTAGAGGGCTATTGTGAAAAAGGAAATATCTTCCGTACAAAACTGCAAAGAAGCTATCTGAGAAACTGCTCTGTGTTCTGTTAATTCATCTCACAGAGTTACATCTTTCGCTTCAAGAAGCCTTTCGCTAAGGCTGTTCTTGTGGAATTGGCAAAGGGATATTTGGAAGCCCTTAGAGGGCTATGGTGAAAAAGGAAATATCTTCAGTTCAAAACTGGAAAGAAGCTTTCTGAGAAACTGCTCTGTGTTCTGTTAATTCATCTCCCAGGGTTACATCTTTCCCTTCAAGAAGCCTTTCGCTAAGGCTGTTCTTGTGGAATTGGCAAAGGGATATTTGGAAGCCCATAGAGGGCTATGGTGAAAAAGGAAATATCTTCCGTTCAAAACTGGAAACAAGCTTTCTGAGAAACTGCTCTGTGTTCTGTTAATTCATCTCACAGAGTTACATCTTTCCCTTCAAGAAGCCTTTCGCTAAGGCTGTTCTTGTGGAATTGGCAAAATGATATTTGGAAGCCCGTAGAGGGCTATGGTGAAAAAGGAATTATCTTCCGTTCAAAACTGGAAAGAAGCTTTCTGAGAAACTGCTCTGTGTTCTGTTAATTCATCTCACAGGGTTTCGTCTTTCCCTTCAAGAAGCCTTTCGTTAAGGCTGTTCTTGTGGAATTGGCAAAGTGATATTTGGAAGCCCATAGAGGGCTATGGTGAAAAAGGAAATATCTTCCGTTCACTCGAAAGAAGCTTTCTGAGAAACTGCTCTGTGTTCTGTTAATTCATCTCACAGAGTTACATCTTTACCTTCAGGAAGCCTTTCGTTAAGGATGTTCTTTTGGAATTGGCAAAGGGATATTTGAAAACCCAAAGAGGGCTATGGTGAAAAAGGAAATAACTTCCGTTCAAAACTGGAAAGAAGCTTTCTGAGAAACTTCTCTGTGTTCTCTTAATTCATCTCACAGAGTTACATCTTTGCCTTCAAGAAGCCTTTCGCTAAGGCTGTTCTTGTGGAATTGGCAAAGGGATATTTGGAAGCCCATAGAGGGCTATGGTGAAAAAGGAAATATCTTCCGTTCAAAACTGGAAAGAAGCTCTCTGAGAATCTGCTCTGTGTTCTGTTAATTCATCTCACAGAGTTACATCTCTCCCTTCAAGAAGCCTTTCTTTAAGGCTGTTCTTGTGGAATTGGCAAAGTGATATTTGGAAGTCCATAGAGGCCTATGGTGAAAAAGGAAATATCTTATGTTCAAAACTGGAAAGAACCTTTCTGAGAAACTGCTCTGTGTTCTGTTAATTCATCTCACAGACTTACATCTTTCCCTTCAAGAAGCCTTTCGCTAAGCCTGTTCTTGTGGAATTGGCAAAGGGATATTTGGAATCCCATAGAGGGCTATGGTGAAAAAGGAAATATCTTATGTTCAAAACTGGAAAGAAGCTTTCTGAGAAAATGCTCTGTGTTCTGTTAATTCATCTCACAGAGTTACATCTTTCCCTTCAAGAAGCCTTTCGCTAAGTCTGTTCTTGTGGAATTGGCAAAGGGATATTTGGAAGCCCTTAGGGGGCTATGGTGAAAAAGGAAATATCTTCCGTTCAAAACTGGAAAGAAGCTTTCTGAGAAACTGCTCTGTGTTCTGTTAATTCATCTGACAGAGTTACATCTTTCCCTTCAAGAAGCCTTTCGCTAAGGGTGTTCTTGTGGAATTGGCAAAGGGATATTTGAAAACCCAAAGAGGGCTATGGTGAAAAAGGAAATAACTTCCGTTCAAAACTGGAAAGAAGCTTTCTGAGAAACTTCTCTGTGTTCTGTTAATTCATCTCACAGAGTTACATCTTTCCCTTCAAGAAGCCTTTCTCTATGGCTGTTCTTGTGGAATTGGAAAGGGATACTTGGAAGTCCGTAGAGGCCTATGGTGAAAAAGGAAGTCTCTTCCGTACAAAACTGGAAAGAAGCTTTCTGAGAAACTGCTCTGTGTTCTGTTAATTCATCTGACAGAGTTACATCTTTCCCTTCAAGAAGCATTTCGCTAAGTCTGTTCTTGTGGAATTGGCAAAGGGATATTTGGAAGCCCATAGAGGGCAATGGTGAAAAAGGAAATATCTTCCGTTCAAAACTGGAAAGAAGCTTTCTGAGAAACTGCTCTGTGTTCTGTTAATTCATCTCACAGAGTTACATCTTTCCCTTCAAGAAGCCTTTCGCTAAGGCTGTTCTTGTGGAATTGGCAAAGGGATATTTGGAAGCCCATAGAGGGCTATGGTGAAAAAGGAAATACCTTCCGTTCAAAATTGGAAAGAAGCTTTCTGAGAAACTGCTCTGTGTTCTGTTAATTCATCTCACAGAGTTACATCTTTCCCCTCAAGAAGCCTTTCGCTATGGCTGTTATTGTGGAATTGGCAAAGGGATATTTGGAAGCCCGTAGAGGGCTATGGTGAAAAAGGAATTATCTTCCGTTCAAAACTGGAAAGAAGCTTTCTGAGAAACTGCTCTGTGTTCTGTTAATTCATCTCACAGGGTTTCATCTTTCCCTTCAAGAAGCCTTTCGTTAAGGCTGTTCTTGTGGAATTGGCAAAGGGATATTTGGAAGCCCATAGAGGGCTATGGTGAAAAAGGAAATATCTTCCGTTCAAAACCGGAAGAAGCTTTCTGAGAAACTGCTCTGTGTTCTGTTAATTTATCTCACAGAGTTACATCTTTCCCTTCAAGAAGCCTTTCGCTAAGGCTGTTCTTGTTGAATTGGCAAAGTGACATTTGGAAGCCCATAGAGGGCTATGGTGAAAAAGGAAATATCTTCCGTTCACTCGAAAGAAGCTTTCTGAGAAACTGCTCTGTGTTCTGTTAATTCATCTCACAGACTTACATCTTTCCCTTCAAGAAGCCTTTCGCTACGGCTGTTCTTGTGGAATTGGCAAAGTGATATTTGGAAGCCCATAGATGGCTAGGGTGAAAAAGTAAATATCTTCCGTTCAAAATTGGAAAGAAGCTTCCTGAGAAACTGCTCTGTGTTCTGTTAATTCATCTCCCAGGGTTATATCTTTCCCTTCAAGAAGCCTTTCGCTAAGGCTGTTCTTGTGGAATTGGCAAAGGGATATTTGGAAGCCCATAGAGGGCTATGGTGAAAAAGGAAATATCTTCCGTTGAAAACTGGAAAGAAGCTTTCTGAGAAACTGCTCTGTGTTCTGTTAATTCATCTCACAGAGTTACATCTTTCCCCTCAAGAAGCCTTTCCCTATGGCTGTTATTGTAGAATTGGCAAAGGGATATTTGGAAGCCCGTAGTGGGCTATGGTGAAAAAGGAAATATCCTCCGTTCAAAACTGGAACGAAGCTTTCTGAGAAACTGCTCTGTGTTCTGTTAATTCATGTCACAGAGTTACATCTTTCCCTTCAAGAAGCCTTTCACTAAGGGTGTTCTTGTGGAATTGGCAAAGGGATATTTGGAAGCCCAAAGAGGGCTATGTTGAAAAAGGAAATAACTTCCGTTCAAAACTGGAAAGAAGCTTTCTGAGAAAATGCTCTGTGTTCTGTTAATTCATCTCACAGAGTTACATCTTTCCCTTCAAGAAGCCTTTCGCTAAGGCTGTTCTTCTGGAAATGGCAAAGGGATATTTGGAAGCCCATAGAGGGCTATGGTGAAAAACCAAATATCTTCCGTTCAAAACTGGAAAGAAGCTTTCTGAGAAACTGCTCTGTGTTCTGTTAATTCATCTCACAGAGTTACATCTTTCCCTTCAAGAAGCCTTTCGCTAAGGCTGTTCTTGTGGAATTTGCAAAGGGATATTTGGAAGCCCATAGAGGGCTATGGTGTAAAAGGAAATATCTTCCGTTGAAAACTGGAAAGAAGCTTTCTGAGAAACTGCTCTGTGTTCTGTTAACTCATCTCTCAGAGTTACATCGTTCCCGTCAAGAAGCCTTTCGCTAAGGCTGTTGTTGTGGAGTTGGCAAAGGGATATTTGGAAGCCCATAGAGGGCTATGGTGAAAAAGGAAATATCTTCCGTTCAAAACTGGAAAGAAGCATGCTGAGAAACTGCTCTGTGTTCTGTTAATTCATCTCACAGAGTTACAACTTTCCCTTCAAGAAGCCTTTCGCTAAGGCTGTTCTTGTGGAATTTGCAAAGGGATATTTGGAAGCCCATAGAGGGCTATGGTGAAACAGGAAATATCTTCCGTTCAAAACTGGAAAGAAGCTTTCTGAGAAACTGCTCTGTGTTCTGTTAATTCATCTCACAGAGGTTCATCTTTCCCTTCAAGAAGCCTTTCGCTACGGCTGTTCTTGTGGAATTGGCAAAGGGATATTTGGAAGCCCATAGAGGGCTATGGTGAAAAAGGAAATATCTTCCGTTCAAAACTGGAAAGAAGCTTTCTGAGAAACTGCTCTGTGTTCTGTTAATTCATCTCACAGACTTACATCTTTCCCTTCAAGAAGCCTTTCGCTACGGCTGTTCTTGTGGAATAGGCAAAGTGATATTTGGAAGCCCATAGAGGGCTATGGTGAAAAAGGAAATATCTTCCGTTCAAAACTGGAAAGAAGCTTTCTGAGAAACTGCTCTGTGTTCTGTTTATTCATCTCACAGAGTTACATCTCTCCCTTCAAGAAGCCTTTCGCTAAGGCTGTTCTTGTGGAATTGGCAAAGGGATATTTGGAAGTCCATACAGGCCTATGGTGAAAAAGGAAATATCTTCCGTTCAAAACTGGAAAGAAGCTTTCTGAGAAACTGCTCTGTGTTCTGTTAATTCATGTCAGAGATTTACATCTTTCCCTTCAAGAAGCCTTTGGCTAAGGCTGTTCTTGTGGAATTGGCATAGGGATATTTGGAAGCCCATAGAGGGCTATGGTGAAAATGCAAATATCTTCCGTTCAAAACTGGAAAGAAGCTTTCTGAGAAACTGCTCTGTGTTCTGTTTATTCATCTCACAGAGTTACATCTCTCCCTTCAAGAAGCCTTTCGCTAAGGCTGTTCTTGTGGAATTGGCAAAGGGATATTTGGAAGTCCATACAGGCCTATGGTGAAAAAGGAAATATCATGAGTTCAAAACTGGAAAGAAGCTTTCTGAGAAAGTGCTCTGTGTTCTGTTAATTCATCTCACAGAGTTACATCTTTCCCCTCAAGAAGCCTTTCGCTATGGCTGTTATTGTAGAATTGGCAAAGGGATATTTGGAAGCCCGTAGAGGGCTATGGTGAAAAAGGAAATATCCTCCGTTCAAAACTGGAAAGAAGCTTTCTGAGAAACTGCTCTGTGTTCTGTTAATTCATGTCACAGAGTTACATCTTTCCCTTCAAGAAGCCTTTCACTAAGGGTGTTCTTGTGGAATTGGCAAAGGGATATTTGGAAGCCCAAAGAGGGCTATGTTGAAAAAGGAAATAACTTCCGTTCAAAACTGGAAAGAAGCTTTCTGAGAAACTGCTCTGTGTTCTGTTAATTCATCTCACAGAGTTACATCTTTCCCTTCAAGAAGCCTTTCGCTAAGGCTGTTCTTCTGGAATTGGCAAAGGGATATTTGGAAGCCCATAGAGGTCTATGGTGAAAAAGGAAATATCTTCCGTTCAAAACTGGAAAGAAGCTTTCTGAGAAACTGCTCTGTGTTCTGTTAATTCATCTCACAGAGTTACATCTTTCCCTTCAAGAAGCCTTTCGCTAAGGCTGTTCTTGTGGAATTGGCAAAGGGATATTTGGAAGCCCATAGAGGGCTATGGTGAAAAAGGAAATATCTTCCGTTCAAAACTGGAAAGAAGCTTTCTGACAAACTGCTCTGTGTTCTGTTAATTCATCTCACAGACTTACATCTTTCCCTTCAAGAAGCCTTTCGCTAAGACTGTTGTTGTGGAGTTGGCAAAGGGATATTTCGAAGCCCTTAGAGGGCTATGGTGAAAAAGGAAATATCTTCCGTTCAAAACTGGAAAGAAGCTTTCTGAGAAACTGCTCTGTGTTCTGTTAATTCATCTCACAGTGTTACATCTTTCCCTTCAAGAAGCCTTTCGCTACGGCTCTTCTTGTGGAATTGGCAAAGTGATATTTGGAAGCCCATAGAGGGCTACGGTGAAAAAGGAAATATCTTCCGTTCAAAACGGGAAAGAAGCTTTCTGAGAAACTGCTCGGTGTTCTGTTAATTCATCTCAAAGGGTTACATCTTTCCCTTCAAGAAGCCTTTCGCTAAGGCTGTTCTTGTGGAATTGGCAAAGGGATATTTGGAAGCCCATAGAGGGCTATGGTGAAAAAGGAAATATCTTCCGATCAAAACCGGAAGAAGCTTTCTGAGAAACTGCTCTGTGTTCTGTTAATTTATCTCACAGAGTTACATCTTTCCCTTCAAGAAGCCTTTCGCTAAGGCTGTTCTTGTTGAATTGGCAAAGTGATATTTGGAAGCCCATAGAGGGCTATGGTGAAAAAGGAAATATCTTCCGTTCACTCGAAAGAAGCTTTCTGAGAAACTGCTCTGTGTTCTGTTAATTCATCTCACAGAGTTACATCTTTACCTTCAGGAAGCCTTTCGTTAAGGATGTTCTTTTGGAATTGGCAAAGGGATATTTGAAAACCCAAAGAGGGCTATGGTGAAAAAGGAAATAACTTCCGTTCAAATCTGGAAAGAAGCTTTCTGAGAAACTTCTCTGTGTTCTGTTAATTCATCTCACAGAGTTACATCTCTCCCTTCAAGAAGCCTTTCTTTAAGGCTGTTCTTGTGGAATTGGCAAAGTGATATTTGGAAGTCCATAGAGGCCTATGGTGAAAAAGGAAATATCTTATGTTCAAAACTGTAAAGAACCTTTCTGAGAAACTGCTCTGTGTTCTGTTAATTCATCTCACAGGGTTTCATCTTTCCCTTCAAGAAGCCTTTCGTTAAGGCTGTTCTTGTGGAATTGGCAAAGGGATATTTGGAAGCCCATAGAGGGCTACGGTGAAAAAGGAAATATCTTCCGTTCAAAACCGGAAGAAGCTTTCTGAGAAACTGCTCTTTGTTCTGTTAATTTATCTCACAGAGTTACATCTTTCCCTTCAAGAAGCCTTTCGCTAAGGCTCTTCTTGTTGAAATGGCAAAGTGACATTTGGAAGCCCATAGAGGGCTATGGTGAAAAAGGAAATATCTTCCGTTCACTCGAAAGAAGCTTTCTGAGAAACTGCTCTGTGTTCTGTTAATTCATCTCACAGAGTTACATCTTTACTTTCAGGAAGCCTTTCGTTAAGGATGTTCTTTTGGAATTGGCAAAGGGATATTTGAAAACCCAAAGAGGGCTATGGTGAAAAAGGAAATAACTTCCGTTCAAAACTGGAAAGAAGCTTTCTGAGAAACTTCTCTGTGTTCTGTTAATTCGTCTCACAGAGTTACATCTTTCCCTTCAAGAAGCCTTTCGCTAAGGCTGTTCTTGTTGAATTGGATAGGGATACTTGGAAGTCCGTAGAGGGCTATTGTGAAAAAGGAAATACCTTCCGTACAAAACTGGAAAGAAGCTTTCTGAGAAACTGCTCTGTGTTCTGTTAATTCATCTCACAGAGTTACATCTTTCCCTTCAAGAAGCCTTTCGCTAAGACTGTTGTTGTGGAGTTGGCAAAGGGATGTTTCGAAGCCCTTAGAGGGCTATGGTGAAAAAGGAAATATCTTCCGTTCAAAATTGGAAAGAAGCTTTCTGAGAAACTGCTCTGTGTTCTGTTAATTCATCTCACAGTGTTACATCTTTCCCTTCAAGAAGCCTTTCGCTACGGCTGTTCTTGTGGAATTGGCAAAGTGATATTTGGAAGCCCATAGAGGGCTATGGTGAAAAAGGAAATATCTTCCGTTCAAGACGGGAAAGAAGCTTTCTGAGAAACTGCTCTGTGTTCTGTTAATTCATCTCCCAGGGTTACATCTTTCCCTTCAAGAAGCCTTTCGCTAAGGCTGTTCTTGTGGAATTGGCAAAGGGATATTTGGAGGCCCATAGAGGGCTATTATGAAAAAGGAAATATCTTCCGTTCACTCGAAAGAAGCTTTCTGAGAAACTGCTCTGTGTTCTGTTAATTCATCTCACAGAGTTACATCTTTACCTTCAGGAAGCCTTTCGTTAAGGATGTTCTTTTGGAATTGGCAAAGGGATATTTGAAAACCCAAAGAGGGCTATGGTGAAAAAGGAAATAACTTCCGTTCAAAACTGGAAAGAAACATTCTGAGAAACTTCTCTGTGTTCTGTTAATTCATCTCACAGAGTTACATCTTTCCCTTCAAGAAGGCTTTCGCTAAGGCTGTTCTTGTGGAATTGGATAGGGATACTTGGAAGTCCGTAGAGGGCTATTGTGAAAAAGGAAATATCTTCCGTACAAAACTGGAAAGAAGCTTTCTGAGAAACTGCTCTGTGTTCTGTTAATTCATCTCACAGAGTTACATCTTTCGCTTCAAGAAGCCTTTCGCTAAGGCTGTTCTTGTGGAATTGGCAAAGGGATATTTGGAAGCCCTTAGAGGGCTATGGGGAAAAAGGAAATATCTTCCGTTCAAAACTGGAAAGAAGCTTTCTGAGAAACTGCTCTGTGTTCTGTTAATTCATCTCACAGAGTTACATCTCTCCCTTCAAGAAGCCTTTCTTTAAGGCTGTTCTTGTGGAATTGGCAAAGTGATATTTGGAAGTCCATATAGGCCTATGGTGAAAAAGGAAATATCTTATGTTCAAAACTGGAAAGAACCTTTCTGAGAAACTGCTCTGTGTTCTGTTAATTCATCTCACAGACTTACATCTTTCCCTTCAAGAAGCCTTTCGCTAAGCCTGTTCTTGTGGAATTGGCAAAGGGATATTTGGAATCCCATAGAGGGCTATGGTGAAAAAGGAAATATCTTCCGTTCAAAACTGTAAAGAAGCTTTCTGAGAAAATGCTCTGTGTTCTGTTAATTCATCTCACAGAGTTACATCTTTCCCTTCAAGAAGCCTTTCGCTAAGTCTGTTCTTGTGGAATTGGCAAAGGGATATTTGGAAGCCCTTAGGGGGCTATGGTGAAAAAGGAAATATCTTCCGTTCAAAACTGGAAAGAAGCTTTCTGAGAAACTGCTCTGTGTTCTGTTAATTCATCTGACAGAGTTACGTCTTTCCCTTCAAGAAGCCTTTCGCTAAGGGTGTTCTTGTGGAATTGGCAAAGGGATATTTGAAAAACCAAAGAGGGCTATGGTGAAAAAGGAAATAACTTCCGTTCAAAACTGGAAAGAAGCTTTCTGAGAAACTTCTCTGTGTTCTGTTAATTCATCTCACAGAGTTACATCTTTCCCTTCAAGAAGCCTTTCGCTAAGGCTGTTCTTGTGGAATTGGAAAGGGATACTTGGAAGTCCGTAGAGGGCTATGGTGAAAAAGGAAATATCTTCCGTTCAAAACTGGAAACAAGCTTTCTGAGAAACTGCTCTGTGTTCTGTTAATTCATCTCACAGAGTTACATCTTTCCCTTCAAGAAGCCTTTCGCTAAGGCTTTTCTTGTGGAATTGGCAAAGTGATATTTGGAAGCCCATAGAGGGCTATGGTGAAAAAGGAATTATCTTCCGTTCAAAACTGGAAAGAAGCTTTCTGAGAAACTGCTCTGTGTTCTGTTAATTCATCTCACAGGGTTTCATCTTTCCCTTCAAGAAGCCTTTCGTTAAGGCTGTTCTTGTGGAATTGGCAAAGGGATATTTGGAAGCCCATACAGGGCTATGGTGAAAAAGGAAATATCTTCCGTTCAAAACCGGAAGAAGCTTTCTGAGAAACTGCTCTGTGTTCTGTTAATTTATCTCACAGAGTTACATCTTTCCCTTCAAGAAGCCTTTCGCTAAGGCTGTTCTTGTTGAATTGGCAAAGTGATATTTGGAAGCCCATAGGGGGCTATGGTGAAAAAGGAAATATCTTCCGTTCACTCGAAAGAAGCTTTCTGAGAAACTGCTCTGTGTTCTGTTAATTGATCTCACAGAGTTACATCTTTACCTTCAGGAAGCCTTTCGTTAAGGATGTTCTTTTGGAATTGGCAAAGGGATATTTGAAAACCCAAAGAGGGCTATGGTGAAAAAGGAAATAACTTCGTTCAAAACTGGAAAGAAGCTTCCTGAGAAACTTCTCTGTGTTCTGTTAATTCATCTCACAGAGTTACATCTTTCCCTTCAAGAAGCCTTTCGCTAAGGCTGTTCTTGTGGAATTGGATTGGGATACTTGGAAGTCCGTAGAGGGCTATTGTGAAAAAGGAAATATCTTCCGTACAAAACTGGAAAGAAGCTTTCTGAGAAACTGCTCTGTGTTCTGTTAATTCATCTCACAGAGTTACATCTTTCGCTTCAAGAAGCCTTTCGCTAAGGCTGTTCTTGTGGAATTGGCAAAGGGATATTTGGAAGCCCTTAGAGGGCTATGGTGAAAAAGGAAATATCTTCCGTTCAAAACTGGAAAGAAGCTTTCTGAGAAACTGCTCTGTGTTCTGTTAATTCATCTCACAGAGTTACATCTCTCCCTTCAAGAATCCTTTCTTTAAGGCTGTTCTTGTGGAATTGGCAAAGTGATATTTGGAAGTCCATAGAGGCCTATGGTGAAAAAGGAAATATCTTATGTTCAAAACTGGAAAGAACCTTTCTGAGAAACTGCTCTGTGTTCTGTTAATTCATCTCACAGACTTACATCTTTCACTTCAAGAAGCCTTTCGCTAAGCCTGTTCTTGTGGAATTGGCAAAGGGATATTTGGAATCCCATAGAGGGCTATGGTGAAAAAGGAAATATCTTCCGTTCAAAACTGGAAAGGAGCTTTCTGAGAAAATGCTCCGTGTTCTGTTAATTCATCTCACAGAGTTACATCTTTCCCTTCAAGAAGCCTTTCGCTAAGTCTGTTCTTGTGGAATTGGCAAAGGGATATTTGGAAGCCCTTAGGGGGCTATGGTGAAAAAGGAAATATCTTCCGTTCAAAACTGGAAAGAAGCTTTCTGAGAAACTGCTCTGTGTTCTGTTAATTCATCTGACAGAGTTACGTCTTTCCCTTCAAGAAGCCTTTCGCTAAGGGTGTTCTTGTGGAATTGGCAAAGGGATATTTGAAAACCCAAAGAGGGCTATGGTGAAAAAGGAAATAACTTCCGTTCAAAACTGGAAAGAAGCTTTCTGAGAAACTTCTCTGTGTTCTGTTAATTCATCTCACAGAGTTACATCTTTCCCTTCAAGAAGCCTTTCTCTAAGGCTGTTCTTGTGGAATTGGAAAGGGATACTTGGAAGTCCGTAGAGGGCTATGGTGAAAAAGGAAGTATCTTCCGTACAAAACTGGAAAGAAGCTTTCTGAGAAACTGCTCTGTGTTCTGTTAATTCATCTGACAGAGTTACATCTTTCCCTTCAAGAAGCCTTTCGCTAAGGCTGTTCCTGTGGAATTGGCAAAGGGATATTTGGAAGCCCATAGAGGGCTATGGTGAAAAAGGAAATATCTTCCGTTCAAAACTGGAAAGAAGCTTTCTGACAAACTGCTCTGTGTTCTGTTAATTCATCTCACAGACTTACATCTTTCCCTTCAAGAAGCCTTTCGCTAAGGCTGTTCTTGTGGAATTGGCAAAGGGATATTTGGAAGCCCATAGAGGGCTATGGTGAAAAAGGAAATATCTTCCGTTGAAAACTTGAAAGAAGCTTTCTGAGAAACTGCTCTGTGTTCTGTTAATTCATCTCACAGAGTTACATCTTTCCCTTCAAGGAGCCTTTCGCTAAGACTGTTGTTGTGGAGTTGGCAAAGGGATATTTCGAAGCCCTTAGAGGGCTATGGTGAAAAAGGAAATATCTAACGTTCAAAACTGGAAAGAAGCTTTCTGAGAAACTGCTCTGTGTTCTGTTAATTCATCTCACAGTGTTACATCTTTCCCTTCAAGAAGCCTTTCGCTAAGGCTGTTCTTGTGCAATTGGCAAAGTGATATTTGGAAGCCCATAGAGGGCTATGGTGAAAAAGGAAATATCTTCCGTTCAAAACGGGAAAGAAGCTTTCTGAGAAACTGCTCTGTGTTCTGTTAATTCATCTCCCAGGGTTACATCTTTCCCTTCAAGAAGCCTTTCGCTAAGGCTGTTCTTGTGGAATTGGCAAAGGGATATTTGGAAGCCCATAGAGGGCTATGGTGAAAAAGGAAATATCTTCCGTTCAAAACTGGAAACAAGCTTTCTGAGAAACTGCTCTGTGTTCTGTTAATTCATCTCACAGAGTTACATCTTTCCCTTCAAGAAGCCTTTCGCTAAGGCTTTTCTTGTGGAATTGGCAAAGTGATATTTGGAAGCCCATAGAGGGCTATGGTGAAAAAGGAATTATCTTCCGTTCAAAACTGGAAAGAAGCTTTCTGAGAAACTGCTCTGTGTTCTGTTAATTCATCTCACAGAGTTACATCTTTCCCCTCAAGAAGCCTTTCGCTATGGCTGTTATTGTGGAATTGGCAAAGGGATATTTGGAAGCCCATAGAGGGCTATGGTGAAAAAGGAAATATCTTCCGTTCAAAACCGGAAGAAGCTTTCTGAGAAACTGCTCTGTGTTCTGTTAATTTATCTCACAGAGTTACATCTTTCCCTTCAAGAAGCCTTTCGCTAAGGCTGTTCTTGTTGAATTGGCAAAGTGATATTTGGAAGCCCATAGAGGGCTATGGTGAAAAAGGAAATATCTTCCGTTCACTCGAAAGAAGCTTTCTGAGAAACTGCTCTGTGTTCTGTTAATTCATCTCACAGAGTTAAATCTTTACCTTCAGGAAGCCTTTCGTTAAGGATGTTCTTTTGGAATTGGCAAAGGGATATTTGAAAACCCAAAGAGGGCTATGGTGAAAAAGGAAATAACTTCCGTTCAAAACTGGAAAGAAGCTTTCTGAGAAACTTCTCTGTGTTCTGTTAATTCATCTCACAGAGTTACATCTTTCCCTTCAAGAAGCCTTTCGCTAAGGCTGTTCTTGTGGAATTGGATTGGGATACTTGGAAGTCCGTAGAGGGCTATTGAGAAAAAGGAAATATCTTCCGTACAAAACTGGAAAGAAGCTTTCTGAGAAACTGCTCTGTGTTCTGTTAATTCATCTCACAGAGTTACATCTTTCGCTTCAAGAAGCCTTTCGCTAAGGCTGTTCTTGTGGAATTGGCAAAGGGATATTTGGAAGCCTTTAGAGGGCTATGGTGAAAAAGGAAATATCTTCCGTTCAAAACTGGAAAGAAGCTTTCTGAGAAACTGCTCTGTGTTCTGTTAATTCATCTCACAGAGTTACATCTCTCCCTTCAAGAATCCTTTCTTTAAGGCTGTTCTTGTGGAATTGGCAAAGTGATATTTGGAAGTCCATAGAGGCCTATGGTGAAAAAGGAAATATCTTATGTTCAAAACTGGAAAGAACCTTTCTGAGAAACTGCTCTGTGTTCTGTTAATTCATCTCACAGACTTACATCTTTCCCTTCAAGAAGCCTTTCGCTAAGCCTGTTCTTGTGGAATTGGCAAAGGGATATTTGGAATCCCATAGAGGGCTATGGTGAAAAAGGAAATATCTTCCGTTCAAAACTGGAAAGGAGCTTTCTGAGAAAATGCTCTGTGTTCTGTTAATTCATCTCACAGAGTTACATCTTTCCCTTCATGAAGCCTTTCGCTAAGTCTGTTCTTGTGGAATTGGCAAAGGGATATTTGGAAGCCCTTAGGGGGCTATGGTGAAAAAGGAAATATCTTCCGTTCAAAACTGGAAAGAAGCTTTCTGAGAAACTGCTCTGTGTTCTGTTAATTCATCTGACAGAGTTACGTCTTTCCCTTCAAGAAGCCTTTCGCTAAGGGTGTTCTTGTGGAATTGGCAAAGGGATATTTGAAAACCCAAAGAGGGCTATGGTGAAAAAGGAAATATCTTCCGTTCAAAACTGGAAAGAAGCTTTCTGAGAAACTTCTCTGTGTTCTGTTAATTCATCTCACAGAGTTACATCTTTCCCTTCAAGAAGCCTTTCTCTAAGGCTGTTCTTGTGGAATTGGAAAGGGATACTTGGAAGTCCGTAGAGGCCTATGGTGAAAAAGGAAGTATCTTCCGTACAAAACTGGAAAGAAGCTTTCTGAGAAACTGCTCTGTGTTCTGTTAATTCATCTGACAGAGTTACATCTTTCCCTTCAGGAAGCATTTCGCTAAGGCTGTTCTTGTGGAATTGGCAAAGGGATATTTGGAAGCCCATAGAGGGCAATGGTGAAAAAGGAAATATCTTCCGTTCAAAACTGGAAAGAAGCTTTCTGAGAAACTGCTCTGTGTTCTGTTAATTCATCTCACAGAGTTACATCTTTCCCTTCAAGAAGCCTTTCGCTAAGCCTGTTCTTGTGGAATTGGCAAAGGGATATTTGGAAGCCCATAGAGGGCTATGGTGAAAAAGGAAATATCTTACGTTCAAAACCGGAAGAAGCTTTCTGAGAAACTGCTCTGTGTTCTGTTAATTTATCTCACAGAGTTACATCTTTCCCTTCAAGAAGCGTTTCGCTAAGGCTGTTCTTGTTGAATTGGCAAAGTGATATTTGGAAGACCATAGAGGGCTATGGTGAAAAAGGAAATATCTTCCGTTCACTCGAAAGAAGCTTTCTGAGAAACTGCTCTGTGTTCTGTTAATTCATCTCACAGACTTACATCTTTCCCTTCAAGAAGCCTTTCGCTACGGCTGTTCTTGTGGAATTGGCAAAGTGATATTTGGAAGCCCATAGATGGCTAGGGTGAAAAAGTAAATATCTTCCGTTCAAAACTGGAAAGAAGCTTCCTGAGAAACTGCTCTGTGTTCTGTTAATTCATCTCCCAGGGTTATATCTTTCCCTTCAAGAAGCCTTTCGCTAAGGCTGTTCTTGTGGAATTGGCACAGGGATATTTGGAAGCCCAGATAGGGCTATGGTGAAAAAGGAAATATCTTCCGTTGAAAACTGGAAAGAAGCTTTCTGAGAAACTGCTCTGTGTTCTCTTAATTCATCTCACAGAGTTACATCTTTCCCCTCAAGAAGCCTTTCCCTATGGCTGTTATTGTAGAATTGGCAAAGGGATATTTGGAAGCCCGTAGAGGGCTATGGTGAAAAAGGAAATATCCTCCGTTCAAAACTGGAACGAAGCTTTCTGAGAAACTGCTCTGTGTTCTGTTAATTCATGTCACAGAGTTACATCTTTCCCTTCAAGAAGCCTTTCACTAAGGGTGTTCTTGTGGAATTGGCAAAGGGATATTTGGAAGCCCAAAGAGGGCTATGTCGAAAAAGGAAATAACTTCCGTTCAAAAATGGAAAGAAGCTTTCTGAGAAAATGCTCTGTGTTCTGTTAATTCATCTCACAGAGTTACATCTTTCCCTTCAAGAAGCCTTTCGCTAAGGCTGTTCTTCTGGAAATGGCAAAGGGATATTTGGAAGCCCATAGAGGGCTATGGTGAAAAACGAAATATCTTCCGTTCAAAACTGGAAAGAAGCTTTCTGAGAAACTGCTCTGTGTTCTGTTAATTCATCTCACAGAGTTACAACTTTCCCTTCAAGAAGCCTTTCGCTAAGGCTGTTCTTGTGGAATTGGCAAAGGGATATTTGGAACCCATAGAGGGCTATGGTGAAACAGGAAATATCTTCCGTTCAAAACTGGAAAGAAGCTTTCTGAGAAACTGCTCTGTGTTCTGTTAATTCATCTCACAGAGGTTCATCTTTCCCTTCAAGAAGCCTTTCGCTACGGCTGTTATTGTGGAATTGGCAAAGGGATATTTGGAAGCCCATAGAGGGCTATGGTGAAAAAGGAAATATCTTCCGTTCAAAACTGGAAAGAAGCTTTCTGAGAAACTGCTCTGTGTTCTGTTAATTCATCTCACAGACTTACATCTTTCCCTTCAAGAAGCCTTTCGCTACGGCTGTTCTTGTGGAATAGGCAAAGTGATATTTGGAAGCCCATAGAGGGCTATGGTGAAAAAGGAAATATCTTCCGTTCAAAACTTTAAAGAAGCTTTCTGAGAAACTTCTCTGTGTTCTGTTTATTCATCTCACAGAGTTACATCTCTCCCTTCAAGAAGCCTTTCGCTAAGGCTGTTCTTGTGGAATTGGCAAAGGGATATTTGGAAGTCCATACAGGCCTATGGTGAAAAAGGAAATATCTTCCGTTCAAAACTGGAAAGAAGCTTTCTGAGAAACTGCTCTGTGTTCTGTTAATTCATGTCAGAGATTTACATCTTTCCCTTCAAGAAGCCTTTGGCTAAGGCTGTTCTTGTGGAATTGGCATAGGGATATTTGGAAGCCCATAGAGGGCTATGGTGAAAAAGGAAATATCTTCCGTTCAAAACTGGAAAGAAGCTTTCTGAGAAACTGCTCTGTGTTCTGTTTATTCATCTCACAGAGTTACATCTCTCCCTTCAAGAAGCCTTTCGCTAAGGCTGTTCTTGTGGAATTGGCAAAGGGATATTTGGAAGTCCATACAGGCCTATGGTGAAAAAGGAAATATCATGTGTTCAAAACTGGAAAGAAGCTTTCTGAGAAAGTGCTCTGTGTTCTGTTAATTCATCTCACAGAGTTACATCTTTCCCCTCAAGAAGCCTTTCGCTATGGCTGTTATTGTAGAATTGGCAAAGGGATATTTGGAAGCCCGTAGAGGGCTATGGTGAAAAAGGAAATATCCTCCGTTCAAAACTGGAAAGAAGCTTTCTGAGAAACTGCTCTGTGTTCTGTTAATTCATGTCACAGAGTTACATCTTTCCCTTCAAGAAGCCTTTCACTAAGGGTGTTCTTGTGGAATTGGCAAAGGGATATTTGGAAGCCCATAGAGGGCTATGGTGAAAAAGGAAATATCTTCCGTTCACTCGAAAGAAGTTTTCTGAGAAACTGCTCTGTGTTCTGTTAATTCATCTCACAGAGTTACATCTTTACCTTCAGGAAGCCTTTCGTTAAGGATGTTCTTTTGGAATTGGCAAAGGGATATTTGAAAACCCAAAGAGGGCTATGGTGAGAAAGGAAATAACTTCCGTTCAAAACTGGAAAGAAGCTTTCTGAGAAACTTCTCTGTGTTCTGTTAATTCATCTCACAGAGTTACATCTTTCCCTTCAAGAAGCCTTTCGCTAAGGCTGTTCTTGTGGAATTGGATTGGGATACTTGGAAGTCCGTAGAGGGCTATTGTGAAAAAGGAAATATCTTCCGTACAAAACTGGAAAGAAGCTTTCTGAGAAACTGCTCTGTGTTCTGTTAATTCATCTCACAGAGTTACATCTTTCGCTTCAAGAAGCCTTTCGCTAAGGCTGTTCTTGTGGAATTGGCAAAGGGATATTTGGAAGCCCTTAGAGGGCTATGGTGAAAAAGGAAATATCTTCCGTTCAAAACTGGAAAGAAGCTTTCTGAGAAACTGCTCTGTGTTCTGTTAATTCATCTCACAGCGTTACATCTCTCCCTTCAAGAAGCCTTTCTTTAAGGCTGTTCTTGTGGAATTGGCAAAGTGATATTTGGAAGTCCATAGAGGCCTATGGTGAAAAAGGAAATATCTTATGTTCAAAACTGGAAAGAACCTTTCTGAGAAACTGCTCTGTGTTCTGTTAATTCATCTCACAGACTTACATCTTTCCCTTCAAGAAGCCTTTCGCTAAGCCTGTTCTTGTGGAAATGGCAAAGGGATATTTGGAAGCCCATAGAGGGCTATGGTGAAAAAGGAAATATCTTCAGTCAAAACTGGAAAGGAGCTTTCTGAGAAAATGCTCTGTGTTCTGTTAATTCATCTCACAGAGTTACATCTTTCCCTTCAAGAAGCCTTTCGCTAAGTCTGTTCTTGTGGAATTGGCAAAGGGATATTTGGAAGCCCTTAGGGGGCTATGGTGAAAAAGGAAATATCTTCCGTTCAAAACTGGAAACAAGCTTTCTGAGAAACTGCTCTGTGTTCTGTTAATTCATCTCACAGAGTTACATCTTTCCCTTCAAGAAGCCTTTCGCTAAGGGTGTTCTTGTGGAATTGGCAAAGGGATATTGGAAAACCCAAAGAGGGCTATGGTGAAAAAGGAAATAACTTCCGTTCAAAACTGGAAAGAAGCTTTCTGAGAAACTTCTCTGTGTTCTGTTAATTCATCTGACAGAGTTACATCTTTCCCTTCAAGAAGCCTTTCGCTAAGGCTGTTCTTGTGGAATTGGAAAGGGATACTTGGAACCCCATAGAGGGCAATGGTGAAAAAGGATTTATCTTCCGTTCAAAACTGGAAAGAAGCTTTCTGAGAAACTGCTCTGTGTTCTGTTAATTCATCTCACGGAGTTACATCTTTCCCTTCAAGAAGCCTTTCGCTAAGGCTGTTCTTGGGGAATTGGCAAAGGGATATTTGGAAGCCCATAGAGGGCTATGGTGAAAAAGGAAATACCTTCCGTTCAAAATTGCAAAGAAGCTTTCTGAGAAACTGCTCTGTGTTCTGTTAATTCATCTCACAGAGTTACATCTTTCCCCTCAAGAAGCCTTTCGCTATGGCTGTTATTGTGGAATTGGCAAAGGGATATTTGGAAGCCCGTAGAGGGCTATGGTGAAAAAGGAATTATCTTCCGTTCAAAACTGGAAAGAAGCTTTCTGAGAAACTGCTCTGTGTTCTGTTAATTCATTTCACAGGGTTTCATCTTTCAATTCAGGAAGCCTTTCGTTAAGGCTGTTCTTGTGGAATTGGCAACGGGATATTTGGAAGCCCATAGAGGGCTATGGTGAAAAAGGAAATATCTTCCGTTCAAAACCGGAAGAAGCTTTCTGAGAAACTGCTCTGTGTTCTGTTAATTTATCTCACAGAGTTACATCTTTCCCTTCAAGAAGCCTTTCGCAAAGGCTGTTCTTGTTGAATTGGCAAAGTGATATTTGGAAGCCCATAGAGGGCTATGGTGAAAAAGGAAATATCTTCCGTTCAAAACTGGAAAGAAGCTTTCTGAGAAACTGCTCTGTGTTCTGTTAATTCATCTCACCGAGTTACATCTTTACCTTCAGGAAGCCTTTCGTTAAGGATGTTCTTTTGGAATTGGCAAAGGGATATTTGAAAACCCAAAGAGGGCTATGGTGAAAAAGGAAATAACTTCCGTTCAGAACTGGAAAGAAGCTTTCTGAGAAACATCTCGGTGTTCTGTTAATTCACCTCACAGAGTTACATCTTTCCCTTCAAGACGCCTTTCGCTAAGGCTGTTCTTGTGGAATTGGATAGGGATACTTGGAAGTCCGTAGAGGGCTATTGTGAAAAAGGAAACATCTTCCGTACAAAACTGGAAAGAAGCTATCTGAGAAACTGCTCTGTGTTCTGTTAATTCATCTCACAGAGTTACATCTTTCGCTTCAAGAAGCCTTTCGCTAAGGCTGTTCTTGTGGAATTGGCAAAGGGATATTTGGAAGCCCTTAGAGGGCTATGGTGAAAAAGGAAATATCTTCAGTTCAAAACTGGAAAGAAGCTTTCTGAGAAACTGCTCTGTGTTCTGTTAATTCATCTCCCAGGGTTAAATCTTTCCCTTCAAGAAGCCTTTCGCTAAGGCTGTTCTTGTGTTATTGGCAAAGGGATATTTGGAAGCCCATAGAGGGCTATGGTGAAAAAGGAAATATCTTCCGTTCAAAACTGGAAACAAGCTTTCTGAGAAACTGCTCTGTGTTCTGTTAATTCATCTCACAGAGTTACATCTTTCCCTTCAAGAAGCCTTTCGCTAAGGCTGTTCTTGTGGAATTGGCAAAATGATATTTGGAAGCCCGTAGAGGGCTATGGTGAAAAAGGAATTATCTTCCGTTCAAAACTGGAAAGAAGCTTTCTGAGAAACTGCTCTGTGTTCTGTTAATTCATCTCACAGGGTTTCATCTTTCCCTTCAAGAAGCCTTTCGTTAAGGCTGTTCTTGTGGAATTGGCAAAGTGATATTTGGAAGCCCATAGAGGGCTATGTTGAAAAAGGAAATATCTTCCGTTCACTCGAAAGAAGCTTTCTGAGAAACTGCTCTGTGTTCTGTTAATTCATCTCACAGAGTTACATCTTTACCTTCAGGAAGCCTTTCGTTAAGGATGTTCTTTTGGAATTGGCAAAGGGATATTTGAAAACCCAAAGAGGGCTATGGTGAAAAAGGAAATAACTTCCGTTCAAAACTGGAAAGAAGCTTTCTGAGAAACTTCTCTGTGTTCTGTTAATTCATCTCACAGAGTTACATCTTTCCCTTCAAGAAGCCTTTCGCTAAGGCTGTTCTTGTGGAATTGGCAAAGGGATATTTGGAAGCCCATAGAGGGCTATGGTGAAAAAGGAAATATCTTCCGTTCAAAACTGGAAAGAAGCTTTCTGAGAATCTGCTCTGTGTTCTGTTAATTCATCTCACAGAGTTACATCTCTCCCTTCAAGAAGCCTTTCTTTAAGGCTGTTCTTGTGGAATTGGCAAAGTGATATTTGGAAGTCCATAGAGGCCTATGGTGAAAAAGGAAATATCTTATGTTCAAAACTGGAAATAACCTTTCTGAGAAACTGCTCTGTGTTCTGTTAATTCATCTCACAGACTTACATCTTTCCCTTCAAGAAGCCTTTCGCTAAGCCTGTTCTTGTGGAATTGGCAAAGGGATATTTGGAATCCCATAGAGGGCTATGGTGAAAAAGGAAATATCTTCCGTTCAAAACTGGAAAGAAGCTTTCTGAGAAAATGCTCTGTGTTCTGTTAATTCATCTCACGGAGTTACATCTTTCCCTTCAAGAAGCCTTTCGCTAAGTCTGTTCTTGTGGAATTGGCAAAGGGATATTTGGAAGCCCTTAGGGGGCTATGGTGAAAAAGGAAATATCTTCCGTTCAAAACTTGAAAGAAGCTTTCTGAGAAACTGCTCTGTGTTCTGTTAATTCATCTGACAGAGTTACATCTTTCCCTTCAAGAAGCCTTTCGCTAAGGGTGTTCTTGTGGAATTGGCAAAGGGATATTTGAAAACCCAAAGAGGGCTATGGTGAAAAAGGAAATAACTTCCGTTCAAAACTGGAAAGAAGCTTTCTGAGAAACTTCTCTGTGTTCTGTTAATTCATCTCACAGAGTTACATCTTTCCCTTGAAGAAGCCTTTCTCTATGGCTGTTCTTGTGGAATTGGAAAGGGATACTTGGAAGTCCGTAGAGGCCTATGGTGAAAAAGGAAGTCTCTTCCGTACAAAACTGGAAAGAAGCTTTCTGAGAAACTGCTCTGTGTTCTGTTAATTCATCTGACAGAGTTACATCTTTCCCTTCAAGAAGCATTTCGCTAAGGCTGTTCTTGTGGAATTGGCAAAGGGATATTTGGAAGCCCATAGAGGGCAATGGTGAAAAAGGAAATATCTTCCGTTCAAAACTGGAAAGAAGCTTTCTGAGAAACTGCTCTGTGTTCTGTTAATTCATCTCACAGAGTTACATCTTTCCCTTCAAGAAGCCTTTCGCTAAGGCTGTTCTTGTGGAATTGGCAAAGGGATATTTGGAAGCCCATAGAGGGCTATGGTGAAAAAGGAAATACCTTCCGTTCAAAATTGGAAAGAAGCTTTCTGAGAAACTGCTCTGTGTTCTGTTAATTCATCTCACAGAGTTACATCTTTCCCCTCAAGAAGCCTTTCGCTATGGCTGTTATTGTGGAATTGGCAAAGGGATATTTGGAAGCCCGTAGAGGGCTATGGTGAAAAAGGAATTATCTTCCGTTCAAAACTGGAAAGAAGCTTTCTGAGAAACTGCTCTGTGTTCTGTTAATTCATCTCACAGGGTTTCATCTTTCCCTTCAAGAAGCCTTTCGTTAAGGCTGTTATTGTGGAATTGGCAAAGGGATATTTGGAAGCCCATAGAGGGCTATGGTGAAAAAGGAAATATCTTCCGTTCAAAACCGGAAGAAGCTTTCTGAGAAACTGCTCTGTGTTCTGTTAATTTATCTCACAGAGTTACATCTTTCCCTTCAAGAAGCCTTTCGCTAAGGCTGTTCTTGTTGAATTGGCAAAGTGACATTTGGAAGCCCATAGAGGGCTATGGTGAAAAAGGAAATATCTTTCGTTCACTCGAAAGAAGCTTTCTGAGAAACTGCTCTGTGTTCTGTTAATTCATCTCACAGACTTACATCTTTCCCTTCAAGAAGCCTTTCGCTACGGCTGTTCTTGTGGAATTGGCAAAGTGATATTTGGAAGCCCATAGATGGCTAGGGTGAAAAAGTAAATATCTTCCGTTCAAAATTGGAAAGAAGCTTCCTGAGAAACTGCTCTGTGTTCTGTTAATTCATCTCCCAGGGTTATATCTTTCCCTTCAAGAAGCCTTTCGCTAAGGCTGTTCTTGTGGAATTGGCAAAGGGATATTTGGAATCCCATAGAGGGCTATGGTGAAAAAGGAAATATCTTCCGTTGAAAACTGGAAAGAAGCTTTCTGAGAAACTGCTCTGTGTTCTGTTAATTCATCTCACAGAGTTACATCTTTCCCCTCAAGAAGCCTTTCCCTATGGCTGTTATTGTAGAATTGGCAAAGGGATATTTGGAAGCCCGTAGTGGGCTATGGTGAAAAAGGAAATATCCTCCGTTCAAAACTGGAACGAAGCTTTCTGAGAAACTGCTCTGTGTTCTGTTAATTCATGTCACAGAGTTACATCTTTCCCTTCAAGAAGCCTTTCACTAAGGGTGTTCTTGTGGAATTGGCAAAGGGATATTTGGAAGCCCAAAGAGGGCTATGTTGAAAAAGGAAATAACTTCCGTTCAAAACTGGAAAGAAGCTTTCTGAGAAAATGCTCTGTGTTCTGTTAATTTATCTCACAGAATTACATCTTTCCCTTCAAGAAGCCTTTCGCTAAGGCTGTTCTTCTGGAAATGGCAAAGGGATATTTGGAAGCCCATAGAGGGCTATGGTGAAAAACCAAATATCTTCCGTTCAAAACTGGAAAGAAGCTTTCTGAGAAACTGCTCTGTGTTCTGTTAATTCATCTCACAGAGTTACATCTTTCCCTTCAAGAAGCCTTTCGCTAAGGCTGTTCTTGTGGAATTTGCAAAGGGATATTTGGAAGCCCATAGAGGGCTATGGTGTAAAAGGAAATATCTTCCGTTGAAAACTGGAAAGAAGCTTTCTGAGAAACTGCTCTGTGTTCTGTTAACTCATCTCTCAGAGTTACATCGTTCCCGTCAAGAAGCCTTTCGCTAAGGCTGTTGTTGTGGAGTTGGCAAAGGGATATTTGGAAGCCCATAGAGGGCTATGGTGAAAAAGGAAATATCTTCCGTTCAAAACTGGAAAGAAGCATGCTGAGAAACTGCTCTGTGTTCTGTTAATTCATCTCACAGAGTTACAACTTTCCCTTCAAGAAGCCTTTCGCTAAGGCTGTTCTTGTGGAATTGGCAAAGGGATATTTGGAAGCCCATAGAGGGCTATGGTGAAACAGGAAATATCTTCCGTTCAAAACTGGAAAGAAGCTTTCTGAGAAACTGCTCTGTGTTCTGTTAATTCATCTCACAGAGGTTCATCTTTCCCTTCAAGAAGCCTTTCGCTACGGCTGTTCTTGTGGAATTGGCAAAGGGATATTTGGAAGCCCATAGAGGGCTATGGTGAAAAAGGAAATATCTTCCGTTCAAAACTGGAAAGAAGCTTTCTGAGAAAATGCTCTGTGTTCTGTTAATTCATCTCACAGACTTACATCTTTCCCTTCAAGAAGCCTTTCGCTACGGCTGTTCTTGTGGAATAGGCAAAGTGATATTTGGAAGCCCATAGAGGGCTATGGTGAAAAAGGAAATATCTTCCGTTCAAAACTGGAAAGAAGCTTTCTGAGAAACTGCTCTGTGTTCTGTTTATTCATCTCACAGACTTACATCTCTCCCTTCAAGAAGCCTTTCGCTAAGGCTGTTCTTGTGGAATTGGCAAAGGGATATTTGGAAGTCCATACAGGCCTATGGTGAAAAAGGAAATATCTTCCGTTCAAAACTGGAAAGAAGCTTTCTGAGAAACTGCTCTGTGTTCTGTTAATTCATGTCAGAGATTTACATCTTTCCCTTCAAGAAGCCTTTGGCTAAGGCTGTTCTTGTGGAATTGGCATAGGGATATTTGGAAGCCCATAGAGGGCTATGGTGAAAATGCAAATATCTTCCGTTCAAAACTGGAAAGAAGCTTTCTGAGAAACTGCTCTGTGTTCTGTTTATTCATCTCACAGAGTTACATCTCTCCCTTCAAGAAGCCTTTCGCTAAGGCTGTTCTTGTGGAATTGGCAAAGGGATATTTGGAAGTCCATACAGGCCTATGGTGAAAAAGGAAATATCATGAGTTCAAAACTGGAAAGAAGCTTTCTGAGAAAGTGCTCTGTGTTCTGTTAATTCATCTCACAGAGTTACATCTTTCCCCTCAAGAAGCCTTTCGCTATGGCTGTTATTGTAGAATTGGCAAAGGGATATTTGGAAGCCCGTAGAGGGCTATGGTGAAAAAGGAAATATCCTCCGTTCAAAACTGGAAAGAAGCTTTCTGAGAAACTGCTCTGTGTTCTGTTAATTCATGTCACAGAGTTACATCTTTCCCTTCAAGAAGCCTTTCACTAAGGGTGTTCTTGTGGAATTGGCAAAGGGATATTTGGAAGCCCAAAGAGGGCTATGTTGAAAAAGGAAATAACTTCCGTTCAAAACTGGAAAGAAGCTTTCTGAGAAACTGCTCTGTGTTCTGTTAATTCATCTCACAGAGTTACATCTTTCCCTTCAAGAAGCCTTTCGCTAAGGCTGTTCTTCTGGAATTGGCAAAGGGATATTTGGAAGCCCATAGAGGTCTATGGTGAAAAAGGAAATATCTTCCGTTCAAAACTGGAAAGAAGCTTTCTGAGAAACTGCTCTGTGTTCTGTTAATTCATCTCACAGAGTTACATCTTTCCCTTCAAGAAGCCTTTCGCTAAGGCTGTTCTTGTGGAATTGGCAAAGGGATATTTGGAAGCCCATAGAGGGCTATGGTGAAAAAGGAAATATCTTCCGTTCAAAACTGGAAAGAAGCTTTCTGACAAACTGCTCTGTGTTCTGTTAATTCATCTCACAGACTTACATCTTTCCCTTCAAGAAGCCTTTCGCTAAGACTGTTGTTGTGGAGTTGGCAAAGGGATATTTCGAAGCCCTGAGAGGGCTATGGTGAAAAAGGAAATATCTTCCGTTCAAAACTGGAAAGAAGCTTTCTGAGAAACTGCTCTGTGTTCTGTTAATTCATCTCACAGTGTTACATCTTTCCCTTCAAGAAGCCTTTCGCTACGGCTGTTCTTGTGGAATTGGCAAAGTGATATTTGGAAGCCCATAGAGGGCTATCGTGAAAAAGGAAATATCTTCCGTTCAAAACGGGAAAGAAGCTTTCTGAGAAACTGCTCGGTGTTCTGTTAATTCATCTCAAAGGGTTACATCTTTCCCTTCAAGAAGCCTTTCGCTAAGGCTGTTCTTGTGGAATTGGCAAAGGGATATTTGGAAGCCCATAGAGGGCTATGGTGAAAAAGGAAATATCTTCCGTTCAAAACCGGAAGAAGCTTTCTGAGAAACTGCTCTGTGTTCTGTTAATTTATCTCACAGAGTTACATCTTTCCCTTCAAGAAGCCTTTCGCTAAGGCTGTTCTTGTTGAATTGGCAAAGTGATATTTGGAAGCCCATAGAGGGCTATGGTGAAAAAGGAAATATCTTCCGTTCACTCGAAAGAAGCTTTCTGAGAAACTGCTCTGTGTTCTGTTAATTCATCTCACAGAGTTACATCTTTACCTTCAGGAAGCCTTTCGTTAAGGATGTTCTTTTGGAATTGGCAAAGGGATATTTGAAAACCCAAAGAGGGCTATGGTGAAAAAGGAAATAACTTCCGTTCAAATCTGGAAAGAAGCTTTCTGAGAAACTTCTCTGTGTTCTGTTAATTCATCTCACAGAGTTACATCTCTCCCTTCAAGAAGCCTTTCTTTAAGGCTGTTCTTGTGGAATTGGCAAAGTGATATTTGGAAGTCCATAGAGGCCTATGGTGAAAAAGGAAATATCTTATGTTCAAAACTGTAAAGAACCTTTCTGAGAAACTGCTCTGTGTTCTGTTAATTCATCTCACAGGGTTTCATCTTTCCCTTCAAGAAGCCTTTCGTTAAGGCTGTTCTTGTGGAATTGGCAAAGGGATATTTGGAAGCCCATAGAGGGCTACGGTGAAAAAGGAAATATCTTCCGTTCAAAACCGGAAGAAGCTTTCTGAGAAACTGCTCTGTGTTCTGTTAATTTATCTCACAGAGTTACATCTTTCCCTTCAAGAAGCCTTTCGCTAAGGCTCTTCTTGTTGAAATGGCAAAGTGACATTTGGAAGCCCATAGAGGGCTATGGTGAAAAAGGAAATATCTTCCGTTCACTCGAAAGAAGCTTTCTGAGAAACTGCTCTGTGTTCTGTTAATTCATCTCACAGAGTTACATCTTTACCTTCAGGAAGCCTTTCGTTAAGGATGTTCTTTTGGAATTGGCAAAGGGATATTTGAAAACCCAAAGAGGGCTATGGTGAAAAAGGAAATAACTTCCGTTCAAAACTGGAAAGAAGCTTTCTGAGAAACTTCTCTGTGTTCTTTTAATTCGTCTCACAGAGTTACATCTTTCCCTTCAAGAAGCCTTTCGCTAAGGCTGTTCTTGTTGAATTGGATAGGGATACTTGGAAGTCCGTAGAGGGCTATTGTGAAAAAGGAAATACCTTCCATACAAAACTGGAAAGAAGCTTTCTGAGAAACTGCTCTGTGTTCTGTTAATTCATCTCACAGAGTTACATCTTTCGCTTCAAGAAGCCTTTCGCTAAGGCTGTTCTTGTGGAATTGGCAAAGGGATATTTGGAAGCCCATAGAGGGCTATGGTGAAAAAGGAAATATCTTCCGTTCAAAACTGGAAAGAAGCTTTCTGAGAAACTGCTCTGTGTTCTGTTAATTCATCTCACAGAGTTACATCTCTCCCTTCAAGAAGCCTTTCTTTAAGGCTGTTCTTGTGGAATTGGCAAAGTGATATTTGGAAGTCCATAGAGGCCTATGGTGAAAAAGGAAATATCTTATGTTCAAAACTGGAAAGAACCTTTCTGAGAACTGCTCTGTGTTCTGTTAATTCATCTCACAGACTTACATCTTTCCCTTCAAGAAGCCTTTCGCTAAGCCTGTTCTTGTGGAATTGGCAAAGGGATATTTGGAATCCCATAGAGGGCTATGGTGAAAAAGGAAATATCTTCCGTTCAAAACTGGAAAGAAGCTTTCTGAGAAAATGCTCTGTGTTCTGTTAATTCATCTCACAGAGTTACATCTTTCCCTTCAAGAAGCCTTTCGCTAAGTCTGTTCTTGTGGAATTGGCAAAGGGATATTTGGAAGCCCTTAGGGGGCTAGGTGAAAAAGGAAATATCTTCCGTTCATAACTGGAAAGAAGCTTTCTGAGAAACTGCTCTGTGTTCTGTTAATTCATCTGACAGAGTTACATCTTTCCCTTCAAGAAGCCTTTCGCTAAGGGTGTTCTTGTGGAATTGGCAAAGGGATATTTGAAAACCCAAAGAGGGCTATGGTGAAAAAGGAAATAACTTCCGTTCAAAACTGGAAAGAAGCTTTCTGAGAAACTTCTCTGTGTTCTGTTAATTCATCTCACAGAGTTACATCTTTCCCTTCAAGAAGCCTTTCGCTAAGGCTGTTCTTGTGGAATTGGAAAGGGATACTTGGAAGTCCGTAGAGGGCTATGGTGAAAAAGGAAGTATCTTCCGTACAAAACTGGAAAGAAGCTTTCCGAGAAACTGCTCTGTGTTCTGTTAATTCATCTGACAGAGTTACATCTTTCCCTTCAAGAAGCATTTCGCTAAGGCTGTTCTTGTGGAATTGGCAAAGGGATATTTGGAAGCCCATAGAGGGCTATGGTGAAAAAGGAATTATCTTCCGTTCAAAACTGGAAAGAAGCTTTCTGAGAAACTGCTCTGTGTTCTGTTAATTCATCTCACAGGGTTTCATCTTTCCCTTCAAGAAGCCTTTCGTTAAGGCTGTTCTTGTGGAATTGGCAAAGGGATATTTGGAAGCCCATAGAGGGCTATGGTGAAAAAGGAAATATCTTCCGTTCAAAACCGGAAGAAGCTTTCTGAGAAACTGCTCTGGGTTCTGTTAATTTATCTCACAGAGTTACATCTTTCCCTTCAAGAAGCCTTTCGCTAAGGCTGTTCTTGTTGAATTGGCAAAGTGATATTTGGAAGCCCATAGAGGGCTATGGTGAAAAAGGAAATATCTTCCGTTCACCTCGAAAGAAGCTTTCTGAGAAACTGCTCTGTGTTCTGTTAATTCATCTCACAGAGTTACATCTTTACCTTCAGGAAGCCTTTCGTTAAGGATGTTCTTTTGGAATTGGCAAAGGGATATTTGAAAACCCAAAGAGGGCTATGGTGAAAAAGGAAATAACTTCCGTTCAAAACTGGAAAGAAGCTTTCTGAGAAACTTCTCTGTGTTCTCTTAATTCATCTCACAGAGTTACATCTTTCCCTTCAAGAAGCCTTTCGCTAAGGCTGTTCTTGTGGAATTGGATAGGGATACTTGGAAGTCCGTAGAGGGTTATTGTGAAAAAGGAAATATCTTCCGTACAAAACTGGAAAGAACCTTTCTGAGAAACTGCTCTGTGTTCTGTTAATTCATCTCACAGAGTTACATCTTTCGCTTCAAGAAGCCTTTCGCTAAGGCTGTTCTTGTGGAATTGGCAAAGGGATATTTGGAAGCCCTTAGAGGGCTATGGTGAAAAAGGAAATATCTTCCGTTCAAAACTGGAAAGAAGCTTTCTGAGAAACTGCTCTGTGTTCTGTTAATTCATCTCACAGAGTTACATCTCTCCCTTCAAGAAGCCTTTCTTTAAGGCTGTTCTTGTGGAATTGGCAAAGTGATATTTGGAAGTCCATAGAGGCCTATGGTGAAAAAGGAAATATCTTATGTTCAAAACTTGAAAGAACCTTTCTGAGAAACTGCTCTGTGTTCTGTTAATTCATCTCACAGACTTACATCTTTCCCTTCAAGAAGCCTTTCGCTAAGCCTGTTCTTGTGGAATTGGCAAAGGGATATTTGGAAGCCCATAGAGGGCTATGGTGAAAAAGGAAATATCTTCCGTTCAAAACTGGAAAGGAGCTTTCTGAGAAAATGCTCTGTGTTCTGTTAATTAATCTCACAGGGTTTCATCTTTCCCTTCAAGAAGCCTTTCGTTAAGGCTGTTCTTGTGGAATTGGCAAAGGGATATTTGGAAGCCCTTAGGGGGCTACGGTGAAAAAGGAAATATCTTCCGTTCAAAACTGGAAAGAAGCTTTCTGAGAAACTGCTCTGTGTTCTGTTAATTCATCTGACAGAGTTACATCTTTCCCTTCAAGAAGCCTTTCGCTACGGGTGTTCTTGTGGAATTGGCAAAGGGATATTTGAAAACCCAAAGAAGGCTATGGTGAAAAAGGAAATAACTTCCGTTCAAAACTGGAAAGAAGCTTTCTGAGAAACTTCTCTGTGTTCTGTTAATTCATCTCACAGAGTTACATCTTTCCCTTCAAGAAGCCTTTCGCTAAGGCTGTTCTTGTGGAATTGGCAAAGGGATACTTGGAAGTCCGTAGAGGGCTATTGTGAAAAAGGAAATACCTTCCGTACAAAACTGGAAAGAAGCTTTCTGAGAAACTGCTCTGTGTTCTGTTAATTCATCTCACAGAGTTACATCTTTCGCTTCAAGAAGCCTTTCGCTAAGGCTGTTCTTGTGGAATTGGCAAAGGGATATTTGGAAGCCCTTAGAGGGCTACGGTGAAAAAGGAAATATCTTCCTTTCAAAACTGGAAAGAAGCTTTCTGAGAAACTGCTCTGTGTTCTGTTAATTCATCTCACAGAGTTACATCTCTCCCTTCAAGAAGCCTTTCTTTAAGGCTGTTCTTGTGGAATTGGCAAAGTGATATTTCGAAGTCCATAGAGGCCTATGGTGAAAAAGGAAATATCTTATGTTCAAAACTGGAAAGAACCTTTCTGAGAAACTGCTCTGTGTTCTGTTAATTCATCTCACAGACTTACATCTTTCCCTTCAAGAAGCCTTTCGCTAAGCCTGTTCTTGTGGAATTGGCAAAGGGATATTTGGAATCCCATAGAGGGCTATGGTGAAAAAGGAAATATCTTCCGTTCAAAACTGGAAAGAAGCTTTCTGAGAAAATGCTCTGTGTTCTGTTAATTCATCTCACAGAGTTACATCTTTCCCTTCAAGAAGCCTTTCGCTAAGTCTGTTCTTGTGGAATTGGCAAAGGGATATTTGGAAGCCCTTAGGGGGCTATGGTGAAAAAGGAAATAACTTCCGTTCAAAACTGGAAAGAAGCTTTCTGAGAAACTGCTCTGTGTTCTGTTAATTCATCTCACAGAGTTACATCTTTCCCTTCAAGAAGCCTTTCGCTAAGGGTGTTCTTGTGGAATTGGCAAAGGGATATTTGAAAACCCAAAGAGGGCTATGGTGAAAAAGGAAATAACTTCCGTTCAAAACTGGAAAGAAGCTTTCTGAGAAACTTCTCTGTGTTCTGTTAATTCATCTCACAGAGTTACATCTTTCCCTTCAAGAAGCCTTTCGCTAAGGCTGTTCTTGTGGAATTGGAAAGGGATACTTGGAAGTCCGTAGAGGGCTATGGTGAAAAAGGAAGTATCTTCCGTACAAAACTGGAAAGAAGCTTTCTGAGAAACTGCTCTGTGTTCTGTTAATTCATCTGACAGAGTTATATCTTTCCCTTCAAGAAGCATTTCGCTAAGGCTGTTCTTGTGGAATTGGCAAAGGGATATTTGGAAGCCCATAGAGGGCAATGGTGAAAAAGGAAATATCTTCCGTTCAAAACTGGAAAGAAGCTTTCTGAGAAACTGCTCTGTGTTCTGTTAATTCATCTCACAGAGTTACATCTTTCCCCTCAAGAAGCCTTTCGCTAAGTCTGTTCTTGTGGAATTGGCAAAGGGATATTTGGAAGCCCTTAGAGGGCTATGGTGAAAAAGGAAATATCTTCCGTTCAAAACTGGAAAGAAGCTTTCTGAGAAACTGCTCTGTGTTCTGTTAATTCATCTGACAGAGTTACATCTTTCCCTTCAAGAAGCCTTTCGCTAAGGGTGTTCTTGTGGAATTGGCAAAGGGATATTTGAAAACCCAAAGAAGGCTATGGTGAAAAAGGAAATAACTTCCGTTCAAAACTGGAAAGAAGCTTTCTGAGAAACTTCTCTGTGTTCTGTTAATTCATCTCACAGAGTTACATCTTTCCCTTCAAGAAGCCTTTCGCTAAGGCTGTTCTTGTGGAATTGGAAAGGGATACTTGGAAGTTCGTAGAGGGCTATGGTGAAAAAGGAAGTATCTTCCGTACAAAACTGGAAAGAAGCTTTCTGAGAAACTGCTCTGTGTTCTGTTAATTCATCTGACACAGTTACATCTTTCCCTTCAAGAAGCCTTTCGCTACGGCTGTTTTGTGGAATTGGCAAAGGGATATTTGGAAGCCCATAGAGGGCTATGGTGAAAAAGGAAATATCTTCCGTTCAAAACTGGAAAGAAGCTTTCTGAGAAACTGCTCTGTGTTCTGTTAATTCATCTCACAGACGTACATCTTTCCCTTCAAGAAGCCTTTCGCTACGGCTGTTGTTTTGGAATAGGCAAAGTGATATTTGGAAGCCCATAGAGGGCTATGGTGAAAAAGGAAATATCTTCCGTTCAAAACTGGAAAGAAGCTTTCTGAGAAACTGCTCTGTGTTCTGTTTATTCATCTCACAGAGTTACATCTCTCCCTTCAAGAAGCCTTTCGCTAAGGCTGTTCTTGTGGAATTGGCAAAGGGATATTTGGAAGTCCATAGAGGCCTATGGTGAAAAAGGAAATATCATGAGTTCAAAACTGGAAAGAAGCTTTCTGAGAAAGTGCTCTGTGTTCTGTTAATTCATCTCACAGAGTTACATCTTTCCCCTCAAGAAGCCTTTCGCTATGGCTGTTATTGTAGAATTGGTAAAGGGATATTTGGAAGCCCGTAGAGGGCTATGGTGAAAAAGGAAATATCCTCCGTTCAAAACTGGAAAGAAGCTTTCTGAGAAACTGCTCTGTGTTCTGTTAATTCATGTCACAGAGTTACATCTTTCCCTTCAAGAAGCCTTTCACTAAGGGTGTTCTTGTGGAATTGGCAAAGGGATATTTGGAAGCCCATAGAGGGCTATGGTGAAAAAGGAATTATCTTCCGTTCAAAACTGGAAAGAAGCTTTCTGAGAAACTGCTCTGTGTTCTGTTAATTTATCTCACAGGGTTTCATCTTTCCCTTTAAGAAGCCTTTCGCTAAGCCTGTTCTTGTGGAATTGGCAAAGGGATATTTGGAAGCCCATAGAGGGCTATGGTGAAAAAGGAAATATCTTCCGTTCAAAACTGGAAAGAAGCTTTCTGTGAAAATGCTCTGTGTTCTGTTAATTCATCGCACCGAGTTACATCTTTCCCTTCAAGAAGCCTTTCGCTATGGCTGTTATTGTGGAATTGGCAAAGGGATATTTGGAAGCCCATAGAGGGCTATGGTGAAAAAGGAAATATCTTCCGTTCAAAACCGGAAGAAGCTTTCTGAGAAACTGCTCTGTGTTCTGTTAATTCATCTCACAGAGTTAAATCTTTACCTTCAGGAAGCCTTTCGTTAAGGATGTTCTTTTGGAATTGGCAAAGGGATATTTGAAAACCCAAAGAGGGCTATGGTGAAAAAGGAAATAACTTCCGTTCAAAACTGGAAAGAAGCTTTCTGAGAAACTTCTCTGTGTTCTGTTAATTCATCTCACAGAGTTACATCTTTCCCTTCAAGAAGCCTTTCGCTAAGGCTGTTCTTGTGGAATTGGATTGGGATACTTGGAAGTCCGTAGAGGGCTATTGAGAAAAAGGAAATATCTTCCGTACAAAACTGGAAAGAAGCTTTCTGAGAAACTGCTCTGTGTTCTGTTAATTCATCTCACAGAGTTACATCTTTCGCTTCAAGAAGCCTTTCGCTAAGGCTGTTCTTGTGGAATTGGCAAAGGGATATTTGGAAGCCTTTAGAGGGCTATGGTGAAAAAGGAAATATCTTCCGTTCAAAACTGGAAAGAAGCTTTCTGAGAAACTGCTCTGTGTTCTGTTAATTCATCTCACAGAGTTACATCTCTCCCTTCAAGAATCCTTTCTTTAAGGCTGTTCTTGTGGAATTGGCAAAGTGATATTTGGAAGTCCATAGAGGCCTATGGTGAAAAAGGAAATATCTTATGTTCAAAACTGGAAAGAACCTTTCTGAGAAACTGCTCTGTGTTCTGTTAATTCATCTCACAGACTTACATCTTTCCCTTCAAGAAGCCTTTCGCTAAGCCTGTTCTTGTGGAATTGGCAAAGGGATATTTGGAATCCCATAGAGGGCTATGGTGAAAAAGGAAATATCTTCCGTTCAAAACTGGAAAGGAGCTTTCTGAGAAAATGCTCTGTGTTCTGTTAATTCATCTCACAGAGTTACATCTTTCCCTTCATGAAGCCTTTCGCTAAGTCTGTTCTTGTGGAATTGGCAAAGGGATATTTGGAAGCCCTTAGGGGGCTATGGTGAAAAAGGAAATATCTTCCGTTCAAAACTGGAAAGAAGCTTTCTGAGAAACTGCTCTGTGTTCTGTTAATTCATCTGACAGAGTTACGTCTTTCCCTTCAAGAAGCCTTTCGCTAAGGGTGTTCTTGTGGAATTGGCAAAGGGATATTTGAAAACCCAAAGAGGGCTATGGTGAAAAAGGAAATATCTTCCGTTCAAAACTGGAAAGAAGCTTTCTGAGAAACTTCTCTGTGTTCTGTTAATTCATCTCACAGAGTTACATCTTTCCCTTCAAGAAGCCTTTCTCTAAGGCTGTTCTTGTGGAATTGGAAAGGGATACTTGGAAGTCCGTAGAGGCCTATGGTGAAAAAGGAAGTATCTTCCGTACAAAACTGGAAAGAAGCTTTCTGAGAAACTGCTCTGTGTTCTGTTAATTCATCTGACAGAGTTACATCTTTCCCTTCAGGAAGCATTTCGCTAAGGCTGTTCTTGTGGAATTGGCAAAGGGATATTTGGAAGCCCATAGAGGGCAATGGTGAAAAAGGAAATATCTTCCGTTCAAAACTGGAAAGAAGCTTTCTGAGAAACTGCTCTGTGTTCTGTTAATTCATCTCACAGAGTTACATCTTTCCCTTCAAGAAGCCTTTCGCTAAGCCTGTTCTTGTGGAATTGGCAAAGGGATATTTGGAAGCCCATAGAGGGCTATGGTGAAAAAGGAAATATCTTACGTTCAAAACCGGAAGAAGCTTTCTGAGAAACTGCTCTGTGTTCTGTTAATTTATCTCACAGAGTTACATCTTTCCCTTCAAGAAGCGTTTCGCTAAGGCTGTTCTTGTTGAATTGGCAAAGTGATATTTGGAAGACCATAGAGGGCTATGGTGAAAAAGGAAATATCTTCCGTTCACTCGAAAGAAGCTTTCTGAGAAACTGCTCTGTGTTCTGTTAATTCATCTCACAGACTTACATCTTTCCCTTCAAGAAGCCTTTCGCTACGGCTGTTCTTGTGGAATTGGCAAAGTGATATTTGGAAGCCCATAGATGGCTAGGGTGAAAAAGTAAATATCTTCCGTTCAAAACTGGAAAGAAGCTTCCTGAGAAACTGCTCTGTGTTCTGTTAATTCATCTCCCAGGGTTATATCTTTCCCTTCAAGAAGCCTTTCGCTAAGGCTGTTCTTGTGGAATTGGCACAGGGATATTTGGAAGCCCAGATAGGGCTATGGTGAAAAAGGAAATATCTTCCGTTGAAAACTGGAAAGAAGCTTTCTGAGAAACTGCTCTGTGTTCTCTTAATTCATCTCACAGAGTTACATCTTTCCCCTCAAGAAGCCTTTCCCTATGGCTGTTATTGTAGAATTGGCAAAGGGATATTTGGAAGCCCGTAGAGGGCTATGGTGAAAAAGGAAATATCCTCCGTTCAAAACTGGAACGAAGCTTTCTGAGAAACTGCTCTGTGTTCTGTTAATTCATGTCACAGAGTTACATCTTTCCCTTCAAGAAGCCTTTCACTAAGGGTGTTCTTGTGGAATTGGCAAAGGGATATTTGGAAGCCCAAAGAGGGCTATGTCGAAAAAGGAAATAACTTCCGTTCAAAAATGGAAAGAAGCTTTCTGAGAAAATGCTCTGTGTTCTGTTAATTCATCTCACAGAGTTACATCTTTCCCTTCAAGAAGCCTTTCGCTAAGGCTGTTCTTCTGGAAATGGCAAAGGGATATTTGGAAGCCCATAGAGGGCTATGGTGAAAAACGAAATATCTTCCGTTCAAAACTGGAAAGAAGCTTTCTGAGAAACTGCTCTGTGTTCTGTTAATTCATCTCACAGAGTTACAACTTTCCCTTCAAGAAGCCTTTCGCTAAGGCTGTTCTTGTGGAATTGGCAAAGGGATATTTGGAACCCATAGAGGGCTATGGTGAAACAGGAAATATCTTCCGTTCAAAACTGGAAAGAAGCTTTCTGAGAAACTGCTCTGTGTTCTGTTAATTCATCTCACAGAGGTTCATCTTTCCCTTCAAGAAGCCTTTCGCTACGGCTGTTATTGTGGAATTGGCAAAGGGATATTTGGAAGCCCATAGAGGGCTATGGTGAAAAAGGAAATATCTTCCGTTCAAAACTGGAAAGAAGCTTTCTGAGAAACTGCTCTGTGTTCTGTTAATTCATCTCACAGACTTACATCTTTCCCTTCAAGAAGCCTTTCGCTACGGCTGTTCTTGTGGAATAGGCAAAGTGATATTTGGAAGCCCATAGAGGGCTATGGTGAAAAAGGAAATATCTTCCGTTCAAAACTTTAAAGAAGCTTTCTGAGAAACTGCTCTGTGTTCTGTTTATTCATCTCACAGAGTTACATCTCTCCCTTCAAGAAGCCTTTCGCTAAGGCTGTTCTTGTGGAATTGGCAAAGGGATATTTGGAAGTCCATACAGGCCTATGGTTAAAAAGGAAATATCTTCCGTTCAAAACTGGAAAGAAGCTTTCTGAGAAACTGCTCTGTGTTCTGTTAATTCATGTCAGAGATTTACATCTTTCCCTTCAAGAAGCCTTTGGCTAAGGCTGTTCTTGTGGAATTGGCATAGGGATATTTGGAAGCCCATAGAGGGCTATGGTGAAAAAGGAAATATCTTCCGTTCAAAACTGGAAAGAAGCTTTCTGAGAAACTGCTCTGTGTTCTGTTTATTCATCTCACAGAGTTACATCTCTCCCTTCAAGAAGCCTTTCGCTAAGGCTGTTCTTGTGGAATTGGCAAAGGGATATTTGGAAGTCCATACAGGCCTATGGTGAAAAAGGAAATATCATGTGTTCAAAACTGGAAAGAAGCTTTCTGAGAAAGTGCTCTGTGTTCTGTTAATTCATCTCACAGAGTTACATCTTTCCCCTCAAGAAGCCTTTCGCTATGGCTGTTATTGTAGAATTGGCAAAGGGATATTTGGAAGCCCGTAGAGGGCTATGGTGAAAAAGGAAATATCCTCCGTTCAAAACTGGAAAGAAGCTTTCTGAGAAACTGCTCTGTGTTCTGTTAATTCATGTCACAGAGTTACATCTTTCCCTTCAAGAAGCCTTTCACTAAGGGTGTTCTTGTGGAATTGGCAAAGGGATATTTGGAAGCCCATAGAGGGCTATGGTGAAAAAGGAAATATCTTCCGTTCACTCGAAAGAAGTTTTCTGAGAAACTGCTCTGTGTTCTGTTAATTCATCTCACAGAGTTACATCTTTACCTTCAGGAAGCCTTTCGTTAAGGATGTTCTTTTGGAATTGGCAAAGGGATATTTGAAAACCCAAAGAGGGCTATGGTGAGAAAGGAAATAACTTCCGTTCAAAACTGGAAAGAAGCTTTCTGAGAAACTTCTCTGTGTTCTGTTAATTCATCTCACAGAGTTACATCTTTCCCTTCAAGAAGCCTTTCGCTAAGGCTGTTCTTGTGGAATTGGATTGGGATACTTGGAAGTCCGTAGAGGGCTATTGTGAAAAAGGAAATATCTTCCGTACAAAACTGGAAAGAAGCTTTCTGAGAAACTGCTCTGTGTTCTGTTAATTCATCTCACAGAGTTACATCTTTCGCTTCAAGAAGCCTTTCGCTAAGGTTGTTCTTGTGGAATTGGCAAAGGGATATTTGGAAGCCCTTAGAGGGCTATGGTGAAAAAGGAAATATCTTCCGTTCAAAACTGGAAAGAAGCTTTCTGAGAAACTGCTCTGTGTTCTGTTAATTCATCTCACAGCGTTACATCTCTCCCTTCAAGAAGCCTTTCTTTAAGGCTGTTCTTGTGGAATTGGCAAAGTGATATTTGGAAGTCCATAGAGGCCTATGGTGAAAAAGGAAATATCTTATGTTCAAAACTGGAAAGAACCTTTCTGAGAAACTGCTCTGTGTTCTGTTAATTCATCTCACAGACTTACATCTTTCCCTTCAAGAAGCCTTTCGCTAAGCCTGTTCTTGTGGAAATGGCAAAGGGATATTTGGAAGCCCATAGAGGGCTATGGTGAAAAAGGAAATATCTTCAGTTCAAAACTGGAAAGGAGCTTTCTGAGAAAATGCTCTGTGTTCTGTTAATTCATCTCACAGAGTTACATCTTTCCCTTCAAGAAGCCTTTCGCTAAGTCTGTTCTTGTGGAATTGGCAAAGGGATATTTGGAAGCCCTTAGGGGGCTATGGTGAAAAAGGAAATATCTTCCGTTCAAAACTGGAAACAAGCTTTCTGAGAAACTGCTCTGTGTTCTGTTAATTCATCTCACAGAGTTACATCTTTCCCTTCAAGAAGCCTTTCGCTAAGGGTGTTCTTGTGGAATTGGCAAAGGGATATTGGAAAACCCAAAGAGGGCTATGGTGAAAAAGGAAATAACTTCCGTTCAAAACTGGAAAGAAGCTTTCTGAGAAACTTCTCTGTGTTCTGTTAATTCATCTGACAGAGTTACATCTTTCCCTTCAAGAAGCCTTTCGCTAAGGCTGTTCTTGTGGAATTGGAAAGGGATACTTGGAACCCCATAGAGGGCAATGGTGAAAAAGGATTTATCTTCCGTTCAAAACTGGAAAGAAGCTTTCTGAGAAACTGCTCTGTGTTCTGTTAATTCATCTCACGGAGTTACATCTTTCCCTTCAAGAAGCCTTTCGCTAAGGCTGTTCTTGGGGAATTGGCAAAGGGATATTTGGAAGCCCATAGAGGGCTATGGTGAAAAAGGAAATACCTTCCGTTCAAAATTGGAAAGAAGCTTTCTGAGAAACTGCTCTGTGTTCTGTTAATTCATCTCACAGAGTTACATCTTTCCCCTCAAGAAGCCTTTCGCTATGGCTGTTATTGTGGAATTGGCAAAGGGATATTTGGAAGCCCGTAGAGGGCTATGGTGAAAAAGGAATTATCTTCCGTTCAAAACTGGAAAGAAGCTTTCTGAGAAACTGCTCTGTGTTCTGTTAATTCATTTCACAGGGTTTCATCTTTCAATTCAGGAAGCCTTTCGTTAAGGCTGTTCTTGTGGAATTGGCAACGGGATATTTGGAAGCCCATAGAGGGCTATGGTGAAAAAGGAAATATCTTCCGTTCAAAACCGGAAGAAGCTTTCTGAGAAACTGCTCTGTGTTCTGTTAATTTATCTCACAGAGTTACATCTTTCCCTTCAAGAAGCCTTTCGCAAAGGCTGTTCTTGTTGAATTGGCAAAGTGATATTTGGAAGCCCATAGAGGGCTATGGTGAAAAAGGAAATATCTTCCGTTCACTCGAAAGAAGCTTTCTGAGAAACTGCTCTGTGTTCTGTTAATTCATCTCACCGAGTTACATCTTTACCTTCAGGAAGCCTTTCGTTAAGGATGTTCTTTTGGAATTGGCAAAGGGATATTTGAAAACCCAAAGAGGGCTATGGTGAAAAAGGAAATAACTTCCGTTCAGAACTGGAAAGAAGCTTTCTGAGAAACATCTCGGTGTTCTGTTAATTCACCTCACAGAGTTACATCTTTCCCTTCAAGACGCCTTTCGCTAAGGCTGTTCTTGTGGAATTGGATAGGGATACTTGGAAGTCCGTAGAGGGCTATTGTGAAAAAGGAAACATCTTCCGTACAAAACTGGAAAGAAGCTATCTGAGAAACTGCTCTGTGTTCTGTTAATTCATCTCACAGAGTTACATCTTTCGCTTCAAGAAGCCTTTCGCTAAGGCTGTTCTTGTGGAATTGGCAAAGGGATATTTGGAAGCCCTTAGAGGGCTATGGTGAAAAAGGAAATATCTTCAGTTCAAAACTGGAAAGAAGCTTTCTGAGAAACTGCTCTGTGTTCTGTTAATTCATCTCCCAGGGTTACATCTTTCCCTTCAAGAAGCCTTTCGCTAAGGCTGTTCTTGTGTTATTGGCAAAGGGATATTTGGAAGCCCATAGAGGGCTATGGTGAAAAAGGAAATATCTTCCGTTCAAAACTGGAAACAAGCTTTCTGAGAAACTGCTCTGTGTTCTGTTAATTCATCTCACAGAGTTACATCTTTCCCTTCAAGAAGCCTTTCGCTAAGGCTGTTCTTGTGGAATTGGCAAAATGATATTTGGAAGCCCGTAGAGGGCTATGGTGAAAAAGGAATTATCTTCCGTTCAAAACTGGAAAGAAGCTTTCTGAGAAACTGCTCTGTGTTCTGTTAATTCATCTCACAGGGTTTCATCTTTCCCTTCAAGAAGCCTTTCGTTAAGGCTGTTCTTGTGGAATTGGCAAAGTGATATTTGGAAGCCCATAGAGGGCTATGTTGAAAAAGGAAATATCTTCCGTTCACTCGAAAGAAGCTTTCTGAGAAACTGCTCTGTGTTCTGTTAATTCATCTCACAGAGTTACATCTTTACCTTCAGGAAGCCTTTCGTTAAGGATGTTCTTTTGGAATTGGCAAAGGGATATTTGAAAACCCAAAGAGGGCTATGGTGAAAAAGGAAATAACTTCCGTTCAAAACTGGAAAGAAGCTTTCTGAGAAACTTCTCTGTGTTCTGTTAATTCATCTCACAGAGTTACATCTTTCCCTTCAAGAAGCCTTTCGCTAAGGCTGTTCTTGTGGAATTGGCAAAGGGATATTTGGAAGCCCATAGAGGGCTATGGTGAAAAAGGAAATATCTTCCGTTCAAAACTGGAAAGAAGCTTTCTGAGAATCTGCTCTGTGTTCTGTTAATTCATCTCACAGAGTTACATCTCTCCCTTCAAGAAGCCTTTCTTTAAGGCTGTTCTTGTGGAATTGGCAAAGTGATATTTGGAAGTCCATAGAGGCCTATGGTGAAAAAGGAAATATCTTATGTTCAAAACTGGAAATAACCTTTCTGAGAAACTGCTCTGTGTTCTGTTAATTCATCTCACAGACTTACATCTTTCCCTTCAAGAAGCCTTTCGCTAAGCCTGTTCTTGTGGAATTGGCAAAGGGATATTTGGAATCCCATAGAGGGCTATGGTGAAAAAGGAAATATCTTCCGTTCAAAACTGGAAAGAAGCTTTCTGAGAAAATGCTCTGTGTTCTGTTAATTCATCTCACGGAGTTACATCTTTCCCTTCAAGAAGCCTTTCGCTAAGTCTGTTCTTGTGGAATTGGCAAAGGGATATTTGGAAGCCCTTAGGGGGCTATGGTGAAAAAGGAAATATCTTCCGTTCAAAACTGGAAAGAAGCTTTCTGAGAAACTGCTCTGTGTTCTGTTAATTCATCTGACAGAGTTACATCTTTCCCTTCAAGAAGCCTTTCGCTAAGGGTGTTCTTGTGGAATTGGCAAAGGGATATTTGAAAACCCAAAGAGGGCTATGGTGAAAAAGGAAATAACTTCCGTTCAAAACTGGAAAGAAGCTTTCTGAGAAACTTCTCTGTGTTCTGTTAATTCATCTCACAGAGTTACATCTTTCCCTTCAAGAAGCCTTTCTCTATGGCTGTTCTTGTGGAATTGGAAAGGGATACTTGGAAGTCCGTAGAGGCCTATGGTGAAAAAGGAAGTCTCTTCCGTACAAAACTGGAAAGAAGCTTTCTGAGAAACTGCTCTGTGTTCTGTTAATTCATCTGACAGAGTTACATCTTTCCCTTCAAGAAGCATTTCGCTAAGGCTGTTCTTGTGGAATTGGCAAAGGGATATTTGGAAGCCCATAGAGGGCAATGGTGAAAAAGGAAATATCTTCCGTTCAAAACTGGAAAGAAGCTTTCTGAGAAACTGCTCTGTGTTCTGTTAATTCATCTCACAGAGTTACATCTTTCCCTTCAAGAAGCCTTTCGCTAAGGCTGTTCTTGTGGAATTGGCAAAGGGATATTTGGAAGCCCATAGAGGGCTATGGTGAAAAATGAAATACCTTCCGTTCAAAATTGGAAAGAAGCTTTCTGAGAAACTGCTCTGTGTTCTGTTAATTCATCTCACAGAGTTACATCTTTCCCCTCAAGAAGCCTTTCGCTATGGCTGTTATTGTGGAATTGGCAAAGGGATATTTGGAAGCCCGTAGAGGGCTATGGTGAAAAAGGAATTATCTTCCGTTCAAAACTGGAAAGAAGCTTTCTGAGAAACTGCTCTGTGTTCTGTTAATTCATCTCACAGGGTTTCATCTTTCCCTTCAAGAAGCCTTTCGTTAAGGCTGTTATTGTGGAATTGGCAAAGGGATATTTGGAAGCCCATAGAGGGCTATGGTGAAAAAGGAAATATCTTCCGTTCAAAACCGGAAGAAGCTTTCTGAGAAACTGCTCTGTGTTCTGTTAATTTATCTCACAGAGTTACATCTTTCCCTTCAAGAAGCCTTTCGCTAAGGCTGTTCTTGTTGAATTGGCAAAGTGACATTTGGAAGCCCATAGAGGGCTATGGTGAAAAAGGAAATATCTTCCGTTCACTCGAAAGAAGCTTTCTGAGAAACTGCTCTGTGTTCTGTTAATTCATCTCACAGACTTACATCTTTCCCTTCAAGAAGCCTTTCGCTACGGCTGTTCTTGTGGAATTGGCAAAGTGATATTTGGAAGCCCATAGATGGCTAGGGTGAAAAAGTAAATATCTTCCGTTCAAAATTGGAAAGAAGCTTCCTGAGAAACTGCTCTGTGTTCTGTTAATTCATCTCCCAGGGTTATATCTTTCCCTTCAAGAAGCCTTTCGCTAAGGCTGTTCTTGTGGAATTGGCAAAGGGATATTTGGAATCCCATAGAGGGCTATGGTGAAAAAGGAAATATCTTCCGTTGAAAACTGGAAAGAAGCTTTCTGAGAAACTGCTCTGTGTTCTGTTAACTCATCTCTCAGAGTTACATCGTTCCCGTCAAGAAGCCTTTCGCTAAGGCTGTTGTTGTGGAGTTGGCAAAGGGATATTTGGAAGCCCATAGAGGGCTATGGTGAAAAAGGAAATATCTTCCGTTCAAAACTGGAAAGAAGCATGCTGAGAAATTGCTCTGTGTTCTGTTAATTCATCTCACAGAGTTACAACTTTCCCTTCAAGAAGCCTTTCGCTAAGGCTGTTCTTGTGGAATTGGCAAAGGGATATTTGGAAGCCCATAGAGGGCTATGGTGAAACAGGAAATATCTTCCGTTCAAAACTGGAAAGAAGCTTTCTGAGAAACTGCTCTGTGTTCTGTTAATTCATCTCACAGAGGTTCATCTTTCCCTTCAAGAAGCCTTTCGCTACGGCTGTTCTTGTGGAATTGGCAAAGGGATATTTGGAAGCCCATAGAGGGCTATGGTGAAAAAGGAAATATCTTCCGTTCAAAACTGGAAAGAAGCTTTCTGAGAAAATGCTCTGTGTTCTGTTAATTCATCTCACAGACTTACATCTTTCCCTTCAAGAAGCCTTTCGCTACGGCTGTTCTTGTGGAATAGGCAAAGTGATATTTGGAAGCCCATAGAGGGCTATGGTGAAAAAGGAAATATCTTCCGTTCAAAACTGGAAAGAAGCTTTCTGAGAAACTGCTCTGTGTTCTGTTTATTCATCTCACAGACTTACATCTCTCCCTTCAAGAAGCCTTTCGCTAAGGCTGTTCTTGTGGAATTGGCAAAGGGATATTTGGAAGTCCATACAGGCCTATGGTGAAAAAGGAAATATCTTCCGTTCAAAACTGGAAAGAAGCTTTCTGAGAAACTGCTCTGTGTTCTGTTAATTCATGTCAGAGATTTACATCTTTCCCTTCAAGAAGCCTTTGGCTAAGGCTGTTCTTGTGGAATTGGCATAGGGATATTTGGAAGCCCATAGAGGGCTATGGTGAAAATGCAAATATCTTCCGTTCAAAACTGGAAAGAAGCTTTCTGAGAAACTGCTCTGTGTTCTGTTTATTCATCTCACAGAGTTACATCTCTCCCTTCAAGAAGCCTTTCGCTAAGGCTGTTCTTGTGGAATTGGCAAAGGGATATTTGGAAGTCCATACAGGCCTATGGTGAAAAAGGAAATATCATGAGTTCAAAACTGGAAAGAAGCTTTCTGAGAAAGTGCTCTGTGTTCTGTTAATTCATCTCACAGAGTTACATCTTTCCCCTCAAGAAGCCTTTCGCTATGGCTGTTATTGTAGAATTGGCAAAGGGATATTTGGAAGCCCGTAGAGGGCTATGGTGAAAAAGGAAATATCCTCCGTTCAAAACTGGAAAGAAGCTTTCTGAGAAACTGCTCTGTGTTCTGTTAATTCATGTCACAGAGTTACATCTTTCCCTTCAAGAAGCCTTTCACTAAGGGTGTTCTTGTGGAATTGGCAAAGGGATATTTGGAAGCCCAAAGAGGGCTATGTTGAAAAAGGAAATAACTTCCGTTCAAAACTGGAAAGAAGCTTTCTGAGAAACTGCTCTGTGTTCTGTTAATTCATCTCACAGAGTTACATCTTTCCCTTCAAGAAGCCTTTCGCTAAGGCTGTTCTTCTGGAATTGGCAAAGGGATATTTGGAAGCCCATAGAGGTCTATGGTGAAAAAGGAAATATCTTCCGTTCAAAACTGGAAAGAAGCTTTCTGAGAAACTGCTCTGTGTTCTGTTAATTCATCTCACAGAGTTACATCTTTCCCTTCAAGAAGCCTTTCGCTAAGGCTGTTCTTGTGGAATTGGCAAAGGGATATTTGGAAGCCCATAGAGGGCTATGGTGAAAAAGGAAATATCTTCCGTTCAAAACTGGAAAGAAGCTTTCTGACAAACTGCTCTGTGTTCTGTTAATTCATCTCACAGACTTACATCTTTCCCTTCAAGAAGCCTTTCGCTAAGACTGTTGTTGTGGAGTTGGCAAAGGGATATTTCGAAGCCCTGAGAGGGCTATGGTGAAAAAGGAAATATCTTCCGTTCAAAACTGGAAAGAAGCTTTCTGAGAAACTGCTCTGTGTTCTGTTAATTCATCTCACAGTGTTACATCTTTCCCTTCAAGAAGCCTTTCGCTACGGCTGTTCTTGTGGAATTGGCAAAGTGATATTTGGAAGCCCATAGAGGGCTATCGTGAAAAAGGAAATATCTTCCGTTCAAAACGGGAAAGAAGCTTTCTGAGAAACTGCTCGGTGTTCTGTTAATTCATCTCAAAGGGTTACATCTTTCCCTTCAAGAAGCCTTTCGCTAAGGCTGTTCTTGTGGAATTGGCAAAGGGATATTTGGAAGCCCATAGAGGGCTATGGTGAAAAAGGAAATATCTTCCGTTCAAAACCGGAAGAAGCTTTCTGAGAAACTGCTCTGTGTTCTGTTAATTTATCTCACAGAGTTACATCTTTCCCTTCAAGAAGCCTTTCGCTAAGGCTGTTCTTGTTGAATTGGCAAAGTGATATTTGGAAGCCCATAGAGGGCTATGGTGAAAAAGGAAATATCTTCCGTTCACTCGAAAGAAGCTTTCTGAGAAACTGCTCTGTGTTCTGTTAATTCATCTCACAGAGTTACATCTTTACCTTCAGGAAGCCTTTCGTTAAGGATGTTCTTTTGGAATTGGCAAAGGGATATTTGAAAACCCAAAGAGGGCTATGGTGAAAAAGGAAATAACTTCCGTTCAAATCTGGAAAGAAGCTTTCTGAGAAACTTCTCTGTGTTCTGTTAATTCATCTCACAGAGTTACATCTCTCCCTTCAAGAAGCCTTTCTTTAAGGCTGTTCTTGTGGAATTGGCAAAGTGATATTTGGAAGTCCATAGAGGCCTATGGTGAAAAAGGAAATATCTTATGTTCAAAACTGTAAAGAACCTTTCTGAGAAACTGCTCTGTGTTCTGTTAATTCATCTCACAGGGTTTCATCTTTCCCTTCAAGAAGCCTTTCGTTAAGGCTGTTCTTGTGGAATTGGCAAAGGGATATTTGGAAGCCCATAGAGGGCTACGGTGAAAAAGGAAATAACTTCCGTTCAAAACTGGAAAGAAGCTTTCTGAGAAACTTCTCTGTGTTCTTTTAATTCGTCTCACAGAGTTACATCTTTCCCTTCAAGAAGCCTTTCGCTAAGGCTGTTCTTGTTGAATTGGATAGGGATACTTGGAAGTCCGTAGAGGGCTATTGTGAAAAAGGAAATACCTTCCATACAAAACTGGAAAGAAGCTTTCTGAGAAACTGCTCTGTGTTCTGTTAATTCATCTGACAGAGTTACATCTTTCCCTTCAAGAAGCCTTTCGCTACGGGTGTTCTTGTGGAATTGGCAAAGGGATATTTGAAAACCCAAAGAAGGCTATGGTGAAAAAGGAAATAACTTCCGTTCAAAACTGGAAAGAAGCTTTCTGAGAAACTTCTCTGTGTTCTGTTAATTCATCTCACAGAGTTACATCTTTCCCTTCAAGAAGCCTTTCGCTAAGGCTGTTCTTGTGGAATTGGCAAAGGGATACTTGGAAGTCCGTAGAGGGCTATTGTGAAAAAGGAAATACCTTCCGTACAAAACTGGAAAGAAGCTTTCTGAGAAACTGCTCTGTGTTCTGTTAATTCATCTCACAGAGTTACATCTTTCGCTTCAAGAAGCCTTTCGCTAAGGCTGTTCTTGTGGAATTGGCAAAGGGATATTTGGGAGCCCTTAGAGGGCTATGGTGAAAAAGGAAATATCTTCCGTTCAAAACTGGAAAGAAGCTTTCTGAGAAACTGCTCTGTGTTCTGTTAATTCATCTCACAGAGTTACATCTCTCCCTTCAAGAAGCCTTTCTTTAAGGCTGTTCTTGTGGAATTGGCAAAGTGATATTTCGAAGTCCATAGAGGCCTATGGTGAAAAAGGAAATATCTTATGTTCAAAACTGGAAAGAACCTTTCTGAGAAACTGCTCTGTGTTCTGTTAATTCATCTCACAGACTTACATCTTTCCCTTCAAGAAGCCTTTCGCTAAGCCTGTTCTTGTGGAATTGGCAAAGGGATATTTGGAATCCCATAGAGGGCTATGGTGAAAAAGGAAATATCTTCCGTTCAAAACTGGAAAGAAGCTTTCTGAGAAAATGCTCTGTGTTCTGTTAATTCATCTCACAGAGTTACATCTTTCCCTTCAAGAAGCCTTTCGCTAAGTCTGTTCTTGTGGAATTGGCAAAGGGATATTTGGAAGCCCTTAGGGGGCTATGGTGAAAAAGGAAATAACTTCCGTTCAAAACTGGAAAGAAGCTTTCTGAGAAACTGCTCTGTGTTCTGTTAATTCATCTCACAGAGTTACATCTTTCCCTTCAAGAAGCCTTTCGCTAAGGGTGTTCTTGTGGAATTGGCAAAGGGATATTTGAAAACCCAAAGAGGGCTATGGTGAAAAAGGAAATAACTTCCGTTCAAAACTGGAAAGAAGCTTTCTGAGAAACTTCTCTGTGTTCTGTTAATTCATCTCACAGAGTTACATCTTTCCCTTCAAGAAGCCTTTCGCTAAGGCTGTTCTTGTGGAATTGGAAAGGGATACTTGGAAGTCCGTAGAGGGCTATGGTGAAAAAGGAAGTATCTTCCGTACAAAACTGGAAAGAAGCTTTCTGAGAAACTGCTCTGTGTTCTGTTAATTCATCTGACAGAGTTATATCTTTCCCTTCAAGAAGCATTTCGCTAAGGCTGTTCTTGTGGAATTGGCAAAGGGATATTTGGAAGCCCATAGAGGGCAATGGTGAAAAAGGAAATATCTTCCGTTCAAAACTGGAAAGAAGCTTTCTGAGAAACTGCTCTGTGTTCTGTTAATTCATCTCACAGAGTTACATCTTTCCCCTCAAGAAGCCTTTCGCTAAGTCTGTTCTTGTGGAATTGGCAAAGGGATATTTGGAAGCCCTTAGAGGGCTATGGTGAAAAAGGAAATATCTTCCGTTCAAAACTGGAAAGAAGCTTTCTGAGAAACTGCTCTGTGTTCTGTTAATTCATCTGACAGAGTTACATCTTTCCCTTCAAGAAGCCTTTCGCTAAGGGTGTTCTTGTGGAATTGGCAAAGGGATATTTGAAAACCCAAAGAAGGCTATGGTGAAAAAGGAAATAACTTCCGTTCAAAACTGGAAAGAAGCTTTCTGAGAAACTTCTCTGTGTTCTGTTAATTCATCTCACAGAGTTACATCTTTCCCTTCAAGAAGCCTTTCGCTAAGGCTGTTTTGTGGAATTGGCAAAGGGATATTTGGAAGCCCATAGAGGGCTATGGTGAAAAAGGAAATATCTTCCGTTCAAAACTGGAAAGAAGCTTTCTGAGAAACTGCTCTGTGTTCTGTTAATTCATCTCACAGACGTACATCTTTCCCTTCAAGAAGCCTTTCGCTACGGCTGTTGTTTTGGAATAGGCAAAGTGATATTTGGAAGCCCATAGAGGGCTATGGTGAAAAAGGAAATATCTTCCGTTCAAAACTGGAAAGAAGCTTTCTGAGAAACTGCTCTGTGTTCTGTTTATTCATCTCACAGAGTTACATCTCTCCCTTCAAGAAGCCTTTCGCTAAGGCTGTTCTTGTGGAATTGGCAAAGGGATATTTGGAAGTCCATAGAGGCCTATGGTGAAAAAGGAAATATCATGAGTTCAAAACTGGAAAGAAGCTTTCTGAGAAAGTGCTCTGTGTTCTGTTAATTCATCTCACAGAGTTACATCTTTCCCCTCAAGAAGCCTTTCGCTATGGCTGTTATTGTAGAATTGGTAAAGGGATATTTGGAAGCCCGTAGAGGGCTATGGTGAAAAAGGAAATATCCTCCGTTCAAAACTGGAAAGAAGCTTTCTGAGAAACTGCTCTGTGTTCTGTTAATTCATGTCACAGAGTTACATCTTTCCCTTCAAGAAGCCTTTCACTAAGGGTGTTCTTGTGGAATTGGCAAAGGGATATTTGGAAGCCCATAGAGGGCTATGGTGAAAAAGGAATTATCTTCCGTTCAAAACTGGAAAGAAGCTTTCTGAGAAACTGCTCTGTGTTCTGTTAATTTATCTCACAGGGTTTCATCTTTCCCTTTAAGAAGCCTTTCGCTAAGCCTGTTCTTGTGGAATTGGCAAAGGGATATTTGGAAGCCCATAGAGGGCTATGGTGAAAAAGGAAATATCTTCCGTTCAAAACTGGAAAGAAGCTTTCTGTGAAAATGCTCTGTGTTCTGTTAATTCATCGCACAGAGTTACATCTTTCCCTTCAAGAAGCCTCTCGCTAAGTCTGTTCTTGTGGAATTGGCAAAGGGATATTTGGAAGCCCTTAGGGGGCTATGGTGAAAAAGGAAATATCTTCCGTTCAAAACTGGAAAGAAGCTTTCTGAGAAACTGCTCTGTGTTCTGTTAATTCATCTGACAGAGTTACATCTTTCCCTTCAAGAAGCCTTTCGCTAAGGGTGTTCTTGTGGAATTGGCAAAGGGATATTTGAAAACCCAAAGAGGGCTATGGTGAAAAAGGAAATAACTTCCGTTCAAAACTGGAAAGAAGCTTTCTGAGAAACTTCTCTGTGTTCTGTTAATTCATCTCACAGAGTTACATCTTTCGCTTCAAGAAGCCTTTCGCTAAGGCTGTTCTTGTGAAATTGTCAAAGGGATATTTGAAAATCCAAAGAGGGCTATGGTGAAAAAGGAAATAACTTCCGTTCAAAACTGGAAAGAAGCTTTCTGACAAACTGTTCTGTGTTCTGTTAATTCATCTCACACCGTTACATCTTTCCCCTCAAGAAGCCTTTCGCTATGGCTGTTATTGTGGAATTGGCAAAGGGATATTTGGAAGCCCAAAGAGGGCTATGGTGAAAAAGGAAATAACTTCCGTTCAAAACTGGAAATAAGCTTTCTGAGAAGCCGCTCCGTGTTCTGTTAATTCATCTCACAGACTTACATCTTTCCCTTCAAGAAGCCTTTCACTAAGGCTGTTCTTTCTGGAATTGGCAAAGGGATATTTGGAAGCCCAAAGAGGGCTATGTTGAAAAACGAAATAACTTCCGTTCAAAACTGGAAAGAAGCTTTCTGAGAAACTGCTCTGTGTTCTGTTAATTCATATCACAGAGTTACATCTTTCCCTTCAAAAGCCTTTCGCTAAGGCTGTTCTTGTGGAATTGGCAAAGGGATATTTGGAAGCCCTTAGAGGGTTATGTTGAAAAAGGAAATATCTTCCGTTCAAAACTGGAAAGAAGCTTTCTGAGAAACTGCTCTGTGTTCTGTTAATTCATCTCACAGAGTTACATCTCTCCCTTCAAGAAGCCTTTAACTAAGGCTGTTCTTGTGGAATTGGCAAAATGATATTTGGAAGACCATACAGGCCTATGGTGAAAAAGGAAATATCTTATGTTCAAAACTGGAAAGAACCTTTCTGAGAAACTGCTCTGTGTTCTTTTAATTCATCTCACAGAGTTACATCTTTCCCTTCAAGAAGCCTTTCGCTAAGGCTGTTCTTTTGGAATTGGCAAAGGGATATTTGGAAGCCCAAGGAGGGCTATGGTGAAAAAGCAAATATCTTCCGTTCAAAACTGGAAAGAAGCTTTCTGAGATACTGCTCTGTGTTCTGTTAATTCATCTCACAGAGTCACATCTTTCCCTTCAGTAAGCCTTTCGTTAAGGCTGTTCTTGTGGAATTGGCAAAGGGATATTTGGAAGCCCATAGAGGGCTACGGTGAAAAAGGAAATATCTTCCGTTCAAAACTGGAAACAAGCATTCTGAGAAACTGCTCTGTGTTCTTTTAAATCATCTCACAGAGGTTCATCTTTCCCTTCAAGAAGCCTTTCGCTACGGCAGTTCTTGTTTAATTGGCAAAGGGATATTTGGAAGCCCATAGAGGGCTATGGTGAAAAAGGAAATATCTTCCGTTCAAAACTGGAAAGAAGCTTTCTGAGAAACTGCTCTGTGTTCTGTTAATTCATCTCACAGGGTTACATCTTTCCCTTCAAGAAGCCTTTCGTTAAGGCTGTTTTTGTGGAATTGGCAAAGGGATATTTGGAAGCCCATAGAGGGCTATGGTGAAAAAGGAAATATCTTCCGTTCAAAACTGGAAAGAAGCTTTCTGAGAAACTGCTCTGTGTTCTGTTAATTCATCTCACAGAGTTACATCTTTCCCTTCAAGAAGCCTTTCGCTAAGGCTGTTCTTGTGGAATTGGCAAAGGGATATTTGGAAGTCCATACAGGCCTAAGGTGAAAAAGGAAATATCTTCCGTACAAAACTGGAAAGAAGCTTTCTGAGAAACTGCTCTGTGTTCTGTTAATTCATCTCACAGAGTTACATCTTTCCCTTCAAGAAGCCTTTCGCTAAGGCTGTTCTTGTGGAATTGGCATAGGGATATTTGGAAGCCCATAGAGGGCTATGGTGAAAATGCAAATATCTTCCGTTCAAAACTGGAAAGAAGCTTTCTGAGAAACTGCTCTGTGATCTGTTTATTCATCTCACAGAGTTACATCTCTCCCTTCAAGAAGCCTTTCGCTAAGGCTGTTCTTGTGGAATTGGCAAAGGGATATTTGGAAGTCCATACAGGCCTATGGTGAAAAAGGAAATATCTTGTGTTCAAAACTGGAAAGAAGCTTTCTGAGAAACTGCTCTGTGTTCTGTTAATTCATCTCACAGAGTTACATCTTTCCCCTCAAGAAGCCTTTCGCTATGGTTGTTCTTGTAGAATTGGCAAAGGGATATTTGGAAGCCCTTAGAGGGCTATGGTGAAAAAGGAAATATCCTCCGTTCAAAACTGGAAAGAAGCTTTCTGAGAAACTGCTCTGTGTTCTGTTAATTCATGTCACAGAGTTACATCTTTCCCTTCAAGAAGCCTTTCGCTAAGGCTGTTCTTGTGGAATTGGCAAAGGGATATTTTGAAGCCCAAAGAGGGCTATGTTGAAAAAGGAATTAACTTCCGTTCAAAATTGGAAAGAAGCTTTCTGAGAAACTGCTCTGTGTTCTGTTAATTCATTTCACAGAGTTACATCTTTCCCTTCAAGAAGCCTTTCGCTAAGGCTGTTCTTCTGGAATTGGCAAAGGTATATTTGGAAGCCCATAGAGGACTATGGTGAATAGGGAAATATCTTCCGTTCAAAACTGGAAAGAACCTTCCTGAGAAACTGCTCTGTGTTCTGTTAATTCATCTCACAGACTTACATATTTCGCTTCAAGAAGCCTTTCGCTACGGCTGTTCTTGTGGAATTGGCAAAGTGATATTTGGAAGACCATAGAGGGCTATGGTGAAAAAGGAAATATCTTCCGTTCAAAACTGGAAAGAAGCTTTCTGAGAAACTGCTCTGGGTTCTGTTAATTCATCTCACAGAGTTACATCTTTCCCCTCAAGAAGCCTTTCGCTACGGCTGTTATTGTAGAATTGGCAAAGGGATATTTGGAAACCCGTAGAGGGCTATGGTGAAAAAGGAAATATCCTCCGTTCAAAACTGGAAAGAAGCTTTCTGAGAAACTGCTCTGTGTTCTGTTAATTCATGTCACAGAGTTACATCTTTCCCTTCAAGAAGCCTTTCACTAAGGCTGTTCTTGTGGAATTGGCAAAGGGATATTTGGAAGCCCAAAGAGGGCTATGTTGAAAAAGGAATTAACTTCCGTTCAAAACTGGAAAGAAGCTTTCTGAGAAACTGCTCTGTGTTCTGTTAATTCATTTCACAGAGTTACATCTTTCCCTTCAAGAAGCCTTTCGCTAAGGCTGTTTTCTGGAATTGGCAAAGGGATATTTGGAAGCCCATAGAGGGCTATGGTGAAAAAGGAAATATCTTCCGTTCAAAACTGGAGAGAAGCTTTCTGAGAAGCTGCTTTTGTTCTGTTATTTCATCTCACTGAGTTACAGCTTTCCCCTAAAGAATCCTTTCGCATAGTCTGTTCTTGTGGAATTGGCAAAGTGATATTTAGAAGCCCATAGAGGGCTATGCGGAAAAAGGAAATATCTTCGTTAAAATCTGGAAAGAAACTTTCTGAGAAACTGCTTTGTGTTCTGTTAATTCATCTCACAGAGTTACAGCTTTCCCTTCAAGATGCCTTTCTCTAAGGCTGTTCTTGTGTAATTTGCAAAGTGTTTTTGGAAGCCCATAGAGGGCTGTGGTGAATAAGGAAATATGTTCCGTTAAACACTGGAAAGAAGCTTTCTGAGAAACTGCTGTGTTTTCTACTAATTCATCTCACAGAGTTACAGTTTTCCCTTCTAGAAGACTTTCGCTAAGCCTATTCTTGTGGAATTGGTAAAGTGATATTTGGAAGCCTATAGAGGGTTATGGTGAAAAAGGAAATATCTTCCGTTAATAACTGGAAAGAAGCTTTCTGAGAAACTGCTTTGTGTGCTGTTAATTCATCTCACAGAATTACAGCTTTCCCCTCAACAATCCTTTCGCTAAGATTGTTCTTGTGGAATTCGCAATGTGATATTTGGAAATCCGTAGAGGGCTTTGGTGAAAAAGGAAATGTCTTCCGTTAAAAACTGGAAAGAAGCTTTCTGAGAAACTGCTTTGTGTTCTGTTAATTCATTTCACAGAGTTACAGCTTTCACTTCAAGAAGCCTTTCGATAGCTTGTTCTTGTGGAATTGGCAAAGTGATATTTGGAAGCCTTTAGAGGGCTATGCTGAAAAAGGAAATATCTTCGTTAAAATCTGGAAAGAAGCTTTCTGAGAAACTGCTTTGTGTTCTGTTAATTCATCTCACAGTGTTACAGCTTTCCCCTCAAGAAGCCTTTCTCGAAGTGTGTTCTTGTGGAATTTGCAAAGTGATATTTGGAAGCCTAGAGAGGGTTATGGTGAAGAAGGAAATATCTTCCGTTAATAACTGGAAAGAAGTTTTCTCAGAAACTGCTTTGTGTGCTGTTAATTCATCTCACAGAGTTACAGCTTTCCCCTCAAGAATCCTTTCGCTAAGGCTGTTCTTGTGGTATTGGCAAAGTCATATTTGGAAACCCGTAGAGGGCTATGTTGAAAAAGGAATATCTTCCGTTAAAAACTGGAAAGAAGCTTTCTTAGAAATTGCTTTGTGTTCTGTTAATTCATTTCACAGAGTTACAGCTTTCCCTTCAAGAAGCCTTTCACTAAGCTTGTTCTTGTGGAATTGGCAAAGTTATATTTGGAAACCCGTAGAGGGCTGTGGTGAAAAAGGAAATATCTTCCGTTAATAACAGGAAAGAAGCTTTCTGGGATAGTGCTTTGTGTTCTGTTAGTTCATCTCACAGAATTACAGCTTTCCCCTCAGGAAGACTTTCGCTAAGGATGCTCTTGTGGAATTGGCAAAGTGATATTTGGAAGCCCATAGACGGCTATGGTGAAACAGGAAATATCTTCCGTTAAAAACTGGAAAGGAGCTTTCTGAGAAACTGCTTTGTTTTCTGTTAATTCATCTTACAGATTTACAGCTTTCCCTTCAAGAAGCCGTTCCCTAAGACTGTTCTTGTAAAATTGGCATAGTGGTATTTGGAAGCCCAGAGAGGGCTATGCTGAAAAAGGAAATATCTTCGTTAAAATCTGGAAAGAAGCTTTCTGAGAAACTGCTTTGTGTTCTGGTAACTCATCTCACAGAGTTACAGCTTTCTCCTCAAGAAGCCTTTCTCTAAGACTGTTCTTGTGAAATTTGCAAAGTGATATTTGGAACCCCATAGAGGGCTGTGGTGAAAAAGGAAATATCTTACGTTAAAAAGTGGAAAGAAGCTTTCTGAGAAACTGCTTTTTGTTCTGTTTATTCATCTCACAGAGTTACAGCTTTCCATTCAGGAAGTCATTCTCTAAGACTGTTCTTGTGGAATTTGCAAAGTGTTATTTGGAAGCCCAGGGAGGGCTACGGTGAAAAACGAAATACCTTCCGTTAAAAACTGGAAAGCAGCTTTCTGAGAGACTGCCTTGTTTTCTGTTAATTCATCTCACAGAGTTACAGCTTTCCCCTCAAGAAGCCTTTCGCTAAGATTGTTCTTGTGGAATTTGCGAAGTGATATTTGGAAGCCCATAGATGGTTATGGTGAAAAAGGAAATATCTTCCGTTAAAATCTGGAAAGAAGCATTCTGAGAAACTGTTTTGTGTTCTCTTAATTCATCTCACAGAGTTACATCTTTCTCCTCAAGAAGCCTTTCTCTAAGACTGTTCTTGTGAAATTTGCAAAGTGATTTTCGGAAGCCGAAGGAGGGCTATAGTGAAAAAGGAAATATCTTCCGTTAAATAATTTAAAGAAGCTTTATGAGAAACTGCTTTGTGTTCTGTTAATTCATCTCACAGAGTTACATCTTTCCCTTCAAGAAGCCTTTCTCTAGCGCTGTTCTTGTGGAATTGGCAAAGAGATATTTGGAAGCACATTGAGGGCCAAGCTGAAAAAGGAAATATCTTGCATTAAAATCTGGAAAGAAGCTTTCTGAAAAACTGCTTTGTGTTCTGTTAATTCATCTCACAGAGTTAAGCCCATAGAGGGCTACGGTGAAAAAGGAAATAGCTTCCGTTAAAAACTGGAAAGAAGCTTTCTGAGAAACTGCTTTGTGTTCTGGTAGTTCATCTCACAGAGTTACAGCTTTCCCCTCAAGAATCCTTTCTCTAAGACTGTTCTTGTGGAATTTGCAAAGTGATATTTGGAAGCCCATAGAGGGCTACGGTGAAAAAGGAAATATCTTCCGTTAAAAACTGGAAGGAAGCTTTCTGAGAAACTGCTTTGTGTTCTGTTAATTCAACTTACAGAGTTACATCTTTCCCTTCAAGAAGCCTTTCGCTAAGACTGTTCTTGCGCGATTTGCAAAGTGATATTTGGAAGCCCACAGAGGGCTATGGTGAAAAAGGAAATATCTTCGGTTAAAATCTGGAAAGAAGCTTTCTGAGAAACTGTTTGTGTTCTGTTAATTCATCTCACAGAGTTACATCAATTCCTTCAAGAAGGCTTTCGCTAAGGCTGTTCCTGTGGAATTGGGAAAGTGATATTTTCAATCCCATAGAGGGCTAGGTGAAAAAGGAAATATCTTCCGTTAAAAACTGGAAAATAGCTTTCTGAGAAACTGCTTTGTGTTCTGTTAATTCATTTCACAGAGTTACAGCTTTCCCCTCAAGAAGGCTTTCTCTAAGATTGTTCTTGTGGAATTGGCAAAGTGATATTTGGAAGCCGATAGAGGGCTATGGTGAAAAAGGAAATATCTTCCTTTAAACAATGGAAGGAAGCTTTCTGAGAAACTGCTTTGTATTCTTAAATCAACTTACGGAGTTACTGATTTCCCTTCAAGAAGCCTTTCACTAAGACTGTTCTTGAGGAATTTCCAAAGTGATATTAGGAATCCAGTAGAGGGCTATGGTGAAAAAGGAAATATCTTCCTTTGAAAACTGGAAAGAAGCTTTCTGAGAAACTGCTTTGTGTTCTGTTAGTTCATCTCAGAGAGTTAAATCTTTGCCTTCAAGAAGCCTTTCGCTAAGGCTGTTCTTATGGAATGGGCAAAGTGATATTTGGAAGACCATAGAGGGCTGTGGTGAAAAACAAAATATCTTCCGTTAAAATCTGGAAAGAAGCTTTCTGAGAAAATGCTTTGTGTTCTGTTAATTCATCTCACTGAGTTACAGCTTTCTCCTCAGGAAGCCTTTCGCTAAAACTGTTCTTGTGGAATTTGCAAAGTGATATTTGGAAGACCATAAAGGGCTATGTTGAAAAAGAAATTATCTTCAGTTAAAAACTGGAAAGAAGCTTTATGAGATACTGCTTTGTGTTCTGTTAATTCATCTCACAGATTTACAGCTTTCCCTTCCAGAAGCTGTTCGCTAAGACTGTTCTTGTAAATTTGGCAAGGTGATATTTAGAAGCCCGTAGAGGGCTATGGTGAAAAAGGAAATATCTTCCGTTAAAAACTGCCGAAAAGATTTCTGAGGAACTACTTTGTCTTCTGTTAATTCATCTCACAGTGTTACATCTTTCCCTTCAAGAAGCCTTTTGCTAAGGCTGTTCTTGTGGAATTGGCAAAGTGATATTTGGAAGCCCATAGAGGGCTAAGGTGAAAAAGAAATTATCTTCCGTTAAAAACTGGAAAGAAGCTTTATGAGATACTGCTTTGTGTTCTGTTAATTCATCTCACAGTGTTACAGCTTTCCCCTCAAGAAGCCTTTCGCTAAGACTGCTCTTGTAGAATTTGCAAAGTGATATTTGGAAGCCCATAGAGGGCTATGGTGAGAAAGGAAATATCTTCCGTTAAAATCTGGAAAGAAGCTTTCTGAGAAACTGCTTTGTGTTCGGTTAATACTTCTCACAGAGTTACAGCTTTCCCCTCAAGAATCCTTTCTCTAAGACTTTTCTTGTGGAATTGGCAAAGTGATATTTGGAAGCCCATAGAGGGCTACGGTGAAAAATGAAATATCTTCCGTTAAATACTGGAAGGAAGCTTTCTGAGAAACTGCCTTGTGTTCTGTTAATTCAACTTACAGAGTTAAATCTTTCCCTTCAAGAAGCCTTTCGCTAAGACTGTTCTTGCGCGATTTGCAAAGTGATATTTGGAAGCCCACAGGGGGCTATGGTGAAAAAGGAAATATCTTCTTTTACAAATTGCAAAGAAGCTTTTTGAGAAAGTGCTTTGTGTTCTGGTAATTCATCTCACAGTGTTACAACTTTCCCCTCAAGAAACCTTTTGCTAAGACTATTCTTATGGAATTTGTAAATTGATATTTGGAAGCCCATAGAGGGCAATGGTGACAGAGAAAATATCTTCGTTTATAAACTGGGAAGAAGCTTTCTGATAAACTGTTTTGTGTTCTGTTAATTCATCTTACAGAGTTACAGCTTTCCCTTCAAGAAGCCTTGCGATAAGACTGTTCTTGTGGAACTGGCAAAGTGATATTTAGAAGAACATAGAAGGCAATGGTGAAAAAGGAAATATCTTCCGTTAAAAACTGGAAGGAAACTTTCTGAGATACTGCTTTGTGCTCTGTTAATTCATCTCACAGAGTTACATCTTTCCCTTTAAAAAGCCTTTCGTTAAGGCTGTTCTTGTGGAATTTGCAAAGAGATATTCGGAAGCTCATTGACGGCTACAGTGAAAAAGGAAATATCTTCCGTTAAAAACTGGAAAGAAGCTTTCTGAGAAACTGCTTTGTGTTCTTTTAATTCTTCTGACAGAATTACATCTTTCCCTTCAAGAAGTCTTTCGCTAAGGCTGTTCTTGTGGAATTGGCAAAGTGATATTTCGAAGCCCATAGAGGGCTATGGTGAAAAAGGAAATATCATCCGTTGAAAACTGGAAAGAACCTTTCTGAGAAACTGCTTTGTGTTCTGTTTATTCATCTCACAGAGTTACAGCTTTTCCCTCAAGAAACCTTTCGCTAAGACTGTTTTGTGGAATTTGCAAGGTGATATTTGGAAGCCCTTAGAGGACTATGGTGAAAAAGGTAATATTCTTCCGTTAAATACTGGAAAGAAGCTTTCTGAGAAGTTGCTTTGTGTTCTGTTAATTCATCTCACAGAGTTACAGCTTTCCCCTCAACAAGCCTTTCTCTGGGTCTGTTCTTGTGTAATTGACAAAGTGATATTTGGAGGCCCATAGGGGGCTGTGGTGTAAAAGGAAATATCTTCCATTAACAACTGGAATGAAGCCCTCTGAGAAACTGCTTTGTGTTCTGTTAATTCATGTCACAGAGTTACATCTTTCCCTTCAAGAAGCCTTTCGCTAAGGCTGTTCTTGTGGTATTGGTAAAGTGATATTTGGAAGCATATAGAGGTCTATGGTGAAAAAGGAAATATATTCCGTTAAAAACTGCAAAGAAGCTTTCTGAGAGACTGCTTTGTGTTCTGTTAGTTCATCTCACAGGGTTACATCTTTCTCTTCAAGAAGCCTTTCGCTAAGACGGTTCTTGTGGAATTGCCAAAGTGATATTTGGAAGCCCATAGAGGTCTACGGTGAAAAACGAAATATCTTCCGTTAAAAACTGGAAAGAAGCTTTCTGACAAACTGCTTTGTGTTCCGTTAATTTTCTAGCAGAGTTACAGCTTTCCCCTCAAGAAGCCTTTCGCTAAGACTGTTCTTGTGGAATTTGCAATGTAATATTTGGAGGCCCTTAGAGGGCTATGGTGAAAAATTAAATATCTTCCGTTAAAAACTGGAAAGAAGCTTTCTGAGAAACTGCTTTGTGTTCTGTTAATTCATCTCACAGAGTTTCAGATTTCCCCTCAAGAATCCTTTTGCTAAGGCTGTTCTTGTGGAATTTTCAAAGTGATATTTGGAAGCCCATAGTGTGTTATGGTGAAAAAGGAAATATCTGCCGTTAAAAACTGCAAAGAAGCTTTCTGAGAAACTGCTTTGTGTTCTGTTATTTCATCTTACAGAGTTACAGCTTTCCCCTCAAAAGCCTGTCGCTAAGACTGTTCTCGTGGAATTGTGAAAGTTTTATTGGGAAGCCCATAGAGGGCTACGGTGAAAAAGGAAATATCTTCCGTTAAAAACTGGAAAGAGGCTTTGAGAGAAACTGCTTTGTGTTCTGTTAATTCATCTCAAAGAGTTACATCATTCCCTTCAAGGAGACTTTCTCTATGACTGTTCTTGTGGAATTTGCAAGGTGATATTTGGAAGCCCATGGAGGGCTATGGTGAAAAAGGAATTATCTTCCGTTAACACTGGAAAGAAGCTTTCTGAGTAACTGCTTTGTGTTCTGTTAATTCACCTCACAGTGTTACAGCTTTGCCTTCAAGAAGCCTTTCGCTAAGGCTGTTCGTGTGGAATTGGCAAGGTGATTTTTGGAAGCCCATAGAGGGCTGTGGTGAAAAAGGAAATACCTTCCATTACAAACTGGAAGGAGACTTTCTGAGAAACTGCTTTGAGTTCTGTTAATTCATCTCACAGAGTTACAGCTTTCCATTCAGGAAGCCTTTCGCTAACACTTTTCTTGTAGTATTTGCAAAGTGATATTTGGAAGCCCAAAGAGGGCTATGGTGAAAAAGGAAATATCTTCCGTTAAAAACTGGAAAGAAGCTTTCTGAGAAACTGCTTTGTGTTCTGTTAATTCATCTCACAGAGTTACAACTTTCCCCTCAAGAAGCCTTTCTCTAAGACTGTTCTTGTGGATTTTGCAAAGTGATATTTTGCAGCCCATAGAGGGCTGTGGTAAAAATGGAAATATCTTCCGTTAATAACTGAAAAGAAGCTTTCTGAGAAACTGCTTTGTGTTCTGTTAGTTCATCTCACAGATTTACGTCTTTGCCTTCAAGAAGCCTTTCGCTAAGTCTGTTCTTGTGGAATTGGCAAAGTGATATTTGGAAGCCCATAGAGGGCTATGGTGAAAAAGGAAATATCTTCTGTTAAAAAGTGGAAAGAAGCTATCTGAGAAACTGCGTTGAGTTCTGTTAATTATTCTCACAGAGTTACGTCATTCCCTTCAAAAGCCTTTCGCTAAAACTGTTCTTGTGGAATTTGCAAAGTGATATTTGGAAGCCCGTTGAGAGATATGGTGAAAAAGGAAATAGCTTCCGTTAAAAATTGGAAAGAAGCTTTCTCAGAAACTGCTTTGTGTTCTGTTAATTCATCTCACAGAGTTACAGCTTTCCCCTCAAGAAGCCTTTCGCTAAGTCTGCTCTAGTGGAATTTTCAATGTGATATTTCGAAGCCCATAGAGTGCAATGGTGAAAAAGGAAATATCTTCCATTAAAAAATGGAAAGACGCTTTCTGAGAAACTGCTTTAAGTTCCGTTAATTCATCTCACAAAGTAACATCTCTCCCTTCAAGAATCATTTCGCTAAGGCTGTTCTTGTACAATTGGCAAAGTGATATTTGGAAGCCCTTAGAAGGCTAGGGGAAAAACAAAATATCTTCCTTTCAAAACTGGAAAGAAGCTTTCTGAGAAACTGCTTTGAGTTCTGTTAATTCATGTCACAGAGATACAGCTTTCCCTTCAAGAAGTCTTTCGCTAAGGCTGTTTTTTTGGAATTGGCAAAGTGATATTTGGAAGCCTTTTGAGGTCTATGGTGAAAAAGGAAAATCTTCCGTTAAAAACTGGAAAGAAGCTTTCTGAGAAACTGCTTTGTGTTCTGTTAATTCATCTCAAAGAGCTACAGCTTTCCCTTCAAGAAGCTTTTCTCTAAGACTGTTCTTGTGGAATTTACACAGTGATATTTGGAAGCCCTTAGAGGCCTATGGTGAAATAGGAAATATCTTCCGTTAAAAACTGGAAAGAAGCCTTCTGAGAAACTGTTTTTTTGTTCTGTTAATTCATCTCACAGAGTTACAACTTTCGCTTCAAGAAAACTTTCGCTAAGTCTGTTCTTGTGGAATTGGCAAGGTGATATTTGGAACCCCATAGTGGGCTATGGTGAAAAAGGAAATACCTTCCGTTACAAACTGGAAGGAAGCTTTCTGAGAAACTGCAATGTGTTCTGTTAATTCATCTCACAGAGATGCAGCTTTTCCCTCAACAAGCCTTCCTCTAAAACTGTTCTTGTGGAATTTGCAAAGTGATATTTGGAAGCCCATAGAGTGCTATGGTGAAAAAGGAAATATCTTCCGTTAAAAACTGGAAAGAAGCTTTCTGAGAAACTGTTTTGTGTTGTGTTAATTCATCTTACAGAGTTACAGCTTTCCCTTCAATGAGCCTTTCGCTAAGTCTGTTCTTGCGGAATTTGCAAAGGGATATTTAGAAGCCCATAGAGGGCTAGGGTGAAAAAGTAAATATTATCCGTTAAAATGTGGAAAGAAGCTTTCTGAGAAACTGCTGTGTGTTCTGTTAATTCATCTCACAGAGATACAGCATTCCCCTCAAGAAGCCTTTCTCTAAGACTGTTCTTGTGGAATTGGCAAAGTAATATTTGGAAGCCCATAGAGGGCTACGGTGAAAAAGTAATTATCTTCTGTTAAAAACTGGAAAGAAGCTTTCTGAGAAACTGCTTTGTGTTCTTTTTATACATCTTATAGAGTTACAGCTTTCCCTTCAAGAAGCCTTTCGCTAACACTTTTCTTGTGGTATGTGCAAAGTGATATTTGGAAGCCCATAGAGGGCTAAGGTGAAAAAGGAAATATCTTCTGTTAAAAAGTGGAAAGAAGCAATCTGAGAGACTGCTTTGTGTTCTGTTAATTCATCTCAAAGAGTTACAACATTTCCTTCAAGAAGCCTTTCGCTAAATCTGTTCTTGTGGAATTGGCAAAATGATATTTGGAAGAACATAGAGGGCTATGGTGAAAAAAGAAATATCTTCCGTTAAAAAGTGGAAAGAAGCTTTCTCAGGAAGTACTTTGTGTTCCGTTAATTCATCTCACAGAGATACATCTTTCCCTTCAAGAAGACTTTCACTAAGGCTGTTCTTGTGGAATTGGCAAAGTGATATTTGGAAGCCCTTAGAGGGCTATGGTGAAAAAGGAAATAACTTCCGTTAAAAACTGGAAAGAAGCTTTCTGAGAAACTACTTTGTGTTCTGTTAATTCATCTCAAAGAGTTATAGCTTTTTCCTCACAGAGCTACAGCTTTCCCCTCAAGAAGCCTTTCTCTAAGACTGTTCTTGTGGAATTTGCAAAGTGATATTTGGAAGCCCATAGAGGGCTGTGGTGAAAAAGGAAATATCTTCCGTTAAAAACTGGAAAGAAGCTTTCGAAGAAACTCCTTTGCGTTCTGTTAACTCATCTCACCGAGGTACATCTTTCCCTTCAAGAAGCCTTTCGCTAAGGCTGTTCTTGTGGAAATGGAAAAGTGATATTTGGAGCCCATAGAGGGCTATGGTGAAAAAGGTAATATCCTAAGTTAAAAACTGGAAAGAAGCTTTCTGAAAAGGTGCTTTATGTTCTGTTATTTCATCTCACAGAGTTACACCTTTCCCCTCAAGAATCCTATTGCTAAGACTGTTCTTGTGGAATTTGCAAAGTGGTATTTGGAAGCCCATAGAGGGCTATGCTGAAAAAGCAAACATCTTCCGTTAAAAACTGGAAAGATGCTTTCTGAGAAACTGCTTTGTGTTCTGTTAATTCATCTCACAGATTTACAGCGTTCCCTTCAAGAAGCCGTTCGCTAAGACTCTTCTTGTGGAATTGGCAAACTGATATTTGGAAGCCCATAGAGGGCTATGGGGAAAAAGGAATTATCTTTGTTAAAATCTGGAAAGAAGCTTTCTGAGGAACTGCTTTGTGTTCTGTTAATTCATCTCACAGAGTTACAGCTTTCCCCTCAAGAAGCCTTTCTCTTAGACTGCTCTTCTAGAATTTGCAAAGTGATATTTGGAAGCCCATAGAGGGCTAAGGTGAGAAAGGAAATATCTTAAAATAAAAACTGGAAAGAAGCTTTCTGAGAAACTGCTTTTTGTTCTGTTAATTCATCTCACAGAATTACAGCTTTCTCCTCAAGAATCCTTCCGCTAAGGCTGTTCTTGTGGAATTGGCAAAGTGATATTTGGAAACCCGTAGAGGGCTATGGTGAAAAAGGAAATATCGTCCGTTAAAAACAGGAAAGAAGCTTTCTGAGAAACTGCTTTGTGTTCTGTTAATTCATTTCACAGAGTTACAGCTTTCCCTTCAAGAAGCCTTTCGCTAAGCTTGTTCTTGTAAAATTGGCATAGTGATATTTGGAAGCCCATAGAGGGCTATGCTGAAAAAGGAAATATCTTCGTTAAAATCTGGAAAGAAGGTTTCTGAGAAACTGCTTTGTGTTCTGTTAATTCATCTCACAGAGTTACATCTTTCCCTTCAAGAAGCCTTTCGTTAAGGCTGTTCTTGTGGAATTGGCTAAGTGATATTTTTAAGCCCTTAGAGGGCTATGGTGAAAAAGGAAATAGCTTCCGTCAAAAACTGGAAAGAAGCTTTCTGAGAAACTGCTTTGTGTTCTCGTAGTTCATCTCACAGGTTTACAGCTTTCCCCTCAAGAATCCTTTCTCTAATACTGTTCTTGTGGAATTTGCAAAGTGATATTTGGAAGCCCATATAGGGCTACAGTGAAAAAGGAAATATCTTCCGTTAAAAACTGGAAGGAAGCTTTCTGAGAAACTGCTTTGTGTTCTGTTAATTCAACTTACGGAATTACAGCTTTCCCTTCAAGAAGCCTTTCGCTAAGACTGTTCTTGCGCGATTTGCAAAGTGATATTTGGAAGCCCACATACGGCTATGGTGAAAAAGGAAATATCTTCGGTTAAAATCTGGAAAGAAGCTTTCTGAGAAACTGCTTTGTGTTCTGTTAATTCATCTCACAGAGTTACATCAATTCCTTCAAGAAGGCTTTCACTAAGGCTGTTCCTGTGCAATTGGGAAGGTGATATTTTTAAGCCCATAGAGGGCTATGGTGAAAAAGGAAATATCTTCCGTTAAAAACTGGAAAGAAGCTTTCTGAGAAACTGCTTTGTGTTCTGTTAATTCATCTCACAGAGTTACAGCTTTCCCCTCAAGAAGCCTTTCTCTAATATTGTTCTTTTGGAATTTGCAAAGTGATATTTGGAAGCCCATAGAGGGCTATGGTGAAAAAGGAAATTTCTTCCATTAAAAAATGGAGGGAAGCTTTCTGAGAAACTGCTTTGTCTTCTGTTAATTCAACTTACGGAGTTACTGCTTTCCCTTCAAGAAGCCTTTCACCAAGACTGTTCTTGTGGGATTTGAAAAGTGATATTTGGAAGCCCATAGAGGGCTATGCTGAAAAAGGAAACATCCTCCGTTAAAAACTGGAGAGAAGATTTCTGATAAACTGCTTTGTGTTTTGTTAATTCATCTCAGAGAGTTACATGTTTCCCTTCAAGGAGCCTTTCGTTATGGCTGTTCTTGTGGCATTTGCAAAGTGATATTTGGAAGCCCTTAGAGGGCTATGGTGAAAAAGGAAATATCATCCGTTGAAAACTGGAAAGAACCTTTCTGAGAAACTGCTTTGTGTTCTGTTTATTCATCTCACAGAGTTACAGCTTTTCCCTCAAGAAACCTTTCGCTAAGACTGTTTTGTGGAATTTGCAAGGTGATATTTGGAAGCCCTTAGAGGACTATGGTGAAAAAGGTAATATTCTTCCGTTAAATACTGGAAAGAAGCTTTCTGAGAAGTTGCTTTGTGTTCTGTTAATTCATCTCACAGAGTTACAGCTTTCCCCTCAACAAGCCTTTCTCTGGGTCTGTTCTTGTGTAATTGACAAAGTGATATTTGGAGGCCCATAGGGGGCTGTGGTGTAAAAGGAAATATCTTCCATTAACAACTGGAATGAAGCCCTCTGAGAAACTGCTTTGTGTTCTGTTAATTCATGTCACAGAGTTACATCTTTCCCTTCAAGAAGCCTTTCGCTAAGGCTGTTCTTGTGGTATTGGTAAAGTGATATTTGGAAGCATATAGAGGTCTATGGTGAAAAAGGAAATATATTCCGTTAAAAACTGCAAAGAAGCTTTCTGAGAGACTGCTTTGTGTTCTGTTAGTTCATCTCACAGGGTTACATCTTTCTCTTCAAGAAGCCTTTCGCTAAGACGGTTCTTGTGGAATTGCCAAAGTGATATTTGGAAGCCCATAGAGGTCTACAGTGAAAAACGAAATATCTTCCGTTAAAAACTGGAAAGAAGCTTTCTGACAAACTGCTTTGTGTTCCGTTAATTTTCTAGCAGAGTTACAGCTTTCCCCTCAAGAAGCCTTTCGCTAAGACTGTTCTTGTGGAATTTGCAATGTAATATTTGGAGGCCCTTAGAGGGCTATGGTGAAAAATTAAATATCTTCCGTTAAAAACTGGAAAGAAGCTTTCTGAGAAACTGCTTTGTGTTCTGTTAATTCATCTCACAGAGTTTCAGATTTCCCCTCAAGAATCCTTTTGCTAAGGCTGTTCTTGTGGAATTTTCAAAGTGATATTTGGAAGCCCATAGTGTGTTATGGTGAAAAAGGAAATATCTGCCGTTAAAAACTGCAAAGAAGCTTTCTGAGAAACTGCTTTGTGTTCTGTTATTTCATCTTACAGAGTTACAGCTTTCCCCTCAAAAGCCTGTCGCTAAGACTGTTCTCGTGGAATTGTGAAAGTTTTATTGGGAAGCCCATAGAGGGCTACGGTGAAAAAGGAAATATCTTCCGTTAAAAACTGGAAAGAGGCTTTGAGAGAAACTGCTTTGTGTTCTGTTAATTCATCTCAAAGAGTTACATCATTCCCTTCAAGGAGACTTTCTCTATGACTGTTCTTGTGGAATTTGCAAGGTGATATTTGGAAGCCCATGGAGGGCTATGGTGAAAAAGGAATTATCTTCCGTTAACACTGGAAAGAAGCTTTCTGAGTAACTGCTTTGTGTTCTGTTAATTCACCTCACAGTGTTACAGCTTTGCCTTCAAGAAGCCTTTCGCTAAGGCTGTTCGTGTGGAATTGGCAAGGTGATTTTTGGAAGCCCATAGAGGGCTGTGGTGAAAAAGGAAATACCTTCCATTACAAACTGGAAGGAGACTTTCTGAGAAACTGCTTTGAGTTCTGTTAATTCATCTCACAGAGTTACAGCTTTCCATTCAGGAAGCCTTTCGCTAACACTTTTCTTGTAGTATTTGCAAAGTGATATTTGGAAGCCCAAAGAGGGCTATGGTGAAAAAGGAAATATCTTCCGTTAAAAACTGGAAAGAAGCTTTCTGAGAAACTGCTTTGTGTTCTGTTAATTCATCTCACAGAGTTACAACTTTCCCCTCAAGAAGCCTTTCTCTAAGACTGTTCTTGTGGATTTTGCAAAGTGATATTTTGCAGCCCATAGAGGGCTGTGGTAAAAATGGAAATATCTTCCGTTAATAACTGAAAAGAAGCTTTCTGAGAAACTGCTTTGTGTTCTGTTAGTTCATCTCACAGATTTACGTCTTTGCCTTCAAGAAGCCTTTCGCTAAGTCTGTTCTTGTGGAATTGGCAAAGTGATATTTGGAAGCCCATAGAGGGCTATGGTGAAAAAGGAAATATCTTCTGTTAAAAAGTGGAAAGAAGCTATCTGAGAAACTGCGTTGAGTTCTGTTAATTATTCTCACAGAGTTACGTCATTCCCTTCAAAAGCCTTTCGCTAAAACTGTTCTTGTGGAATTTGCAAAGTGATATTTGGAAGCCCGTTGAGAGATATGGTGAAAAAGGAAATAGCTTCCGTTAAAAATTGGAAAGAAGCTTTCTCAGAAACTGCTTTGTGTTCTGTTAATTCATCTCACAGAGTTACAGCTTTCCCCTCAAGAAGCCTTTCGCTAAGTCTGCTCTAGTGGAATTTTCAATGTGATATTTCGAAGCCCATAGAGTGCAATGGTGAAAAAGGAAATATCTTCCATTAAAAAATGGAAAGACGCTTTCTGAGAAACTGCTTTAAGTTCCGTTAATTCATCTCACAAAGTAACATCTCTCCCTTCAAGAATCATTTCGCTAAGGCTGTTCTTGTACAATTGGCAAAGTGATATTTGGAAGCCCTTAGAAGGCTAGGGGAAAAACAAAATATCTTCCTTTCAAAACTGGAAAGAAGCTTTCTGAGAAACTGCTTTGAGTTCTGTTAATTCATGTCACAGAGATACAGCTTTCCCTTCAAGAAGTCTTTCGCTAAGGCTGTTTTTTTGGAATTGGCAAAGTGATATTTGGAAGCCTTTTGAGGTCTATGGTGAAAAAGGAAAATCTTCCGTTAAAAACTGGAAAGAAGCTTTCTGAGAAACTGCTTTGTGTTCTGTTAATTCATCTCAAAGAGCTACAGCTTTCCCTTCAAGAAGCTTTTCTCTAAGACTGTTCTTGTGGAATTTACACAGTGATATTTGGAAGCCCTTAGAGGCCTATGGTGAAATAGGAAATATCTTCCGTTAAAAACTGGAAAGAAGCCTTCTGAGAAACTGTTTTTTTGTTCTGTTAATTCATCTCACAGAGTTACAACTTTCGCTTCAAGAAAACTTTCGCTAAGTCTGTTCTTGTGGAATTGGCAAGGTGATATTTGGAACCCCATAGTGGGCTATGGTGAAAAAGGAAATACCTTCCGTTACAAACTGGAAGGAAGCTTTCTGAGAAACTGCAATGTGTTCTGTTAATTCATCTCACAGAGATGCAGCTTTTCCCTCAACAAGCCTTCCTCTAAAACTGTTCTTGTGGAATTTGCAAAGTGATATTTGGAAGCCCATAGAGTGCTATGGTGAAAAAGGAAATATCTTCCGTTAAAAACTGGAAAGAAGCTTTCTGAGAAACTGTTTTGTGTTGTGTTAATTCATCTTACAGAGTTACAGCTTTCCCTTCAATGAGCCTTTCGCTAAGTCTGTTCTTGCGGAATTTGCAAAGGGATATTTAGAAGCCCATAGAGGGCTAGGGTGAAAAAGTAAATATTATCCGTTAAAATGTGGAAAGAAGCTTTCTGAGAAACTGCTGTGTGTTCTGTTAATTCATCTCACAGAGATACAGCATTCCCCTCAAGAAGCCTTTCTCTAAGACTGTTCTTGTGGAATTGGCAAAGTAATATTTGGAAGCCCATAGAGGGCTACGGTGAAAAAGTAATTATCTTCTGTTAAAAACTGGAAAGAAGCTTTCTGAGAAACTGCTTTGTGTTCTTTTTATACATCTTATAGAGTTACAGCTTTCCCTTCAAGAAGCCTTTCGCTAACACTTTTCTTGTGGTATGTGCAAAGTGATATTTGGAAGCCCATAGAGGGCTAAGGTGAAAAAGGAAATATCTTCTGTTAAAAAGTGGAAAGAAGCAATCTGAGAGACTGCTTTGTGTTCTGTTAATTCATCTCAAAGAGTTACAACATTTCCTTCAAGAAGCCTTTCGCTAAATCTGTTCTTGTGGAATTGGCAAAATGATATTTGGAAGAACATAGAGGGCTATGGTGAAAAAAGAAATATCTTCCGTTAAAAAGTGGAAAGAAGCTTTCTCAGGAAGTACTTTGTGTTCCGTTAATTCATCTCACAGAGATACATCTTTCCCTTCAAGAAGACTTTCACTAAGGCTGTTCTTGTGGAATTGGCAAAGTGATATTTGGAAGCCCTTAGAGGGCTATGGTGAAAAAGGAAATAACTTCCGTTAAAAACTGGAAAGAAGCTTTCTGAGAAACTACTTTGTGTTCTGTTAATTCATCTCAAAGAGTTATAGCTTTTTCCTCACAGAGCTACAGCTTTCCCCTCAAGAAGCCTTTCTCTAAGACTGTTCTTGTGGAATTTGCAAAGTGATATTTGGAAGCCCATAGAGGGCTGTGGTGAAAAAGGAAATATCTTCCGTTAAAAACTGGAAAGAAGCTTTCGAAGAAACTCCTTTGCGTTCTGTTAACTCATCTCACCGAGGTACATCTTTCCCTTCAAGAAGCCTTTCGCTAAGGCTGTTCTTGTGGAAATGGAAAAGTGATATTTGGAGCCCATAGAGGGCTATGGTGAAAAAGGTAATATCCTAAGTTAAAAACTGGAAAGAAGCTTTCTGAAAAGGTGCTTTATGTTCTGTTATTTCATCTCACAGAGTTACACCTTTCCCCTCAAGAATCCTATTGCTAAGACTGTTCTTGTGGAATTTGCAAAGTGGTATTTGGAAGCCCATAGAGGGCTATGCTGAAAAAGCAAACATCTTCCGTTAAAAACTGGAAAGATGCTTTCTGAGAAACTGCTTTGTGTTCTGTTAATTCATCTCACAGATTTACAGCGTTCCCTTCAAGAAGCCGTTCGCTAAGACTCTTCTTGTGGAATTGGCAAACTGATATTTGGAAGCCCATAGAGGGCTATGGGGAAAAAGGAATTATCTTTGTTAAAATCTGGAAAGAAGCTTTCTGAGGAACTGCTTTGTGTTCTGTTAATTCATCTCACAGAGTTACAGCTTTCCCCTCAAGAAGCCTTTCTCTTAGACTGCTCTTCTAGAATTTGCAAAGTGATATTTGGAAGCCCATAGAGGGCTAAGGTGAGAAAGGAAATATCTTAAAATAAAAACTGGAAAGAAGCTTTCTGAGAAACTGCTTTTTGTTCTGTTAATTCATCTCACAGAATTACAGCTTTCTCCTCAAGAATCCTTCCGCTAAGGCTGTTCTTGTGGAATTGGCAAAGTGATATTTGGAAACCCGTAGAGGGCTATGGTGAAAAAGGAAATATCGTCCGTTAAAAACAGGAAAGAAGCTTTCTGAGAAACTGCTTTGTGTTCTGTTAATTCATTTCACAGAGTTACAGCTTTCCCTTCAAGAAGCCTTTCGCTAAGCTTGTTCTTGTAAAATTGGCATAGTGATATTTGGAAGCCCATAGAGGGCTATGCTGAAAAAGGAAATATCTTCGTTAAAATCTGGAAAGAAGGTTTCTGAGAAACTGCTTTGTGTTCTGTTAATTCATCTCACAGAGTTACATCTTTCCCTTCAAGAAGCCTTTCGTTAAGGCTGTTCTTGTGGAATTGGCTAAGTGATATTTTTAAGCCCTTAGAGGGCTATGGTGAAAAAGGAAATAGCTTCCGTCAAAAACTGGAAAGAAGCTTTCTGAGAAACTGCTTTGTGTTCTCGTAGTTCATCTCACAGGTTTACAGCTTTCCCCTCAAGAATCCTTTCTCTAATACTGTTCTTGTGGAATTTGCAAAGTGATATTTGGAAGCCCATATAGGGCTACAGTGAAAAAGGAAATATCTTCCGTTAAAAACTGGAAGGAAGCTTTCTGAGAAACTGCTTTGTGTTCTGTTAATTCAACTTACGGAATTACAGCTTTCCCTTCAAGAAGCCTTTCGCTAAGACTGTTCTTGCGCGATTTGCAAAGTGATATTTGGAAGCCCACATACGGCTATGGTGAAAAAGGAAATATCTTCGGTTAAAATCTGGAAAGAAGCTTTCTGAGAAACTGCTTTGTGTTCTGTTAATTCATCTCACAGAGTTACATCAATTCCTTCAAGAAGGCTTTCACTAAGGCTGTTCCTGTGCAATTGGGAAGGTGATATTTTTAAGCCCATAGAGGGCTATGGTGAAAAAGGAAATATCTTCCGTTAAAAACTGGAAAGAAGCTTTCTGAGAAACTGCTTTGTGTTCTGTTAATTCATCTCACAGAGTTACAGCTTTCCCCTCAAGAAGCCTTTCTCTAATATTGTTCTTTTGGAATTTGCAAAGTGATATTTGGAAGCCCATAGAGGGCTATGGTGAAAAAGGAAATTTCTTCCATTAAAAAATGGAGGGAAGCTTTCTGAGAAACTGCTTTGTCTTCTGTTAATTCAACTTACGGAGTTACTGCTTTCCCTTCAAGAAGCCTTTCACCAAGACTGTTCTTGTGGGATTTGAAAAGTGATATTTGGAAGCCCATAGAGGGCTATGCTGAAAAAGGAAACATCCTCCGTTAAAAACTGGAGAGAAGATTTCTGATAAACTGCTTTGTGTTTTGTTAATTCATCTCAGAGAGTTACATCTTTCCCTTCAAGAAGCCTTTCGTTAAGGCTGTTTTTGTGGAATTGGCAAAGGGATATTTGGAAGCCCATAGAGGGCTATGGTGAAAAAGGAAATATCTTCCGTTCAAAACTGGAAAGAAGCTTTCTGAGAAACTGCTCTGTGTTCTGTTAATTCATCTCACAGAGTTACATCTTTCCCTTCAAGAAGCCTTTCGCTAAGGCTGTTCTTGTGGAATTGGCATAGGGATATTTGGAAGCCCATAGAGGGCTATGGTGAAAATGCAAATATCTTCCGTTCAAAACTGGAAAGAAGCTTTCTGAGAAACTGCTCTGTGATCTGTTTATTCATCTCACAGAGTTACATCTCTCCCTTCAAGAAGCCTTTCGCTAAGGCTGTTCTTGTGGAATTGGCAAAGGGATATTTGGAAGTCCATACAGGCCTATGGTGAAAAAGGAAATATCTTGTGTTCAAAACTGGAAAGAAGCTTTCTGAGAAACTGCTCTGTGTTCTGTTAATTCATCTCACAGAGTTACATCTTTCCCCTCAAGAAGCCTTTCGCTATGGTTGTTCTTGTAGAATTGGCAAAGGGATATTTGGAAGCCCTTAGAGGGCTATGGTGAAAAAGGAAATATCCTCCGTTCAAAACTGGAAAGAAGCTTTCTGAGAAACTGCTCTGTGTTCTGTTAATTCATGTCACAGAGTTACATCTTTCCCTTCAAGAAGCCTTTCGCTAAGGCTGTTCTTGTGGAATTGGCAAAGGGATATTTTGAAGCCCAAAGAGGGCTATGTTGAAAAAGGAATTAACTTCCGTTCAAAATTGGAAAGAAGCTTTCTGAGAAACTGCTCTGTGTTCTGTTAATTCATTTCACAGAGTTACATCTTTCCCTTCAAGAAGCCTTTCGCTAAGGCTGTTCTTCTGGAATTGGCAAAGGTATATTTGGAAGCCCATAGAGGACTATGGTGAATAGGGAAATATCTTCCGTTCAAAACTGGAAAGAACCTTCCTGAGAAACTGCTCTGTGTTCTGTTAATTCATCTCACAGACTTACATATTTCGCTTCAAGAAGCCTTTCGCTACGGCTGTTCTTGTGGAATTGGCAAAGTGATATTTGGAAGACCATAGAGGGCTATGGTGAAAAAGGAAATATCTTCCGTTCAAAACTGGAAAGAAGCTTTCTGAGAAACTGCTCTGGGTTCTGTTAATTCATCTCACAGAGTTACATCTTTCCCCTCAAGAAGCCTTTCGCTACGGCTGTTATTGTAGAATTGGCAAAGGGATATTTGGAAACCCGTAGAGGGCTATGGTGAAAAAGGAAATATCCTCCGTTCAAAACTGGAAAGAAGCTTTCTGAGAAACTGCTCTGTGTTCTGTTAATTCATGTCACAGAGTTACATCTTTCCCTTCAAGAAGCCTTTCACTAAGGCTGTTCTTGTGGAATTGGCAAAGGGATATTTGGAAGCCCAAAGAGGGCTATGTTGAAAAAGGAATTAACTTCCGTTCAAAACTGGAAAGAAGCTTTCTGAGAAACTGCTCTGTGTTCTGTTAATTCATTTCACAGAGTTACATCTTTCCCTTCAAGAAGCCTTTCGCTAAGGCTGTTTTCTGGAATTGGCAAAGGGATATTTGGAAGCCCATAGAGGGCTATGGTGAAAAAGGAAATATCTTCCGTTCAAAACTGGAGAGAAGCTTTCTGAGAAGCTGCTTTTGTTCTGTTATTTCATCTCACTGAGTTACAGCTTTCCCCTAAAGAATCCTTTCGCATAGTCTGTTCTTGTGGAATTGGCAAAGTGATATTTAGAAGCCCATAGAGGGCTATGCGGAAAAAGGAAATATCTTCGTTAAAATCTGGAAAGAAACTTTCTGAGAAACTGCTTTGTGTTCTGTTAATTCATCTCACAGAGTTACAGCTTTCCCTTCAAGATGCCTTTCTCTAAGGCTGTTCTTGTGTAATTTGCAAAGTGTTTTTGGAAGCCCATAGAGGGCTGTGGTGAATAAGGAAATATGTTCCGTTAAACACTGGAAAGAAGCTTTCTGAGAAACTGCTGTGTTTTCTACTAATTCATCTCACAGAGTTACAGTTTTCCCTTCTAGAAGACTTTCGCTAAGCCTATTCTTGTGGAATTGGTAAAGTGATATTTGGAAGCCTATAGAGGGTTATGGTGAAAAAGGAAATATCTTCCGTTAATAACTGGAAAGAAGCTTTCTGAGAAACTGCTTTGTGTGCTGTTAATTCATCTCACAGAATTACAGCTTTCCCCTCAACAATCCTTTCGCTAAGATTGTTCTTGTGGAATTCGCAATGTGATATTTGGAAATCCGTAGAGGGCTTTGGTGAAAAAGGAAATGTCTTCCGTTAAAAACTGGAAAGAAGCTTTCTGAGAAACTGCTTTGTGTTCTGTTAATTCATTTCACAGAGTTACAGCTTTCACTTCAAGAAGCCTTTCGATAGCTTGTTCTTGTGGAATTGGCAAAGTGATATTTGGAAGCCTTTAGAGGGCTATGCTGAAAAAGGAAATATCTTCGTTAAAATCTGGAAAGAAGCTTTCTGAGAAACTGCTTTGTGTTCTGTTAATTCATCTCACAGTGTTACAGCTTTCCCCTCAAGAAGCCTTTCTCGAAGTGTGTTCTTGTGGAATTTGCAAAGTGATATTTGGAAGCCTAGAGAGGGTTATGGTGAAGAAGGAAATATCTTCCGTTAATAACTGGAAAGAAGTTTTCTCAGAAACTGCTTTGTGTGCTGTTAATTCATCTCACAGAGTTACAGCTTTCCCCTCAAGAATCCTTTCGCTAAGGCTGTTCTTGTGGTATTGGCAAAGTCATATTTGGAAACCCGTAGAGGGCTATGTTGAAAAAGGAATATCTTCCGTTAAAAACTGGAAAGAAGCTTTCTTAGAAATTGCTTTGTGTTCTGTTAATTCATTTCACAGAGTTACAGCTTTCCCTTCAAGAAGCCTTTCACTAAGCTTGTTCTTGTGGAATTGGCAAAGTTATATTTGGAAACCCGTAGAGGGCTGTGGTGAAAAAGGAAATATCTTCCGTTAATAACAGGAAAGAAGCTTTCTGGGATAGTGCTTTGTGTTCTGTTAGTTCATCTCACAGAATTACAGCTTTCCCCTCAGGAAGACTTTCGCTAAGGATGCTCTTGTGGAATTGGCAAAGTGATATTTGGAAGCCCATAGACGGCTATGGTGAAACAGGAAATATCTTCCGTTAAAAACTGGAAAGGAGCTTTCTGAGAAACTGCTTTGTTTTCTGTTAATTCATCTTACAGATTTACAGCTTTCCCTTCAAGAAGCCGTTCCCTAAGACTGTTCTTGTAAAATTGGCATAGTGGTATTTGGAAGCCCAGAGAGGGCTATGCTGAAAAAGGAAATATCTTCGTTAAAATCTGGAAAGAAGCTTTCTGAGAAACTGCTTTGTGTTCTGGTAACTCATCTCACAGAGTTACAGCTTTCTCCTCAAGAAGCCTTTCTCTAAGACTGTTCTTGTGAAATTTGCAAAGTGATATTTGGAACCCCATAGAGGGCTGTGGTGAAAAAGGAAATATCTTACGTTAAAAAGTGGAAAGAAGCTTTCTGAGAAACTGCTTTTTGTTCTGTTTATTCATCTCACAGAGTTACAGCTTTCCATTCAGGAAGTCATTCTCTAAGACTGTTCTTGTGGAATTTGCAAAGTGTTATTTGGAAGCCCAGGGAGGGCTACGGTGAAAAACGAAATACCTTCCGTTAAAAACTGGAAAGCAGCTTTCTGAGAGACTGCCTTGTTTTCTGTTAATTCATCTCACAGAGTTACAGCTTTCCCCTCAAGAAGCCTTTCGCTAAGATTGTTCTTGTGGAATTTGCGAAGTGATATTTGGAAGCCCATAGATGGTTATGGTGAAAAAGGAAATATCTTCCGTTAAAATCTGGAAAGAAGCATTCTGAGAAACTGTTTTGTGTTCTCTTAATTCATCTCACAGAGTTACATCTTTCTCCTCAAGAAGCCTTTCTCTAAGACTGTTCTTGTGAAATTTGCAAAGTGATTTTCGGAAGCCGAAGGAGGGCTATAGTGAAAAAGGAAATATCTTCCGTTAAATAATTTAAAGAAGCTTTATGAGAAACTGCTTTGTGTTCTGTTAATTCATCTCACAGAGTTACATCTTTCCCTTCAAGAAGCCTTTCTCTAGCGCTGTTCTTGTGGAATTGGCAAAGAGATATTTGGAAGCACATTGAGGGCCAAGCTGAAAAAGGAAATATCTTGCATTAAAATCTGGAAAGAAGCTTTCTGAAAAACTGCTTTGTGTTCTGTTAATTCATCTCACAGAGTTAAGCCCATAGAGGGCTACGGTGAAAAAGGAAATAGCTTCCGTTAAAAACTGGAAAGAAGCTTTCTGAGAAACTGCTTTGTGTTCTGGTAGTTCATCTCACAGAGTTACAGCTTTCCCCTCAAGAATCCTTTCTCTAAGACTGTTCTTGTGGAATTTGCAAAGTGATATTTGGAAGCCCATAGAGGGCTACGGTGAAAAAGGAAATATCTTCCGTTAAAAACTGGAAGGAAGCTTTCTGAGAAACTGCTTTGTGTTCTGTTAATTCAACTTACAGAGTTACATCTTTCCCTTCAAGAAGCCTTTCGCTAAGACTGTTCTTGCGCGATTTGCAAAGTGATATTTGGAAGCCCACAGAGGGCTATGGTGAAAAAGGAAATATCTTCGGTTAAAATCTGGAAAGAAGCTTTCTGAGAAACTGTTTGTGTTCTGTTAATTCATCTCACAGAGTTACATCAATTCCTTCAAGAAGGCTTTCGCTAAGGCTGTTCCTGTGGAATTGGGAAAGTGATATTTTCAATCCCATAGAGGGCTAGGTGAAAAAGGAAATATCTTCCGTTAAAAACTGGAAAATAGCTTTCTGAGAAACTGCTTTGTGTTCTGTTAATTCATTTCACAGAGTTACAGCTTTCCCCTCAAGAAGGCTTTCTCTAAGATTGTTCTTGTGGAATTGGCAAAGTGATATTTGGAAGCCGATAGAGGGCTATGGTGAAAAAGGAAATATCTTCCTTTAAACAATGGAAGGAAGCTTTCTGAGAAACTGCTTTGTATTCTTAAATCAACTTACGGAGTTACTGATTTCCCTTCAAGAAGCCTTTCACTAAGACTGTTCTTGAGGAATTTCCAAAGTGATATTAGGAATCCAGTAGAGGGCTATGGTGAAAAAGGAAATATCTTCCTTTGAAAACTGGAAAGAAGCTTTCTGAGAAACTGCTTTGTGTTCTGTTAGTTCATCTCAGAGAGTTAAATCTTTGCCTTCAAGAAGCCTTTCGCTAAGGCTGTTCTTATGGAATGGGCAAAGTGATATTTGGAAGACCATAGAGGGCTGTGGTGAAAAACAAAATATCTTCCGTTAAAATCTGGAAAGAAGCTTTCTGAGAAAATGCTTTGTGTTCTGTTAATTCATCTCACTGAGTTACAGCTTTCTCCTCAGGAAGCCTTTCGCTAAAACTGTTCTTGTGGAATTTGCAAAGTGATATTTGGAAGACCATAAAGGGCTATGTTGAAAAAGAAATTATCTTCAGTTAAAAACTGGAAAGAAGCTTTATGAGATACTGCTTTGTGTTCTGTTAATTCATCTCACAGATTTACAGCTTTCCCTTCCAGAAGCTGTTCGCTAAGACTGTTCTTGTAAATTTGGCAAGGTGATATTTAGAAGCCCGTAGAGGGCTATGGTGAAAAAGGAAATATCTTCCGTTAAAAACTGCCGAAAAGATTTCTGAGGAACTACTTTGTCTTCTGTTAATTCATCTCACAGTGTTACATCTTTCCCTTCAAGAAGCCTTTTGCTAAGGCTGTTCTTGTGGAATTGGCAAAGTGATATTTGGAAGCCCATAGAGGGCTAAGGTGAAAAAGAAATTATCTTCCGTTAAAAACTGGAAAGAAGCTTTATGAGATACTGCTTTGTGTTCTGTTAATTCATCTCACAGTGTTACAGCTTTCCCCTCAAGAAGCCTTTCGCTAAGACTGCTCTTGTAGAATTTGCAAAGTGATATTTGGAAGCCCATAGAGGGCTATGGTGAGAAAGGAAATATCTTCCGTTAAAATCTGGAAAGAAGCTTTCTGAGAAACTGCTTTGTGTTCGGTTAATACTTCTCACAGAGTTACAGCTTTCCCCTCAAGAATCCTTTCTCTAAGACTTTTCTTGTGGAATTGGCAAAGTGATATTTGGAAGCCCATAGAGGGCTACGGTGAAAAATGAAATATCTTCCGTTAAATACTGGAAGGAAGCTTTCTGAGAAACTGCCTTGTGTTCTGTTAATTCAACTTACAGAGTTAAATCTTTCCCTTCAAGAAGCCTTTCGCTAAGACTGTTCTTGCGCGATTTGCAAAGTGATATTTGGAAGCCCACAGGGGGCTATGGTGAAAAAGGAAATATCTTCTTTTACAAATTGCAAAGAAGCTTTTTGAGAAAGTGCTTTGTGTTCTGGTAATTCATCTCACAGTGTTACAACTTTCCCCTCAAGAAACCTTTTGCTAAGACTATTCTTATGGAATTTGTAAATTGATATTTGGAAGCCCATAGAGGGCAATGGTGACAGAGAAAATATCTTCGTTTATAAACTGGGAAGAAGCTTTCTGATAAACTGTTTTGTGTTCTGTTAATTCATCTTACAGAGTTACAGCTTTCCCTTCAAGAAGCCTTGCGATAAGACTGTTCTTGTGGAACTGGCAAAGTGATATTTAGAAGAACATAGAAGGCAATGGTGAAAAAGGAAATATCTTCCGTTAAAAACTGGAAGGAAACTTTCTGAGATACTGCTTTGTGCTCTGTTAATTCATCTCACAGAGTTACATCTTTCCCTTTAAAAAGCCTTTCGTTAAGGCTGTTCTTGTGGAATTTGCAAAGAGATATTCGGAAGCTCATTGACGGCTACAGTGAAAAAGGAAATATCTTCCGTTAAAAACTGGAAAGAAGCTTTCTGAGAAACTGCTTTGTGTTCTTTTAATTCTTCTGACAGAATTACATCTTTCCCTTCAAGAAGTCTTTCGCTAAGGCTGTTCTTGTGGAATTGGCAAAGTGATATTTCGAAGCCCATAGAGGGCTATGGTGAAAAAGGAAATATCATCCGTTGAAAACTGGAAAGAACCTTTCTGAGAAACTGCTTTGTGTTCTGTTTATTCATCTCACAGAGTTACAGCTTTTCCCTCAAGAAACCTTTCGCTAAGACTGTTTTGTGGAATTTGCAAGGTGATATTTGGAAGCCCTTAGAGGACTATGGTGAAAAAGGTAATATTCTTCCGTTAAATACTGGAAAGAAGCTTTCTGAGAAGTTGCTTTGTGTTCTGTTAATTCATCTCACAGAGTTACAGCTTTCCCCTCAACAAGCCTTTCTCTGGGTCTGTTCTTGTGTAATTGACAAAGTGATATTTGGAGGCCCATAGGGGGCTGTGGTGTAAAAGGAAATATCTTCCATTAACAACTGGAATGAAGCCCTCTGAGAAACTGCTTTGTGTTCTGTTAATTCATGTCACAGAGTTACATCTTTCCCTTCAAGAAGCCTTTCGCTAAGGCTGTTCTTGTGGTATTGGTAAAGTGATATTTGGAAGCATATAGAGGTCTATGGTGAAAAAGGAAATATATTCCGTTAAAAACTGCAAAGAAGCTTTCTGAGAGACTGCTTTGTGTTCTGTTAGTTCATCTCACAGGGTTACATCTTTCTCTTCAAGAAGCCTTTCGCTAAGACGGTTCTTGTGGAATTGCCAAAGTGATATTTGGAAGCCCATAGAGGTCTACGGTGAAAAACGAAATATCTTCCGTTAAAAACTGGAAAGAAGCTTTCTGACAAACTGCTTTGTGTTCCGTTAATTTTCTAGCAGAGTTACAGCTTTCCCCTCAAGAAGCCTTTCGCTAAGACTGTTCTTGTGGAATTTGCAATGTAATATTTGGAGGCCCTTAGAGGGCTATGGTGAAAAATTAAATATCTTCCGTTAAAAACTGGAAAGAAGCTTTCTGAGAAACTGCTTTGTGTTCTGTTAATTCATCTCACAGAGTTTCAGATTTCCCCTCAAGAATCCTTTTGCTAAGGCTGTTCTTGTGGAATTTTCAAAGTGATATTTGGAAGCCCATAGTGTGTTATGGTGAAAAAGGAAATATCTGCCGTTAAAAACTGCAAAGAAGCTTTCTGAGAAACTGCTTTGTGTTCTGTTATTTCATCTTACAGAGTTACAGCTTTCCCCTCAAAAGCCTGTCGCTAAGACTGTTCTCGTGGAATTGTGAAAGTTTTATTGGGAAGCCCATAGAGGGCTACGGTGAAAAAGGAAATATCTTCCGTTAAAAACTGGAAAGAGGCTTTGAGAGAAACTGCTTTGTGTTCTGTTAATTCATCTCAAAGAGTTACATCATTCCCTTCAAGGAGACTTTCTCTATGACTGTTCTTGTGGAATTTGCAAGGTGATATTTGGAAGCCCATGGAGGGCTATGGTGAAAAAGGAATTATCTTCCGTTAACACTGGAAAGAAGCTTTCTGAGTAACTGCTTTGTGTTCTGTTAATTCACCTCACAGTGTTACAGCTTTGCCTTCAAGAAGCCTTTCGCTAAGGCTGTTCGTGTGGAATTGGCAAGGTGATTTTTGGAAGCCCATAGAGGGCTGTGGTGAAAAAGGAAATACCTTCCATTACAAACTGGAAGGAGACTTTCTGAGAAACTGCTTTGAGTTCTGTTAATTCATCTCACAGAGTTACAGCTTTCCATTCAGGAAGCCTTTCGCTAACACTTTTCTTGTAGTATTTGCAAAGTGATATTTGGAAGCCCAAAGAGGGCTATGGTGAAAAAGGAAATATCTTCCGTTAAAAACTGGAAAGAAGCTTTCTGAGAAACTGCTTTGTGTTCTGTTAATTCATCTCACAGAGTTACAACTTTCCCCTCAAGAAGCCTTTCTCTAAGACTGTTCTTGTGGATTTTGCAAAGTGATATTTTGCAGCCCATAGAGGGCTGTGGTAAAAATGGAAATATCTTCCGTTAATAACTGAAAAGAAGCTTTCTGAGAAACTGCTTTGTGTTCTGTTAGTTCATCTCACAGATTTACGTCTTTGCCTTCAAGAAGCCTTTCGCTAAGTCTGTTCTTGTGGAATTGGCAAAGTGATATTTGGAAGCCCATAGAGGGCTATGGTGAAAAAGGAAATATCTTCTGTTAAAAAGTGGAAAGAAGCTATCTGAGAAACTGCGTTGAGTTCTGTTAATTATTCTCACAGAGTTACGTCATTCCCTTCAAAAGCCTTTCGCTAAAACTGTTCTTGTGGAATTTGCAAAGTGATATTTGGAAGCCCGTTGAGAGATATGGTGAAAAAGGAAATAGCTTCCGTTAAAAATTGGAAAGAAGCTTTCTCAGAAACTGCTTTGTGTTCTGTTAATTCATCTCACAGAGTTACAGCTTTCCCCTCAAGAAGCCTTTCGCTAAGTCTGCTCTAGTGGAATTTTCAATGTGATATTTCGAAGCCCATAGAGTGCAATGGTGAAAAAGGAAATATCTTCCATTAAAAAATGGAAAGACGCTTTCTGAGAAACTGCTTTAAGTTCCGTTAATTCATCTCACAAAGTAACATCTCTCCCTTCAAGAATCATTTCGCTAAGGCTGTTCTTGTACAATTGGCAAAGTGATATTTGGAAGCCCTTAGAAGGCTAGGGGAAAAACAAAATATCTTCCTTTCAAAACTGGAAAGAAGCTTTCTGAGAAACTGCTTTGAGTTCTGTTAATTCATGTCACAGAGATACAGCTTTCCCTTCAAGAAGTCTTTCGCTAAGGCTGTTTTTTTGGAATTGGCAAAGTGATATTTGGAAGCCTTTTGAGGTCTATGGTGAAAAAGGAAAATCTTCCGTTAAAAACTGGAAAGAAGCTTTCTGAGAAACTGCTTTGTGTTCTGTTAATTCATCTCAAAGAGCTACAGCTTTCCCTTCAAGAAGCTTTTCTCTAAGACTGTTCTTGTGGAATTTACACAGTGATATTTGGAAGCCCTTAGAGGCCTATGGTGAAATAGGAAATATCTTCCGTTAAAAACTGGAAAGAAGCCTTCTGAGAAACTGTTTTTTTGTTCTGTTAATTCATCTCACAGAGTTACAACTTTCGCTTCAAGAAAACTTTCGCTAAGTCTGTTCTTGTGGAATTGGCAAGGTGATATTTGGAACCCCATAGTGGGCTATGGTGAAAAAGGAAATACCTTCCGTTACAAACTGGAAGGAAGCTTTCTGAGAAACTGCAATGTGTTCTGTTAATTCATCTCACAGAGATGCAGCTTTTCCCTCAACAAGCCTTCCTCTAAAACTGTTCTTGTGGAATTTGCAAAGTGATATTTGGAAGCCCATAGAGTGCTATGGTGAAAAAGGAAATATCTTCCGTTAAAAACTGGAAAGAAGCTTTCTGAGAAACTGTTTTGTGTTGTGTTAATTCATCTTACAGAGTTACAGCTTTCCCTTCAATGAGCCTTTCGCTAAGTCTGTTCTTGCGGAATTTGCAAAGGGATATTTAGAAGCCCATAGAGGGCTAGGGTGAAAAAGTAAATATTATCCGTTAAAATGTGGAAAGAAGCTTTCTGAGAAACTGCTGTGTGTTCTGTTAATTCATCTCACAGAGATACAGCATTCCCCTCAAGAAGCCTTTCTCTAAGACTGTTCTTGTGGAATTGGCAAAGTAATATTTGGAAGCCCATAGAGGGCTACGGTGAAAAAGTAATTATCTTCTGTTAAAAACTGGAAAGAAGCTTTCTGAGAAACTGCTTTGTGTTCTTTTTATACATCTTATAGAGTTACAGCTTTCCCTTCAAGAAGCCTTTCGCTAACACTTTTCTTGTGGTATGTGCAAAGTGATATTTGGAAGCCCATAGAGGGCTAAGGTGAAAAAGGAAATATCTTCTGTTAAAAAGTGGAAAGAAGCAATCTGAGAGACTGCTTTGTGTTCTGTTAATTCATCTCAAAGAGTTACAACATTTCCTTCAAGAAGCCTTTCGCTAAATCTGTTCTTGTGGAATTGGCAAAATGATATTTGGAAGAACATAGAGGGCTATGGTGAAAAAAGAAATATCTTCCGTTAAAAAGTGGAAAGAAGCTTTCTCAGGAAGTACTTTGTGTTCCGTTAATTCATCTCACAGAGATACATCTTTCCCTTCAAGAAGACTTTCACTAAGGCTGTTCTTGTGGAATTGGCAAAGTGATATTTGGAAGCCCTTAGAGGGCTATGGTGAAAAAGGAAATAACTTCCGTTAAAAACTGGAAAGAAGCTTTCTGAGAAACTACTTTGTGTTCTGTTAATTCATCTCAAAGAGTTATAGCTTTTTCCTCACAGAGCTACAGCTTTCCCCTCAAGAAGCCTTTCTCTAAGACTGTTCTTGTGGAATTTGCAAAGTGATATTTGGAAGCCCATAGAGGGCTGTGGTGAAAAAGGAAATATCTTCCGTTAAAAACTGGAAAGAAGCTTTCGAAGAAACTCCTTTGCGTTCTGTTAACTCATCTCACCGAGGTACATCTTTCCCTTCAAGAAGCCTTTCGCTAAGGCTGTTCTTGTGGAAATGGAAAAGTGATATTTGGAGCCCATAGAGGGCTATGGTGAAAAAGGTAATATCCTAAGTTAAAAACTGGAAAGAAGCTTTCTGAAAAGGTGCTTTATGTTCTGTTATTTCATCTCACAGAGTTACACCTTTCCCCTCAAGAATCCTATTGCTAAGACTGTTCTTGTGGAATTTGCAAAGTGGTATTTGGAAGCCCATAGAGGGCTATGCTGAAAAAGCAAACATCTTCCGTTAAAAACTGGAAAGATGCTTTCTGAGAAACTGCTTTGTGTTCTGTTAATTCATCTCACAGATTTACAGCGTTCCCTTCAAGAAGCCGTTCGCTAAGACTCTTCTTGTGGAATTGGCAAACTGATATTTGGAAGCCCATAGAGGGCTATGGGGAAAAAGGAATTATCTTTGTTAAAATCTGGAAAGAAGCTTTCTGAGGAACTGCTTTGTGTTCTGTTAATTCATCTCACAGAGTTACAGCTTTCCCCTCAAGAAGCCTTTCTCTTAGACTGCTCTTCTAGAATTTGCAAAGTGATATTTGGAAGCCCATAGAGGGCTAAGGTGAGAAAGGAAATATCTTAAAATAAAAACTGGAAAGAAGCTTTCTGAGAAACTGCTTTTTGTTCTGTTAATTCATCTCACAGAATTACAGCTTTCTCCTCAAGAATCCTTCCGCTAAGGCTGTTCTTGTGGAATTGGCAAAGTGATATTTGGAAACCCGTAGAGGGCTATGGTGAAAAAGGAAATATCGTCCGTTAAAAACAGGAAAGAAGCTTTCTGAGAAACTGCTTTGTGTTCTGTTAATTCATTTCACAGAGTTACAGCTTTCCCTTCAAGAAGCCTTTCGCTAAGCTTGTTCTTGTAAAATTGGCATAGTGATATTTGGAAGCCCATAGAGGGCTATGCTGAAAAAGGAAATATCTTCGTTAAAATCTGGAAAGAAGGTTTCTGAGAAACTGCTTTGTGTTCTGTTAATTCATCTCACAGAGTTACATCTTTCCCTTCAAGAAGCCTTTCGTTAAGGCTGTTCTTGTGGAATTGGCTAAGTGATATTTTTAAGCCCTTAGAGGGCTATGGTGAAAAAGGAAATAGCTTCCGTCAAAAACTGGAAAGAAGCTTTCTGAGAAACTGCTTTGTGTTCTCGTAGTTCATCTCACAGGTTTACAGCTTTCCCCTCAAGAATCCTTTCTCTAATACTGTTCTTGTGGAATTTGCAAAGTGATATTTGGAAGCCCATATAGGGCTACAGTGAAAAAGGAAATATCTTCCGTTAAAAACTGGAAGGAAGCTTTCTGAGAAACTGCTTTGTGTTCTGTTAATTCAACTTACGGAATTACAGCTTTCCCTTCAAGAAGCCTTTCGCTAAGACTGTTCTTGCGCGATTTGCAAAGTGATATTTGGAAGCCCACATACGGCTATGGTGAAAAAGGAAATATCTTCGGTTAAAATCTGGAAAGAAGCTTTCTGAGAAACTGCTTTGTGTTCTGTTAATTCATCTCACAGAGTTACATCAATTCCTTCAAGAAGGCTTTCACTAAGGCTGTTCCTGTGCAATTGGGAAGGTGATATTTTTAAGCCCATAGAGGGCTATGGTGAAAAAGGAAATATCTTCCGTTAAAAACTGGAAAGAAGCTTTCTGAGAAACTGCTTTGTGTTCTGTTAATTCATCTCACAGAGTTACAGCTTTCCCCTCAAGAAGCCTTTCTCTAATATTGTTCTTTTGGAATTTGCAAAGTGATATTTGGAAGCCCATAGAGGGCTATGGTGAAAAAGGAAATTTCTTCCATTAAAAAATGGAGGGAAGCTTTCTGAGAAACTGCTTTGTCTTCTGTTAATTCAACTTACGGAGTTACTGCTTTCCCTTCAAGAAGCCTTTCACCAAGACTGTTCTTGTGGGATTTGAAAAGTGATATTTGGAAGCCCATAGAGGGCTATGCTGAAAAAGGAAACATCCTCCGTTAAAAACTGGAGAGAAGATTTCTGATAAACTGCTTTGTGTTTTGTTAATTCATCTCAGAGAGTTACATGTTTCCCTTCAAGGAGCCTTTCGTTATGGCTGTTCTTGTGGCATTTGCAAAGTGATATTTGGAAGCCCTTAGAGGGCTATGGTGAAAAAGGAAATATCATCCGTTGAAAACTGGAAAGAACCTTTCTGAGAAACTGCTTTGTGTTCTGTTTATTCATCTCACAGAGTTACAGCTTTTCCCTCAAGAAACCTTTCGCTAAGACTGTTTTGTGGAATTTGCAAGGTGATATTTGGAAGCCCTTAGAGGACTATGGTGAAAAAGGTAATATTCTTCCGTTAAATACTGGAAAGAAGCTTTCTGAGAAGTTGCTTTGTGTTCTGTTAATTCATCTCACAGAGTTACAGCTTTCCCCTCAACAAGCCTTTCTCTGGGTCTGTTCTTGTGTAATTGACAAAGTGATATTTGGAGGCCCATAGGGGGCTGTGGTGTAAAAGGAAATATCTTCCATTAACAACTGGAATGAAGCCCTCTGAGAAACTGCTTTGTGTTCTGTTAATTCATGTCACAGAGTTACATCTTTCCCTTCAAGAAGCCTTTCGCTAAGGCTGTTCTTGTGGTATTGGTAAAGTGATATTTGGAAGCATATAGAGGTCTATGGTGAAAAAGGAAATATATTCCGTTAAAAACTGCAAAGAAGCTTTCTGAGAGACTGCTTTGTGTTCTGTTAGTTCATCTCACAGGGTTACATCTTTCTCTTCAAGAAGCCTTTCGCTAAGACGGTTCTTGTGGAATTGCCAAAGTGATATTTGGAAGCCCATAGAGGTCTACAGTGAAAAACGAAATATCTTCCGTTAAAAACTGGAAAGAAGCTTTCTGACAAACTGCTTTGTGTTCCGTTAATTTTCTAGCAGAGTTACAGCTTTCCCCTCAAGAAGCCTTTCGCTAAGACTGTTCTTGTGGAATTTGCAATGTAATATTTGGAGGCCCTTAGAGGGCTATGGTGAAAAATTAAATATCTTCCGTTAAAAACTGGAAAGAAGCTTTCTGAGAAACTGCTTTGTGTTCTGTTAATTCATCTCACAGAGTTTCAGATTTCCCCTCAAGAATCCTTTTGCTAAGGCTGTTCTTGTGGAATTTTCAAAGTGATATTTGGAAGCCCATAGTGTGTTATGGTGAAAAAGGAAATATCTGCCGTTAAAAACTGCAAAGAAGCTTTCTGAGAAACTGCTTTGTGTTCTGTTATTTCATCTTACAGAGTTACAGCTTTCCCCTCAAAAGCCTGTCGCTAAGACTGTTCTCGTGGAATTGTGAAAGTTTTATTGGGAAGCCCATAGAGGGCTACGGTGAAAAAGGAAATATCTTCCGTTAAAAACTGGAAAGAGGCTTTGAGAGAAACTGCTTTGTGTTCTGTTAATTCATCTCAAAGAGTTACATCATTCCCTTCAAGGAGACTTTCTCTATGACTGTTCTTGTGGAATTTGCAAGGTGATATTTGGAAGCCCATGGAGGGCTATGGTGAAAAAGGAATTATCTTCCGTTAACACTGGAAAGAAGCTTTCTGAGTAACTGCTTTGTGTTCTGTTAATTCACCTCACAGTGTTACAGCTTTGCCTTCAAGAAGCCTTTCGCTAAGGCTGTTCGTGTGGAATTGGCAAGGTGATTTTTGGAAGCCCATAGAGGGCTGTGGTGAAAAAGGAAATACCTTCCATTACAAACTGGAAGGAGACTTTCTGAGAAACTGCTTTGAGTTCTGTTAATTCATCTCACAGAGTTACAGCTTTCCATTCAGGAAGCCTTTCGCTAACACTTTTCTTGTAGTATTTGCAAAGTGATATTTGGAAGCCCAAAGAGGGCTATGGTGAAAAAGGAAATATCTTCCGTTAAAAACTGGAAAGAAGCTTTCTGAGAAACTGCTTTGTGTTCTGTTAATTCATCTCACAGAGTTACAACTTTCCCCTCAAGAAGCCTTTCTCTAAGACTGTTCTTGTGGATTTTGCAAAGTGATATTTTGCAGCCCATAGAGGGCTGTGGTAAAAATGGAAATATCTTCCGTTAATAACTGAAAAGAAGCTTTCTGAGAAACTGCTTTGTGTTCTGTTAGTTCATCTCACAGATTTACGTCTTTGCCTTCAAGAAGCCTTTCGCTAAGTCTGTTCTTGTGGAATTGGCAAAGTGATATTTGGAAGCCCATAGAGGGCTATGGTGAAAAAGGAAATATCTTCTGTTAAAAAGTGGAAAGAAGCTATCTGAGAAACTGCGTTGAGTTCTGTTAATTATTCTCACAGAGTTACGTCATTCCCTTCAAAAGCCTTTCGCTAAAACTGTTCTTGTGGAATTTGCAAAGTGATATTTGGAAGCCCGTTGAGAGATATGGTGAAAAAGGAAATAGCTTCCGTTAAAAATTGGAAAGAAGCTTTCTCAGAAACTGCTTTGTGTTCTGTTAATTCATCTCACAGAGTTACAGCTTTCCCCTCAAGAAGCCTTTCGCTAAGTCTGCTCTAGTGGAATTTTCAATGTGATATTTCGAAGCCCATAGAGTGCAATGGTGAAAAAGGAAATATCTTCCATTAAAAAATGGAAAGACGCTTTCTGAGAAACTGCTTTAAGTTCCGTTAATTCATCTCACAAAGTAACATCTCTCCCTTCAAGAATCATTTCGCTAAGGCTGTTCTTGTACAATTGGCAAAGTGATATTTGGAAGCCCTTAGAAGGCTAGGGGAAAAACAAAATATCTTCCTTTCAAAACTGGAAAGAAGCTTTCTGAGAAACTGCTTTGAGTTCTGTTAATTCATGTCACAGAGATACAGCTTTCCCTTCAAGAAGTCTTTCGCTAAGGCTGTTTTTTTGGAATTGGCAAAGTGATATTTGGAAGCCTTTTGAGGTCTATGGTGAAAAAGGAAAATCTTCCGTTAAAAACTGGAAAGAAGCTTTCTGAGAAACTGCTTTGTGTTCTGTTAATTCATCTCAAAGAGCTACAGCTTTCCCTTCAAGAAGCTTTTCTCTAAGACTGTTCTTGTGGAATTTACACAGTGATATTTGGAAGCCCTTAGAGGCCTATGGTGAAATAGGAAATATCTTCCGTTAAAAACTGGAAAGAAGCCTTCTGAGAAACTGTTTTTTTGTTCTGTTAATTCATCTCACAGAGTTACAACTTTCGCTTCAAGAAAACTTTCGCTAAGTCTGTTCTTGTGGAATTGGCAAGGTGATATTTGGAACCCCATAGTGGGCTATGGTGAAAAAGGAAATACCTTCCGTTACAAACTGGAAGGAAGCTTTCTGAGAAACTGCAATGTGTTCTGTTAATTCATCTCACAGAGATGCAGCTTTTCCCTCAACAAGCCTTCCTCTAAAACTGTTCTTGTGGAATTTGCAAAGTGATATTTGGAAGCCCATAGAGTGCTATGGTGAAAAAGGAAATATCTTCCGTTAAAAACTGGAAAGAAGCTTTCTGAGAAACTGTTTTGTGTTGTGTTAATTCATCTTACAGAGTTACAGCTTTCCCTTCAATGAGCCTTTCGCTAAGTCTGTTCTTGCGGAATTTGCAAAGGGATATTTAGAAGCCCATAGAGGGCTAGGGTGAAAAAGTAAATATTATCCGTTAAAATGTGGAAAGAAGCTTTCTGAGAAACTGCTGTGTGTTCTGTTAATTCATCTCACAGAGATACAGCATTCCCCTCAAGAAGCCTTTCTCTAAGACTGTTCTTGTGGAATTGGCAAAGTAATATTTGGAAGCCCATAGAGGGCTACGGTGAAAAAGTAATTATCTTCTGTTAAAAACTGGAAAGAAGCTTTCTGAGAAACTGCTTTGTGTTCTTTTTATACATCTTATAGAGTTACAGCTTTCCCTTCAAGAAGCCTTTCGCTAACACTTTTCTTGTGGTATGTGCAAAGTGATATTTGGAAGCCCATAGAGGGCTAAGGTGAAAAAGGAAATATCTTCTGTTAAAAAGTGGAAAGAAGCAATCTGAGAGACTGCTTTGTGTTCTGTTAATTCATCTCAAAGAGTTACAACATTTCCTTCAAGAAGCCTTTCGCTAAATCTGTTCTTGTGGAATTGGCAAAATGATATTTGGAAGAACATAGAGGGCTATGGTGAAAAAAGAAATATCTTCCGTTAAAAAGTGGAAAGAAGCTTTCTCAGGAAGTACTTTGTGTTCCGTTAATTCATCTCACAGAGATACATCTTTCCCTTCAAGAAGACTTTCACTAAGGCTGTTCTTGTGGAATTGGCAAAGTGATATTTGGAAGCCCTTAGAGGGCTATGGTGAAAAAGGAAATAACTTCCGTTAAAAACTGGAAAGAAGCTTTCTGAGAAACTACTTTGTGTTCTGTTAATTCATCTCAAAGAGTTATAGCTTTTTCCTCACAGAGCTACAGCTTTCCCCTCAAGAAGCCTTTCTCTAAGACTGTTCTTGTGGAATTTGCAAAGTGATATTTGGAAGCCCATAGAGGGCTGTGGTGAAAAAGGAAATATCTTCCGTTAAAAACTGGAAAGAAGCTTTCGAAGAAACTCCTTTGCGTTCTGTTAACTCATCTCACCGAGGTACATCTTTCCCTTCAAGAAGCCTTTCGCTAAGGCTGTTCTTGTGGAAATGGAAAAGTGATATTTGGAGCCCATAGAGGGCTATGGTGAAAAAGGTAATATCCTAAGTTAAAAACTGGAAAGAAGCTTTCTGAAAAGGTGCTTTATGTTCTGTTATTTCATCTCACAGAGTTACACCTTTCCCCTCAAGAATCCTATTGCTAAGACTGTTCTTGTGGAATTTGCAAAGTGGTATTTGGAAGCCCATAGAGGGCTATGCTGAAAAAGCAAACATCTTCCGTTAAAAACTGGAAAGATGCTTTCTGAGAAACTGCTTTGTGTTCTGTTAATTCATCTCACAGATTTACAGCGTTCCCTTCAAGAAGCCGTTCGCTAAGACTCTTCTTGTGGAATTGGCAAACTGATATTTGGAAGCCCATAGAGGGCTATGGGGAAAAAGGAATTATCTTTGTTAAAATCTGGAAAGAAGCTTTCTGAGGAACTGCTTTGTGTTCTGTTAATTCATCTCACAGAGTTACAGCTTTCCCCTCAAGAAGCCTTTCTCTTAGACTGCTCTTCTAGAATTTGCAAAGTGATATTTGGAAGCCCATAGAGGGCTAAGGTGAGAAAGGAAATATCTTAAAATAAAAACTGGAAAGAAGCTTTCTGAGAAACTGCTTTTTGTTCTGTTAATTCATCTCACAGAATTACAGCTTTCTCCTCAAGAATCCTTCCGCTAAGGCTGTTCTTGTGGAATTGGCAAAGTGATATTTGGAAACCCGTAGAGGGCTATGGTGAAAAAGGAAATATCGTCCGTTAAAAACAGGAAAGAAGCTTTCTGAGAAACTGCTTTGTGTTCTGTTAATTCATTTCACAGAGTTACAGCTTTCCCTTCAAGAAGCCTTTCGCTAAGCTTGTTCTTGTAAAATTGGCATAGTGATATTTGGAAGCCCATAGAGGGCTATGCTGAAAAAGGAAATATCTTCGTTAAAATCTGGAAAGAAGGTTTCTGAGAAACTGCTTTGTGTTCTGTTAATTCATCTCACAGAGTTACATCTTTCCCTTCAAGAAGCCTTTCGTTAAGGCTGTTCTTGTGGAATTGGCTAAGTGATATTTTTAAGCCCTTAGAGGGCTATGGTGAAAAAGGAAATAGCTTCCGTCAAAAACTGGAAAGAAGCTTTCTGAGAAACTGCTTTGTGTTCTCGTAGTTCATCTCACAGGTTTACAGCTTTCCCCTCAAGAATCCTTTCTCTAATACTGTTCTTGTGGAATTTGCAAAGTGATATTTGGAAGCCCATATAGGGCTACAGTGAAAAAGGAAATATCTTCCGTTAAAAACTGGAAGGAAGCTTTCTGAGAAACTGCTTTGTGTTCTGTTAATTCAACTTACGGAATTACAGCTTTCCCTTCAAGAAGCCTTTCGCTAAGACTGTTCTTGCGCGATTTGCAAAGTGATATTTGGAAGCCCACATACGGCTATGGTGAAAAAGGAAATATCTTCGGTTAAAATCTGGAAAGAAGCTTTCTGAGAAACTGCTTTGTGTTCTGTTAATTCATCTCACAGAGTTACATCAATTCCTTCAAGAAGGCTTTCACTAAGGCTGTTCCTGTGCAATTGGGAAGGTGATATTTTTAAGCCCATAGAGGGCTATGGTGAAAAAGGAAATATCTTCCGTTAAAAACTGGAAAGAAGCTTTCTGAGAAACTGCTTTGTGTTCTGTTAATTCATCTCACAGAGTTACAGCTTTCCCCTCAAGAAGCCTTTCTCTAATATTGTTCTTTTGGAATTTGCAAAGTGATATTTGGAAGCCCATAGAGGGCTATGGTGAAAAAGGAAATTTCTTCCATTAAAAAATGGAGGGAAGCTTTCTGAGAAACTGCTTTGTCTTCTGTTAATTCAACTTACGGAGTTACTGCTTTCCCTTCAAGAAGCCTTTCACCAAGACTGTTCTTGTGGGATTTGAAAAGTGATATTTGGAAGCCCATAGAGGGCTATGCTGAAAAAGGAAACATCCTCCGTTAAAAACTGGAGAGAAGATTTCTGATAAACTGCTTTGTGTTTTGTTAATTCATCTCAGAGAGTTACATGTTTCCCTTCAAGGAGCCTTTCGTTATGGCTGTTCTTGTGGCATTTGCAAAGTGATATTTGGAAGCCCTTAGAGGGCTATGGTGAAAAAGGAAATATCTTCCGTTCAAAACTGGAAACAAGCTTTCTGAGAAACTGCTTTGTGTTCTTTTAATTCATCTTACAGAGTTACAGCTTTCCCTTCAGTAAGCCTTTCGCTAAGGCTGTTCTTGTGGAATTGCAAAGTGATATTTGGAAGCCCATAGAGGGCTATATTGAAAAAGGAAATATCTTCCATTAAAAACTGGAAAGAAGCTTTCTGAGAAACTGCTTTGTGTTCTCTTAATTAATCTCTCAGAGTTACAACTTTACCCTCAAGAAGCCTTTCCCTAATGCTTTTCTTGTGGAATTGGCACAGTGATATTTGGAAGCCTTTAGAGATCTATGGTCAAAAAGGAAATATCTACCGTTAAAAACTGGAAGGAAACTTTCTGAGAAACTGCTTTGTGTTCTGTTATTCATCTCACAGAGTTACATCTTTCCCTTCAAGAAGACGTTCGCTAAGACTGTTCTTGTGGAATTTACAAAGTTATATTTGGAAACCCATAGAGGGCTATGATGAAAAAGGAAATACCTTCCGTTTAAAACTGGAAAGAAGCTTTCTCAGAAACTGCTTTGAGTTCTGTTAATTCATCTCACAGAGTTACAGCTTTCCCCTCAAGAAGCCTTTCGCTAAGATTGTTCTTGTGGAATTTGCGAAGTGATATTTGGATGCCCAGAGATGGCTATGGTGAAAAAGGAAATATCTTCCGTTAAAATCTGGAAAGAAGCATTCTGAGAAACTGCTTTGTGTTCTCTTTTTTTTTTTTTTTTTTTTTTTTTTTTTTTTTTTTTTTTTTGAGACGGAGTCTTGCTCTGTAGCCCGGGCTGGACTGCAGTGGCCTGATCTCAGCTCACTGCAAGCTCCGCCTCCCGGGTTTACGCCATTCTCCTGTCTCAGCCTCCGAAGTAGCTGGGACTACAGGCGCCCGCCACCTCGCCCGGCTAGTTTTTTGTATTTTTAGTAGAGTCGGGGTTTCACCGTGTTAGCCAGGATGGTCTCGATCTCCTGAACTCCTGATCCGCCCGTCTCGGCCTCCCAAAGTGCTGGGATTAGAGGCTTGAGCCACCGCGCCCGGCCTGCTTTGTGTTCTCTTAATTCATCTCACAGAGTTACATCTTTCTCCTCAAGAAGGCTTTCTCTAAGCCTGTTCTTGTGAAATTTGCAAAAGGGATTTTTGGAAGCCAAAGTAGGGCTATAGTGAAAAAAAAAAATATCTTCCGTTAAATAATTTAAAGAAGCTTTATGAGAAACTGCTTTGTGTTCTGTTAATTCATCTCACAGAGTTACATCTTTCCCTTCAAGAAGCCTTTCGCTAAGGCTGTTCTTGTGCAATTGTAAAGGGATATTTGGAAGCCCATAGAGGGCTATGGTGAAAAAGGAAATATCTTCCGTTCAAAACTGGAAACAAGCTTTCTGAGAAACTGCTCTGTGTTCTGCTCTGTGTTCTGAACAGCCTTTCACTAAAGCTGTTCTTGTGGATTGGCACAGTGATATTTGGAAGCCCATAGAGGGCTAGGGTGAAAAAGGAAATATCTTCCATTAAAAACTGGAAAGAAAGTTTCTGAGAAACTGCTTTGAGTTCTGTTAATTCATCTCACAGAGTTACAGCTTTCCCTTCAAGAACCCTTTCGCTAAGACTGTTCTTGTGGTATTTGCAAAGTGATATTTGGAAGCCCATAGATCGTTACGGTGAAAAAGCAAATATCTTCAGTTAAAAACTGGAAAGAAGCTTTCTGAGAAACTGCTTTGTGATCTGTTAATTCATCTCACAGAGTTACAGGTTTGCCTTCAAAAAGCGTTTCTCTGACACTGTTCTTGAGGAATTGGCAATGTGATATTTGGAAGCCCATAGAGGGCTGTGGTGAAAAAGGAAATATCTTACGTTAAAAACTGGAAAGAAGCTTTCAGATAAACTGCTTTGTGTTCTGTTAATTCATCTCACAGACTTACATCTTTCCCTTCAAGAAGACTTTCGCTAAGGCTGTTCTTGTGGAATTGGCAAAGTGATATTTGGAAGCCCATAGTGGGCTATGGTGAAAAAGGAAATATCTTACGTTAAAAACTGGAAAGAAGCTTTCTGAGAAACTCTTTAGTGTTCTGCTAATTCATCTTACAGAGTTACAGCTTTCCCTTCAAGAAGCCTTTCGCTACGACTGTTCTTGTGGAATTGGCAAATTGATATTTGGAAGCCCATAGAGGGCTAAGATGAAAAAGGAAATATCTTCCGTTAAAAACAGGGAGGAAACTTTCTGAGAAACTGCTTTGTGTTCTGTTAATTCATCTCACAGAGTAACAGCTTTCCCCTCAAGAAGCCTTTCGCTAAGACTGTTCTTGTAGAATTTGCAAAGTGATATTTGGAAGCCCATACAGGGCTATGGTGAAAAAGGAAATATCTTCCTTTAAAATCTGGAAAGAAGCTTTCTGAGAAACTGCTTTGTGTTCGGTTAATACATCTCACAGAGTTACAGCTTTCCCCTGAAGAATCCTTTCTCTAAGACGGTTCTTGTGTAATTTGCAAAGTGATATTTGGAAGCCCATAGAGGGCTACGGTGAAAAAGGAAATATCTTCCGTTAAAAAGTGAAAATAAGATTTCTGAGAAACTGCTTTGTGTTCTGTTAATTCAACATACAGAGTTAAAGCTTTCCCTTCAAGAAGACTTTCTCTAAGACTGTTATTGCGCGATTTGCAAAGTGATATTTGGAAGCCCACAGAGGGCTATGGTGAAAAAGGAAATATCTTCTGTTAAAATCTGGAAAGAAGCTTTCTGAGAAACTGCTTTGTGTTCTGTTAATTCATCTCACAGAGTTACATCTTTCCCTTCAAGAAGCCTTTCGCTAAGGCTCTTCTTGTGGAATTGGCAATGTGATATTTGGAAGCCCATAGAGGGCTATGGTGAAAAAGGAATTATCTTCCATTAAAAACTGAAAATAAGCTTTCTGAGAAACTGCTTTGTGCTCTGTTAATTCACCTCACAGTGTTACATCTTTCCCTTCAAGAAGCCTTTCACTAAGACTGTTCTTGTGGAATTTACAAAGTTATATTTGGAAACCCATAGAGGGCTATGATGAAAAAGGAAATACCTTCCGTTAAAAACTGGAAAGAAGCTTTCTCAGAAACTGCTTTGAGTTCAGTTAATTCATCTCACAGAGTTACAGCTTTCCCCTCAAGAAGCCTTTCGCTAAGATTGTTCTTGTGGAATTTGCGAAGTGATATTTGGATGCCCAGAGATGGCTATGGTGAAAAAGGAAATATCTTCCGTTAAAATCTGGAAAGAAGCATTCTGAGAAACTGCTTTGTGTTCTCTTAATTCATCTCACAGAGTTACATCTTTCTCCTCAAGAAGGCTTTCTCTAAGTCTGTTCTTGTGAAATTTGCAAAAGGGATTTTTGGAAGCCAAAGGAGGGCTATAGTGAAAAAAGAAATATCTTCCGTTAAATAATTTAAAGAAGCTTTATGAGAAACTGCTTTGTGTTCTGTTAATTCATCTCACAGAGTTACATCTCTCCCTTCAAGAAGCCTTTCGCTAAGGCTGTTCTTGTGCAATTGGCAAAGGGATATTTGGAAGCCCATAGAGGGCTATGGTGAAAAAGGAAATATCTTCCGTTCAAAACTGGAAACAAGCTTTCTGAGAAACTGCTCTGTGTTCTGTTAATTCATCTCACAGAGTTTCATCTTTCCCTTCAAGAAGCCTTTCACTAAAGCTGGTCTTGTGGATTGGCACAGTGATATTTGGAAGCAAATAGAGGGCTATGGTGAACAAGGAAATATCTTCCATTAAAAACTGGAAAGAAAGTTTCTGAGAAACTGCTTTGAGTTCTGTTAATTCATCTCACAGAGTTACAGCTTTCCCTTCAAGAAGCCTTTCGCTAAGACTGTTCTTGTGGTATTTGCAAAGTTATATTTGGAAGCACATAGATCGTTACGGTGAAAAAGCAAATATCTTCAGTTGAAAACTGGAAAGAAGCTTTCAGATAAACTGCTTTGTGTTCTGTTAATTCATCTCACAGAATTACATCTTTCCCTTCAAGAAGACTTTCGCTAAGGCTGTTCTTGTGGAATTGGCAAAGTGATATTTGGAAAACCATAGAGGGCTATGATGAAAAAGGAAATACCTTCCGTTAAAAACTGGAAAGAAGCTTTCTCAGAAACTGCTTTGAGTTCTGTTATTTCATCTCACAGAGTTACAGCTTTCCCCTCAGGAAGCCTTTCGCTAAGATTGTTCTTCTGGAATTTGCGAAGTGATATTAGGATGCCCAGAGATGGCTATGGTGAAAAAGGAATTATCTTCCGTTAAAATCTGGAAAGAAGCATTCTGAGAAACTGCTTTGTGTTCTCTTAATTCATCTCACAGAGTTACATCTTTCTCCTCAAGAAGGCTTTCTCTAAGTCTGTTCTTGGAAATTTGCAAAAGGGATTTTTGGAAGCCAAAGGAGGGCTATAGTGAAAAAAGAAATATCTTCCGTTAAATAATTTAAAGAAGCTTTATGAGAAACTGCTTTGTGTTCTGTTAATTCATCTCACAGAGTTACATCTTTCCCTTCAAGAAGCCTTTCGCTAACGCTGTTCTTGTGGAATTGGCAATGTGATATTTGGAAGCACATTGAGGGCTAAGCTGAAAAAGGAAATATCTTCCATTAAAATCTGGAAAGAAGCTTTCTGAAAAACTTCTTTGTGTTCTGTTAATTCATCTCACAGGGTTACATCAATTCCTTCAAGAAACCTTTCGTTAAGGCTGTTCTTGTGGAATTGGCTAAGTGATATTTTTAAGCCCTTAGAGGGCTATGGTGAAAAAGGAAATAGCTTCCGTCAAAAACTGGAAAGAAGCTTTTTGAGAAACTGCTTTGTGTTCTCGTAGTTCATCTCACAGAGTTACAGCTTTCCCCTCAAGAATCCTTTCTCTAATACTGTTCTTGTGGAATTTGCAAAGTGATATTTGGAAGCCCATAGAGGGCTACGGTGAAAAAGGAAATATCTTCCGTTAAAAACTGGAAGGAAGCTTTCTGAGAAACTGCTTTGTGTTCTGTTAATTCAACTTACCGAATTACAGCTTTCCCTTCAAAAAGCCTTTCGCTAAGACTGTTCTTGCGCGATTTGCAAAGTGATATTTGGAAGCCCACAGAGGGCTATGGTGAAAAAGGAAATGCCTTCGGTTAAAATCTGGAAAGAAGCTTTCTGAGAAACTGCTTTGTGTTCTGTTAATTCATCTCACAGAGTTACATCAATTCCTTCAAGAAGGCTTTCACTAAGGCTGTTCCTGTGCAATTGGGAAAGTGATATTTTTAAGACCATAGAGGGCTATGGTGAAAAAGGAAATATCTTCCATTTAAAAATGGAAGGAAGCTTTCTGAGAAACTGCTTTGTGTTCTGTTAATTCAACTTACGGAGTTACTGCTTTCCCTTCAAGAAGTCTTTCACTAAGACTGTTCTTGTGGGATTTGCAAAGTGATATTTGGAAGCCCATAGAGGGCTATGGTGAAAAAGGAAACATCCTCCGTTAAAAACTTTTGAGAAGCTTTCTGATAAACTGCTTTGTGTTCTGTTAATTCATCATAGAGAGTTACATATTTCCCTTCAAGGAGCCTTTCGTTATGGCTGTTCTTGTGGAATTGGCAAAGTGATATTTGGAAGCCCTTAGAGGGCTATGGTGAAAAAGGAAATATCTTCCGTTAAAAACTGGAAACAAGCTTTCTGAGAAACTGCTTTGTGTTCTTTTAATTCATCTTACAGAGTTGCAGCTTTCCCTTCAGGAAGCCTTTCGCTAAGGCTGTTCTTGTGGAATTGCAAAGTGATATTTGGAAGCCCATAGAGGGATATGGTGAAAAAGGAAATACCTTCCATTAAAAACTGGAAAGAAGCTTTCTGAGAAACTGCTTTGTGTTCTCTTAATTCATCTCTCAGAGTTACAACTTTACCCTCAAGAACCCTTTCCCTAAGGCTTTTCTTGTGGAATTGGCACAGTGATATTTGGAAGCCTTTAGAGAACTATGGTCAAAAAGGAAATATCTACCGTTAAAAACAGGAAAGAAACTTTCTGAGAAACTGCTTTGTGTTCTGTTAATTCATCTCACAGAGTTACATCTTTCCCTTCAAGAAGACATTCGCTAAGCCTGTTCTTGTGGAATTGGCAAAGTGATATTTGGATGCCCATAGAGGGCTACGGTGAAAAAGGAAATATCTTCCGTTCAAAACTGGAAAGAAGCTTTCTGAGAAACTACTTTGTGTTCTCTTAATTCATCTCACAGAGTTACAGCTTTTCCCTGAAGAAGTCTTTCACTAAGACGGTTCTTGTGGAATTTTCAAACTGATATTTGGAAGCCCATAGACGGCTACGGTGAAAAAGGAAATATCTTCCGTTAAAAACTGCAAAGAAGCTTGCTGAGAAGCTGCTTTGTGTTCTGTTAATTCATCTCACAGAGTTACAGCTTTCTCCTCAAGAAGCCTTTCTCTAAGACTGTTCTTGTGGTATTTGAAAAGTGATATTTGGAAGCCCATAGAGGGCTATGGTGAAAAAGGAAATATCTTCCGTTCAAAACTGGAAAGAAGCTTTCTGAGAAACTGCTCTGTGTTCTGTTAATTCATCTCACAGAGTTACAGGTTTCCTTTCAAGAAGCCTTTCTCTAATACTGTTCTTGTGGAATTGGCAAAGTGATATTTGGATGCCCATAGAGGGCTATGGTGAAAAAGGAAATAGCTTCCGTTAAAATCTGGAAAGATGCTTTCTGAGAAACTGCTTTGTGTTCTCGTAGTTCATCTCACAGAGTTACAGCTTTCCCCTCAAGAATCCTTTCTCTAATACTGTTCTTGTGGAATTTGCAAAGTGATATTTGGAAGCCCATAGAGGGCTACGGTGAAAAAGGAAATATCGTCCGTTAAAAACTGCAAGAAAGCTTTCTGAGAAACTGCTTTGTGTTCTGTTAATTCAACTTACGGAATTTCAGCTTTCGCTCAAGAAGCCTTTCGCTAAGACTGTTCTTGCGCGATTTGCAAAGTGATATTTGGAATCCCACAGAGGGCTACGGTGAAAAGGAAATATCTTCGGTTAAATTCTGGAAAGAAGCTTTCTGAGAAACTGCTTTGTGTTCTGTTAATTCATCTCACAGAGTTACATCAATTCCTTCAAGAAGGCTTTCACTAAGGCTGTTCCTGTGCAATTGGGAAAGTGATATTTTTAAGACCATAGAGGGCTATGGTGAAAAAGGAAATATCTTCCATTTAAAAATGGAAGGAAGCTTTCTGAGAAACTGCTTTGTGTTCTGTTAATTCAACTTACGGAGTTACTGCTTTCCCTTCAAGAAGTCTTTCACTAAGACTGTTCTTGTGGGATTTGCAAAGTGATATTTGCAAGCCCATAGAGGGCTATGGTGAAAAAGGAAATATCTTCCATTAAAAAATGGAAGGAAGCTTTCTGAGAAACTGCTTTGTGTTCTGTTAATTCAACTTACGGAGTTACTGCTTTTCCTTCAAGAAGTCTTTCACTAAGACTGTTCTTGTGGGATTTGCAAAGTGATATTTGCAAGCCCATAGAGGGCTATGGTGAAAAAGGAAATATCTTTCGTTAAAAAGTGGAAAGAAGCTTTCTGATAAACTGCTTTGTGTTCTCTTAATTCATCTCAGAGAGTTACATGTTTCCCTTCAAGGAGCCTTTCGTTATGGCTGTTCTTATGGAATTGGCAAAGTGATATTTGGAAGCCCTTAGAGGGCTATGGTGAAAAAGGAAATATCTTCCGTTAAAAACTGGAAACAAGCTTTCTGAGAAACTGCTTTGTGTTCTTTTAATTCATCTTACAGAGTTACAGCTTTCCCTTCAGGAAGCCTTACGCTAAGGCTGTTCTTGTGGAATTGCAAAGTGATATTTGGAAGCCCATAGAGGGATACGGTGAAAAAGGAAATATCTTCCGTTAAAAACTGGAAAGAAGTTTTCTGAGAAACTGCTTTGTGTTCTGTTAATTTTCTTACAGAGTTACAGCTTTCCCTTCAAGAAGCCATTCGCTAAGACTGTTATTGTGGAATTTGCAATGTGATATTTGGATGCCCATAGAGGGATATGGTGAAAAAGGAAATATCTTCCGTTAAAGTCTGGAAAGCAGCTTTCTGAGAAACTGCTTTGTGTTCGGTTAATATATCTCACCGATTTACAGCTTTCCCCTCAAGAAGCCTTTCGCTAAGACTGTTCTTGTGGAATTGGCAAAGTGATATTTGGAAGCCCAAAGAAGGCTATGGTGAAAAAGGAAATATCTTCCGTTAAAAACTGGAAACAAGCTTTCTGAGAAACTGCTTTGTTTTCTGTTAATTCATCTTACAGAGTTACATCTTTCCCTTCAAGAAACTTTTCGCTAAGGCTGTTCTTGTGGAATTGGCAAGGTGATATTTGGAAGCCCATAGAGGGCTATGGTGAAAAAGGAAATATCTTCCGTTAAAAACTCAAAAGAAGCTTTCTGGGATACTGTTTTGTCCTCTGTTAATTCACCTCACAGAGTTACAGCTTTCCCCAAAAGAGGCCTTTCGGTATGGCTGTTCTTATGTTATTTCAAAGTGATATTCTGAAGCCCACAGAGGGCTATGGTGAAAAATTAAATATCTTCCGTTAAAAAGTGGAAAGAAGCTTTCTGATAATCTGCTTTGTGTTCTCTTAATTCATCTAACAGAGTTACCTCTTTCCCTTCAAGAAGCCTTTTGCTAAGGCTGCTCTTGTGGAATTTGCAAAGTGATATTTGGAAGCCCTAAGAGGGCTATGGTGAAAAACTAAGTATCTTCCGTTAAGAACTGGAAAGAAACTTTCTGAGGAACTACTTTGTGTTCTGTTAATTCATCTCTCAGAATTACATCATTCGCTTCAGGTAGCCTTTCGCTAAGGTTGTTCTTGTGGAATTGGCAAAGTGATATTTGGAATCCCATAGAGGGCTATGGTGAAAAAGGAAATATCTTCCGTTAAAAAGAGGAAGGAAGCTTTCTGAGAAACTGCCTCGTGCTCTGCTAATTCATCTCTCGGAGTTACATCTTTCCCTTTAAGAAGCCTTTCGTTAAGGCTGTTCTTGTGGAATTTGCGAAGTGACATACGGAAGCCCATAGACGGCTACGGTGTAAAAGGAAATATCTTCCATTAAAAACTGGAAACAAGCTTTCTGAAAAACTGCTTTGTGTTCTGTTAATTCATCTCACAGAGTTACATCTTTCCCCTCAAGAAGCCTTTTGCTAAGACTGTTTTGTGGAATTTGCTAAGTGATAATTGGAAGCCCATAGAGGGCTATGGTGGGAAAGGTAATATTCTTCCCTTAAAAACTGGAAAGAAGCTTTCTGAGCAGCTGCTTTGTGTTCTGTTAATTCATCTCACAGAGTTACAGCTTTCCCCTCAACAAGCCTTTCTCTAAGACTGTTCTTGTGGAATTTGCAAAGTGATATTTGGAAGCCCATAGAGGGCTAAGGTGAAAAAGGAAATATCTTCCGTTAAAAACTGGAAAGAAGCTTTCTGAGAAACTGCTTTGTGTTCTGTTAATTCATATCACAGAATTATATCTTTCCCTTCAAGAAGTCTTTTTCTAAGGCTGTTCTTGTGGAAATGGCAAAGTGATATTTGGAAACCCTTACAGGGCTATGGTGAAAAAGGAAATATCTTCCGTTAAAAACTGGAAAGAATCTTTCTGAGAAACTGCTTTGTGTTCTGTTAATTCATCTCACAGAGTTACATCTTTCCCTTCAAGAAACCTTTCGCTAAGACTGTTTTTTTTTGGAATTGGCAAAGTGATATTTGGTAGCCCATAGAGGGCTGTGGTGAAAAAGGAAATATCTTCCGTTAAAAACTGGTAAGAAGCTTTCTGAGAAACTGTTTTGTGCTCTGTTAATTCAGCTCACGGAGTTACATCTTTCAATTTAAGAAGCCTTTCCTTAAGGCTGTCGCTGTGGAATTTGCACAGTGATATTCGGAAGCTCGTAGAGGGCTATGGTGAAAAAAGAAATATCTTCCGTTAAAAACTGTAAAGAAGATTTCGGGAAACTGCTTTGTGTCTGTTAATTCATCTCACAGACTTACATCCTTCCCTTCAAGAAGCCTTTCGCTAAGGCTGTTCTTGCTGAATTGGCAAAGTGATATTTGGAAGCCCTTTCAGGGCTATGGTGAAAAAGGAAATATCTTCCGTTAAAAACTGGAAAGAAGCTTTCTGAGAAACTGCTTTGTGTTCTGTTAATTCGTCTCACAGAGTTACAGGTTTCCCTTCAAGAAGCCTTTCTGTAATACTGTTCTTGTGGAATTGGCAAAGTGATATTTGGAAGCCCATGGAGGGCTATGGTGAAAAAAGAAATATCTTCCGTTAAAAACAGGAAAGAAGCTTTCTGAGAAACTGCTTTGTGTTCTGCTAATTCGTCTCACAGAGTTACAGGTTTCCCTTCAAGAAGCCTTTCTGTAATACTGTTCTTGTGGAATTGGCAAAGTGATATTTGGAAGCCCATGGAGGGCTATGGTGAAAAAAGAAATATCTTCCGTTAAAAACAGGAAAGAAGCTTTCTGAGAAACTGCTTTGTGTTCTGTTAATTCATCTCACAGAGTTACAGGTTTCCCTTCAAGAATCCTTTAGCTAAGGCTGTTCTTGTGGAATTGGCAAAGTGATATTTGGAAGCCCATAGAGAGCTATGGTGAAAAAGGAAATATCTACAATTAAAAACTGGAAAGAAGCGTTCTGAGAAACTCCTTTGTGTTCTGTTAATTCATCTCACAGAGTTACATCTTTCCCTCAAGTAGCCTTTCGCTAAGGCTGTTCTTGTGGAATTGGCAAGGTGATATTTGGAAGCCCTCAGAGAGGTAGTTTGAAAAAGGAAATATCTTCCGTTAAAAACTGGAAAGAAGTTTTCTGAGAAACTGCTTTGTGTTCTGTTAATTCATCTCACAGAATTACAGCTTTCCCCTAAAGAAGCTTTTCGCTAAGACTGTTCTTGTGGAATTTGGAAAGTGATATTAGGAAGCCCATAGAGGGCTAAGGTGAAAAAGGAAATATCTTCCGTTAAAATCTGGAAAAAATCTTTCTGAGAATCTGCTTTGTGTTCTGTTAATTCATCTCACAGAGTTACGTCTTTCTCCTCAAGAAGCCTTTCTCTAAGACTGTTCTTGTGGAATTTGCAAAGTGATATTTGGAAGCCCAAAGAGGGCTATCGTGAAAAAGGAATTTCTTCCCTAAAAAACGGGAAAGAAGCTATCTGAGAAACTGCTTTGTGTTCTGTTAATTCATCTCACAGAGTTTCAGCTTTCCCTTCAAGAAGCCTTTTGCTAAGGCTGTTCTTGTGCAATAGGCAAAGTGATATTTGGAAGCCTATAGAGGGCTAAGGTGAAAAAGGAAATATTTTCCGTTAAATGCTGGAAAGAAGCTTTCTGAGAAACTGCTTTGTGTTCTGTTAAATCATCTCACAGAGTTACAGCTTTCCATTCAGGAAGTCTTTCTCTAAGACTGTTCTTGTGGAATTTGCAAAGTGTTATTTCGAAGCCCATAGAGGGCTACGGTGAAAAAGGAAATATCTTCCGTTAAAAACTGGAAAGCAGCTTTCTGAGATACTGCTTTGTGTTCTGTTAATTCATCTCACAGAGTTACATCTTTCCCTTCAAGAATCCTTTCGCTAAGGCTGTTCTTGTGGAATTGGTAAAGTGATATTTGGAAGCCTATAGAGGGTTATGGTGAAAAAGGAAATATATTCCGTTAAAAAGTGGAAAGATGTTTTCTGAGAAACTGGTTTGTGTTCTGTTAATTCATCTCACAGAAATACATCTTTCCCTTCAAGAAGCCTTTCGCTATGCCTGTTCTTATGGTATTTCAAAGTGATATTTGGAAGCCCATAGACGGCTATGGTGAAAAAGGAAATATCTTCCGTTAAAAACTGGAAAGAAACTTTCTGATAATCTGCTTTGTGTTCTCTTAATTCATCTCACAGAGTTACATCTTTCCCTTCAAGAAGCCTTTTGCTAAGGCTGCTCTTGTGGAATTTGAAAAGTGATATTTGGAAGCCCTTTGAGGGCTATGGTGAAAAAGAAACTATCTTCCGTTAGGAACTGGAAAGAAGCTTTCTGAGAAACTGCTTTGTGTTCTGTTAATTCATCTCACAGAGTTATATCTTTCCCTTCACGAGTCCTTTCGCTAAGGATGTTTTTTTGTAATTGGCAAAGTGATATTTGGAAGCCCGTAGAGGGCTATGGTGTAAAATGAAATATCTTCCGTTAAAAACTGCAGAGAAGATTTCTGAGAAAGTGCTTTGTGTTCTGTTAATTCATCCCACCAAGTTACAGAATTCCCCTAAAGAAGCCATTAGCTGAGACTGTTGTTGTGGAATTTGCAAAGTGATATTTGGAAGCCCATAGAGGGCTCTGGTGAAAAAGGAAATATCTTCATTTCAAAACTGGAAAGAAGCTTTATGAGAAACTGCTTTGTGTTCTGTTAATTCATCTCACATAGATACAACTTTCCGCTGAAGAAGGCTTTCTCTAAGTCTGTTCTTGTGGAATTTGCAAAGTGTTATTTGGAAGCCCATAGAGGGCTATGGTGAAAAAGGAAATATCTTCCGTTAAAAACTGGAAAGAAGCTTTCTGAGAAACTGCGTTGTGTTCTGTTAATTCATCACACCGAGTTCAGCTTTCCCCTCAAGAATCCTTTCTCAAAGACTGTTCTTGTGGAATTTACAAAGTGAAATTTGGAAGCCCATAGAAGACAATGGTGAAAAAGGAAATATCTTCCGTTAAAAACTGAAAAGAAACTTTCTGAGAAACTACTTTGTGTTCTGTTAATTCATCTCAGAGAGTTACATCTTTCCCTTCAAGAAGCCTTTCGCTAAAGCTGTTCTTGTGGAATTGGCATAGTGGTATTTGGAAGCCCCTAGCAGGCTACGGATAGAAAGGAAATATCTTCCGTTAAAAACTGGAAAGAAGATTTCTGAGAAACTGCTTTGTGTTCTGTTAATTCGTCTCCCAGAGTTACATCTTTCGCTTCAAGAAGCCTTTCACTAAGGCTGTTCTTGTGGAATTGGCAAAGTGATACTTAGAAGAACTTAGAGGGCTATGGTGAAAAAGGAAATATCATCCGTTAAAAACTGGAAAGAAGCTTGATGAGAAACTGCTTTGTGTTCTGTTAATTCATCCCACAGAGTTACATCTTTCCCTTCAAGTATCCTTTCGCTAAGGCTGTTCTTGTGGAATAGGCAAAGTGATATTTGTAAGCCCATATAGGGCGATTGTGAAAAAGGAAATACCTTCCGTTAAAAACTGGAAAGAAGCTTTCTGAGAAACTGCTTTGTGTTCTGTTAATTCATCTCACAGAGTTACATCTTTCCCTTTAAGAATCCTTTCGCTAAGGCTGTTCTTGTGGAATTGGCAAAGTGATATGTGGAAGCCCATAGAGGGCTCTGGTGAAAAAGGAAATATCTTCCGTTAAAAACTGGAAAGAAGCTTTCTGAGAAACTGCTTTGTGTTCTGTTAATTCATCTTACAGAGTTACATCTTTCTCTTCAAGTATCCTTTCGCTGAGGTTGTTCCTGCGGAATAGACAAAGTGATATTTGGAAGCCCATAGAGGTCTAAGGTGAAAAAGGAAATATCTTCCATTAAAAACTGGAAAGAAGCTTTCTGAGAAAGTGCTTTGTGTTCTGTTAATTCATCTCACAGAGTTACAGAATTCCCCTAAAGAAGCCATTAGCCTAGACTGTTGTTGTGGAATTTGCAAAGTGATATTTGTAAGCCCATAGAGGTCTATGGTGAAAAAGGAATTATCTTTCGTAAAAAAGTGGAAAGAAGCTTTCTGAGAAACTGCGTTGTGTTCTGTTAATTCATCTCACAAAGTTACATCTTTCCCTTCAAGAAGCCTTTCGCTAAGGCTGTTCTTGTGGAATTGGCAAAGTGATATTTGGAAGTCCATAGAGGGCTTTGGTGAGAAAGGAAATATTTTCCGATAAAAACTGGAAAGGATCTTTCTGAGAAACTGCTTTGTGTTCTGTTAATTCATCTCACAGAGTTACAGCATTCCCCTCAATAAGCCTTTCGCTAAGACTGTTCGTGTGGAATTTGCAAAGTCATATTTGGAAGCCCATAAGGGGCTATGGTGGAAAAGGAAATATCTTTCGTGAAAAAGTGGAAAGAAGCTTTCTGAGAAACTGCTTTGTGTTCTGTTAATTCATCTCAAAGAATTCCATCTTTCCCTTCAAGAATCCTTTCGCTAAGGCTGTTCTTGTGTAATTGGCAAAGTGATATTTGGAAGCCGAAAAAGGGCTATGGTGAAAAATGAAATATGTTCCGTTAAAAACTGGAAGGAAGCTTTCTGAGAAACTGCTTTGTGTTCTGTTAATTCGTCTCACAGAGTTACAGGTTTCCCTTCAAGAAGCCTTTCTGTAATACTGTTCTTGTGGAATTGGCAAAGTGATATTTGGAAGCCCATGGAGGGCTATGGTGAAAAAAGAAATATCTTCCGTTAAAAACAGGAAAGAAGCTTTCTGAGAAACTGCTTTGTGTTCTGCTAATTCGTCTCACAGAGTTACAGGTTTCCCTTCAAGAAGCCTTTCTGTAATACTGTTCTTGTGGAATTGGCAAAGTGATATTTGGAAGCCCATGGAGGGCTATGGTGAAAAAAGAAATATCTTCCGTTAAAAACAGGAAAGAAGCTTTCTGAGAAACTGCTTTGTGTTCTGTTAATTCATCTCACAGAGTTACAGGTTTCCCTTCAAGAATCCTTTAGCTAAGGCTGTTCTTGTGGAATTGGCAAAGTGATATTTGGAAGCCCATAGAGAGCTATGGTGAAAAAGGAAATATCTACAATTAAAAACTGGAAAGAAGCGTTCTGAGAAACTCCTTTGTGTTCTGTTAATTCATCTCACAGAGTTACATCTTTCCCTCAAGTAGCCTTTCGCTAAGGCTGTTCTTGTGGAATTGGCAAGGTGATATTTGGAAGCCCTCAGAGAGGTAGTTTGAAAAAGGAAATATCTTCCGTTAAAAACTGGAAAGAAGTTTTCTGAGAAACTGCTTTGTGTTCTGTTAATTCATCTCACAGAATTACAGCTTTCCCCTAAAGAAGCTTTTCGCTAAGACTGTTCTTGTGGAATTTGGAAAGTGATATTAGGAAGCCCATAGAGGGCTAAGGTGAAAAAGGAAATATCTTCCGTTAAAATCTGGAAAAAATCTTTCTGAGAATCTGCTTTGTGTTCTGTTAATTCATCTCACAGAGTTACGTCTTTCTCCTCAAGAAGCCTTTCTCTAAGACTGTTCTTGTGGAATTTGCAAAGTGATATTTGGAAGCCCAAAGAGGGCTATCGTGAAAAAGGAATTTCTTCCCTAAAAAACGGGAAAGAAGCTATCTGAGAAACTGCTTTGTGTTCTGTTAATTCATCTCACAGAGTTTCAGCTTTCCCTTCAAGAAGCCTTTTGCTAAGGCTGTTCTTGTGCAATAGGCAAAGTGATATTTGGAAGCCTATAGAGGGCTAAGGTGAAAAAGGAAATATTTTCCGTTAAATGCTGGAAAGAAGCTTTCTGAGAAACTGCTTTGTGTTCTGTTAAATCATCTCACAGAGTTACAGCTTTCCATTCAGGAAGTCTTTCTCTAAGACTGTTCTTGTGGAATTTGCAAAGTGTTATTTCGAAGCCCATAGAGGGCTACGGTGAAAAAGGAAATATCTTCCGTTAAAAACTGGAAAGCAGCTTTCTGAGATACTGCTTTGTGTTCTGTTAATTCATCTCACAGAGTTACATCTTTCCCTTCAAGAATCCTTTCGCTAAGGCTGTTCTTGTGGAATTGGTAAAGTGATATTTGGAAGCCTATAGAGGGTTATGGTGAAAAAGGAAATATATTCCGTTAAAAAGTGGAAAGATGTTTTCTGAGAAACTGGTTTGTGTTCTGTTAATTCATCTCACAGAAATACATCTTTCCCTTCAAGAAGCCTTTCGCTATGCCTGTTCTTATGGTATTTCAAAGTGATATTTGGAAGCCCATAGACGGCTATGGTGAAAAAGGAAATATCTTCCGTTAAAAACTGGAAAGAAACTTTCTGATAATCTGCTTTGTGTTCTCTTAATTCATCTCACAGAGTTACATCTTTCCCTTCAAGAAGCCTTTTGCTAAGGCTGCTCTTGTGGAATTTGAAAAGTGATATTTGGAAGCCCTTTGAGGGCTATGGTGAAAAAGAAACTATCTTCCGTTAGGAACTGGAAAGAAGCTTTCTGAGAAACTGCTTTGTGTTCTGTTAATTCATCTCACAGAGTTATATCTTTCCCTTCACGAGTCCTTTCGCTAAGGATGTTTTTTTGTAATTGGCAAAGTGATATTTGGAAGCCCGTAGAGGGCTATGGTGTAAAATGAAATATCTTCCGTTAAAAACTGCAGAGAAGATTTCTGAGAAAGTGCTTTGTGTTCTGTTAATTCATCCCACCAAGTTACAGAATTCCCCTAAAGAAGCCATTAGCTGAGACTGTTGTTGTGGAATTTGCAAAGTGATATTTGGAAGCCCATAGAGGGCTCTGGTGAAAAAGGAAATATCTTCATTTCAAAACTGGAAAGAAGCTTTATGAGAAACTGCTTTGTGTTCTGTTAATTCATCTCACATAGATACAACTTTCCGCTGAAGAAGGCTTTCTCTAAGTCTGTTCTTGTGGAATTTGCAAAGTGTTATTTGGAAGCCCATAGAGGGCTATGGTGAAAAAGGAAATATCTTCCGTTAAAAACTGGAAAGAAGCTTTCTGAGAAACTGCGTTGTGTTCTGTTAATTCATCACACCGAGTTCAGCTTTCCCCTCAAGAATCCTTTCTCAAAGACTGTTCTTGTGGAATTTACAAAGTGAAATTTGGAAGCCCATAGAAGACAATGGTGAAAAAGGAAATATCTTCCGTTAAAAACTGAAAAGAAACTTTCTGAGAAACTACTTTGTGTTCTGTTAATTCATCTCAGAGAGTTACATCTTTCCCTTCAAGAAGCCTTTCGCTAAAGCTGTTCTTGTGGAATTGGCATAGTGGTATTTGGAAGCCCCTAGCAGGCTACGGATAGAAAGGAAATATCTTCCGTTAAAAACTGGAAAGAAGATTTCTGAGAAACTGCTTTGTGTTCTGTTAATTCGTCTCCCAGAGTTACATCTTTCGCTTCAAGAAGCCTTTCACTAAGGCTGTTCTTGTGGAATTGGCAAAGTGATACTTAGAAGAACTTAGAGGGCTATGGTGAAAAAGGAAATATCATCCGTTAAAAACTGGAAAGAAGCTTGATGAGAAACTGCTTTGTGTTCTGTTAATTCATCCCACAGAGTTACATCTTTCCCTTCAAGTATCCTTTCGCTAAGGCTGTTCTTGTGGAATAGGCAAAGTGATATTTGTAAGCCCATATAGGGCGATTGTGAAAAAGGAAATACCTTCCGTTAAAAACTGGAAAGAAGCTTTCTGAGAAACTGCTTTGTGTTCTGTTAATTCATCTCACAGAGTTACATCTTTCCCTTTAAGAATCCTTTCGCTAAGGCTGTTCTTGTGGAATTGGCAAAGTGATATGTGGAAGCCCATAGAGGGCTCTGGTGAAAAAGGAAATATCTTCCGTTAAAAACTGGAAAGAAGCTTTCTGAGAAACTGCTTTGTGTTCTGTTAATTCATCTTACAGAGTTACATCTTTCTCTTCAAGTATCCTTTCGCTGAGGTTGTTCCTGCGGAATAGACAAAGTGATATTTGGAAGCCCATAGAGGTCTAAGGTGAAAAAGGAAATATCTTCCATTAAAAACTGGAAAGAAGCTTTCTGAGAAAGTGCTTTGTGTTCTGTTAATTCATCTCACAGAGTTACAGAATTCCCCTAAAGAAGCCATTAGCCTAGACTGTTGTTGTGGAATTTGCAAAGTGATATTTGTAAGCCCATAGAGGTCTATGGTGAAAAAGGAATTATCTTTCGTAAAAAAGTGGAAAGAAGCTTTCTGAGAAACTGCGTTGTGTTCTGTTAATTCATCTCACAAAGTTACATCTTTCCCTTCAAGAAGCCTTTCGCTAAGGCTGTTCTTGTGGAATTGGCAAAGTGATATTTGGAAGTCCATAGAGGGCTTTGGTGAGAAAGGAAATATTTTCCGATAAAAACTGGAAAGGATCTTTCTGAGAAACTGCTTTGTGTTCTGTTAATTCATCTCACAGAGTTACAGCATTCCCCTCAATAAGCCTTTCGCTAAGACTGTTCGTGTGGAATTTGCAAAGTCATATTTGGAAGCCCATAAGGGGCTATGGTGAAAAAGGAAATATCTTTCGTGAAAAAGTGGAAAGAAGCTTTCTGAGAAACTGCTTTGTGTTCTGTTAATTCATCTCAAAGAATTCCATCTTTCCCTTCAAGAATCCTTTCGCTAAGGCTGTTCTTGTGTAATTGGCAAAGTGATATTTGGAAGCCGAAAAAGGGCTATGGTGAAAAATGAAATATGTTCCGTTAAAAACTGGAAGGAAGCTTTCTGAGATACTGCTTTGTGTTCTGTTAATTCACCTCACAGAGTTACATCTTTCTCTTCAAGTATCCTTTCGCTAAAGCTGTTCTTGCGGAATAGGCAAAGTGATATTTGGATGCCGTTAGATGGCTGTTGTGAAAAAGGAAATGTCTTCCGTTAAAAACTGGAAAGAAGCTTTCTGAAAAACTGCTTTGTGTTCTGTTAATTCATCTCACAGAGGTACATCTTTCCCTTCAAGAAGCCTTTCGCTAAGGTTGTTCTTGTGGAATTGGCAAAGTGATATTTGGAAGCCCATAGAGGGCTATGGTGAAAAAAGAAATATCTTCCGTTAAAAACTGGAAAGAAGATTTCTGAGAAACTGCTTTGTGTTCTGTAAATTCATCTCAGAGTTACACCTTTCCTCTAAAGAAGCCTTTCGCTAAGACTGTTGTTGTGGAATTTGCAAAGTGATATTTGGAATCCCAGAGGACTATGGTGAAAAAGGAAATATCTTCTGGTGAAAACTGGAAAGAAGGTTTCTGAGAAACTGCTTTGTGTTCTGTTAATTCATCTCACAGACTTACAACTTCCCGCTGAAGAAGGCTTTCTCTAAGTCTTTTTTTATGGAATTTGCAAAGTGTTATTTGGAAGCCCATAGATGGCTATGGTGAAAAAGGAAATATCTTCCGTTAAAAACTGGAAAGAAGCTGTCTGAGAAACTGCGTTGTGTTCTGTTAATTCATTTCACAAAGTTACGTCTATCCCTTCAAGAAGCCTTTTGCTAAGGCTGTTCTTGTGGAATTGGCAAAGTGATATTTGGAAGACCCTAGAGGGCTATGGTGAAAAAGGAAATATCTTCCGTTAAAAACTGGAAAGAAGCTTTTTGAGAAACGGCTTTGTGTTCTGTTAATTCATCTCACAGAGTTACAGCTTTCCCCTCAAGAAGCCTTTCGATAAGACAGTTCTTGTGGAATTTACAAAATGATATTTGGAAGCCCATAGAGGGCTATGGTGAAAAAGGAAATATCTTTCGTTAAAAAGTGGAAAGAAGCTTACTGAGAAACTGCTTTGTGTTCTGTTAATTCATCTCACAGAGTTACATCTTTCCCTTCAAGAATCCTTTCGCTAAGGCTGTTCTTGTGGAATTGGCAAAGTGATATTTGGAAGCCCCTAGAGGGCTATGGTGAAAAAGGAAATATCTTCCGTTAAAAATTGGAAAGAAACTTTCTGAGAAACTGCTTTGTGTTCTGTTAATTCATCTCACGGAGTTACATCTTTCCCTTCAAGAAGCCTTTCGCTAAGGCTGTTCTTTTGTTTTGGCATAGTGATATTTGGAAGCCCCTTGCAGGCTACGGTTAAAAAGTAAATATCTTCCGTTAAAAACTGGAAAGGAGCTTTCTGAGAAACTGCTTTGTGTTCTGTTAATTCATCTCACCGAGTTAAAGCTTTCCCCTCAAGAATCCTTTCTCAAAGACTGTTCTTGTGGAATTTGCAAAGTGAAATTTGGAAGCCCATAGAAGACAAGGGTGAAAAAGGAAATATCTTCCGTTAAAATCTGAAAAGAAACTTTCTGAGAAACTGCTTTGTGTTCTGTTAATTCATCTCAGAGAGTTACATCTTTCCCTTCAAGAAGCCTTTCGCTAAGGCTGTTCCTGTGGAATTGGCTTAGTGATATTTGGAAGCCCCTAGAAGGCTACGGTTAAAAATTAAATATCTTCCGTTAAAAACTGGAAAGAAGTTTTCTGAGAAACTGCTTTGTGTTCTGTTAATTCGTCTCCCAGAGTTACATCTTTCCCTTCAAGGAGCCTTTCGCTAAGGCTGTTCTTGTGGAATTGGCAAAGTGATATTTAGAAGCCCTTAGAGGGCTATGGTGAAAAAGGAAATATCATCCGTTAAAAACTGGAAAGAAGCTTTCTGAGAAACTGCTTTGTGTTCTGTTAATTCATCTCACAGAGTTACAACTTTCCCTTCAGGTATCCTTTCACTAAGGCTGTTCTTGTGGAATAGGCAAAGTGATATTTGGAAGCCCATATAGGGCGATGGTGAAAAAGGAAATACCATCCGTTCAAAACTGGAAAGAAGCTTTCTGAGAAACTGCTTTGTGCTCTGTTAATTCATCTCACAGTGTTACATCTTTCCCTTCAAGTATCCTTTTGCTAAGCCTGTTCTTGTGGAATTGGCAAAGTGATATTTGGAAGCCCATAGAGAGCTCTGTTGAAAAAGGAAATATCTTCCGGTAAAAACTGGAAAGAAGCATTCTGAGAAACTGCTTTGTGTTCTGTTAATTCATCTCACAGAGTTACAACATTCCCCGCAAGAAGACTTTCTCTACGACTGTTCTTTTGGAATTTGCAAAGTGTTATTTGGAAGCCCTTAGAGGGCTATGGTGAAAAAAGAAATATCTTCCGTTCAGAATTGGAAAGAAGCTTTCTGAGAAACTGCACTGTTCTGTTTATTCATTTCACAGATTTACATGTTTCCCTTCAAGAAGCCTTTCGCTAAGACTGTTCTTGTGGAATTGGCAAAGTGCTATTTGGATGTCCGTAGAGGGCTGTGGTGAAAAAGGAAATATCTTCCGTTAAAAACTGGAAAGGAGCTTTCTGAGAAACGGTTTTGTGTTCTGTTAATTCATCTCACAGAGTTACAGCTTTCCCCTAAAGAAGCCTTTCGCTAAGACCGTTCATTTGGGATTTGCAAAGTGATATTTGGAAGCCCCTAGAGGTCTATGGTGAAAAAGGAAATATTTTCCGTAAAAAACTGGAAAGAAGCTTTCTGAGAAACTGCTTTGTGTTCTGTTAATTAATCTCACAGAGTTACATCTTTCCCATCAAGAATCCTTCCGCTAAGGCTGTTCTTGTGGAATTGGCAAAATGATATTTGGATGCCCATAGAGGGCTATCGTGAAAAAGCAAATATCTTTCGTTAAAAACTGGAAAGAAGCTTTCTGAGAAACTGCTTTCTGTTCCGTTAATTCATCTCACTGAGTTACATCCTTCCCTTCAAGAAGACTTTCGATAAGGCTGTTCTTGTGGAATTTGCAAAGTGATATTTGGAAGCCCATAGAGGGCTATGGTGAAAAAGGAAATATCTTCCGTTAAAAACTGGAAAGAAGCTTTCTGAGAAACTGCTTTGTGTTCTGTTTATTCATCTCAGAGTTACACCTTTCCTCTAAAGAAGCTTTTCTCTAAGACTGTTGTTGTGGAATTTGCAAAGTGATATTTGTAATCCCAGAGGGCTATGTTGAAAAAGGAAATATCTTCTGTTAAAAACTGGAAAGAAGCTTTCTGAGAAACAGCTTTGTGTTCTGTTAATTCATCTCACAGAGTTACAACTTTCCGCTCAAGAAGGCTATATCTAAGGCTGTTCTTGTGGAATTTGCAAAGTGTTATTTGGAAGCCCATAGAGGGCTATGGTGAAAAAGGAAATATCTTCCGTTAAAAACTGGAAAGAAGCTTTCTGAGAAACGGCTTTGTGTTCTGTTAATTCATCTCACAAAGTTACATCTTTCCCTTCAAGAAGCCTTTCGCTAAGGCTGTTCTTGTTGAATTGGCAAAGTGATATTTGGAAGACAATAGAGGGCTATGGAGAAAAAGTAAACGTCTTCCGTTAAAAACTGGAAAGAAGCTTTTTGAGAAACGGCTTCGTGTTATTTTAATTCATCTCACAGAGTTCCACCTTTCCCCTCAAGGAGCCTTTCGCTGAGATTGTTTTTGTGGAATTTGCAAAGTGATATTTGGAAGCCCATAGAGGGCTACGCTGAAAAAGGAATTATCTTCCGTTAAAAACTGGAAAGAAGCTTTCTTAGAAACTGCTTTGTGTTCTGTTAATTCATCTCACAGAGTTACATCTTTACCTTCAAGAAGCCTTTCGCTAAGGTTGTTCTTGTGGAATTGGCAAAGTGATATTTGGAAGCCCATAGAGGGCTATGGTGAAAAAAGAAATATCTTCCGTTAAAAACTGGAAACAAGATTTCTGAGAAACTGCTTTGTGTTCTGTTAATTCATCTCAGAGTTACACCTTCCCTTTAAAGAAGCCTTTCGCTAAGACTGTTGTTGTGGAATTTGCAGCATGATATTTGGAAGCCCAAAGAGGACAATGGTGAAAATGTAAATATCTTCCGTTAAAAACTGAAAGGAAGCATTCTGTGAAACTGCTTTGTTTTCTGTTAATTTATCTCAGCGAGTTACATCTTTCCCTTCAAGAATCCTTTCGCTAAGGCTGTTCTTGTGGAATTGGCATATTGATATTTGGAAGCCCCTAGCTGGTTTCCGTTAAAAAGGGAAATATCTTCCGTTAAAAACTGGAAAGAAGCATTCTGAGAAACTGCTTTGTGTTCTGTTAATTCATCTCAGAATTACACATTTCCTCTAAAGAAGCCTTTCGCGAAGACTGTTGTTGAGGAATTGGCAAAGTGATATTTGGAATCCCAGAGGGCTATGGTGAAAAAGGAAATATCTTCTGTTAAAAACCGGAATGAAGCTTTCTGAGAAACTGCTTTGTGTTCTGTTATTTCATCTCACAGAGTTACAACTTTCCGCTCAAGAAGGCTTTCTCTAAGACTGTTCTTGTGGAATTTGCAAAGTGTTATTTGGAAGTCCGTAGAGGGCCATGGTGAAAAACGAAATATCTTCTGTTAAAAACTGGAAAGAAGCTTTCTGAGAAACTGCACTGTTCTGTTTGTTCATTTCAGAGAATTACATGTTTCCCTTCAAGAAGCCTTTCGCTAAGACTGTTCTAGTGGAATTTTCAAGGTGATATTTCGAAGTCCTTAGAGGGCTGTGGTGAAAAACGAAATATCTTCTGTTAAAAACTGGAAAGAAGCTTTCTGAGAAACTGCACTGTTCTGTTTGTTCATTTCAGAGAATTACATGTTTCCCTTCAAGAAGCCTTTCGCTAAGACTGTTCTAGTGGAATTTTCAAGGTGATATTTCGAAGTCCTTAGAGGGCTGTGGTGAAAAAGGAAATATCTTCCGTTAAAAACCGGAAAAGAGCTTTCTGAGAAACGGGTTTCTGTTCTGTTAATTCATCTCACAGAGTTACATCTTTCCCCTCAAGAAGCCTTTCGCTACGACTGTTCATGTGGAATTTGCAAAGTGATATTTGGAAGATCATGGAGGGCTATGGTGAAAAACGAAATATTTTCCGCTGAAAACTGGAAAGAAGCTTTCTGAGAAACTGCTTTGCGTTCTATTAATTCGTCTCACAGAGCTACATCTTTCCGTTAAAGAATCCTTTCCCTAAGGCTGTTCTTGTGGAATTGGCAAAGTGATATTTGGAAGCCCATATAGGGCTATGGCGAAAAAGGAAATATCTTCCGTTAAAAACTGGAAAGGAGCTTTCTGAGAAACGGCTTTGTGTTCTGTTAATTCATCTCACGCAGTTACACCTTTCCCTTCAAGAAGCCTTTCCCTAAGGCTGTTCTTGTGGAATTGGCAAAGTGATATTTGAAAGCCCATAGAGGACGTGGTGAAAAAGGAAATATCTTCCGTTAAAAACTGGAAAGAAGCTTTCTGAGAAACTCCTTTGTGTTCTGTTAATTCATCTCTCAGAGTTAGAGCATTCCCCTAAAGAAGCCATTCGCTAAGACTGTTGTGGTGGAATTTGCAAAGTGATATTTGGAAGCCCATAGAGGGCTATGGTCAAAAAGGAAATATCTTCCTTTCAAAACTGGAAAGAAGCTTTCTGAGAAACTGCTTTGTGTTCTGTTAATTCATCTCACCGAGTTACAGCTTTCCCCTCAATAAGCCTTTCGCTAAGACTGTTCGTGTGGAATTTGCAAAGAGATATTTGGAAGCCCATAGAGGGCTAAGGTGGAAATGGAAATATTTCCGGTTAAAAACTGGAAAGAAGCTTTATGAGAAACTGCTTTGAGTTCTGTTAATTCATCTCACAGAGTTATATCTTTCCCTTCAAGAATCCTTTCTCTAAGGCTGTTCTTGTGGAATTGGCAAAGTGATATTTGGAAGCCCATAGAGGGCTATGGTGAAAAAGGAAATATCTTTTGTTAAAGTCTGGAAAGAATCTTTCAGAGAAACTGATTTGTGTTCTGTTAATTCATCTCACAGGATTACAGCTTTCCTCTAAAGAATCCTTTCTCAAAGACTGTTCTTGTGGAATTTGCAAAGTGATATTTGGAAGCCCATAGAGGACAATGGTGAAAAAGGAAATATCTTCCGTTAAAAACTGAAAAGAAGCTTTCTGAGAAACTGCTTTGTGTTCTGTTAATTCGTCTGCCACAGTTACATCTTTCCCTTCAAGAAGTCTTTCGCTAAGGCTGGTCTTGTGGAATAGGCAAAGTGATATTTGGAAGCCCATAGAAGGCGATAGTGAAAAAGGAAATACCTTCCGTTAAAAACTGGAAAGAAGCTTTCTGAGAAACTGCTTTGTGCTCTGTTAATTCATCTCACAGAGTTACATCTTTCCCTTCAAGTATCCTTTCGCTAAGGCTGTTCTTGTGGAATTGGCAAAGTGATATTTGGAAGCCCATAGAAGGCTATGGTGAAAAAGGAAATATCTTCCGTTAAAAACTGGAAAGAAGCTTTCTGAGAAACTGCTTTGTGTTCTGTTAATTCATCTCACAGAGTTACATCTATACCTTCAATAAGCCTTTCACTAAGGCTGTTCTTGTGGAATAGGCAAAGTGATACTTGGAAGCCCATAGAGGGCTATGGTGAAAAAGGAAATATCTTCCGATCAAAACTGGAAAGAAGCTTTCTGAGAAACTGCACTGTTCTGTTTATTCACTTCACAGAGTTACATGTTTCCCTTCAAGAAGCCTTTCGCTAAGACTGTTCTTGTGGAATTGGCAAAGTGATATTTGGAAGTCCATAAACGGCTATGGTGAAAAAGGAAATAACTTCCGTTAAAAACTGGAAAGGAGCTTTATGAGAAACGGCTTTGTGCTCTGTTAATTCATCTGACAGAGTTACAGCTTTCCCCTCAAGAATCCTTTCGCTAAGACTGTTCGTGTGGAATTTGCAAAGTGATATTTGCAAGCCCCTAGAACGCTATGTTGAAAAAGGAAATATCTTCCGTTAAAAACTGGAAAGAAGCTTTCTGAGAAACCGCTTTGTGTTCTGTTAATTCATCTCACAGAGTTACAGCATTCCCCTAAAGAAGCCTTTCGCTGAGACTGTTGTTGAGGAATTTGCAAAGTGATATTTGGAAGCCCGTAGAGGATTATGGAGAAAAAGGAAATATCTTCCGTTAAAATCTGGAAAGAAGCTTTCTGAGGAACTGCATTGTGTTCTGTTAATTCATCTCATAGAGTTACATCTTTCCCTTCAAGAAGACTTTCGATAAGGCTGTTCTTGTGGAATTGGCAAAGGGATATTTGGAAGCCCATAAAGGGCTATTGTGAAAAAGGAAATATCTTCCGTTCAAAACTGGAAAGAAGCTTTCTGAGAAACTGCTTTGTGTTCTGTTAATTCATCTCACAGAGTTACATCTTTCCCTTCAATTATCCTTTCACTAAGGTTGTTCTTGTGGAATAGGCAAAGTGATATTTGGAAGCCCATAGAGGGCTATGGTGAAAAAGGAAATATCTTCCATTAAATACTGGAAAGAAGCTTTCAAAGACACTGCTTTGTGTTCTGGTAATTCATCTCACAGTGTTACATCTATCCCTTCAATAAGCCTTTCACTAAGGCTGTTCTTGTGTAATAGCAAAATGATATTTGGAAGCCCAGAGAGGGCTACGGTGAAAAAGGAAATATCTTCCGTTAAAAACTGGAAAGAATCTTTCTGAGAAACTGCTCTGTGTTCTGTTAATTCATCTCACAGAGTTACAACTTTCCCCTCAAGAAGGCTTTCTCTACGACTGTTCCTGTGGAATTTGCAAAGTGTTATTTGGAAGCTCTTAGAGGGCTATGGTGAAAAAGGAAATATCTTCCGTTAAAAACTGGATAGAAGATTTCTGAGAAACTGCACTCTTCTGTTTATTCATTTCACAGAGTTACATGTTTCCCTTCAAGAAGCCTTTCGCTAAGACTGTTCTTGTGGAATTTGCAAAGTGATATTTGGAAGCCCATAGAGGACAATGCTGAAAAGGAAATATCTTCCGTTAAAAACTGAAAAGAAGCTTTCTGAGAAACTGCTTTGTGTTCTGTTAATTCATCGCAGTGAGTTACATATTTCCCTTCAAGAAGCCTTTCGCTAAGGCTGCTCTTGTGGAATTTCCATAGTGATATTTGTAAGCCCGTAGCTGGCTTCGGATAAAAAGGAAATATCTTCCGTTCAAAACTGTAGAGAAGTTTTCTGAGAAACTGCTTTGTGTTCTGTTAATTCGTCTCCCAGAGTTACATCTTTCCCTTCAAGATGCCTTTCGCTAAGGCTGTTTTTGTGGAATTGGCAAAGTGATATTTGGAAGCCCATAGAGGGCTATGGTGAAAAAGGAAATATGTTCTGTTAAAAACTGGAAAGAAGCTTTCTGAGAAACTTCTTTGTGTTCTGTTAATTCATCTCACAGAGCTACATCTTTCCCTTCAAGTATCCTTTCGCTAAGCCTGTTCTTGTGGAATAGGCAAAGTGATATTTGGAAGCCCATAGAGGGCTATGGTGAAAAAGGATATATCTTCTGTAAAAAGAGGAAAGAAGCTTTCAGAGAAACTGCTTTGTGTTGTGTTAATTCATCTCACAGAGATACATCTATCCCTTCAATAAGACTTTCACTAAGGCTGTTCTTGTGGAATCGGCAAAGTGATATTTGGAAGCCCATTGTGGGCTATGTTGAAAAAGGAAATATCTTCCGCTCAAAACTGGAAAGAAGCTTTCTGAGAAACTGCTCTGTGTTCTGTTAATTCATCTCACAGAGGTTCATCTTTCCCTTCAAGAAGCCTTTCGCTACGGCTGTTCTTGTGGAATTGGCAAAGGGATATTTGGAAGCCCATAGAGGGCTATGGTGAAAAAGAAATATCTTCCGTTCAAAACTGGAAGGAAGCTTTCAGAGAAACTGCTCTGTGTTCTGTTAATTCATCTCACTGATTTACAGCATTCCCCTAAAGAAGCCTTTCGCTGAGACCGTTGTTGTGGAATTCGCAAAGTGATATTTGGAAGCCCATAGAGTGCTATGGTGAAAAAGGAAATATCTTCCATTAAAAACTGGAAAGAAGCTTTCTGAGAAACTGCTTTGTGTTCTGTTAATTCATCTCACAGAGTTACATCTTTCCCTTCAAGAAGCCTTTCGCTAAGGCTGTTCTTGTGGAATTGGCAAAGTGATATTTGAAAGCCCATAGAGGGCTATGGTGAAAAAGGAAATATCTTCCGTTAAAAACTGGAAAGAATCTTTCTGAGAATCAGCTTTGTGTTCTGTTAATTCATCTCACAGAGTTACATCTTCCCCTTCAGGAAACCTTTCCCTAAGACTGTTCTTGTGGAATTGGCAAAGTGATATTTGGAAGCCTTTAGAGGGCTCTGGGGAAAAAGGAAATATCTTCCGTTCAAAACTGGAAAGAAGCTTTCTGAGAAACTGCTTTGTGTTCTGTTAATTCATCTCACAGAGTTACATCTTTCCCTTCAAGAAGCCTTCGCTAAGACTGTTCTTGTGGAATTGGCAAAGTGATATTTGGATGCCCATAGAGGGCTATGGTGAAAAAGGAAATATCTTCTGTTAAAAACTGAAAAGAAGCTTTCTGAGAAACTGTTTTGTGTTCTGTTAATTCATCTCACAATATTACATCTTTCCCTCCAAGAAGCCTTTCGCTAAGACTGTTCTTGTGGAATTTGCAACGTGATATTTGGAAGCCCATAGAGGGCTATGGTGAAAAAGGAAATATCTTCCGTTAAAAACTGGAAAGAAGCTTTCTGAGAAACTGCTTTGTGTTCTGTTAATTCATCTCACAGAGTTACATCTTTCCCTTCAAGTATCCTTTCACTAAGGCTGTTCTTGTGGAATAGGCAGAGTGATATTTGGAAGCCTATAGAGGGCTATGGTGAAAAAGAAAATATCTTCCGTTAAAAACTGGAAAGAAGATTTCTGAGTAACCGCTTTGTGTTCTATTAATTCATCTCAGAGAGTTACATCTATCCGTTCATTAAGCCTTTCGCTAAGGCTGTTCTTGTGGAATTGGAAAAGTGATATTTGGAAGCCCATAGAGGGCTGTGGTGAAAAAGGAAATATCTTCCATTAAAAACTGTAAAGAAGCTTTCTGAGAAACTACTTTGTGTTCTGTTAATTCATCTCACAGAGTTACATCTTTCCCTTCAAGAAGACTTTCGCTAAGGCTGCTCTTGTGGAATTGGCAAAGTGATATTTGGAAGCCCATAGAGAGCTATGGTGAAAAAGGAAATATCTTCCGTTAAAAACTGGAAAGAATTTTTCTGAGAAACTGCTTTGTGTTCGTTTAATTCATCTCTCAGAGTTACAGCTTTCCCCTCAAGAAGCCTTTCGCTAACACTGTTCTTGTGGAATTTGCAAAGTGATATTTGGAAGCCCTTAGAGGGCTATGGTGAAAAAGGAAATGTCTTACGTTAAAAACTGGAAAGAAGCTTTCTGAGAAACTGCTTTGTGTTCTGTTAATTCATCTCACAGAGTTACAGCTTTCCCTTCAAGAAACCTTTCTCTAAGACTGTTCTTGTGGAATTTTCAAAGTGATATTTGGAAGCCCATAGACGGCAACCGTGAAAAAGGCAATATCTTCCGTTAAAAACTGGAAAGAAGCTTTCTGAGAAACTACTTTGTGTTCTGTTAATTCATCTGACAGAGTTACAGCTTTTCCTTCAAGAAACCTTTCCCTAAGACTGTTGTTTTGGAATTGGTAAAGTGATATTTGGAAGCCCAAAGAGGGCTATGGTGAAAAAGTAAATATCTTCCGTTAAAAACTGAAAAGAAGCTTTCTGAGAAACTGCTTTGTGTTCTGTTAATTCATCTCACAGAGTTACAGCTTTCCCCTCAAGAAGCCTTCATCTAAGACTGTGGTTGTGGAATGTCCAAAGTGATATTTGGAAGCCCATGGAGGGCTATGGTGAAAAAGGAAATATCTTCCGTTAAAAACTGGAAACAAGCTTTCTGAGAAACTGCTTTATGTTCTGTTAATTCATCGCACAGAGTTACATCTTTCCCCTCAAGAAGTCTTTCGCTAAAGCTGTTCTTGTGGAATTTGCAAAGTGATATTTGGAAGCCCATAGAGGGCTACGGTGAAAAAGGAAATATCTTCCGTTAAAACTGGAAAGAAGCTTTCTGAGAAACTGCTTCTGTGTTCTGTTAATTCATCTTAAAGAGTTACAGCTTTTCCTTCAAGAAGCCTTTCGCTAAGACGTTCTTGTGGAATTGTCAAAGTGATATTTGGAAGCCCATAGAGTGCTATGGTGAAAAAGGAAATATCTTCCGTTAAAATCTGGGTAGAAGCTTTCTGAGAAACAGCTTTGTGTTCTGTTAATTCATCTCACGGAGTTACAGCTTTCTCCTCAAGAAGCCTTTCTCGAAGACTGTTCTCGTAGAATTTGCAAAGTGATATTTGGAAGCCCATAGAGGGCTAAGGTGAAAAAGGAAATATCTTCCGTTCAAAACTGGAAAGAAGCTTTCTGAGAAGCTTTTTTGTGTTCTGTTAATTCATCTCACAGAGTTACAGCTTTCCCTTCAAGAAACCTTTCTCCAAGACTGTTCCTGTGGAATTTGCAAAGTGATATTTGAAAGCCCATAGAGGGTAATGGTGAAAAAGGAAATATCTTCCGTTAAAAACTGTAAAGAAGCTTTCTGAGAAACTGCTTTATGTTCTGTTAATTCAACTCACAGAGTTACATCTTTCCCTTCAAGAAGCCTTTCGCTAAGGCTGTTTTGTGGAATTGGCAAAGTTAAATTTAAAGTCCCAAGAGGGCAATGGTGAAAAAGGAAGTATCTTCCGTTAAAAACTGGAAAGACGCTCTCAGAAACTGCTTTGTGTTCTGTTACTCCATCTCAGAGTTAGAGCTTTCCTCTCAACGTTCCTTTCGCTAAGACGGTTCTTGTGGAATTTGCAAAGTGATATTTGGAAGCCCATAGAGGGCTATGGTGAAAAAGAAAATGTCTTACGTTAAAAACTGGAAAGAAGCTTTCTCAGAAACTGTTGTGTGTTCTGTTAATTCGTCTCACAGAGTTACAGCTTTCCCTTCAAGAAACCTTTCTCTAAGACTGTTCTTGTGGAATTTGTAAAGTGATATTTGGAAGCCCATAGAGGGCAATGGTTAAAAAGGAAATATCTTCCGTTAAAAACTGGAAAGAAGCTTTCCGAGAAACTGCTTTGTGTTCTGTTAATTCACCTCTCAGAGTTAAATCTTTCCCTTCAATAAGACTTTCGCTATGGCTGTTCTTCTGGAATTGGCCAAGTGATATTTGGAAGCCCGTAGAGTGCTATGGTGAAAAAGGAAATATCATCCGTTCAAAACTAGAAAGAAGCTTTCTGAGAACTGCTTTCTGTTCTGCTAATTCATCTCACAGAGTTACATCTTTCCCCTCAAAAAGCCTTTCTCTAAGACTCTTTTTGTGGAATTAGGAAAGTGATATTTGGAAGCCCGTAGAGGTCTATGGTGATAAAGGAAATATTTTCCGTTAAAAACTGGAAAGAAACTTTCTGAGAAACTGCTTTGTGTTCTGTTAATTCATCTTCCAGAGTTACAGTTTTCCCTTTAAGAAGCCTTTCGCTAAGACTGTTCTTGTGGAATTTACAAAGTGATATTTGGAAGCCCTTAGAGGCCTATGGTGAAATAGGAAATATCTTTCGTTAAAATCTGGGAAGAAGCTTTCTGAGAAACTGCTTTGTGTTCTATTAATTCATCTCACAGAGATTCAGCTTTCCCCGCAAGAGGCCTTTCTCTAAGACAGTTCTCGTGGAATTTGCAAAGTGATATTTGGAAGCCCATAGAGGGCTACGGTGAAAAAGGAAATATCTTCGGTTAAAAACTGGAAAGAAGCTTTCTGAGAAACTACTTTGAGTTCTGTTAATTGAGCTCACAGAGTTACATCTTTCTCTTCAAGAAGCCTTTCGCTAAGCCTGTTATTGTGGAATTGGCAAAGTGATATTTGGAAGCCCATACATGGCTGTGGTGGAAAAGGAAATATCTTCCGTTTAAAACTGTAAAGAAGCTTTCTGAGAAACTGCTTTGTGTTCTCTTAATTCATCTCACAGAGTTACATCTTTCCCTTCAAGAATCCTTTCGCTAAGGCTGTTCTTGTGGAATTGGCAAAGTGATATTTGGAAGCCCGCAGAGGGCTGCGGTGAAAAAGGAAGTATCTTCTCTTAAAAACTGGAAAGAAGCTCTCAGAAACTGCTTTGTGTTCTGTTATTTAATCACACAGACTTAGAGCTTTCCTCTCAAGATTCCTTTCCGTAAGATTGTTCTTGTGGAATATGGAAAGTGATATTTGGAAGTTCATAGAGGGCTATGGTGAAAAAGGAAATATCTTCCGTTAAAAACTGGAAAGAAGCTTTCTGAGAAACTAGTTTGAGTTCTGTTAATTCATCTCACAGAGTTACATCTTTCCCTTCAAGAATCCTTTCGCTAAGGCTGTTCTTGTGGTATTGGCTAAGTGATATTTGGAAGCCCAAAGAGGGCTATAGTGAAAAAGGAAATATCTTCCGTTAAAAACTGGAAAGAAGCATTATGAGAAACTGCTTTGTGTTCTGTTAATTCATCTCACAGAGTTACATCTTTCACTTCCAGAAGATATTCGCTAAGGCTGTTCTTGTGGAATTGGCAAAGTGATATTTGGAGGCCCAAAGAGGGCTATGGTGAAAAAGGAAGTATCTTCCGTTAAAAACTGGAAAGACGCTCTCACAAACTGCTTTGTGTTCTCTTAATTCATCTCACAGTTAGAGCTTTCCTCTCAAGATTCCTTTCTCTAAGACTGTTTTTGTGGAATATGGAAAGTGATATTTGGAAGCCCATAGAAGGCTGTGGTGAAAAAGGAAATATCTTCAGTTCAAAACCGGAAAGAAGTTTTCTGAGACACTGCTTTGTGTTCGTTTAATTCATCTCACAGAGTTACAGCTTTCCCCTCAAGAAGCCTTTCGCTATGACTGTTCTTGTGGAAATTCCAAAGTGATATTTGGGAGCCCATGGAGAGCTATGGTGAAAAAGGAAATATCTTCCGTTAAAAACTGGAAACAAGCTTTCTGAGAAACTGCTTTATGTTCTGTTAATTCATCGCACAGAGTTACATCTTTCCCCTCAAGAAGTCTTTCGCTAAGGCTGTTCTTGTGGAATTTGCAAAGTGATATTTGGAAGCCCATAGAGGGCTACGGTGAAAAAGGAAATATCTTCCGTTAAAACTGGAAAGAAGCTTTCTGAGAAACTGCTTTTGTGTTCTGTTAATTCATCTTAAAGAGTTACAGCTTTCCCTTCAAGAAGCCTTTCGCTAAGACTGCTCTTGTGGAAATGTCAAAGTGATATTTGGAAGCCCCTAGAGTGCTATGGTGAAAAAGGAAATATCTTCCGTTAAATTCTGGGAAGAAGCTTTCTGAGAAACTGCTTTGTGTTCTGTTATTTCATCTCACGGAGTTACAGCTTTCCCCTCAAGAAGCCTTTCTCTAAGACAGTTCTCGTGGAATTTGCAAAGTGATATTTGGAATCCCATAGAGGGCTATGGTGAAAAAGGAAATATCTTCCGTTAAAAACTGGAAAGAAGCTTTCTGAGAAACTGCCTTTAGTTCTGTTAATTCATCTCACAGAGTTATTTCTTTCCCTTCAAGAATCCTTTCGATAAGGCTGTTCTTGTGGTATTGGCAAAGTGATATTTGGAAGCCAATAGAGGGCTATGGTGAAAAAGGAAATATCTTCCGTTAAAAACTGGAAAGAAGCATTCTGAGAAACTGCTTTGTGTTCTGTTAGTTCATCTCACAGAGTTACATCTATCCCTTCCAGAAGATTTTCGCTAAGGCTGTTCTTCTGGAATTGGCAAAGTGATATTTGCAAGCCCATAGAGGGCTATGGTGAAAAAGGAAGTATCTTACGTTGAACACTGGAAAGACGCTCTCACAAACTACTTTGTGTTCTGTTAATTCATCTCACTGTTAGAGCTTTCCTCTCAAGATTCCTTTCGCTAAGACTGTTCTTGTGGAATTTTCAAGGGGATATTTTGAAGCCCATGGAGGCCTAAGGGGAAAAAGAAAATATCCTCAAAGGAAATATGCAAAGAAGCCTTCTGAGGAACTGCTTTGTGTTTTCCCCATAGGCGTCTATGGGCTTCCCAATATCCCTTTGCAAATTCCACAAGTACAGTCTTAGTGAACGGCTGCTGGAGGGGAAAGCTGTAACTCTGTGAGATGAATTCACAGAACTCAAAGCAGTTTCTCAGAAAGTTTCTTTCCAATTTTCATCTGAGGATATTTCGCTTTTCACCATAGCCCTCCATGGTCTTCCAAATATCACTTTGCAAATACCACAAGAACAGTCTTAGCGAAAGGATTCTTGAGGGGAAAGCTGTAACTGAGAGATGAATTCACAGATCACAAAGAAGATTCTCAGAAAGCTTCTTTCTCATTTTCATCGGAGGATATTTCCTTTGGCCCCATAGTCTTCCATGCGATCCGAAATATCAGATCTCAGATTCCACAGAAATAAGGCTAGCCAACACATCCATGAAATATAACTGTAACTCAGTGAGTGGAAGTCACACATCACAAAGCAGTTACTCAGAAAGCTTTTTTCCATATTTTCTTTGAGGATATTTTCTTTTTTTCCATAAGCCTCTATGGGCTTCCAAATATCACTTTACGAATTCCACAAGAACAGTCTTAGCGAACAGCTTCTGGAGGAGAAACTTGTAATTCTGTGAGATGAATTCACAGAACACAAAGCAGTTTCTCAGAAAGCTTCTTTCCAATTTTCATCTGAGGATATTTCCCTTTTCACCATAGCCCTCCATGGGCTCCAAATATCACTTTACCAATTCCACAAGAACAGAATTAGCGAAAGGCTTGTTGAGGGGAAAGTTATAGTTCTGTGAAAGAAATTCAGAGATCACAAAGAAGTTTCTAAGAAAGCTTCTTTCTCATTTTCATCGGAGGATATTTTCTTTGGCCCTAGAGTCTTCACAGCGATCCGAAATATCAGTTCTCAGATTCCACAGAAATAAGGCTAGCCAACAGATCCACGAAATACAGCTGTAACTCAGTGAGTGGAAGTCACATATCACAAAGCCGTTTCTCAGAAAGCTTCTTTCCATATTTCCTTTGAGGATATTTTCTTTTTCCCCATAGGCCTCTATGGACTTCCAAATATCCCTTTGCAAATTCAAAAAGAACAATCTTAACGAACGGCTTCTGGAGGGGAAATCTGTAACTCTGTGAGATGAATTCACAGAACACAAAGCAGTTTCTCAGAAAGCTTCTTTCCAGTTTTCATCTGAGGATATTTCCCTTTTCACCATAGCCCTCCCTGTGCTTCAAAATATCACTTTGCAAATTCCACAAGAACATTCTTAGCGAAAGGCTTCTGGAGGGGAAGCTGTAACTCTGTGAGATGAATTCACAGATCACAAAGAAGTTTCTCAGAAAGCTTCTTTCTCATTTTTATCGGAGGATATTTCCTTGGTCCCTATAGTCTTCAAAGGGATCCGAAATATCAGTTCTCAGATTCCACAGAAATAAGGCTAGCCAACAGATCCACGAAATACAGCTGTAACTCAGTGAGTGGAAGTCACACATCACAAAGCAGTTTCTCCGAAATCTTCTTTCTCATTTTCATCGGAGGATATTTCCTTTGGCCCTATAGTCTTCAAAGGGATCCGAAATATCAGTTCTCAGATTCCACAGAAATAAGTCTAGCCAACAGATCCACGAAATACAGCTGTAACTCAGTGAGTTGAAGTCACACATCACAAAGCAGTTTCTCAGAAGGCTTCTTTCCAGTGTTCTTCGGAGGATATTTTCTTTTTCCCCATATACCTCTATGGGCTTCGAAATATCCCTTTGGAAATTCCACAAGAACAGTCTTAGCGAACGGCTTCTGGAGGGGAAAGATGTAATTGTGTGAGATGAATTCACAGAACACAAAGCAGTTTCGCAGAAATCTTCTTTCCAGTTTTCATCTGAGGATATTTCCCTTTTCAACATAGCCCTCCGTGGGCTTCCAAATATCACTTTGCAAATTCCACAAGAAGAGTCTTAGCGAAAGGCTTCTTGAGGGGAAAGCTGTAACTCTGTGAGATGAATTCACAGATCACAAAGAAGTTTCTCAGAAAGCTTCTTTCTCATTTTCATCGGAGGACATTTCCTTTGGCCCTATAGTCTTCAAAGGGATCCGAATTATCAGTTCTCAGATTCCACACATATAAGGCTAGCAAAGAAATCCAGGAAATACAGCTATAACTGAGTGTGTGGAAGTCACACAATACAAAGCAGTTTCTCAGAAAGCTTCTTTCCATATTTCCTTTGAGGATATTTTCTTTTTCCCCTTAGGCCGCTATGGGCTTCCAAATATCCCTTTGGAAATTCCACAAGAACAGTCTTAACGAATGGCTTCTGGAGGGGAAAGCTGTAATTCTGTAAGATGATTTCACAGAACACAAAGCAGTTTCTCAGAAAGCTTCTTTCCTGTTTTCCTCTGAGGATATTTCCCTTTTCAACATAGCCCTCCACGGGCTTCCAAATATCACTTTGCAAATTCCACAAGAACAGTCTTAGCGAAAGTCTTCTTGAGGGGAAAGCTGTAACTCTGTGAGATGAATTCACAGATCACAAAGAAGTTTCTCAGAAAGCTCCTTTCTCATTTTTATCCGAGGATATTTCCTTTGGACCTATAGTCTTCAAAGGGATCCGAAATATCAGTTCTCAGATTCCACAGAAATAAGGTTAGCAAACAGATCCACGAAATACAGCTGTAACTCAGTGAGTGGAAGTCACACATCACAAAGCAGTTTCTCAGAAAGCTTCTTTCCATATTTCCTTTGAAGATATTTTCTTTTTCCCCATAGGCCTCTATGGGCTTCCAAATATCCCTTTGCAAATTCCACAAGAACAGTCTTAGCGAACGGCTTCTGGAGGGGAAAGCTGTAACTCTCTGCGATGAATTCACAGAACACAAAGCAGATTCTCAGAAAGCTTCTTTCCAGTTTTCATCTGAGGATATTTCCCTTTTCACCATAGGCCTCCATGGGATTCCAAATATCACTTTGCAAATTCCACAAGAACAGTCTGAGCGGAAGGCTTCTTGAGGGGAAAGCTGTAACTCTGTGAGATGAATTCACAGATCACAAAGAAGTTTCTCAGAAAACTTCTTTCTCATTTTCATCGGAGGATATTTCATTTGGCCCTATAGTCTTCAAAGGGATCCGAAATATCAGTTCTCAGATTCCACAGAAATAAGGTTAGCAAACAGATCCACGAAATACAGCTGTAACTCAGTGAGTGGAAGTCACACATCACAAAGCAGTTTCTCAGAAAGCTTCTTTCCATATTTCCTTTGAGGATATTTTCTTTTTCCCCATAGGCCTCTATGGGCTTCCAAATATCGCTTTGCAAATTCCACAAGAACAGTCTTTGCGAACACTTTTGGAGGGGAAAGATTTAATTCTGTGAGGTGAATTCGCAGAACACAAAGCAGTTTCTCAGATGGCTTCTTTTCAGTTTTCATCTGAGGAAATTTCCCTTTTCACCGTGGCCCTTCATGGGCTTCCAAATATCACTTTTCAAAATCCACTAGGACAGCCTTAGCAAAAGGCTTCTTCAGGGGAAAACTGTAACTCTGTGAGATGAATTCACAGATCACAAAGAAGTTTCTCAGAAAGCTTCTTTCTCATTTTCAGTGGAGGATATTTCATTTCGCCCTAGATTCTTCAAAGGGATCCGAAATATCAGTTCTCAGATTCCACAGAAATGAGGCTAGCAAACAGATCCACGAAATACAGGTGTAACTCAGTGAGTGGAACTCACACATCACAAAGCAGTTTCTCAGAAAGCTTCTTTCCATATTTCCTTTGAGGATATTTTCTTTTTCCCAATAGGCCTTTATGGGCTTCCAAATAACCCTTTGGAAATTCCACAAGAACAGTCTTAACGAACGGCTTCTGGAGGGGAAGCTGTAATTCTGTAAGATGATTTCACAGAACACAAAGCAGTTTCTCAGAGAGCTTCTTTCCAGTTTTCATCTGATTATATTTCCCTTTTCACCCTAGCCCTTCATGGGCTTCCAAATATCACTTTGCAAATTCCACAAGAACAGTCTTAGCAAAAGTCTTCTTGAGGGGAAAGCTGTAACTCTGTGAGATGAATTCACAGATCACAAAGAAGTTTCTCAGAAAGCTTCTTTCTCATTTTCATCGGAGGATATTTCCTTTGGCCCTACAGTGTTCAAAGGGATCCGAAATATGAGTTCTGAGATTCCACAGAAATAAGGCTGGCAAACAGATCCACGAAATACAGCTGTAACTCAGTGAGTGGAAGTCACACATCACAAAGCAGTTTCTCAGAAAGCTTCTTTCCAGTTTTCATCGGAGGATATTTTCTTTTTCCCCATATACCTCTATGGGCTTCCAAATATCACTTTACAAATTTCACAAAAACTGTCTTAGCATACCGCTTCTGGAGGGGAAAGCTGTAACTCTGTGATATGATTTCACAGAACACAAAGCAGTTTCTCCGAAAGATTCTTTCCAGTTTTCATCTGAGGATATTTCCCTTTTCACCGTAGCCCTTCATGGGCTTCCAAATATCACTTTCCAAATTCCACAAGAATAGCCTTAGCGAAAGGCTTCTTGAGGGGAAAGCTGTAACTCTCTGAGATGAATTCACAGATCACAAAGAAATTCCTCAGAAAGCTTCTTTCTCATTTTCATCGAAGGATATTTTTTTTGGCCCTATAGTCTTCAAAGGGATACGAAATATGTGTTCTCAGATTCCACAGAAATAAGGCTAGCAAACAGATCCACGAAATACAGCTGTAACTCAGTGAGTGGAAGTCACACATCACAAAGCAGTTTCTCAGAAAGCTTCTTTCCATATTTACTTTGAGGATATTTTCTTTTTCCCCTTAGGCCTCTATGGGATTCCAAATATCCCTTTTCAAATTCCACAAGAACAGTCTTAACAAACGGCTTCTGGAGGGGAAAGATGTAATTCTGTAAAATGAATTCACAGAACACAAAGAAGTTTCTCAGAAAGCTTCTTTCTCATTTTCAGTGGAGGATATTTCATTTCGTCCTAGAATCTTCAAAGGGATCGGAAATATCAGTTCTCAGATTCCACAGAAATAAGGCTAGCAAAAAGATCCACGAAACACACCTGTAACTCAGTGAGTGGAAGTCACACATCACAAAGCAGTTTCTCAGAAAGCTTCTTTCCATATTTCCTTTGAGGATATATTCTTTTTCCCCTTAGGCCTCTAAGATCTGTTTGCTAGCCTTATTTCTGTGGAATCTGAGAACTGATATTTCAGATCCCTTTGAAGACTCTAGGGCCAAAGGAAATATCCTCCGATGAAAATGAGAAAGAAGCTTTCTGAGAAACTTCTTTGTGATCTGTGAATTCTTCTCACAGAGATACAGCTTTCCCCTCAAGAGGCCTTTCGCTAAGACTGTTCTTTTGGAATTTGCAAAGTGATATTTGGAAGCCCTTGGAGGGCTATGGTGAAAAGGGAAATATCCTCTGATGAAAAGTGGAAAGAAGCTTTCTGAGAAACTGCTTTGTGTTCTGTGAATTCATCTCACAGACTTACAGCTTTCCCCTCTAGAAGCCGTTCCCTAAGTCTGTTCTTGTGGAATTTGCAAAGGGATATTTGGAAGCCCATGGAGGCCTATGGGGAAAAAGAAAATATCCTCAAAGGAAATATGGAAAGAAACTTTCTGAGAAACTGCTTTGTGATGTGTGACTTTCACTCACTGACTTACAGCTGTATTTCGTGGATCTGTTTGCTAGCCTTATTTCTGTGGAGTCTGAGAACTGATATTTCGGAACCCTTTGAAGACTATAGGGCCAAAGGAAATATCCTCCGATGAAAATGAGAAAGAAGCTTTCTGAGAAACTTCTTTGTGATCTGTGAATTCATCTCACAGAATTACAGCTTTCCCCTCAAGAAGCCTTTCGCTAAGACTGTTCTTGTGGAATTTGCAAAATGATATTTGGAAGCCCATGAAGGGCTATGGTGAAAAGGGAAATATCGTCAGATGAAAACTGGAAAGAAGCTTTCTGAGAAACTGCTTTGTGTTCTGTGAATTCATCTCACAGTGTTACAGTTTTCCCCTCCAGAAGCCGTTCGCTAAGACTGTTCTTGTGGAATTTGCAAAGGGATATTTGGAAGCCCATGTAGGCCTAAGGGGAAAAACAAAATACCCTCAAAGGAAATATGGAAAGAAACTTTCTGAGAAACTGCTTTGTGATGTGTTACTTCCACTGACTTAGTTACAGCTTTATTTCCTGGATCTCTTTGCTAACCTTATTTGTGTGGAATCTGACAATGATATTTCGGATAACTTTGAAGACTACAGGGCCAAAGGAAATATCCTCCGATGAAAAAGAGAAAGAAGCTTTCTGAGAAACTTCTTTGTGATCTGTGAATTCATCTCACAGAGTTACAGCTTTCCCCTCAAGATGCCTTTCGCTAAGTCTGTTCTTGTGGAATTTGCAAAGGAATATTTGGAAGCCCATAGAGGCCGAAGGGGAAAATGAAAGTATCCTCAAAGAAATATGTAAAGAAGCTTTCTGTGAAACTGCTTTGTGATGTGTGACATCCACTCGCTGAGTTACAGCTGTATTTCGTGAATCTGTTTGCTATCATTATTTCTGTGGAATCTGAATACTGATATTTCGGATCCCTTTGAACACCATAGGTCCATAGGAAATATCTTCCGATGAAAATGAGAAAGAAGCTTTCTGAGAAACTTCTTTGTGATCTGTGAATTCATCTCACAGAGTTACAGCTTTCCCCTCAAGAAGCCTTTCGCTAAGACTGTTCTTGTGGAATTTGCAAAGTGATATTTGGAAGCCCATGGAGGGCTACAGTGAAAGGGGAAATATCCTCAGATGAAAACTGGAAAGAAGCTTTCTGAGAAACTGCTTTGTGTTCTGCGAATTCATCTCACAGAGTTACACCTTTCCCCTCCAGAGGCCGTTCGTTAAGACTGTTCTAGTGGCATTTGCAAAGGGATATTTGGAAGCCCATAGAGGCCTATGGGGAAAAAGAAAATATCCTCCGATGAAAACTGGAAAGAAGCTTTCTGAGAAACTGCTTTGTGTTGTGAGACTTCCACTCACTGAGTTACAGCTGTATTTCGTGGATCTGTTTGCTAGCCTTATTTCTGTGGAATCTGAGAACTGATATTTCGGATCCCTTTGAAAACTATAGGGCCCAAGGAAATTTCCTCCGATAAAAATGAGAAAGAAGCTTTCTGAGAAATTTCTTTGTGATCTGTGAATTCATCTCACAGAGTTACAGCTTTCCCCTCAAGAAGCCTTTCGCTAAGACTGTTCTTGTGGAAGTTGCAAGGTGATATTTTGAAGCCCAGAGAGGGCTATGGTGAAAAGAAAATATCCTCAGATGAAAACTGGAAAGAAGCTTTCTGAGAAACTGCTTTGTGTTCTGTGAATTCATCTCACAGAGTTACAGATTTCCACTTCAGAAGCCGTTCGTTAAGACCGTTCTTGTGGAATTTGCAGAGTGATATTTGGAAGCCTATAGAGTCCAATGGGGAAAAAGAAAATATCCTCAAAGGAAATATGGAAAGAAGCTTTCTGAGAAACGGCTTTGTGATATGTGACTTCCACTCACTGAGTTACAGCTGTTTTTCGTGGATCTGTTTCATAGCCTTATTTCTGTGGAATCTGAGAACTGATATTTCGGGTCGCTGTGAAGACTCTAGGGCCAATGGAAATATCCTCCGATGAAAATGAGAAAGAAGCTTTCTGAGAAACTTCTTTGTGATCTGTGAACTTCTTTCACAGAGCTACAACTTTCACCTCAACAAGCCTTTCGCTAATGCTGTTCTTGTGGAATTGTAAAGTGATATTTGGAAGCCCATGGAGGGCTATGGTTAAAAGGGAAATATCCTCAGATGAAAATTGGAAAGAAGCTTTCTGAGAAACTGCTTTGTGTTCTGTGAATTCATCTCACAGAATTACAACTTTCTCCTCCAGAAGCTGTTCGCTAAGACTGTTCTTGTGGAATTTGTAAAGTGATATTTGGAAGCCCATAGAGGCTTATGGGGAAAAAGAAAATATCCTCAAAGAAAATATGGAAAGAAACTTTCCGAGAAACTGCTTTGTGATGTGTGACTTCCACTCACTGAGTTACAGCTATATTTCATGGATGTGTTTGCTAGCCTTATTTCTGTGCAATCTGAGAACTGATATTTCGGATCGCATGGAAGACTATGGGTCCATAGGAAATATCCTCCGATGAAAATGAGAAAGAAGCTTTCTGAGAATCTTCTTTGTGATCTGTGAATTCATCTCTCAGTTACAGCTTTCCCCTCAAGAATCTTTTCGCTAAGACTCTTCTTGTGGAATTTGCAAAGTGATATTTGGAAGACCATGGAGGGCTATGGTGAAAAGAGAAATATCCTCTGATGAAAACTGGAAAGAAACTTTCTGAGAAACTGCTTTGTGTTCTGTGAATTCATCTCACAGAGTTAGAGCTTTCCCCTTCAGAAGCCGTTCGCTAAGACTGTACTTGTGGAATTTGCAAAGGGATATTTGGAAGCCCATAGAGGCGTATGGGGAAAAAGGAAATATCCTCCGATGAAAACTGGAAAGAAGCTTCCTGAGAAACTGCTTTGTGATGTGTGACTTCCACTCACTGAGTTACAGCTGTATTTCGTGGATCTGTTTGATAGCCTTATTTCTGTGGAATCTGAGAACTGATATTTCGGATCCCTTTGAAGAATATAGGGGCAAAGGAAATATCCTCCGATGAAAATGAGAAAGAAGCTTTCTAAGAAACTTCTTTGTGATCTGTGAATTCTTCTCACAGAGTTACAACTTTCCCCTTAAGAAGCCTTTTGCTAAGACTGTTCTAGTGGAATTTGCAAAGTGATATTTTGAAGCCCATGAAGGGCTACCGAGAAAAGGGAAATATCGACAGATGAAAACTGGAAAGAAGCTTTCTGAGAAACTGCTTTGTGTTCTGTGAATTCATCTCACAGAGTTACAGCTTTCCCCTCCAGAAGCCGTTGGCTAAGACTGTTCTTGTGGAATTTGCAAAGGTATATTTGGAAGCCCGTAGATGCCTATGGGGAAAAAGAGAATAGCTTCAAAGGAAATATGGAAAGAAGCTTTCTGAGAAACTGCTTTGTGATGTGTGATTTCCACTCACTGAGTTACAGCTGTATTTCGTGGAGCTGTTTGCTAGCCTTATTTTTGTGGAATCTGAGAACTGATATTTCGGATCCCTTTGAAGAGTATAGGGCCAAAGGAACTATCCTCCGATGAAAATGAGAAAGAAACTTTCTGAGAAACATCTTTGCGATCTGTAAATTCACCTCACAGAGTTAAAGCTTTCCCCTCAAGAAGACTTTCGCTAAGACTGTTCTTGTGGAATTTGCAAAGTGATATTTGGAAGCCCATGGAGGGCTATGGTGAAAACGGAAATATCCTCTGATGAAAACTGGAAAGAAGCTTTCAGAGAAACTGATTTGTGTTCTGTGAATTCATCTCACCGAATTACAGCTTTCCCCTCCAGAAGCCGTTCGCTAAGACTGTTCTTGTGGAATTTGCAAAGGGATATTTGGAAGCCCATAGTGTCCTAGTGGAAAAAGAACATATCCTCCAATGAAAACTGGAAAGAAGCTTTCTGAGAAACTGCTTTGTGATGTGTGATTTCTACTCCCTGAGTTACAGCTGTATTTCATGGAGCTGTTTGCTGGCCTTATTTCTGTGGAGTCTGAGAACTGATATTTGGAATCCCTGTGAAGACTATAGGGCCAAAGGAAATATCCTCCGATGAAAATGAGAAAGAAGCTTTCTGAGAAACTTCTTTGTGATCTGTGAATTCACCTCACAGAGCTACAGCTTTCCCCTCAAGAAACCTTTCGCTAAGACTGTTCTTGTGGAATTTGTAAAGTGATATTTGGAAGCCCATGGTGGGCTATGGTGAAAAGGGAAATATACTCAGATGAAAACTGGAAAGAAGCTTTCGGAGAAACTGCTTTGGGTTCTGTGAATTCATCTCACAGATTACAGCTTTCTCCTCCAGAAGCCGTTCGCTAAGACTGTTCTTGTGGAATTTGCAAAGGGATATTTGGAAGCCCATAGAGGCCTATAGGGAAAAAGAAAATATCCTCAAAGGAAATATGGATAGAAGCTTTCTGAGAAACTGCTTTGTGATGTGTGACTTTCACTCACTGAGTTACAGCTTGATTTCGTGGATCTGTTTGCTAGCCTTATTTCTGTGGAATCTGAGAACTGATATTTCGGATCTCTTTGAAGACTATAGGGCCATAGGAAATATCCTCCGATGAAAATGAGAAAGAAGCTTTCTGAGAATCTTCTTTGTGATCAGTGAATTCATCTCACAGAGTTACTGCTTTCCCCTCAAGAAGCCTTTCGCTATGTCTGTTCTTGTGGAATTTGCAAAGTGATATTTGGAAGCCCATGGAGGCCTACGGTGAAAAGCGAAATATCCTAAGATGAAAACTGGAAAGAAGCTTTCTGAGAAACTGCTTTGTGTTCTGTGAATTCATCTCACAGAGTTACAGCTTTCCCCTGCAGAAGCCGTTCGCTAAGACTGTTCTTGTGGAATTTGCATAGGGATATTTGGAAGCCCATAGAGGCCTATGGGGAAAAAGAAAATATCCTCCGATGAAAACTGGAAAGAAGCTTTCTGAGAAACTGCTTTGTGTTCTGTGAATTCATCTCACAGAGTTACACCTTTCCCTTCCAGAGGTCGTTCGTTAAGACTGTTCTTGTGGAATTTGCAAAGGGATATTTGGAAGCCCATAGAGGAAAATGGGGAAAAAGAAAATATCCTCCGATGAAAACTGGAAAGAAGCTTTCTGAGAAACTCCTTTGTGATGTGAGACTTCCACTCACTGAGTTACAATTGTATTTCGTGGATCTGTTTGCTATCATTATTTCTGTGGAATCTGAGAACTGATATTTCGGATCCCTTTGAACACCATAGGCCCATCGGAAATATCCTCCGATGAAAATGAGAAAGAAGCTTTCTGAGAAACTGCTTTGTGTTCTGTGAATTCATGTCACAGAGTTACAGCTTTCCCCTCCGGAAGCCGTTCGTTAAGACTCTTCTTGTGGAATTTGCAAAGGGATATTTGGAAGCCCTTAGAGGCCTATGAGGAAAATGAAATTATCCTCAAAGGAAATATGGAAAGAAACTTTCTGAGAAACTGCTTTGTGATGTGTGACTTCCACTCACTGAGTTACAGCTGTATTTCGTGGATCTGATTGATAGCCTTATTTCTGTGGAATCTGAGACCTGATATTTCGGATCCCTTTGAAGACTGTAGGGCCCAAGGAAATATCCTCCAATAAAAAGGAGAAAGAAGCTTTTTGAGAAACTTCTTCGTGATCTGTGAATTCATCTCACAGAGTTACAACTTTCCCCTTAAGAAGCCTTTTGCTAAGACTGTTCTAGTGGAATTTGCAAAGTGATATTTTGAAGCCCATGAAGGGCTACCGAGAAAAGGGAAATATCGACAGATGAAAACTGGAAAGAAGCTTTCTGAGAAACTGCTTTGTGTTCTGTGAATTCATCTCACAGAGCTACAGCTTTCCCCTCCAGAAGCCGTTTGCTAAGACTATTCTTGTGGAATTTGCAAAGGTATATTTGGAAGACCGTAGATGCCTATGGGGAAAAAGAAAATAGCTTCAAAGGAAATATGGAAAGAAGCTTTCTGAGAAACTGCTTTGTGATGTGTGATTTCCACACACTGAGTTACAGCTGTATTTCGTGGAGCTGTTTGCTAGCCTTATTTTTGTGGAATCTGAGAACTGATATTTCGGATCCCTTTGAAGAGTATAGGGCCAAAGGAACTATCCTCCGATGAAAATGAGAAAGAAACTTTCTGAGAAACATCTTTGCGATCTGTAAATTCACCTCACAGAGTTACAGCTTTCCCCTCAAGAAGCCTTTCGCTATGACTGTTCTTGTGGAATTTGCAAAGTGATATTTGGAAGCCCATGGAGGGCTATGGTGAAAAGGGAAATATACTCAGATGAAAACTGGAAAGAAGCTTTCTGAGAAACTGCTTTGGGTTCTTTGAATTCATCTCACAGACTTACAGCTTTCACTTCCAGAAGCCGTTCGCTAAGACTGTTCTTGTGGAATTTGCAAAGGGATATTTGGAAGCCCATAGTGTCCTAGTGTAAAAAGAACATATCCTCCGATGATAACTGGAAAGAAGCTTTCTGAGAAACTGCTTTGTGATGTGTGATTTCTACTCCCTGAGTTACAGCTGTATTTCATGGAGCTGTTTGCTGGCCTTATTTCTGTGGAGTCTGAGAACTGATATTTTGAATCCCTGTGAAGACTATCGGGCCAAAGGAAATATCCTCCGATGAAAATGAGAAAGAAGCTTTCTGAGAAACTTCTTTGTGATCAGTGAATTCATCTCACAGAGCTACAGCTTTCCCCTCAAGAAGCCTTTCGCTAAGACTGTTCTTGTGGAATTTGTAAAGTGATATTTGGAAGCCCATGGTGGGCTATGGTGAAAAGGGAAATATACTCAGATGAAAACTGGAAAGAAGCTTTCTGAGAAACTGCTTTGGGTTCTTTGAATTCATCTCACAGACTTACAGCTTTCCCCTCCAGAAGCCGTTCGCTAAGACTGTTCTTGTGGAATTTGCAAAGGGATATTTGGAGCCCATAGAGGCCTATGGGGAAAAGAAAATATCCTCCGGTGAAAATAGGAAAGAATGAGAATCTGCTTTGTGATGTGTGACTTCCACTCACTTAGCTACAGCTGTATTTCGTGGAGCTGTTTGCTGTCGTTATTTCTGTGTAATCTTGAGAACTCATATTTCAGATCCCTTTGAAGACTATAGGGCCAAAGGAAGTATCCTCCGTTGAAAAAGAGAAAGAAACTTTCTGAGACACTGCTTTGTGATGTGTGACTTCCACTCACTGAGTTATGGCTGTATTTCTTCGAGCTGTTTGCTAGCCTCATTTCTGTGGAATTCGGCAACTGATATTCGGATCCCTCTGAAGACTACATGGCCAATGGAAACATCGTCCGATGAAAATGAGAAAGAAGCTTTCTGAGAAACTTCTTTGTGATCTGTGAATTCATCTCACAGAGTTACGGCTTTCCCTTCCAGAAGCCGTTCGATAAGACTCCTCTTGTGTAATTTGCAAAGGGATATTTGGAAGCTCTTAGAGACCTATGGGGAAAAAGAAAATATCCTGCGATGAAAACTGGAAAAAAGCTTTCTGAGAAACTGCTTTGTGATGTGTGACTTCCACTCACTGAGTTACAGTTGTATTTCGTGGAGCTGTTTGGTAGCCTTATTTCTGTGGTATCGGAGAACTGATATTTCGGATCCCTTTGAAGACTATAGCAACAAAGGAAATATCCTCCCATTAAAATGAGAAAAAAGCTTTCTGAGAAACTTCTTTGTGATCTGTGAATTCACCTCACAGGGATACAGCTTTACCCTGAAGAAGCCTATCGCTAAGATGGTTCCTGTGGAATTTGCAGAGTGATATTTGGAAGCCCATGGAGGGCTATGGTGAAAAGGAAAATATCCTCTGGTGAAAACTGGACAGAAGCTTTCTGAGAAACTGCTTTGTGTTCTCTGAATTCATCTCAAAGAGTTACAGCTTTCCCCTGCAGAAGCCATTTGCTAAAACTCTTCTTGTGGAATTTGCAAAATGATATTTGGAAGCCCATAGAGGCCTATGGGGAAAATGAAAATATACTCCGATGAAAACTGGAAAGAAGCTTTCTGAGAAACTGCTTTGTGATGTGTGACTTCCACTCACTGAGTTACAGCTGTATTTCATGGAGCTGTTTGCTAGTCTTATTTCTGTGGAATCTGGGAACTGATGCTTGGATCCCTCTGAAAACTACATGTCCAAAGAAAACATCGTCCGATGAAAATGAGAAAGAAGCTTTCTGAGAAACTTCTTTGTGATCTGTGAATTCATCTCACAGGGTTACAGCTTTCCCCTCCAGAAGCCGTTCGCTAAGACTGTTCTTGTGGAATTTGCAAAGAGATATTTGGAAGCCCATGGAGGACTATGGTGAAAAGGGAAATATCCTCAGATAAAATCTGGAAAGAAGCCTTCTGAGTAATTGCTTTATGATCTGTGACTTCCACTCAATGAGTTACAGCTGTATTTCGTGGAGCTGATTGCCAGTCTTATTTCTGTGGAATCTGAGAGCAGATTTTTCGTATCCCTATGAAGATTATAGGCCCATAGGAAATATCCTCCGATGAAAATGATAAAGAAGCATTCTGAGAAATTTCTTAGTGATCTGTGAATTCGTCTTATAGAATTACAGCTTTCACCCACAGAAGCCGTTCGCTAAAACAGTTCTTGTGGAATTTGCAAGGTGATATTTGGAAGCCCATGGAGGCCTATGGTGAAAAGGGAAATATCCTCAGATGAAAACTGGAAAGAAGTTTTCTGAGAAACTGCTTTGTGATGTGTGACTTCCACTCACTGAGTTAAGCTGTATTTCGTGGAGCTGTTTGATAGCCTTCTTTCTGTGGAATCTGAGAACTGATATTTCGGATCCCTTTGAAGACCATAGGGCCAAAGGAAATATCCTCCGATGAAAATGAGAAAGAAGTTTTCTGAGAAACTTCTTTGTGATCTGTGAATTCATCTCACAGAGTTACAGCTTTCCCAACAAGTAGTCTTTCGCTAAGACTGTTCTTGTGGAATTTGCAAAGTGATATTTGGAAGCCCATGGAGGGCTATGGTGAAAAGGGAAATATCCTCAGATGAAAACTGTAAGGAAGTTTTCTGAGAAACTGCTTTGTGTTCTGTGAATTCATCTCACAGAGTTACAGTTTTCCCCTCCAGAAGCCGTTCGCTAAGACTGTTCTTGTGGAATTTACAAAGGGATATTTGGAAGCCCATAGAGGACTACAGGGAAAAAGAAAATATCCTCCGATGAAAACTGGAAAGAAGCTTTCTGAGAAACTGTTTTCTGATGTGTGACTTCCACTCACTGAATTACAGCGGTATTAAGTGTAGCTGTTTGCTAGCCTTATTTATGTGGAATCTGAGAACTGATACTTCGGATCCCTTTGAAGACTGTAGGACCAAAGGAAATATCCTCCGATGAAAATGAGAAGGAAGCTTTCTGAGAAACTTCTTTGTGATCTGTGAATTCATCTCACAAAGTCACTGCTTTCCCCTCAAGAAGCCTTTTGCTAAGACTGTTCTTGTGGAATTTGCAAAGTGATATTTGGAAGCCCATGGAGGGCTATGGTGAAAAGGGAAATATCCTCCGATGAAAACTGGAAAGAAGCTTTCTGAGAAACTGCTTTGTGCCTCCTTGTGGAATTTGAAAAGGGATATGTGGAAGCCCATAGACGCCTATGGGGAAAAAGAAAATATCCTCCAATGAAAACTGTAAGGAAGCTTTCTCAGAAACTGCTTTGTGATGTGTGATTTCCACTCACTGAGTTACAGCTATATTTCGTTGAGCTGTTTGATAGGCTTATTTCAGTGGAATCTAAGAAAAGATATTTCGGATCCCTTTGAAGAATATAGGGCCAAAGGAAATATCCTCCGATGAAAATGAGAAAGAAGCTTCCTGTGAAATTTCTTTGTGATCTGTGAATTCATCTCACAGAGTTACAGCTTTCCCCTCAAGAAGCCTTTCGCTAAGACTGCTCTTGTGGAATTTGCAAAGGGATATTTGGAAGCCCATAGAAGCCTATGGGGAAAAAGAAAACCTCCTCCGATGAAAACTCGAAAGAAGCTTTCTCAGAAACTGCTTGGTGATGTGTGACTTCCACTCACTGTGTTACAGCTGTATTTCGTGGAGGTGTTTGCTAGCCTTATTTCGCTACAATCTTAGATGTGATATTTCAGATCCCTTTGAGGACGATAGGTCCAAAGGAAATATCCTCCGATGAAAATGAGTAAGAAACTTTCTGAGAAAGTTCCTTGTTATCTGTGAATTCATCTCACAGATTTACAGCTTTCCCCTCAAGAAGCCGTTCGCTAAGACTGTTCTTGTGGAATTTGCAAAGCGGTATTTGGAAGCCCATAGAGACCTATGGGGAAAAAGAATATCTCCTCCGATGAAAACTGGAAAGAGGATTTCTGAGAAACAGCTTTGTGTTGTGTGACTTCCACTCACTGAGTTACAGCTGTATTTCTTGTAGCTGTTTGCTTGCCTTACTTCTGTGGAATCGGAGAACTGATATTTCGGATCCCTTTGAAGACTATAGGGCGAAAGTAAATATCCTCCGATGAAAATGACATAGAACCTTTCTGAGAACCTTCTTTGTGATCTGTGAATTCATCTCACAGAGTTACAACTTTCCCCTCAAGAAGCCATTCGCTAAGACTGTTCTTGTGGAATTGGCAAAGTGATATTTGGAAGCCTATGGTGGGCTATGGTGAAAAGGGAAATATCCTCAGGTGAAAACTGGGAAGAAGTTTTCTGAGAAACTGCTTTGTGTTCTGTGAACTCATCTCACAGAATTGCAGCTTTCCCTTCCAGAAGCCGTTCGTTAAAACTGTTCTTGTGGAATTTGCAAAGGGATATTTGGAAGCACATAGAGGCCTATGGGGAAAAAGAAAGTATCCTCCGATGAAAACTGGAAAGAAGCTTTCTGAGAAACTGCTTTGTGATATGTGACTTCCACTCACTGAGTTACACCTGTATTTTGTTTAGCTGTTTGCTTTCCTTATTTCTGTGGAATCAAAGAACTGATATTTCGGATACCTTTGAAGACTATAAGGCCAAAGGAAATATCCTCTGATGAAAATGAGATAGAATCTTTCAGAGAAACTTCTTTGTGATCTGTGAATTCATCTCACAGAGTTACAGATTTCCCCCCGGGAGGCCTTTAACTAATACTCTTCTTGTGGAATTTGCAAAGTGCTATTTGGAAGCCCATGGAGGGCTAAGGTGAAAAGGGAAATATCCTCAGATAAAAATTGGAAAGAAGCTTTCTGTGAAACTGTTTAGTGTTCTGTGATTTCATCTCACAGAGTTACAGCCTTCACCTCCCGAAGACGTTCGATAAGGCTGTTCTTGTGGAATTTGCAAAGGGATATTTGGAAGAACTTAGAGGCCTATGGGGAAAAAGAAAATATCCTCCGATGAAAACTGGAAAGAAGCTTTCTGAGAAATTGCTTTGTGATCTGTGACTTCCATTCAATGAGTTACAGCTGTTTTTCGTGGAGCTGTTTGCCAGTGTTATTTCTGTGGAATCTGAGAGCAGATATTTCGTATCCCTATGAAGATTATAGGCCCATAGGAAATGTCCTCCGCTGAAAATGATAAAGAAGCTTTCTGAGAAACTTCTTAGTGATCTGTGAATTCATCTTATAGAATTACAGCTTTCACCCGCAGAAGCCGTTCGCTAAAACAGTTTTTGTGGAATTTGCAAGGTGATATTTGGAAGCCCATGGAGGCCTATGTTGAAAAGGGAAATATCCTCAGATGAAAACTGGAAAGAAGTTTTCTGAGAAACTGCTTTGTGATGTGTAACTTCCACTCACTGACATACAGCTATATTTCGTGGAGCTGTTTGCTAGCCTTATTTCTGTGGAATCGGAGAAGTGATATTTCAGATCCCTTTGAAGACTATAGGGCCAAAGGAAATATCCTCCGATGAAAATGAGGAAGAAGCTTTCTGAGAAACTTCTTTGTGATCTGTGAATTTATCTCACAGAGTTACAGCTTTCCCTTCAAGAAGCCTTTCGCTAACACAGTTCTTGTGGAATTTGCAATGTGATATTTGGGAGCCCATGGAGGGATATAGTGAAAAGGGAAATATCCTCAGATGAAAACTGGAAAAAAGCTTTCTGAGAAACTGCTTTGTGTTCTGTGAATTCATCTCACAAAGTTACAGATTTCCCTTCCAGAAGCTATTCGCTAACACTGTTCTCGTGGAAATTGGAAAGGGATATTTGGAAGCCCATAGAGGCCTAAGGGGAAAAAGAAAATATCCTCAGATGAAAACTGGATAGAAGCTTTCTGAGAAACTGCGTTGTGATGTGTGACTTCCACAAACTGAGTTACAGCTGTATTTCGTGGAGCTGTTTACTAGCCTTATTTCTTTGGAATCTGAGAACTGATATTTTGGATCCCTTTGAAGACTATAGGGCCAAAGTAAATATCCTCCGATGAAAATGAGGAAGAAGTTTTTTGAGAAACTTCTTTGTGATCAGTGAATTCGTCTAACAGAGTTACAGCTTTCCCTCCAGAAGCCGTTCGCTAAGACTGTTCTTGTGCAATTTGAAAAGGTATATTTGGAAGCTTTTAGAGGCCTATGGGGAAAAAGAAAATATCCTCCGATGAAAAGTGGAAAGAAGCTTTCTGAGAAACTGCTTTGTGATGTGTGACTTCCACTCACTGAGTTACAGCTGTATTTCATGGAGCTCTTTGCTAGCCTTATTTCTGTGGAATCTGAGAACTGATATTTCGGATCCCTTTGAAGACAATAGGGCCAAAGGAAATAATCTCCGATGAAAATGAGAAAGAAGCTTTCTGAGAAACTTCTTTGTGATCTTTGAATTCATCTCACAGAGTTACAGCTTTCCCCTCAAGAAGCCTTTCGCTAAGACTGTTGTTGTGGAATTTGCAAAATGAAGTTTGGAAGCCCATGGAGGCCTATATTGAAAAGGGAAATATCCTCAGATAACAACAGGAAAGAAGCTTTCTAGAAACTGCTTTGTGTTCTGTGAATTCATCTCACCGCGTTACAGCTTTCCCCTCCAGAAGCCGTTTGCTAAGACTGTTCTTGTGGAATATGTAAAGGGATATTTGGAAGCCCCTAGAGGCCTATGCGAAAAAAGAAAATATCCTCAGATGAAAACTGGAAAGAAGCTTTCTGAGATACTGCATTGTGATGTGTGATTTCCACTCACTGAGTTACAGCTGTATTTCGTGGAAGTGTTTGCTAGCCTCATTTCTGTGGAATCTGAGAACTGATATTTCGGATCCCTTTGAAGACTATACGGCCAAAGGAAATATCCTCTGATGAAAATGAGAAAGAAGCTTTCTGATAAACTTCTTTGTGATCTGCGAATTCATCTCACAGAGTTACAGCTTTTCCCTCCAGAAGCCGGTGGCTAAGATTGTCCTTGTGGAAATTACAAAGGGATATTTGGAAGCCCTTAGAGGCCTATGTGCAAAAATAATATATCCTCCGATTACACCTGGAAAGACGCTTTCTGAAAAACTTCTATGTGATCCGTGAATTCATCTCACAGAGTTACAGCTTTCCCCTCTAGAAGCCTCTCGCTAATTCTGCTCTTGTGGAATTTACAAAGTGATATTTGGAATCCCTTGGAGAGCTATGGAAAAAAGGGAATTATCCTCAGATAGCAAATGCAAAGAAGCTTTCTGAGAAACTGCTTTGTGATCTCTGAATGCATCTCACAGAGGTACAGCTTTCCCCTCCAGAAGGGGATCCCTAAGACTGTTCTTGTGGAATTTGCAAAGTGATATTCGGAAGCCCATAGATGCCTAGGGGAAAAAGGAAATATCCTCAGATGAAAACTGGAAAGAATCTTTCTGAGAAACTGCTTTGAGATGTGTGACTTCCACTCTCTGAGTTACAGCTGTATTTCGTGGAGCTGTTTGCTAGCCTTATTTCTGTGGAATCTGTGAACTGTAATTTCGGATGCCTATGAAGACTATAACGCCAAAGGAAATATATTCCGATAAAAATGAGAAAGAAGCTTTCTGAGAAACTTCTTTGTGATCTGTGAATTCATCGCACAGAGTTACAGCTTTCCCTTCCATAAGCCGTTCGCTAAAACTGTTCTTGTGGAATTTGCAAAGTGATATTTGGAAGCCCATGGAGGGCTATGGTGAAAAGCGAAATATCCTCAGATGAAAACTGGAAAGAAGATTTCTGAGAAACTGCTTTGTGTTCTGTGAATGCATCTCAGAGAGTTATAGCTTTCCCCTCCAGAAGACGTTCGTTGAGACTGTTCTTGTTAAATTTGCAAAGGGATATTTGGAAGCCCATAGAGGCCTAAGGGGAAAAAGAAAATATCCTAAAAGGAAATATGGAAAGAATCTTTCTGAGAAACTGCTTTGTGATGTGTGACTTCTTCACACTGAGTTACAGCTGTATTTTGTGCAGCTGTTTGCTAGCCTTATTTCTGTGGAATCTGAGAACTGATATTTTGGATCCCTTTGAAGACTATAAGGCCAAAGGAAATATCCTCCGATGAAAATGAGAAAGAAGCTTTCTGAGAAACTTCTTTGTGATCTCTGTATTCATCTCACAGAGTTACAGCTTTCCCCTCAAGAAGCTTTTTGCTAAGACGGTTCTTGTGGAATTTGCAAAGTGATATTTCGAAGCCCATGGAGGGCTATGATGAAAAGAGAAATATCCTCAGATGAAAACTGGAAAGAAGCTTTCTGAGAAACTGCTTTGTGTTCTGTGAATTCATCTCACAGAGTTACAGCTTTAACCTCCAGAAGCCGTTTACTCAGACTGTTCTTGTGGAATTTGCAGAGGGATATCTGGAAGCCAATAGAGGCCTATGGGGAAAAAGAAAATATCCTCAGAGGAAATATGGAAGGAAGCTTTCTGAGAAACTGCTTTGTGATGTGTGACTTCCACTCATTGAGTTACAGCTGTGTTTCATGGAGCTGTTTGCTAGCCTTATTTCTGTGCAATCTGAGAACTGATATTTCAGAACCCTTTGAAGACTATAGGGCCAAAGGAAATATCCTCCGATGAAAAAGAGAAAGAAGCTTTCTGAGAAACTTCTTTGTGATCTGTGAATTCATCTCACAGACTTACAGCTTTCCCCTCAAGAAGTCTTTCGCTTAGACTGTTCTTGTGGAATTTGCAAAGTGATATTTTCAAGCCCATGGAGGGCTATGGTGAAAAGGGAAATATCCTCAGATGAAAACTGGAAAGAAGCTTTCTGAGAAACTGCTTTGTGTTCTCTGAATTCATCTCACAGAGTTACAGCTTTCCCTCCAGAACCCGTTCGCTAAGACTGTTTTTGTGAAATTTGCAAAGGGATATTTGGAAGTCCACAGAGGCCTATGGGGAATAAGAAAATATCCTCCGCTGAAAACTGGAAAGAAACTTTCTGAGAAACTGCTCTGTGATGTGAGACTTCCACTCACTGAGTTAGAGCTGTATTTTGTGGAGCTGTTTGCTAGCCTTATTTATGTGGAATCTGGGAACTGATATTTCGGATCCCTTTGAAGACTATAGGGCCCAAGGAAATATCCTCCGATAAAAATGAGAAAGAAGCTTTCTGAGAAGCTTCTTTGTGATCTGTGAATTCATCTCACAGAGTTACAGCTTTCCTCACAAGAAGCCTTTCGCTAAGACTGTTCTTGTGGAATTTGTAAGGGATATTTGGAAGCCCATGGAGGGCTATGGTGAAAAGGGAAATATCCTCAGATGAAAACTGGAAAGAAGCTTTCTGAGAATCTGCTTTGTGTTCTGTGAATGCATCTCAGAGAGTTACAGATTTCCCCTCCAGAAGCCGTTTGTTAAGATTGTTCTTTTTGAATTTGCAAAGGGATATTTGGAAGCCCATAGAGGCCTATGTGGAAAAAGAAAATATCCTCAAAGGAAATATGGAAAGAAGCTTTCTGAGAAACTGCTTTGTGATGTGTGACTTCCACTCACTGAGTTACAGCGGTATTTCGTGGAGCTATTTGCTAGCCTTATTTCTGTGGAATCTGAGAACTGATATTTCGGATCCCTTTGAAGACTATAGGGCCCAAGGAAATATCCTCCGATAAAAATGAGAAAGAATCTTTCTGAGAAACTTCTTTGTGATCTTTGAATTCATCTCACAGAGTTACAGCTTTCCCCTCAAGAAACATTTCGCTAAGACTGTTCTTGTGGAATTTGCAAAGTGATATTTGGAAGCCCATGGAGGGCTATGGTGAAAAGGGAAATATCCTCAGATGAAAACTGGAAAGAAGAATTCTGAGAAACTGTTTTGTGTTCTGTGAATTCATCACAAAGATTTACAGCTTTCCCCTCCAGAAGCCGTTCGCTAAGACTGTTCTTGTGGAATTGGCAAAGTGATATTTGGAAGCCCATAGAGGTCTACGGGGAAAATGAAAATATCCTCAAAGGAAATATGGAGAGAAGCTTTCTGAGAAACTGCTTTGTGATGTGTGACTTCCACTCACTGAGTTACAGCTGTATTTCGTGGATCTGTTTGCTAGCCTTATTTCTGTGGAATCTGAGAACTGATATTTCAGATCCCTTTGAAGACTCTACGGCCAAAGGAAATATCCTCCGATGAAAATGAGATAGAAGCTTTCTGAGAAACTTCTTTGTGATATGTGAATTCATCTCACAGATTTACAGCTTTCCCCTCATGAAGCCTTTCGCTAAGACTGTTCTTGTGGAATTTGCAAAATGATATTTGGAAGCCCATGAAGGGCTATGGTGGAAAGGGAAATATCCTCAGATGAAAACTGGAAAGAAGCTTTCTGAGAAACTGCTTTGTGTTCTGTGAATTCATCTCACAGAGTTACAGTTTTCCCTCCAGAAGTCGTTCGCTAAGTCTGTTCTTGTGGAATTTGCAAAGGGATATTTGGAAGCCCATGGAGGCCTAAGGGGAAAAAGAAAATATCCTCAAAGGAAATATAGAGAGAATCTTTCTGAGAAACTGCTTTGTGATGTGTGACTTCCACTCACTGAGTTACAGCTGTATTTCGTGGAACTGTTTGCTAGCCTTATTTCTGTGGAATCTGAGAACTGATATTTCGGATCCCTTTGAACACCATAGGTTCATAGGAAATATCCTCTGATGAAAATGAGAAAGAAGCTTTCTGAGAAACCTCTTTGTGATCTGTGAATTCATCTCACAGAGTTACAGCTTTCCCCTCAAAGTCTTTCGCTAAGACTGTTCTTGTGGAAATTGCAAAGTGATATTTGGAAGCCCATGGAGGGCTATGGTGAAAAGGGAAATATCCTCAGATGAAAACTGGAAAGAAGCTTTCTGAGAATCTGCTTTGTGTTCTGTGAATTCATCTCACAGAGTTACAGCTTTCCCCTCCAGAAGCCGTTCGCTAAGACTGTTCTTGTGGTATTTGCAAAGGGATATTTTTAAGCCCATAGAGGCCTATGGGGAAAAAGAAAATATCCTCTGATGAAAACTCGAAAGAAGCTTTCTGAGAAACTGCTTTGTGATGTGTGACTTCCACTCACTGAGTTACAGCGGTATTTCGTGGAGCTATTTGCCAGCCTTATTTCTGTGGAATCTGAGAACTGATATTTCGGATCCCTTTGAAGACTATAGGGCCCAAGGAAATATCCTCCGATAAAAATGAGAAAGAATCTTTCTGAGAAACTTCTTTGTGATCTTTGAATTCATCTCACAGAGTTACAGCTTTCCCCTCAAGAAACATTTCGCTAAGACTGTTCTTGTGGAATTTGCAAAGTGATATTTGGAAGCCCATGGAGGGCTATGGTGAAAAGGGAAATATCCTCAGATGAAAACTGGAAAGAAGAATTCTGAGAAACTGTTTTGTGTTCTGTGAATTCATCACAAAGATTTACAGCTTTCCCCTCCAGAAGCCGTTCGCTAAGACTGTTCTTGTGGAATTGGCAAAGTGATATTTGGAAGCCCATAGAGGTCTACGGGGAAAATGAAAATATCCTCAAAGGAAATATGGAGAGAAGCTTTCTGAGAAACTGCTTTGTGATGTGTGACTTCCACTCACTGAGTTACAGCTGTATTTCGTGGATCTGTTTGCTAGCCTTATTTCTGTGGAATCTGAGAACTGATATTTCAGATCCCTTTGAAGACTCTACGGCCAAAGGAAATATCCTCCGATGAAAATGAGATAGAAGCTTTCTGAGAAACTTCTTTGTGATATGTGAATTCATCTCACAGATTTACAGCTTTCCCCTCATGAAGCCTTTCGCTAAGACTGTTCTTGTGGAATTTGCAAAATGATATTTGGAAGCCCATGGAGGGCTATGGTGAAAAGGGAAATATCCTCAGATGAAAACTGGAAAGAAGCTTTCTGAGAAACTGCTTTGTGTTCTGTGAATTCATCTCACAGAGTTACAGTTTTCCCCTCCAGAAGTCGTTCGCTAAGTCTGTTCTTGTGGAATTTGCAAAGGGATATTTGGAAGCCCATGGAGGCCTAAGGGGAAAAAGAAAATATCCTCAAAGGAAATATAGAGAGAATCTTTCTGAGAAACTGCTTTGTGATGTGTGACTTCCACTCACTGAGTTACAGCTGTATTTCGTGGAACTGTTTGCTAGCCTTATTTCTGTGGAATCTGAGAACTGATATTTCGGATCCCTTTGAACACCATAGGTTCATAGGAAATATCCTCTGATGAAAATGAGAAAGAAGCTTTCGGAGAAACCTCTTTGTGATCTGTGAATTCATCTCACAGAGTTACAGCTTTCCCCTCAAAGTCTTTCGCTAAGACTGTTCTTGTGGAAATTGCAAAGTGATATTTGGAAGCCCATGGAGGGCTATGGTGAAAAGGGAAATATCCTCAGATGAAAACTGGAAAGAAGCTTTCTGAGAATCTGCTTTGTGTTCTGTGAATTCATCTCACAGAGTTACAGCTTTCCCCTCCAGAAGCCATTCGCTAAGACTGTTCTTGTGTAATTTGCAAAGGGATATTTGGAAGTCCAAAGAGGCCTAGGGTAAAAAAGAACATAATCTCAGATGAAAACCGGAAAGAGCTTTCTGAGACACTGCTTTGTGATGTGTGACTTCCACTCACTGAGTTACAGCTGTATTTCCTGGAGCTGTTTGCTAGCCTTATTTCTGTGGAATCTGAGAACTCATATTTTGTATCACTTTGAAGACTATAGTGCTAAGGGAAATATCCTCCGATGAAAATGAGAAAGAAGGTTTCTGAGAAACTGCTTTGTGATCTGTGAATTCATCTCACAGAATTACATCATTCCTCTCAGGAAGTCTTTCGGTAAAACTGTTCTTGTGGAAATTGCAAAGTGATATTTGGAAGCTCATGGAGGGCTATGGTGAAAAGGGAAATATCCTCAGATAATAACTGGAAAGAAGCTTTCTGAGAAACTTCTTTGTGTTCTCTGAATTCATCACACAGAGTTACAGCTTTCCCCTACAGAAGCCGTTTGCTAAGTCTGTTCTTGTGGAATTGGCAAAGGGATATTAGGAAGTCCATAGAGGCGTATGGTGAAAAAGAAAATATCCTCAGATGAAAACTGGAAAGAAGCTTTCTGTAAAACTAGCCTTATTTCTGTGGAATCTGAATACTGATATTTCGGATCTCTTTGAAGTCTACAGGGCCAAAGGAAATACACTCCGATTAAAATGAGAAAGAAACTTTCTGAGAAACTTCTTTGTGATCTGTGATTTCATCCCACAGAGTTACAGCCTTCCTCTCAAGAAGCCTTTCGCTAAGACTGTTCTTGTGGAATTTGCTAAGGAATATTTGGAAGCCCATGGAGGGCTATGGTGATAAGGGAAATATCCTCAGATAAAAACTGGAAAGAAGCTTTCTGAGAAAGTGCTTTGTGTTCTGGAATTCATCTCACAGAGTTACAGCTTTTCCTTCCAGAAGCCGTTCGCTAAGACTATACTTGTGGAATTTGCAAAGGGATATTTGGAAGCCCACAAAGGCCTCTGGTGAAAAACAAAATATCCTCAGATGAAAACTGGAAAGAACCTTTCTGAGAAACAGCTTTGTGATGTGAGACTTCCACTCAGTGAGTTACAGCTGTATCTCGTGGAGCTGTTTACTAGCCTTATTTCTGTGGAATATGAGAACTGATATTTCTTATCCCTTTGAAGACTATAGGGCCAAAAGAATTATCCTCCGATCAAAATGGTAAAGAAGCTTTCTGAGAAACTTCTTTGTGATCTGTGAATTCATCTCACAGAGTTACACCTTTCCCCTAAAGAAGCCTTTCACTAAGACTGTTCTTGAGGAATTTACAAAATGATATTTAGAAGCCCATGGAGGGCTAAGTAGAAAAGGGATATATCCTCAGATAAAAACTTTAAAGAAGCTTTCTGAGAAACTGCATTGTGTTCTGTGAATTCATATCACAGCTTTACAGCTTTCCCTACAGAAGCCGTTCGTTGAGACTGTTCTTGTGGTATTTGAAAAGAGATATTTGCAAGCCCATCGAGGCCTTTGGTGAAAAAGAATTTATCCTCAGATGAAAACTAGAAAGAAGCTTTCTGAGAGACTACTTTGTGATGTGTGACTTCCACTCACTCAGTTACAGCTGTATTTCGTGGAGCTGTTTGCTAGTCTTATTTCTGTGGAATCTGAGAAATGATATTTCGGATCCCTTTGAAGACTGTAGGGCCAAAGGAAATATCCTCCGTTGAAAATGAGAAAGAAGCTTTCTGAGAAACTACTTTGTGATCTCTGAATTCATCTCACAGAGTTACAGCTTTCCCCTCAAGAATCCTTTCGCTAAGATTGTTCTTGTGGAATTAGCAAAGTGATATTTGGAAGTCCAGGGAGGGTAATGGTGAAAAGGGTAGTATCTTCAGATCGAAAATGGAAAGAAGCTTTCTGAGGAACCGCTTTGTGTTCTATGAATTCGTCTCACAGAATTACAGCGTTCCCCTCCAGAAGCCGTTCTCTAAGACTTTTCTTATGGAATTTGCAAAGGCATATTTGTTAGCCCAAAGAGGCCTATTGTGAAAAAAAAATTATCCTCAGATGAAAACTGGAAAGAAGCTTTCTCAGAAACTGCTTTGTGATGTGTGACTTCCACTCACTGAGTTACACCTTTATTTCATCGTGCGGTTTATTGGCCTTATTTCTGTGGAATATGAGAACTGATATTTCAGATCCCTTTGTAGACTGTAGGGTCAAAAGAATAATCCTCCAATCAAAATGAGAAACAAGCTTTCTGAGAAACTTCTTTGTGATCTGTGAATTCATCTCACAGAGTTTCAGCTTTCCCTTCAGGAAGCCTTTCGCTAAGACTGTTCTTGTGGAATTTGCAAAGTGATATTTGAAAGCCCGAGGAGGGTCATGGTGAAAAGGGAAATATCCTCAGATGAAAACTGGAAAGAAGCTTTCTGAGAAACTGCTTTGTGTTCTGTGAATTTATCTCACAGAGTTACAGCTTTCCCGTCCCGAAGCCGTTCGCTGGGACTGTTCTTGTGGTATTTGCAAAGGGATATTTAGAAGCACATAGAGGCCTATGGTGAAAAAGAAAATATCCACAGATGAAAATTGGAAAGAAGCTTTCTGAGAAACTGCTTTGTGATGTGTGACTTCCACTCAGTGAATTACAGCTGTATTTCATGGGGCTGTTTGCTAGCCTTATTTCTGTGGAATCTGAGAACTGATATTTCGACTCCCTTTGAAGACTATAGGTCCAAAGGAAATATCCTTCGATGAAAATAAGAAAGAGGTTTTCTGAGAAACTTCTTTGTGATCTCTGAATTCATCTCACAGAGTTACAGCATGCCCCTCAGAAGCCTTTCGCTAAGACTATTCTGGAGGAATTTGCAAAGGGACATTTGGAAGCCCATGGAAGTCTATGCTGGAAAGGGAAATAACCTCAGATAAAAACTGGAAAGAAGCTTTCTGAGAAACTGCTTTGTGTTCTGTGAATTCAACTCACAGAGTTACAGCTTTCCCCTCTAGAAGCCGTTCGCTGAGACTGTTCTTGTGGAATTTGCCAAGGGATATTTGGAAGCTCTTAGAGTCCTATGGTGAATAATTAAATATTCTCAGATGAAAACTGGAAACAAAGTTTCTGAGAAGCTGCTTTCTGATGTGTGTTTCCACTCACTGAGTTACAGCAGTATTTCGTGGAGGTCTTTGCTAGCCTTATTTCTGTCGTATCTGAGAAGTGATATTTCGGATCCCTTTGAAGAAAAGGGCCAAAGGAAATATCCTCCTATAAAAATGGTAAAGAAGCTTTCTGAGAAATTTCTTTGTGATCTGTGAATTCATCGCACAGAGTTACAGCTTTCCCTTCAAGAATCCTTCGCTAAGGCTATTCTTGTGGAATTTGCAAAGTCATATTTGGAATCTCATGAAGGGCTATGGTGGAAAGGGAAATATCCTCAGATAACAACTGGAGAGAAGCTTTCTGAGAAACTGCTTTATGTTCTGTGAATTCATCTTACAGAGTTACAGCTTTCCCCTCCAGAAGACTTTCGTTAAGACTCTTCTTGTGGAATTTGCAATGGGATATTTGGAAGCCCATAGATGCATATGGTGGAAAAGAAAATATCATCCGATGAAAACTGGAAAGAAGCTTTCTGAGAAACTGCTTTGTGATGTGTGACTTAAACTCACTCAGAACAGCTGTATTTCGTATTGCTGTTTGTTAGACTTATTTCTTTGGAATCTGAGAACTGATATTTAGGATCACCTAGAAGGCAAAAGACCAAAGGAAATATCTTCCTCTCAAAATGTGGAAGTGATATTTGGAAGTCCATGGAGGGCTATGGTGAAAAGGGAAATAGCCTCAGATAAAAACTGGAAAGAAGCTTTCTGAGAAACTGCTTTGTGTTCTGTGAATTCATCTCACAGTGTTACAGCTTTCCGCTCCAGAAACCGTTCGCCAAGACTGCTCTTGTGTAATATGTAAAGGGATATTTGGAAGACCCTAAAGGCCTATGGTGAAAAAGAAAATATCCTCACATGAAAACTGGAAGGAAGCTTTCTGTGAAACTGCTTTGTGATGTGTAACTTCCACTCACTGAGTCACAGCTGTATTTCGTGGAGCTGTTTGCTAGCCTTATTTCTGTGGAATCTGATAACTGATATTTCGGATACCTTTGAAGACTATAGGGCCAAAGAAATATCCTAAGGTCAAAATGAGAGAGAAGCCTTCTGAGAAACCTCTTTGTGATCTGTGAATTCATCTCACAGAGTTACAGCCTTCCCCTCAAGAAGCCTTTTGCTAAGACTGTTCTTGTGGAATTTGAAAAGTGATATTTTGGAAGCCCATGGAGGGCTATGGTGGAAAGGGAAATATCCTCATATTTAAACTGGAATGAAGGTTTCTGAGAAACTGCTTTGTGAGAAACTGCTTTGTGTTCTGTGAATTATTCTTACAGGGTTGCAGCTTTCCCCTCCAGAAGCCGTACGCTAAGACTGTTCTTGTGGAATTTGCAAAGGGATATTTGGAAGCCCATAGAAGCCTATGTAAAAAAGAAAATATCCTCCGATGCAAACGGGAAAGAAGCTTTCTGAGAACCTACTTTGTGATGTGTGCCTTCACTCACTGAGTTTCAGCTGTATTTCGTGGAACTGTTTGCTAGCCTTATTTCTGTGGAATATGAGAACTGATATTTCGGATCCCTTTGAAAACAATAAGGCCAAAAGAAATATCCTCTGATCAAAACGAGCAAGAAACTTTCTGAGAAATTTCTTTGTGATCCGTGAATTCATCTCACATTTACAGCTTTCCCCTCCAGAAGCCTTTCGCTAAGACTGTTCTTTTGGAATTTGCAATGTGACATTTGGAAGTCCTTGGAGGGTTATGGTGAAAAGGGAAATATCCTCAGATAATAACTGGAAATAGGCTTTCTGAGAAACTGCTTTGTGTTCTCTGAATTCATCTCACAGAGTTACAGCTTTCCCCTCCAGAAGCCCTTCGCTAAGACTGTTGTTGTGTAATTTGCAAAATGATATTTAGAAGCCCATAGAGGCCTATGGTGAAAAAGAAAATATCCACACATGAAAACTGGAAAGAAGGTTTGTGAGAAACTCCTTTGTGATGTGTGACTTCCACTCACTGAGTTACAGCTGTATTTCATGGAGCTCTTTACTAGCCTTATCTCTGTGGAGTCTGAGAACTGATATTTCTGATCCCTTTGAAGACTATAGGGCCAAAGGAAATATCCTGCGATCAAAATGAGAAAGAAGCTTTCTGAGAAATTTTTTTGTGATCTGTGAATCATCTCACAGTGTTACAGCTTTCCCCTCCAGAAGCTTTTCACTAAGACTGTTCTTGTGGAATTTGCCAAGGGATATTTCGAAGCCCCTAAAGGCCTATGGTGAAAAAACAAATTATCCTCCGATGTAACCTGGAAAGAAGCTTTCTGAGAAACTGCTTTGTGATGTGTGACTTCCACTCACTGAGTTACAGCTGTATTTCGTGGAGCTGTTTGCTAGCCTTATTTCTGTGTAATCTGAGACCTGAGATTTTGGATCCCTTTGAAGACTATAGGGCCAAAGGAAATATCCTCTGATAAAAATAAAAAAGAAGCTTTCTCAGAAACTTCTTTGTGATTTGTGAATTCATCTCACAGAGTTACACCTTTCCCCTCAAGAAATCTTTCGGTAAGGCTGTTCTTGTGGAATTTGCAAAGTGATATTTGGAAGCCCTTGGATGGGTATGGTGAAAAGGAAATATCCTCAGAAAAATCTTGAAAGAAGCTTTCTGAGAAACTGCTTTGTGATGTGTGAGTGCAACTCACTGAATTACAGCTGTATTTCATGGAGCTGTTTGCTAGTCCAGTTTTTGTTGAATCTCAGAACCGATATTTCAGATCTCTTGGAGGATTAGGCAGCCAAAAGAAATATCCCCAGATAAAAACGGGAAAGAAGGTGTCTGAAAAATGTCTTTATGATATCTGAGTTCATCTCACAGAATTCCACATTTCTGTTCATACAGCTGTTTGGTAACACTCTTCTCGTGGAATCTGCTAAGTGACATTTGGGACTGCATTGAGGGATACAGTGAAAAAGGAAATATCTTCAGATAAAAACTGAATCGAAGTGTTCTGAGAAACTTCCATGTGACCTGTGCATTCATCTCACAGAGTTCTACCTTTCTGCACAAGTATCTGTTTGCTAACACTCTTCTCGTGGAATCTGCTAAGTGATATGTGGGAGCGCATTCATGGGTAAAGTGTAAAGGAAATATCCACAGATAAAAACTGAAAAGAAGCGTTATGAGAAACTGCATTGTGACGTTTGAATGCAACTAACAGAGTTTCATATTTCTACTCATTAATCAGTTTACTAACACAGTTTTCTTGAAATCTACAGTGGGATTTTTCTTTGCCCAATGAAGCTTACAGTGACAAAGGAAATATATTCAGATAAACAGCAGAAAGAAGCTTTCTGAGAAACTTCTTTGTGATGTGTCATGTCTTCTGAATGAGTTACAGCTCTATTTCATGGAGCTGTTTGCTAGTCCAGTTTTACTTGAATCTGAGAACCGATATTTCAGATCGCTTGGAGGAGTAGGCAGGCACAGGAAATATCCGCAGATGAAAATGAGAAAGAAGATTTCTTAGAAATGTCTTTCTGATCTCTGAGTTCATCTCACAGAGTTCCACCTTTCTGTTCATGCAGCTGTTTACTAATACTCTTTTGGAGGAATCTGCAAGGTGGTATTTGGCAGAGTATTGAGGGATACAGTGAAAAAGGAAATATCTTCAGATAAAAACTGAAAGGAAACGTTGTGAGAAATTTCCATGTGACGTGTGCATTCATCTCACACAGTTCCACCTTTCTGTTCATGTAGCTGTTTGCTAACATTCTTCTCGTTGAATCTGCTGAGTGATATATGGCAGCGCATTCATGGCTAAAGTGAAAAAGGAAATATCTTCAGATAAAAACTGAAAAGAAGCGTTGTCAGAAACTGCATTGTGACGTGTGAATGTCACTCACAGAGTAACGCATTTCTGTTCTTTGATCAGTTTGCTAACACAGTTTTCTTGAAATCTGCAGTGAGATATTTCTTTGCCCAATGAAGTTTACAGTATCAAAGGAAATATTTTCAGAAAAAAAGCAGAAAGAAGCTTTCAGAGAAACTGCCTTGTGATGTGTGAGTTCACCCCAGTGAGTTACAGCTGTATTTCATGTAGCTGTTTGATATCCCAGTGTTTGTTGAAACTGATAACCAATATTTCGGACCTCTAGGAAGAGTAGGCAGCCAAAGGAAATATCCCCAGATAAAAACGAGAATGAAGATTTCTTAGAAATGTCTTTCTGATCTCTGAGTTCATTTCAAAGAGTTCTACTTTCTGTTCATGTAGCTGTTTGCCAACACTCTTCTGGTGGAATCTTCAAAGTGATATTTGGGAGCGCATTGTGGGATACAGTGAAAAAGGAAATATCTTCGGAAAAAAAAAAAAAAAAAAACGGAAAGGAAGCATTCTGAAAAACTTCCGGGTGACCTGTGCATTAGTCTCACAGAGTTCCGCCTTTCTCATCATGTAGCTGTTTGATAACACTCTTCTCATGGAATCTACTAAGTGATATTTGGGAGCACATTGATGGCTACAGTGAAAAAGGAAATATTTTCAGATAAAAACTGAAAAGAAGCGTTCTGAGAAACTGCATTGTGACGTGTGAATGTAACTCACAGAGTTACACAGATCTGTTCTTTGATCAGTTTGCTAACACAGTTTTCTTGAAATCTTTAGTGGGATATTCCTTTGCCCAACGAAGCTTACAGTGACAAAGGAAATATATTCAGATAAAAAGCAGGAGGAAACTTTCTGAGAAACTGCCTTGTGATGTGTGAGTTCACCTCACTGAATTACAGCTGTATTTCATGGAGCTGTTTGCTAGTCTAGTATTTGTTGAATCTGAGAACCCATATTTCAGATCGTTTGGATTAGTAGGCAGCCACAGGAAATATCCTCGGATGAAAATGAGAAAGAAGATGTCTGAGTATTGTCTTTCTGATGTTTGATTCATCTCACAGAGTTCCACCTTTCTCTTTATGGAGCTGTTTGCTAACAATTCTCTAGTGTAATCTGCAAAGTGATATGTGTGAGTGCATTGAGGGATACAGTGGAAAAGGAAATATCTTCACATAAAAACTGAAAAGAAGTGTTCAGAGAAACTGCATTGTGACATGTCAATGCAACTCACAGAGTTACAGATTTCTGTTCTTTGATCAGTTTGATAACACAGTTTTCTTGAAATCTGCAGTGGGATATTACTTTCCCAATGAAGCTTACAGTGACAAAGGAAATATATTCATATAAAAAGCAGAGAGAAGCTTTCTGAGAAACTGCTTTGTGATGGATGAGTGCAACTTACTGAGTTACAGTTGTATTTCATGAACCTGTGTGCTAGTCCAGTTTTTGTTGAATCTGAGAACCAATATTTCAGATCTCTTGGAGGAGTAGGCAGCCAAAAGAAATATCCCCAGATAAAAACGAGAAAGAAGATTTCTGAGAAATGTCTTTCTAATCTCTGAGTTCATCTCACAGAGATTCACCTTTCTGTTCATGTAGCTGTTGCTAACACTCTTCTGGTGGAATCTGCTAAGTGATATTTGGGAGCGCATTCATGGCTTAGTGAAAAAGGAAATATCTTCACGTAAAAACTGAATGGAAGCGTTCCTAGAAATTTCCATGTGACCTTTGCATTCATCTCACGGAGTTCCACCTTTCTGTTCATGTAGCTGTTTGCTAACACTCTTCTCATGGAATCTGCTAAGTGATATTTGGGAGTGCATGGAAGGCTACAGTGAAAAAGGAAATCTCTTCAGATAAAAACTGAAAAGAAGCGTACTGAGAAACTGCATTGTGACGTGCAAATGCCACTCACAGAGATACACATTTTTGTTCTTTGATCAGATTGCTAACACAGTTTTCTTGAAATCTGTAGTTGGATATTTCTTTGCCCAATGAAGCTTACAGTGACAAAGGAAATATATTCAGATAAACAGCAGAAAGAAGCTGTCTGAGAAACTGCTTTGCGATGTGTGAGTTCACCTAACAGAGTTACAGCTGTATTTCATGGAGCTGTTTGCAAGTCCAGTTTTTGTTGAATCTGAGAACCGATATTTTGCATCTCTTGGAGGAGTAGGCAGCCAGAAGAAATATCCCCAGATAAAAATGAGAAAGAAGATACCTGAGAAATGTCTTTCTGTTCTCTGAGTTCATCTCACAGAGTTCCACCTTTCTGTTCATGTAGCTGTTTGCTAACACTCTTCTCGTGGAATCTGCTAAGTGATATTTCGGAGCGCATTCACGGCTAAAGTGAAAAAGGAAATATCTTCAGATAGATACTGAAAAGAAACGTTGTGAGAAACCGCATTGTGAAGTGTGAAAGCAACTCACAGGGTTACACATTTCTGTTCATTGATCAGTTTGCTAACACAGTTTTCTTGAACTCTGCAGGGAGATATTTCTTTCCCCAATGAAGCTTACAGTGACAATGGAATTATATTCAGATAAAAAGCAGAAAGAAGCTTTCTGAGAAACTGCTTTGTGATGTGTGAGTTCACCTCACTGAGGTACAGCAATATTTCGTGGAGCTGTTTGCTAGTTCAGTTTTTGTCGAATCTGAGAACGGATATTTCAGATCTCTTGGAGGAGTACATAGCCGAAGGAAATATCCATAGATAAAAATGAGACAGAAGATTTCTGAGAAATGGATTTCTGATGTCTGAGTTCATCTCACAGAATTCCACCTTTCTGTTCATGTAGCTGTTTTCTAACACTCTTCTCATGGAATCTGCTAAGCGATATTTGGAAGCGCCTTGACGGTACAGTGAAAAAGGAAATATCTTCAGATAAAAGATGAAAAGAAGCATTCTGAGAAACTGCATTGTGACGTATGAATGCATCTCACAGAGTTACACATTTTTGTTCATTGTTAAATTTGCTAACATAGCTTTCTTGAAATATGCAGTGTGATATTTCTTTGCCCATTGAAGCTTAGGGTGACAAAGGAAGTATATTCAGATAAAAAGCAGAAAGAAGCTCTCTGAGAAACTGCTTTGTGATGTGTGAGTTCAACTCTCGAATTTACAGCTGTATATCATAGAGTGTTTGCTAGTCCACTTTTTGTTGAATCTGAGAAATGATATTTCGGACCACTTGGAGGAGTAGTCAGCCACAGGAATTATCCCCGATAAAAATGAGAAAGAAGATTTCTCAAAAATGTCTTTCTGATCTCTGAGATCATCTTACAGAGTTCCAGCTTTCTGTTCATGTAGCTTTTTGCTAATACTCTTCTGGTGTAATCTGCAAAGTGATATTTGGTAGCGCAGCGACACCTACAGTAAAAAAGGAAATACCCTCAGAAAAAAAACTGAAAAGAAGCGTTCTGAAAAACTACATTGTGACGTCTGAATACAACTCAATGAGTTACACATTTCTTTTCTTTGATCACTTTGCTCACACAGTTTTTTTGAAATCTGCAGTGGGATATTTCTTTGCCCAATGAAGCCTACAGTGACAAAGGAAATATATTCAGATAAAAAGCAGAAAGATGCTTTCTGAGAAACTGCTTTGTGATGTGTGAGTTCATCTCACTGAGTTACAGCTGTAATTCATGGAGCTGTTTGCTAGTCCAGTTTTTGTTGAGTATGAGAACCGATATTTCGGACGTCTTGGAGGAGTAGGCAGCCAATAGAAAAATACCCAGACAAAAACGAGAAAGAAGATTTCTGAGAAATGGCTTTCTGATCTCTGAGTTCTCGTCACAGAGTTCCAGCTTTCTATTTGTTTAGCTGTTTGCTAACACTCTTTTGGTGGAATCTGCAAAGTGATATTTAGGTGCGCATTGAGGGATACAGTGAAAAAGGAAGTATCTTCAGATAAAAACTAAATGGAGGCGTTCTGAGAAATTTCCATGTGACCTATGCATTCATCCCACAGAATTCCACTTTTCTGTTCATGTAGCTGTTTGCTAACACTCTTCTGGTGGAATGTGCAAAGTGATATTTAGGAGCGCATTGAGGGATACAGTGAAACAGGAAATATCTTCTGATAAAAACTCAATGGAAGCGTTCTGAGAACCTTTCATGTGACCTGTGAATTCATTTCACAGAGTTCCACATTTCTGTTCATGTAGCTGCTTGCTAATACTCTTCTCACGGAATCTGCTAAGTGATATTTGGGAGCGCATTGATGGCTAGAGTGAAAAAGGAAATATCTTCAGATAGAAACTGAAAAAGAAGCGTTATGGGAAACTGCATTGTGATGTGTGAATGCAACTCACAGAGTTACACATTTCTGTTCTTTGATCAGTTTGCTCACAGTTTTCTTGAAATATGCAGTGGGATATATCTTTGCACAATGAGGCTGGCAGTGACAAAGGAAATATATTTAGATAAAAAGCAGAAACAAACTTTCTGAGAAAGTTCTTTGTGATGTGTGAGTTCACCTCACGGAGTTACAGCTGTATTTCATGGAGCTGTTTGCTAGTCCAGTTTTTGATGAATCTGAGAACCGATATTTCGGATCTCTTGGAGGAGTAGGCAGCCTAAAGAAGTATACCCCGATAAAAAAGAGAAAGAAGATATCTGAGAAATGTCTTTCTGATCTCTGAGTTCATCTCACAGAGTTCCACCTTTCTGTTCATGTTGCTGTTGTTAAAAAATTTCTCGTGGAATCTGCAAACTGCTATTTAGGAGTGCATTGAGGGATACAGTGAAAAAGGAAATATCTTCATATAAAAACTGAAAGGAAGTGTTCTCAGAAACTTGCATGTGACCTTTGCATTCATGTCACAAAGTTCCACCTTCCTGTTCATATAGCTGTTTGCTTACACTCTTCTCATGGAATCTGCTAAGTGATATTTGGGAGCGCATTGACGGCTACATTGAAAAAGGAAATATCTTCAGATAAAAACTGAAAAGAAGCATTGTTAGAAAGTGTATTGTGACGGATGAATGCAACTCACAGTGTTAAACATTTCTGTTCATTGATTAGTTTGCTAACACAGTTGTTTTGCAATCTGCAGTGGAATATTTCTTTGCCCAATGAAGCTTACAGTGACAAAGGAAATATATTCAGATAAAAAGCAGGAAGATGCTTTCTGAGAAACTGCTTCGTGAAGAGTGAGTTCACCTCTCTGGAATACAGCTGTATTTCATGGAGCTGTTTGCTAGTTCAGCTTTTGTTGAATCTGAGAACCGATATTTCGGATCTCTTGGAGGAATAGGCAACGAAAAGAAATATCTCCAGAAAAAAACGAGAATGAAGATATCTGAGAAATATCTTTCTGAGCTCTGAGTTCATCTCACAGAGTTCCATCTTTCTTTTCATGTAGCTGTTTGCTAACACTCTTCTGGTGGAATCTGCAAAGTGATATTTGGGAGCGTATTGAGGGATTCTGTTCATGTAGCTGTTTCCTAACACTCTTCTCTTGGAATCTGCTAAGTGATATTTGGGAGTGCATTCACAGCTAAAGTGAAAAAGGAAATATCGTCATATAAAACCTGAAAAGAAACGTTGTGAGAAACCGCATGTGACGTGTGAATGCAACTCACAGAGTTACACATTTCTGTTCATTGCTCAGTTTGCTAACACAGTTTTCTTGAAATCTGCAGTGGCATATTTCTTTGCCCAATGAAGCTTACAGGGACAAAGGAAATTTATTCAGATAAAAAGCAGAAAGAAGCTTTCTGAAAAACTGCTTTGTGATGTGTGAGTTCACCTCACTGAGTTACAGCTGTATTTCAAGGTGCTGTTTGCTAGTCCAGTTTTTGTTGAATCTGAGAACCGATATTTTGGATCTCTTGGAGGAGTAGGCAGCCAAAGGAAATATTCCCACATAAAAACGAGAAAGAAATTTCTGAGAAATGTCTTTCTGATCTCTGAATTCATCTCACAGAGTTGCACCTTCTGTTCATGTACCTTTTGGCTAAGACTTTTCTGGTGTAATCTGCAAAGTGATATTTGGGAGCGTATTGAGGGATACAGTGAAAAAGGAAATATCTTCAGTTAAAAACTGAATGGAAGCGGTCTGAGAAACTTCCATGTGACCTGTGCATTAATCTCACAGAGTTCCTCCTTTCTGTTCATGTAGTTGTTTCCTAACACTCTTCTCGTGGAATCTGCTAAGTGATATTTGGGAGTGCATTCACAGCTAAAGTGAAAAATGAAATATCGTCGTATAAAAACTGAAAAGAAACGTTGTGAGAAACCGCATGAGACATGTGAATGCAACTCACAGAGTTACATATTTCTGTTCATTGCTCAGTTTGCTAACACAGTTTTCTTGAAATCTGCAGTGGCATATTTCTTTGCCCAATGAAGCTTACAGGGACAAAGGAAATATATTCAAATAAAATGCAGAAAGAAGCCTTCAGAGAAATTGCTTTGTGAAGTGTGAGTTCAAGTCACTGAGTTACAGCTGTATTTCGTGGAGCTGTTGGCTAGTCCAGTTTCTGTTGAATCTGAGAGCCGATATTTCTGATCTCTTGGAGGAATAGGCAGACAAAAGAAATATCCACAGAAAAAACGAGAAAGAAGATATCTGAGAAATGTCTTTCTGATCTCTGAGTTCATCTCACAGAGTTCCACCTTTCTTTTCATGTAGCTGTTTGCTAACACTCTTCTGGGGAATCTACAAAGTGATATTTGGGAGCGTATTGAGGGATACAGTGAAAAAGGAAATATCTTCAGATAAAAACTGAATGGAAGCGTTCTGAGAAACTTCCATGTGACCTGTGCATTCGTCTCACAGAGTTCCACATTTCTGTTCATGTAGCTGTTTACTAACACCCTTCTCATGCAATCTGCTAAGTGATATTTGGGAGCGCATTGACGGCTACAGTGAAAAAGGAAATACCTTCAGATAGAAACTGAAAAGAAGTGTTCTGAGAGACTGCATTGTGACGTGTGAATGCTACTCACAGAGTTACGCATTTCTGTTCTTTGATCAGTTTGCTAACACAGTTTTCTTGAAATCTGCAGTGGGATATTTCTTTGTCCAATGACGCTTACAGTGACAAAGGAAACATATTCTGATAAAGGGCAGAAAATAGCTTTCTGAGAAATTACTTTGTGATGTGTGAGTTCAGCTCACTGAGTTACAGCTGTATTTCATGGAGCTGTTGGCTACTCCAATTTTTGTTGAATCTGAGAACCGATATTTCGGATCTCTTGGAGGAGTAGGCAGCCAAAGGGAAATATCCCCAGATAAAAACGAGAAAGAAGATACCTGAGAAATGTCTTTCTGATCTCTGAGTTCATTTCACAGAATTCCACCTTTCTGTTCATATAGCTGTTTGCTAACAATCTACTGGTGGAATCTGCAAAGTGATATTTGGGAGGGCATTGAGGGATACAGAGAGAAAGGAAATATCTTCAGATAAAAGCTGAAAGGAAACGCTCTCAGAAACTTCCATGTGACCTGTGCATTGGTCTCACAGAGTTCCACCTTCCTGCTCATATAGCTGTTTGCTAACACTCTTCTCATGTAATCTGCTAAGTGGTATTTGGGAGAGCATTGACGGCTACAGTGAAAAGGGAAATATCTTTGATAAAAACTTATAAGAAGCGTTCTGAGAAACGGCGTTTTGACGTGTGAATGCAACTCACAGAGTTACACATTTCTGTTCTTTGATCAGTTTGCTAAAAGTTTTCTTGAAATCTGCAGTGGGATATTTCTTTGCCCAATGAAGCCTACAGTGACTTAGCAAATATATTCATTTTAAAGGCAGTAATAAGCTTTCTGAGGAACTTCTTTTGGACGTGTGAGTTCACCTCACTGAGTTACATCTCTATTTCATGGAGCTGTTTCCTAGTCCAGTTTTTGTTGAATCTGAGAGCCGATATTTCGGATCCCTTGGTGAGTAGGCAGCCACAGGAAATATCACCATATGAAAACGAGAAAGAAGACTTCTGAGAAAAGTCTTTCTTATCTCTGAGTTCATCTCACAGAGTTCCACCTTTCTGCTCATGTAGCTGTTTTCTAACACTCTTCTAGTGGAATCTGCAAAGTGATATTTGGGAGTGCATTGAGGGATACAGTGAAAAAGGAAATATTTTCAGATAAAAACTGAACGGAAGTGTTCTGAGAAACTTCCATGTGACCTGTGCATTCATCTCACAGAGTTCCACCTTTCTGCTCAAGTAGCTGTTTGCTAACACTCTTCTCAGGGAATCTGCTAAGTGATATGTGGGAGCGCATTCACGGCTAAGGTGAAAAAGAAATATCTTCAGATAAAAACTGAAAAGAAGCGTTATGAGAAACTGCATTGCGACGTGTGAATGCAACTCACAGAGTTACACATTTCTACTCATTAATCAGTTTGCTAACACAGTTTTCTTGAAATCTACAGTGGGATATTTCTTTGTCCCATGAAGCTTACAGTGACAAAGGAAATATATTCAGATAAAAAGCAGAAAGAAGCTTTCTGAGAAACTGCTTTTTGATGTGTGAGTTCACCTCACTGAGTTACAGCTCTATTTTATGGAGCTGTTTGCTAGTCCAATTTTAGTTGAATTTGAGGACCGATATTTCGGATCGCATGGAGGAGTAGGCAGGCACAGGAAACATCCCCAGATGAAAACAAGAAAGAAGATTTCTGAGAAATGTCTTTCTCTTCTATGAGTTCATCTCACAGAGTTCCACCTTTCTGTTCATGCATCTGTTTGCTAACACTCTTCTGGTGGAATCTGCAAAGTGATATTTGGCAGAGCATTGAGGGATACAGTGAAAAAGGAAATATCTTCAGATAAAAACTGAATGGAAACGTTCTGTGAAACTTCCATGTGACCTGTGCATCCATCTCACACAGTTTCACCTTTCTGTTCACGGAGCTGTTTGCTAACACTCTTCTCCTGGAATGTGCTGAGTGTTATATGGGAGCACATTCATGGCAAAAGTGAAAAAGGAAGTATCTTCAGATAAAAACTGAAAAGAAGCATTGTGAGAAACTGCATTGTGAGGTGAGAATGCAACTCACAGAGTTACACATTTCTGTTCATTGATCAGTTTTCTAACACAGTTTTCTTGACTCTGCAGTGAGATATTTCTTTGCCCAACGAAGCTTACAGTGACAAAGGAAACATTTTCAGAAGAAAAGCAGAAAGAAGCTTTCTGAGAAACTGTTTTGTGATGTGTGAGTTCACAACACTGTGTTACAGCTGTATTTCATGGAACTGTTTGCTAGTCCAGTTTTTGTTGAATCTGAGTACCGATATTTCGGATGTCTTGGAGGAGAAGGCAGCCATAGGAAATATACCCAGAAAAAAACGAGAATGAAGATTTCTGAGAAATGTCTTTCTGATATCTGAGTTCAACTCACAGAGTTCCACCTTTCTGATCATGTAGCTTTTTGCTAACTCTCTTCTGGTGGAATCTGCAAAGTGATATTTAGGAGCACGTTGAGGGATACAGTGAAAAAGGAAATGTCTTCAGATAAAAACTAAATGGAAGTGTTCTGAGAAACTTCCATGTGACCTGTGCATTCATCTCACAGTGTTCCACCTTTCTGTTCATGTAGCTGTTTGCTAACACTCTTTTTGTGGAATCTGCTAAGTGATATTTGGGAGCGCATTCATGGCTACAGTGAAAAAGAAAATATCTTCAGATAAAAACTGAAGAGAAGCGTTGTGAGAAACTTCCATGTGCCCTGTGCATTCGTCTCACAGTGGTCCACCTTTCTGTTCGTGTAGTTTTTTCCTAGCACTCTTCTCATGGAATCTGATAAGTGATATTTGGGATCGCAATGAGGCTTACAGTGAAAAGGGAAATATCTTCAGATAAAAACTGAAAGGAAGAGTTCTGAGAAATTTCCAAGTGGCCTGTGCATTCATTTCACAGAGTTCCACCATTCTGTCCACGTAGCTGTTTCCTAACACTCTTCTCGTGGTATCTCCTAAGTGATATTTGAGAGCGCATTGATGGCTACAGCGAAAAAGGAAATATCTTCAGATAAATACTGAAAAGAAGCGTTGTGAGAGACTGCATTGTGACGTGTGAATGAAACTTACAGATATACACATTTCTGTTCTTTGATCAGTTTGCTAACACAGTTTTCTGGAAATCTGCAGTTAGATATTTCTTTGCCCAATGAAGCTTACAGTGACAAAGGAAACATATTCAGATAAAAAGCAGAAAGAAGCTTTCTGAGAAACTGCTTTGTGATGTGTCAGTTCACCTCTCTGAGTTACAGCTGTGTTTCCTGGAGTTATTTGCTAGTCCAGTTTTTGTTGAATCTGAGAACCGATATTTTGTATCTGTTGGAGGAGTAGGCAGCCAAAAGAAATGTCCAAAGATAAAAACGGGAAAGAAGATATCTGATACATGCCTTTCTGATCTCTGAGTTTATCTCACAGAGTTCCACCTTTCTGTTCATGTAGTTGTTTCCTAACACTCTTCTGGTGGAATCTGTAAAGTGATATTTCGCTGCGAATTGAGGGATACAGTGAAAAAGGAAATATCTTCAGGTAAAAACTGAATGGAAGCGTTCTGAGAAACTTCCATGTGACCTGTGTATTTGTCTCACAGAGTTCCACGTTTCTGGTCATGTAACGATTTGGTAACGCTCTTCTCATGGAATTTGTTAAGTGATATTTGGAAACACATTGACGGCTACAGTGAAAAAGTAAATATCTTCAGAAAAAACTGAAAAGAAGAGTTCTGAGAAACTGCATTGTGACGTATGAATGCAGCTCACAGAGTTACACATTTCTGTTCTTTGATCAGTTTGCTCACACAGTTTTCTTGAAATGTGCAGTGGGATATTTCTTTGCACAATGAGGCTTGCAGTGCCAAAAGATATATATTTAGATAAAAAGCAGAAAGAAGCTTTCTGAGAAATTGCTTTGTGATGTGTGGGTTCCCCTCACTGAGTTACAGCTGTATTTCATGTAGTTATTTGCTAGTCCAGTTTTTGCTGAATTTGAGAACCCATATTTCAGATCCCTTGGAGGTGTAGGCAGCCAAAGGAAATATCCCCAGATAAAAATGAGAAAGACCATTTCTGAGAAATGTCTTTCTAATCTTTGAGTTCATCTTACAGAGTCCCACCTTTCTGTTTATGTAGCTGTTTGCTGACACTCTTCTCGTGGAATCTGCTAAGTGCTATTTGGGAGTGCAATCACGGTTAAAGTGAAAATTGAAATATCTTCAGAAAAAAATTGAAAAGAAGCGTGGTGAGAAACAGCATTGTGACGTGTCAATGCAATTCACAGAGTTACACATTTCTGTTCATTGATCAGTTTGCTAACACAGTTTTCTTGAAATCTGCCTGGGATATTTCTTGGTCCAATGAAGCTTACAGTTATAAAGGATATATATTCAGATAAAAAGCAGAAAGGAACTTTCTGAGAAACTGCTTTGTGATGTGTCAGTTCACCTCACTGTGTTACAGCTGTATTTCATGGAGGTGTTTGATAGTCCAGTTTTTGTTGAATCTGAGAACTGATATTTCGTATCTCTTTGAGGAATAGGCACCCGAAAGAAATATCCCCAGATAAAAACGAGAAAGAAGATATCTGAGAAATTTCTTTCTGATCTCTGAGTTCATCTCACAGAGTTACACCTTACTGTTCATGTAGCTGTTTGCTAACATTCTTCTGGTGGAATCTGCAAAGTGATATTTAGAAGCCCATTGATAGATACAGTGAAAAAATGAAATATCTTCGGATAAAAACAGAAAGGAAGCATTCTCAGACACTTGCATGTGACATTTGCATTCATTTCACAGAGTTCCACCTTTCTCTTAATGTAGTTGTTTCCTAATACTCTTCTCATGGAATCTGCTAAGTGATATTTGGGAGCGCATTAACGGCTACAGTGAAACAGGAAATATCTTCAGATAAAAACTGAAAAGAGACGTTGTGGGAAACTGCATTGTGACGTGTGAATGCAACTCACAGAGTTACACATTTCTGTTCAATGATCAGTTTGCTAACACATTTTTTTTGAAATCTGCAGTGGGATATTTCTTTAGCCAGTGAAGCTTACAGTGACAAAGGAAATATATTCAGATAAAAAGCAGAAAGAAGCTTTCTGAGAAACTGCTTTGTGATGTGTCAGTTCACCTCACTGAGTTACAGCTGTATTACATGGAACTGTTTGCTAGTCCATTTTTTGTTGAATCTGAGAACCGATATTTCGGATCTCTTGGAGGAATGGGTAGCCCAAGAAATGTCCCCAGATAAAAACGAGAAAGAAGATTTCTGCGAAATGCCTTTCAGATCTCTGAATTCATCTCATAGAGTTCCACCTTTCTGTTCATGTAGCTGTTTGCTAACTCTTTTCTCAAGGAATCTGCTAAGTGATATTTTGGAGCACATTGACAGCTACAGTGAAAAAGGAAATATCCTCAGATAAAAACAGAAAAGAAGCATACTGAGAAACTGCATTTTGACGTGTGAATGCAATTCACAGAGTTACACATTTCTTTTCTTTGATCAGTTTGCTCACACAGTTTTCCTGAAATCTGCAGTGGGATATTTCTTTGCCCAATGTAGCTTACAGTGACAAAGGAAATATATTCAGATAAACAGCAGAAAGAAGCTTTCTGAGGCACTGCTTTTTTGATGTGTCAGTTCACCTCACTGAGTTACAGCTCTATTTCATGGAGCTGTTTGCTAGTCCAGTTTTAGTTGAATATGAGAACCGATATTTTGGATCACTTGGATGAGTAGGCAGGCACAGGAAACGTTCTGAGAAACTTCCATGTGACCAGTGCATTCATCTCACCCAGTTCCACCTTTCTGTTCATGTAGCTGTTTGCTAACACTCTTCTCGTGGAATGTGAAACTGTTTTGTGATGTGTGAGTTCACAACACTGTGTTACAGCTGTATTTCATGGAACTGTTTGCTAGTCCAGTTTTTGTTGAATCTGAGAACCGATATTTTGGATGTCTTGGAGGAGAAGGCAGCCAAAGGAAATATCCCCAGATAAAAAGAAGAAAGATTTCTGAGAAATGTCTTTCTGATATCTGAGTTCATCACACAGAGTTCCACCTTTCTTTTCATGTAGCTTTTTCTAACTCTCTTCTGGTGGAATCTGCAAAGTGATATTTAGGAGCACGTTGAGGGATACAGTGAAAAAGGAAATGTCTTCAGATAAAAACTAAATGGAAGTGTTCTGAGAAACTTCCATGTGACCTGTGCATTCATCTCACAGTGTTCCACCTTTCTGTTCATGTAGCTGTTTGCTAACACTCTTTTTGTGGAATCTGCTAAGTGATATTTGGGAGCGCATTCATGGCTACAGTGAAAAAGAAAATATCTTCAGATAAAAACTGAAGAGAAGCGTTGTGAGAAACTTCCATGTGCCCTGTGCATTCGTCTCACAAAGGTCCACCTTTCTGTTCATGTAGTTTTTTCCTAACACTCTTCTCATGGAATCTGATAAGTGATATTTGGGATCGCAATGAGGCGTACAGTGAAAAGGGAAATATCTTCAGATAAAAACTGAAAGGAAGCATTCTGAGAAATTTCCATGTGGCCTGTGCACTCATTTCACAGAGTTCCACCATTCTGTTCATGTAGCTGTTTCCTAACACTCTTCTTGTGGTATCTGCTAAGTGATATTTGGGAGCGCATTGATGGCTACAGTGAAAAAGGAAATATCTTCAGATAAATACTGAAAAGAAGCGTTGTGAGAGACTGCATTGTGACGTGTGAATGAAACTTACAGATATACACATTTCTGTTCTTTGATCAGTTTGCTAACACAGTTTTCTGGAAATCTGCAGTTGGATATTTCTTTGCCCATTGAAACTTACAGTGACAAAGGAAACATATTCAGATAAAAAGCAGAAAGAAGCTTTCTGAGAAACTGCTTTGTGATGTGTCAGTTCACATCTCTGAGTTACAGCTGTGTTTCTTGGAGTTGTTTGCTAGTCCAGTTTTTGTTGAATCTGAGAACCGATATTTCATATCTGTTGGAGGAGTAGGCAGCCAAAAGAAATATCCAAAGATAAAAACGAGAAAGAAGATATCTGATACATGTCTTTCTGATCTCTGAGTTTATCTCACAGAGTTCCACCTTTCTGTTCACGTAGTAGTTTGCTAACACTCTTCTGGTGGATCTGTAAAGTGTTATTTGGCTGCGAATTGAGGGATATAGTGAAAAAGGAAATATCTTCAGGTAAAAACTGAATGGAAGCGTTCCGAGAAACTTCCATGTGACCTGTGCATTCGTCTCACAGAGTTCCACGTTTCTGGTCATGTAATGATTTGGTAACACTCTTCTCATGGAATTTGCTAAGTGATATTTGTAAACGCATTGACGGCTACAGTGAAAAAGTAATATCTTCAGATAAAAACTGAAAGGAAGCGTTCTCAGAAACTTGCATATGACCTGTTCATTCATGTCACAGACTTCCACCTTTCTGTTCACTTAGCTGTTTGCTAACACTCTTCTCATGGAATATGCTAAGTGATACTTGGGAGCGCATTGATGGCTACAGTGAAAAAGGAAATATGTTCAGATAAAAACTGAAAAGAAGCGTTCTGAGAAACTGCATTTGACGTGTGAATGCCACCCACAGAGATACACATTTCTGATCATTGATCAGTTTGCTAACACAGTTTTCTTGAAATCTCAGTGGGATATTTCTTTGCCCAAGGAAGCTTACAGTGAGAAAGGAAATATATTCAGATAAAAAGCAGAAAGAAGCTTTCTGAGAAACGACTTTGTGATGTGTGAGTTCAACTCACTCAGTTACAACTGTATATCATGGAGCTGTTTGCTAGACCAGTTTTTGTTGAATCTGAGAACCGATATTTCTGATTCCTTGGCAGAGTAGGCAGAAAACAGAAATATCCCCAGATAAAAATGAGAAAGAATTTATCTGAGAAATGTCTTTCTGATCTCTGAGTTCATGTCCAGAGTTCCACCTTTCTATTCATGTAGCTGTTTACTAACACTCTTCTGGTGGAATCTGCAAAGTGATATTTGGGAGCGCAGTGAGAGATACAGTGAAAAAGGAAATATCTTCAGATAAAAACTGAATCGAAGTGTTCTGAGAAACTTCCATGTGCCCTGTGCATTCGTCTCACAGAGTTCCTCCATTCTATTCATGTAGCTCTTTGCTAACACTCTTCTCATGCAATCTGCTAAGTGATATTTGGGAGAGTATTGACGGCTACCGTGAAATAGGAAATATCTTCAGATAAAAACTGAAAAGAAGCGTGTGGGACATTGCATTGTGACGAGTGAATGCAACTCACAGAGTTACACATTTCTTTTCATTGATCAGTTTGCTCACACAGTTTTCTTGAAATCTGCAGTGGGATATTTCTTTGCCCAATGAAGCTTACAGTAACAAAGGAAACATATTCATTTAAAAAGCAGAAAGAAGCTTTCTGAGAAACTGCTTTGTGATGTGTGAGTTCATCTCACTCAGTTACAGCTGTATTTCATGGAGCATTTTGCTAGTCCAGTTTTACTTGAATCTGAGAAGCGATATTTGGCATCCCTTGGAGGAGTTGGCAGTCACAGGAAATATCACCAGATGAAAATGAGAAAGAAGATTTCTGAGAAATGTCTTTCTGATCTCTGAGTTCATCTCTCAGAGTTCCACCTTTCTGTTCATTTAGCTGTTTTCTAACTCTCTTCTGGTGGAATCTGCAAAGTGATATTTGGGAACGAATTGAGGGATACAGTGAAAACGGAAATATCTTCAGATAAAAACTGAATGGAAGCGTTCTGAGAAACTTCCATGTGCCCTGTGCATTCGTCTCACAGAGTTCTGAAAAGAAGCGTTCTGAGAAACTGCATTGTGACGTGTGAATGCAACTCACAGTGTAAAACATTTCTGTTAATTGATCTGTTTGCTAACACAGTTTTCTTGAAATCTGCAGTGGAATATTTCTTTGACCAATGAAGCTTACAGAGACAAAGGAAATATATTCAGATAAAAAGCAGAAAGAAGCTTTCTGAGAAACTGCTTTGTGATGTGTGAGTTCACCTCACTGAATTACAGCTGTATTTCCTGGAGCTTTTTGCTAGTGTAGTTTTTTTTGAATCTGAGAACGGATATTTCGGATCACTTGGAGGAGTAAGCAGCCACAGGAAATATCTTCGGATGAAATAGAGAAAGAAGATATCTGAGAAATGTCTTTCTGATCTCTGAGTTCATCTCACAGAGCTCCACCTTTCTTTTCATGTAGCTGTTTGCTAACACACTTCTGGTGGAATGTGCAAAGTAATATTTGGAAGTGCTTTGAGGAATACAGTGAAAAAGGAAATATCTTCAGATAAAAACTGAAAAGAAACGTTGTGGGAAACTGCATTGGGACGTGTGAATGCCACTAACACAGATACACATTTCTGTTCATTGATCATTTTGCTAACACAGTTTTATTGAAATCTGCAGTGGGATATTTTTTTGCCCAATCAATCTTACTGTGACAAAGGAAATATATTCATATAAAAAGTTCAAAGAAGCTTTCTGAGAAACTGCTATGAGATGTGTGAGTTCAACTCACTGAGTTACAGCTGTATTTCACGGAGCTTTGTGCTAGTCCACTTTTTGTTGAATCTGAGAACCGATATTTCGGATCCCTTGGAAGAGTAGGCAGCCACAGGGAATATCCCGTTAAAAATGAGAAAGAAGATATCTGAGAAATGTCTTTCTGATCTCTGAGTTCATCTTACGGAGCTCCACCTTTCTGTTCATGGAGCTGTTTGCTAACACTCTTCTGGTGGAATCCGCAAAGTGAAATGTGGAAGCGCATTGAGGGAAACAGTGAAAAAGAAAATATATTCAGATAGAAACTGAAAGGAAGCGTTCTCAGAAACTTGCATGTGACCTTTGCATTCATGTCACGGAGTTACACCTTCCTGTTCATGTAGCTGTTTGCTAACACTCTTGTCATGGAATCTGGCAAGTGATATTTTGGAGCGCATTCATGGCTACAGTGAAAAAGGAAATATCTTCAGAGAAAAACTGAAAAGAAGCGTTGTGGGAAACTGCATTGTGACGTGTGAATGTCACTCACAGAGATACACATTTCTGTTCATTGATCAGTTTGCTAACACATTTTTCTTGAAATCTGCAGTGGGATATTTCTTTGCCCAATGAAGCTTACTGTAACAAAGGAAATATATTCAGATAAAAAGCAGAAAGAAGCTTTCTGAGAAACTGCTTTGTGATGTATGAGTTCATCTCACTGAGTTACAGCTGTATTTCATGGAGGTGTTTGCTAGCCCAGTTACAGTTGAATCTGATAACCGATATTTTGGATTGCTTGGAGGAATAGGCAGCCACAGGAAATATCCCAAGATGAAAACGAGAAAGAAGATTTCTGAGAAATGTCTTTCTGATCTCTGAGTTCATCTCACAGAATTCCACCTTTCTGTTCAGGCAGCTGTTTGCTAACTCTCTTCTCGTGGAATCTGCTAAGTGATATTTGGGAGCGCATTCATGGCTACAGTGAAAAAGGAAATATCTTTAGATAAAAACTGAAAAGAAGCGTTCTGAGAAACTGCATTGTGACGTGTGAATTCACCTCACAGAGTTGCACATTTCTCTTCATTGATCAGTTTGCTAACACAGTTTTCTTGAAATCTGCAGTGAGATATTTCTTTGCCCAAAGAAGCTTACAGTGACAAAGGAAATATATTCAGATAAAAAGCAGAAATAAGCTTTCTGAGAAACTGCGCTGTGATGCGTCAGTTCACATCACTGAGTTACAACTGTATTTCATGGAGCTGTTTGTTAGTTAAATTTTTGTTGAATCTGAAAATGGTTTTTTCTCATCAATTGGAGGAGTAGACAGCCAAAAGAAATATCTCCAGATAAAAACAAGAAAGAATATATCTGAGAAATGTCTTTCTGATCTCTGAGTTCATCTCACACAGTTCCACCTTTCTGTTCATGTAGCTCTTTGCTAACACTCTTCTGGTGGAATCTGCAAAGTGATATTTGGCAGCGCATTTAGGTATATAGTGAAATGTTAACGATCTTCAGATCAGAACTGAAAGAGAGCGTTCTCAGAGACTTGCATGTAACCTGTGCATTCATGTCACAGAATTACACCTTTCTGTTCATGTGGCTGTTTCCTACCACTCTTCTCATGGAATCTGCTATGTGATATTTGGGGGCGCATTGATGGCTACAGTAAAAAAGGAAATATCTTCAGATAAAACTGAAAAGATGAATTCTGGAAAACTGCATTTGTGATGGGTGAATGCAACTCAAAGCGTTACTCATTTCTGTTCATTGGTCAGTTTGCTCACACAGTTTTCTTGAAATCTGCAGTGGGATATTTCTTTGCCCAATGAATCTTGCAGTGACAAAGGAAATATATTCAGATAAAGAGCAGAAAGAAGCTTTCTGAGAAACTGCTCTGTGATGTGTGAGTTCACCTAAACGAGTTACAGCTGTATTTCATGGAGCTGTTTGCTAGTCCAGTTTTTGTTGAATCTGAGAACCGATATTTCGAATCACTTGGCAGAGTAGGCAGCCACAGGAAATATCTGTGGACGAATACCAGGAAGAAGATTTCTGTGAAATGTCTTTCTGATCTCTGAGTTTATCTCACTGAGTTCCACCTTTCTTTTCATGTAGTTGTTTGCTAACACTCTTCTGGTGGAATACGCAAAGTATATTAGGGAGCGCATTGAGGGATACAGTGAAAAAGGAAATATCTTCAGATAAAATCTGAATGGAAGCGTTCAAGAAAATTTCCATATGATCTGTGCATTCTTCTCACAGAGTTCCACCTTTCTGTTCACTAGCTGTTTGCTAACACTCTTCTCATGGAATCTGCTAAGGGATATTTGGAGTGCATTGATGGCTACAGTGAAAATGGAATTATTTTCAGATAAAAACTGAAAAGAAGCGTTCTGAGAAACTGCATTGTGACGTGTGAATGCAACTGACAGAGTTACACATTTATGTTCTTTGATCAGTTTGCTAAAACAGTTTTCTTGAAATCTGCAGTGGGATATATCTTTGTCCAATGAAACTTACAGTGACAAAGGAAATATTTTCAGATAAAAAGCAGAAAGAAGCTTTCTGAGGAACTGCCTTGTGATGTGTGAGTTCACTTCACTCAGTTACAGCAGTATTTCATGGAGCTGTTTGCTAGTCCAGTTTTTGTTGGATCTGAGTACCAATATTTCAAATTGCTTGGCGGAGTAGGCAACCACAGGAAATATCCCCGGATGAAAACGAGAAAGAAGATTTCTGAGAAATGTCTTTGTGATCTCTGAGTCCATCTCACAGAGTTCCACCTTTCTGTTCATGTAGCTGTTTGCTAACACTCTTCTGGTGGAATCTGCAAATTGCTAACACTCTTCTGTTGGAATCTGCAAAGTGATATTTGGGAGAGCATTGTGGAATACAGTGAAAAAGGAAATATCTTCAGATAAAAACAGAATTGAAACGTTCTGAGAAACTTCCTTGTGACCTGTGCATTCATCTCACAGAGTTCCACCTTTCTCTTCATGTAGCTGTTTGCTAACACTCTTCTCATGGAATCTGCTAAGTGATATTTGGGAGCGCATTGACGTCTACAGTGAAAAAGTATATATCTTCAGATAAAAACTGAAAAGAAGCGTTGTGAGAAACTCCACTGTGACGGGTGAATGCAAGTCACAGAGTTAAACATTTCTGCTCTTTGATCAGTTAGTTCACACAATTTTCTTGAAATCTGCAGTGGGATATTTCGTTGCCCAATGAGGCTTACAGTGACAATGGAAATATATTCAGATAAACAGCGGAAAAAGCTTTCTGAGAAACTGCTTTGTGATGTCTGAGTTCACCTCACTGAGTTACAGCTGTATTTCATGGAGCCGTTTCCTAGTCCCGTTTTTGTTGAATCTGAGAACTGATATTTCGGATCATTTTGCGGAGTAGGCCGCCACAAGAATTATCCCCTGAAGAAAACGAGGAAGAAGATTTCTGGGAAATGGCTTTTTGATCTCTGAGTTCATGTCACAGAGTTCCACCTTTCCGTTTATGTAGCTGTTTGCTTACAATCTACTGGTGTAATCTTTAAAGTGATATTTGGGAGTGCATTGAGGGATACAGTGAAAAAGGAAATATCTTCAGATAAAAGCTGAAAGGAAGCGTTCTCAGAAACTTGCATGTGACCTGTGCATTCATGTCACAGAGTTCCACCTTTCTGTTCACTTAGCTGTTTGCTAACATTCTTCTAATGGAATCTGCTTAGTGATATTTGGGAGCGCATTTATGATTAAAGTGAAAAAGGAAATGTCTTCAGTTTAAAACAGAAAAGAAGCATTGTGAGAAACTGCATTGTGACGTTTAAATGCAACTCACAGAGTTACACATTTCTGTTCTTTGATCAGTGTGCTAACACAGTTTTCTTGAAATCTGCAATGGGATATTTCTTTGCCTAATGAAGCTTACAGTGACAAAGAAAATATATTCAGATAAAAAGCAGAAAGAAGCTTTCTGAGAAACTGCTTTGTGATGTGTGAGTTCAGCTCACTGAGTTACAGCTGTATTTCATGGAACTGTTTGCTAGTCCAGTTTTTGTTGAATCTGAGAACCAATATTTAGGATCTCATGGAGGAGTAGGCAACCAAAAGAAATATCCCCAGATAAAAACGAGAAAGAAGATTTCTGAGAAATGTCTCTCTGATCTCTGAGTTCAGCTCACCCTGTTCCAGCTTTCTGCTCATTTAGCTGTTAGTTAACACTCTTCCGGTGGAATCTGTAAAGTGATATTTGGGAGCGCATTGAGGGATACAGTGAAAATGGAAACGTCTTCAGGTTAAAACTGAATGGAAGCGTTCTGAGAAACTTGCATGTGACCTGTGCATTCTTTTCACAGTTTTCCACCTTTCTGTTCATGTAGCTGTTTGCTAACACTCTTCTGATGGAATCTGCTAAGTGATATTTGGAAGCGCATTGACGGCTACAGTGAAAAAGGAAATATCTTCAAATAAGAACTGAAAAGAAGCGTTCTGAGAAACTGCATTGTGACGTGTGAATGCAACCCACAGAGTTACACATTTCTGTTCTTTGATCAGTGTGCTAACACAGTTTTCTTGAAATCTGCAGTGGGATATATCTTTTACCAATGAAGCTTACAGTGACAAAGGGAATATATTCAGATAAAAAGCAGAAAGAAGCTTTCTGAGAAACTGCTTTGTGATGTGTGAGTTCACTTCACTGAGTTAGAGCTGTATTTCATGGAGCTGTTTGCTAGTCCAGTTTTTGTTGAATCTGAGAACCGATATTTCGAATCTCTTGTAGGAGTAGGCAGCCAAAAGAAATATCCGCAGATAAAAACGAGAAAGAAGATTTCTGAGAAATATGTTTCTGATCTCTGAGTTCACCTCACAGAGTTCCACCATTCTGTTCATGTAGCTGTTTGCTAACACTCTTGTGATGGAATCTGCAAAGTAATATTTGGTAGTGAATTGGAGGGTACAGTGAAAAAGAAAATAACTTCGGATAAAAACTGAAAAGAATCATTCTCAAAAACTTGCACGTGACCTGTGCATTCATTTAACAGAGTTCCACCTTTCTGTTCCTGTGGCTGTTTCCTAACACTCTTCTCGTGAAATCTGCTAAGTGATATTTGTGAGTGCATTCATGGCTAAAGTGAAATGTGTTTCCGGTCTCTGAGTTCACCTCACAGAGTTCCACCATTCTGTTCATGTAGCTGTTTGCTAACACTCTTCTGGTGGAATCTGCCAAGTGATTTTTGCGAGCGTATTGAGGGATACAGTGAAAAAGGAAATATCTTTAGATAAAAACTGAATGGAAGCGTTCTGAGGAACTTCCATGTGACCTGTGTATTCATCTCACAGAGATCCATGTTTCTGTTCATGTAGCTGTTTGCTAACACTCTTCTCGTGAAATCTGCTAAGTGATATTTGTGAGTGCATTCATGGCTAAAGTGAAAAAGGCAATACCTTCAGATAAAAACCGAAAAGAAACGTTGTGAGAAACTGCATTGTGACGTGTGAATGCAACTCATAGAGTTACACTTTTCTGTTCATTGATTAGTTTGCTAACACAGTTTTCTTGAAATCTGCAGTGGGATATTTCTTTACCCAACGAAGCTTACAGTGACAAAGGAAATATATTCAAATAAAAAGCAGAAAGAAGCTTTCTGAGAAATTGCTTTGTGATGTGTGAGTTCACCTCACTGAGTTACAGCTGTATTTCATATAGCTGTTTGCTACTCCACTTTTTGTTGAATCTGAGAACCGATATTTCGGATCTCTTGGAGGAGTAGGCAGCCAAAGGAAATATCCCCATAAAAAAACAGGAAGAAGATTTCTGAGTAATGTCTTTCTGCTCTCTGAGTTCATCTCAAAGAGTTCCACCTTTCTGTTCATATAGCTGTTTGCTAACAATCTACTCGTGGAATCTGCAAAGTGATATTTGGGAGGGCATTGAGGGATAGAGAGAAAAAGGAAATATCTTCAGATAAAAGCTGAAAGGAAACGTTCTCAGTAACTTCCATGTGACCTGTGCATTCGTCTCACAGAGTTCCACCTTTCTCTTCATGTAGCTGTTTGCTAACACTCTTCTCATGGAATCTGCTAAGTGATATTTGGGAGAGCATTGACGGCTACAGTGAAAAGGGAAATATCTTCCAATAAAAACTGAAAAGAAGCGTTCCGAAAAACTGCATTATGACGTGTGAATGCAACTCACAGAGTTACGCATTTCTGTTCTTTGATCAGTTTGCTAACACAGTTTTCTTGAAATCTGCAGTGGGATATTTCTTTGCCCAATGAAACTTACGGTGATGAAGCAAATATATTCATTTTAAAAGCAGTAGTAAGCTTTCTGAGTAACTGCTTTGTGATGTGTGAGTTTACCTCACTGGGTTACAGCTGTTTTACATGGAGCTGTTTGCTAGTCCAGTTTTTGTTGAATCTGAGAACTGATATTTTGGATCTCCTAGAGGAGAAGGCAGGCAAAAGAAATATCCACAGATAAAAACGAGAACGAAGATATCTGAGAAATGTCTTTCTGATCTCTGAGTTCATCTCACAGAGTTCCACATTTCTGCTCATGTAGCTGTTTGCTAACACTCTTCTGGTGGAATCAGCAAAGTGATATTTGGCAGCGCATTGAGGGATATAGTGAAAAAGGAAATATCTTCAGATAAAAACTGAATGGAAGCGTTCTGAGAAACTTCCATGTGACCTGTGCATTCACCTCACAGAATTCTACCTTTCTGTTCATGTAGCTGTTTGCTAACACTCTTCCCTTTGAATCTGCAAAGTGATATTTGGGAACGTATTGATGGCTACAGTGAAAACGGAAATATCCTCTGAATAAAACTGAAAGAAGAGTTCTCAGAAACTCCATGGTGACGTGTGAATACAACACAAAGAGTTACACATTTCTGTAAATTAATCATTTTGCTAACACAGGTTTCTTGAAATCTGCAGTGAGATATTAGTGACAAAGGAAATATATTCAGATAAAAAGCAGAAAGAAGCTTTCTGAGAAACTGCTTTGTGATGTGTGAGCTAACCTCACTGAGGTACAGTTGTATTTCTTGGAGCTGTTGGCTAATTCAGTTTTTGTTGAATCTGAGAACTGATATTTCGGATCTCTTGGAGGAGTAGGCAGCCGAAGGAAATATCCATAGATAAAAATGAGAAAGAAGATTTCTGAGAAATGGCTTTCTGATCTCTGAGTTCATCTCACAGAATTCTACCTTTCTGTTCATGTAGCTGTTTTCTAACACTCTTCTCACAGAATCTGCTAAGTGATATTTGGGAGCGCCTTGACGGTACAGTGAAAAAGGAAATATCTTCAGATAAAAAGTGAAAAGCAGCGTTCTGAGAAACTGCATTGTGACGTATGAATGCATCTCACAGAGTTACACATTTCTGTTCATTGTTAAGTTTGCTAACATAGCTTTCTTGAAATTTGCAGTGGGATATTTCTTTGCCCATTGAAGCTTAGGGTGATGAAGTATATTCAGATAAAAAGCAGAAAGAATCTTTCTGAGAAACTGCTTTGTGATGTGTGAGTTCAACTCCCGGAGTTACAGCTGTATTTCATAGACTTGTTTGCTAGTCCACTTTTTCTTGAATCTGAGGACCGACATTTCGGATCTCTTGGAGGAGTAGTCAGCCACAGGAATTATCCGCGATAAAAATGAGAAAGAAGATTTCTGAGAAATGTCTTCCTGATCTCTGAGATCATCTCACAGAGTTCCAGCTTTCCGTTCATTTAGCTGTTTGCTAACACTCTTCTGGTGTAATCTGATATGTGATATTTGGGAGCACATTGAGTGATACAGTATAAAAGAAAATATTTTCAGATAAAAACTGAAAGGAAGCGTTCTGAGAAACTTCCATGTGACCAGTGCATTCATATCACAGAGTTCCACCTTTCTTTTCATGTAGCTGTTTGCTAACACTCTTCTCATGGAATCTGCTAAGTGATATTTGGGAGCGCAGTGACGCCTACAGTAAAAAAGGATATACCCTCAGATAAAAACTGAAAAGAAGCATTCAGAGAAACTGCATTGTGACGTGTGAAGACAACTCAAAGAGTTACACATTTCTGTTCATTGATCAGTTTGCTAACAGATTTTTTTTGAAATCTGCAATGGGATATTTCTTTGCCCAATGAAGCCTACAGTGACAAAGTAAATATAACCAGGTAAAAAACAGAAAGAAGCTATCTGAGAAACTGCTTCATGATGTGTCAATTCAACTCACTGAGTTACAGCTGTATTTCATGTAGCTGTTTGCTAGTCCAGTTTTTGTTGAATATGAGAACCGATATTTTGGACGTCTTGGAGGACTACACAGCCAGTAGAAGTATCCCCAGGCAAAAATGAGAAAGAAGATTCCTGAGAAATGTCTTTCTGATCTCTGAGTTCACGTCACAGGTTTCCAGCTTTCTATTCGTTTAGCTGTTTGTTAACATTCTACTGGTGGAACCTGCAAAGTGATATTTGGCAGCACATTGAGGGATCCAGTGAAAAGGAAATATTTTCAGATAAAAACTGAAAGGAAACGTTCTCAGAAACTTTCCTGTGACCTGTGCGTCCATCTCACAGAGTTTCACCTTTCTGTTCATGTAGTTGATTGCTAACACTCTTCTCGTGGAATCTTCATAGTGATATGTGGCAGCGAATTGAGGGATACAGTGAAAAAGGAAATACCTTCAGATAAGAACTGAAAGGAAGCGATCTGAGAAACCTGCATGTGACCTGTGCTTTCATGTCACAGAATTCCACCTTTCTGTTCATGTAGCTGTTTGCTAATGCTATTCCACTGCAATCTGCTAAGTGATATTTGGGAACGCATTGACGGCTACAGTGAAAAAGGAAATATCTTCAGATATAAACTGAAAAGAAGCATTGTGAGAAACTGCACTGTGATGTGTGAATGCAACTTACAGACTTTCACATTTCTGTTCATTGATTAGTTTGCTAACACAGTTTTCTTTAAATCAGCAGTGAGATATTTCTTTGCCCAATGAAACTTACAGTGACAAAGGAAATATATTCAGATAAAAAGCAGAAAGAAGGTTTCTGAGAAACTGCTCTGTGTGTGGGAGTTCAACTCACTGAGTTAGAGCTGTATTTCATGGAGCTGTTTGCTAGTCCAATTTTTGTTGAATCTGAGAACCGATATTTCGGATCGCTTGGAGGAGTAGGCAGCCAAAGGAAATATTCCCAGTTAAAAATGAGAAAGAAGATTTCTGAGAAATGTCTTTCTGATCTCTGAGTTCATCTCACAGAGTTCCACTTTTGTGTTCATGTAGCTGTTTGCTAACACTCTTCTGGTGGAATCTGCAAAGTGATATGTGACAGCGCTTTGAGGGATACAGTGAAAAAGGAAATATCTTCAGATAAAAATTGAAAGGAAGCGTTCTGGGAAACTTGTATGTGACCTGTGCATTCATCTCACAGAGTTCCACCTTTCTGTTCATGTAGCTGTTTGCTAACACTCGTCTTGTGGAATCTTAAAAGTGATATTTGGGATCGCATGGAGGGATACAGTGAAAAACGAAATATTTTCATTTAAAGATTGAAAGCAAGCGTTCTCAGAAACTTGCATGTGACCTGTGCATTCATATTACAGAGTTCCACATTTCTGTTCATATAGCTGTTTGCTAACACTCTTCTCGTGGAATCTGCTAAGTGATATTTGGGAGAGCATTGATAGCTACAGTGAAAAAGGAAATTTCTTCAGATAAAAACTGAAAAGGAGCGTTGTAAGAAACTGCATTGTGATGTGTGAATGCAACTCACAGAGTTACACATTTCTGTTCATTGATCAATTTGCTAACACAGTTTTCATGAAATCTGCAGTGCGATATTCCTTTGCCCAAAGAAGCTTACATTGACAAAGGAAATATGTTCAGATAAAAAACAGATAGAAGCCTTCTGAGAAGCTCCTTTGTGATGTGTGAGTTCAACTCACGGATTTACAGCTGTATTTCATGGAGCTCTTTGCTACTCCAGTTTTTGATGAATCTGAGAAACAATATTTCGGAACACTTGGAGGACTAGGCAACCAAAGGAAATATCCAAACATGAAAATGAGAAAGAAGAATTCTGAGAAATGTCTTTCTGATCTCTGAGTGCATCTCAAAGAATTGCACCTTTCTGTTCATGTAGCTGTTTTCTTACACTCTTCTCGTGGAATCTGCTAAGTGGTAGTTTGGTGTGCATTGATGGCTACAGTGAAAAAGGAAATATCTTCAGATAAAATCTGAAAAGAAGCGTCGTGAGAAACTGCATTGTGACGTGTGAATGCAACTCACAGAGATACACATTTCTGTTCATTGATCAGTTTGCTAACACAGCTTTCTTGAAATCTTCAGTGGGATATTTCCTTGCCCAATGAAGCTTACAGTGACATAGGAAATATATTCAGATAAATGCAGAAAGAAGCTTTCTGAGAAACTGCTTAGGGATGTGTGAGTTCAACTCACTGAGTTACAGCTGTATTTCATGGAGCTTTTTGCTATTCCAGTTTTTGTTCAATCGAGAACCGATATTTCAGATTGCTTGGGGGAATAGGCAGGTAAAGGAAATATCCCCAGATAGAAACGAGAAAGAAGATTTCTGAGTAATGTCTCCCTGATCACTGAGTTCATCTCACAGAGTTCCACCTTTCTATTCATGTAGCTGTTTGCTAACACTCTTCTGGTGGAATCTGCAAAGTGATATGTGGCAGGACATTGAGGGATACAGTGAAAAAGGAAATATATTCAGATAAAAACTGAAAAGAAGCGTTCTGAGAGACTGCATTGTGAAGTGTCATTGCAACTCACAGAGTTACACTTTTCTCTTCATTCATCAGTTTGCTCACACAGTTTTCTTGAAATCTGCAATGGGATATTTCTTTGCTCAATGAAGCTTACTGTGACAAAGGAAATATATTCAGATAAAATGCGGAAAGGTGCTTTCTGAGAAACTGCTTTGTGATGTGTGAGTTCAACTCACTGATATACAGCTGTATTTCATGGTACTGTTTGCTAGTCCAGTTTTTGTTGAATCTGAGAACCGATATTTCCGATCGCTTGGTGGAGTAGGCAGTCAAGGGAAATATCCCCCGATAAAAATGAGAAAGAAGATTTCTGAGAAATGTCTTTCTGATCTCAGAGTTCATCTCACAGAGTTCCACCTTTCTATTCATGTAGCTGTTTGCTAACACTCTTCTGGTGGAATCTGCAAAGTGATATGTGGCAGGACATTGAGGGATACAGTGAAAAAGGAAATATATTCAGATAAAAACTGAAAAGAAGCGTTCTGAGAGACTGCATTGTGAAGTGTCATTGCAACTCACAGAGTTACACTTTTCTCTTCATTCATCAGTTTGCTCACACAGTTTTCTTGAAATCTGCAATGGGATATTTCTTTGCTCAATGAAGCTTACTGTGACAAAGGAAATATATGCAGATAAAATGCGGAAAGATGCTTTCTGAGAAACTGCTTTGTGATGTGTGAGTTCAACTCACTGATATACAGCTGTATTTCATGGTACTGTTTGCTAGTCCAGTTTTTGTTGAATCTGAGAACCGATATTTCCGATCGCTTGGTGGAGTAGGCAGTCAAGGGAAATATCCCCCGATAAAAATGAGAAAGAAGATTTCTGAGAAATGTCTTTCTGATCTCAGAGTTCATCTCACAGAGTTCCACCTTTCTATTCATGTAGCTGTTTGCTAACACTCTTCTGGTGGAATCTGCAAAGTGATATGTGGCAGGACATTGAGGGATACAGTGAAAAAGGAAATATATTCAGATAAAAACTGAAAAGAAGCGTTCTGAGAGACTGCATTGTGAAGTGTCATTGCAACTCACAGAGTTACACTTTTCTCTTCATTCATCAGTTTGCTCACACAGTTTTCTTGAAATCTGCAATGGGATATTTCTTTGCTCAATGAAGCTTACTGTGACAAAGGAAATATATTCAGATAAAATGCGGAAAGATGCTTTCTGAGAAACTGCTTTGTGATGTGTGAGTTCAACTCACTGATATACAGCTGTATTTCATGGTACTGTTTGCTAGTCCAGTTTTTGTTGAATCTGAGAACCGATATTTCCGATCGCTTGGTGGAGTAGGCAGTCAAGGGAAATATCCCCCAATAAAAATGAGAAAGAAGATTTCTGAGAAATGTCTTTCTGATCTCAGAGTTCATCTCACAGAGTTCCACCTTTTGTTCATGTAACTGTTTGCTAACACTCTTCTGGTGGAATCTGCAATGTGATATTTTGCAGCCCATTGAGGGATACTGTGAAAAAGGAAATACCTTCAGATAAAAACTGAAAGGAAGCATTCTGAGAAACTGCCATGTGACCTGTGCATTCAACTCACAGAGTTCCAATTTTCTGTTCATGTAGCTGCTTGCTAACACTCTATTCGTGGAATCTGGTAGGTGACATTTGGGAGCATATTGAGGGATACACTGAAAAAGGATATAGCTTCAAGTGAAAACTGAAAGGAAGCGTTCAGAGAAACTTCCATGTGACCTGAGCATTCATCTCACAGTGTTCCACCTTTCTCTCTTGTAGATGTTTGCTAACACTCTTCTCTTGCAATTTGCAAAGTGATATTTTGGTGCGCATTGACCGCTACAGTGAAAAAGGAAATATCTTCAGATAAAAACTGAAAAGAAGCATTCTGAGAATCTGCATCGTGACTTGTGAATGCAACTCTCAGAGTTACACATTTCTGTTCATTGATCGGTTTGCTAACACAGTTCTTGAAATGTGCAGTGGGATATTTCTTTGCCAAATACAGCTTACAGTGACAAAGGAAACATATTCAGATAAAAAGCAGAAAGAAGTTTTCAGAGAAACTACTTTATGATGTGTGATTTCAACTCATTGAGTTACAGCTGTATTTCATGCAGCTGTTTGCTACTCCAGTTTTTGTTGACTCTGAGAACCGATATTTCAGATGGCTTGGAGGAGTAGGCTGCCAAAGGAGATATCACCAGAGAAAAACGAGAAAGAAGATTTCTGAGAAATGTCTTTCTGATCTCTGAGATCATCTCACAGAGTTCCACCGTTCAGTTCATGTAACTGTTTGGTAACACTCTTCTGGTGGAATCTGCAAAGTGATATGTGACAACTTATTGAGGGATACAGTGAAAAAGGAAACATCTTCAGATAAAAATGGAAAGGAAGTGTTCTGAGAAACTTCCATGTGACCTGTGCATTCATCTCACAGAGTTCCACCTTTATGTTCATGTAGCTGTTTGCTAACATTCTTCTCATGGAATCTGCTAAGTGATATTTGAGAGCTCAGGAATGGCTACAGTGATAAAGGAAGTATCTTTAGTTAAAAACTGAAAAGAAGCATTCTGAGAAACTGCATTGTGACGTGTGAATGCAACTCACAGAGTTACACATTTCTGTTCATTGATCAGTTTGCTAACACAGTTTTCTTGAAATCTGCAGTGGGATATTTCTTTGACTTATGAAGCTTACAGTGACAAAGGATTACATTCAGATAAAAAGCAGAAAGAAGCTTTCTGAGAAACTGCTTTGTGATGTGTGAATTCAACTCACTGAGTTACAGCTGTATTTCATGGAGCTGTTTGCTAGTCCAGTTTTTGTTGAATCTCAGAACTGACATTTCGGATCTGCTTGGAGGAATAGGCAGCCAAAGGAAATATCCCCAGATAAAAACGAGAGAGAAGATTTCTTAGAAATGTCTTTCTGATCTCTGAGTTCTTCTCACAGAGTTCCACCTTTTTGTTCATGTAGCTGTTTGTTGACCCTCTTCTGATGGAATCTGTAAAGTGATATTTCGCAGCGATTGGAGGGATACAGTGAAAAACGAAATATCTTCAGATAAAAACTGAAAGAAAGCATTCTGAGAATCTTCCATGTGATCTGTGCATTCATCTCACAGAGTTCCACCTTTCTGTTCATGTAGCTGTTTGCTAACACTCTTCTCATGGAATCTGCTAAGTGATATTTGGGAGCGCAGTGACGCCTACAGTTAAAAAAGGAAATACCCTCAGATAGAAACTCAAAAGAAGTGTTCTGAGAAACTGCATTGTGAGGTGTGAAAGCAAATCACAGAGTGACACTTTTCTGTTCATTGATCAGTTTGGTAACACAGTTTTCTTGAAATGTGCAGTGAGATATTTCTTTGCCCAATGAAGCTTTTGGTGACAAAGGAAATACCTTCAGACAAAAAGTAGAAGGAAGCATTCTGAGTAACTGCTTCGTGATATGTGAGTTCAACTCACTGAGTTACAGCAGTATTTCATGGAGCTGTTTGCTAGTCCAGTTTTTATTGAATCTCAGAACCAATATTTCAGATCGCTTGGAGGAGTAGGCAGCCAGAGGAAATATCCCCTTATAAAAATGAGAAAGAAGAGTTCTGAGAAATGTCTTTCTGATCTCTGAGTTCAGCTCACAGAATTCCACCTTTCTGTTCATGTAGCTGTTTGCTAACACTCTTCTCATGGAATCTGCTAGGTGATATTTGGAAGCACATTGAGGGATACAGTGAAAAAGGAAATATCTTCAGGTAAAAACTGAATGGAAGGGTACAGAGAAACTTCTCTCTGACCAGTGCATTCATCTGACAGAGTTCTACATTTCTGTTCATGTACTTCTTTGCTAAAACTCTTCTCGTGAAATCTGTTAAGTGATATTTGGGAGCTCCTTGATGGATACAGTGGAAAAGAAAATGTCTTCAGATAAAAACAGAAAAGAAGCTTTCTGAAAAACTGCATTGTGACGTGTGAATGCAACTCACAGAGAAACACTTTTCTGTTCGTTGATCAGTTTGCTAACACAGTTTTCTTGAAATCTGCAGTGGGACATTTCTTTTCCCAAGGAAGCTTTCGGTGACAAAGGAAACATCTTCAGACAAAAAGTAGAAAGAATCTTTTGAGAAACTACTTCGTGATGTCTGAATTCAACTCACTGAGTTACAGCAGTATTTAATGCAGATGTTTGCTAGTCAATTTTTTGTTGAATCTGAGAACCGATATTTCGGATCGCATGGTGGAGTAGGCAGCCAAGGGAAATATTCCCAGATAAAAAGGAGAAAGAAGATTTCTGATAAATGTCTTTCAGATCTCTGAGTTCATCTCACAGAGTTCCACCTTTCTTTTCATGCAGTTGTTTGTAAACACTATTCTTGAGGAAACTGCAAAGTGATACTTGGGAGCGCATTGAGGGATACAGTGAAAAATGGAATATCTTCAGATAAAAATTGAAAGGAAGCATTGTGAGAAACTTCCATGTGACCTGTGCTTTCATCTCACAGAGTTCCACCTTTCTGTTCATGTAGCTGTTTTCTAACACTCTTCTCATAGAATCTGCTAAGTGATATTTGGGAGCGACTTAATGCTACAGTGAAAGAGGAAATATCTTCAGATAAAAACTGAAAAGAAGCATTCTGAGAAACTGCATTGTGACGTATGAATGCATCTCACAGAGTTACACGTTCTGTTCATTGTTAAGTTTGCTAACATAGCTTTCTTGAAATTTGCAGTGGGATATTTCTTTGCCCATTGAAGCTTAGGGTGACAAAGGAAATATGTTCAGATAAAAAGCAGAAAGAAGCTTTCTGAGAAAACTGCTTTGTGATGTGTGAGTTCAACTCTCCGAGTTACAGCGGTATTTCATAGAGCTGTTTGCTAGTCCACTTTTTGTTGACTCTGAGAACCGATATTTCGGATCGCTTGGAGGAGTAGTCAGCCACAGGAGTTATCCGTGATAAAAATGAGAAAGAAGATTTCTCAGAAATGTCTTTCTGATCTCTGAGATCATCTCACAGAGTTCCAGCTTTCCGTTCATGTAGCTGTTTGCTAACACTCTTCTGGTGTAATGTGATAGGTGATATTTGGGAGCCCATTGAGGGATACAGTAAAAAAGAAAATATCTTCAGATGAAAACTGAAAGGAAGTGTTCTGAGAAACTTTCATGTGACCAGTGCATTCATATCACAGAGATCCACCTTTCTTTTCATGTAGCTGTTTGTAACACTCTTCTCATGGAATCTGCAAAGTGATATTTGGGAGCACAGTGAAGCCTACAGTAAAAAAGGAAATACCCTCAGATAAAAACTGAAAAGAAGCGTTCTGAGAAACTGCATTGTGACGTGTGAATACAGCTCAAAGAGTTACACGTTTCTGTTCATTGATCAGTTTGCTAACAGATTTTTTTGAAATCTGCAGGGGGATATTTCTTTGCCCAATGAAGCCTACAGTGACAAAGTAAATATAACCAGGTAAAAAACAGAAAGAAGCTATCTGAGAAACTGCTTCGTAATGCGTCAGTTCAACTCACTGAGTTACAGCTGTATTTCATGTAGCTGTTTGCTAGTCCAGTTTTTGTTGAATATGAGAACAGATATTTGGGACGTCTTGGAGGAGTAGGCAGCCAATAGAAATATCCCCAGACAAAAACGAGAAAGAAGATTTCTGAGAAATGTTTTTCTGATCTCTGAGTTCACGTCACAGAGTTCCAGCATTCTATTTGTTTAGGCGTTTGCTAACACTCTACTGGTGGAATCTGCAAAGTGATATTTGGCAGCGCATTGAGGCATACAGTGAAAAGGAAATATTTTCAGATAAAAACTGAAAGGAAGCGTTCTCAGAAACTTTTCAGTGACCTGTGCATCCATCTCACAGAGTTTCACCTTTCTGTTCATGTAGTTGATTGCTAACACTCTTCTCGTGGAATCTGCTAAGTGATATTTGGGAACGCATGGATGGCTACAGTGAAAAAGAAAATATCTTCAGATAAAAACTGAAAAGAAGCGTTGTGAGAAACTCCATTGACTTGTGAATGCATCTCGCAGAGTTATGCATTTTTGTTCATTGATCAGCTTGCTAACACAGTTTTCTTGAAATCTGCAGTGGGATATTTCATTGCCCAATGAAGCTCACAGTGACAAAGGAAATATGTTTGCTAGTCCAATATTTGTTGAATCTGAGAACCGATATTTCGGGTCGCTTGGAGAAGTAGGCAGCCAAATTAAATATCCCCAGATAAAAAAGAGAAAGAAGATTTCTGAGAAATGTCTTTCTGATCTCTGAGTTCATCTCACAGAGTTCCACTTTTGTGTTCATGTAGCTGTTTGCTAACACTCTTCTGGTGGAATCTGCAAAGTGATATGTGACAGCGCTCTGAGGGATACAGTGAAAAAGGAAGTATCTTCAGATAAAAACTGAAAGGAAGTGTCCTGGGAAACTTGCATGTGACCTGTGCATTCATCTCACAGAGTTCCACCTTTTTGTTCACGTAGTTGTTTGCTATCACTCTTCTGGTGGAAGTTGCTAAGTGATATTTGGGAGTGTATTAATGGCTACAGCGAAAATGGAAATATCATCACATAAAAACTGAAAAGAAGCGTGGTGAGAACGTGCGTTGTGACGTGTGAATGCCACTCACAGAGTTACACATTTCTGTTCTTTGATTGGTTTGTTAACACCGTTTTCTTGAAATCTGCAGTGGGATATTTCATTGCCCAATGAAGCTCACAGTGACAAAGGTAATATATTCAGCTAAAAAGCGGAAAGAAGCTTTCTGAGAAACTGCTTTGTGATGTGTGGGTTCACTTCACTGAGTTACAGCTGTATTTCATGGAGCTGCTTGCTAGTCCAGTTTTTGTTGACTCTGAGAACCGATATTTCAGATCGCTTGGAGGAGTAGGTAGCAAAAGGAAATATCTCCAGATAAAAGCGAGGAAGAAGATTTCTGAGAAATGTTTTTCTGATCTCTGAGTTCATCCCACAGAATTGCACCTTTCTGTTCATTTAGCTGCTTTCTAACACTCTTCTCGTGGAATCTGCATAGTGATAGTTGGGGGTGCATTGATGGCTACAGTGAAAAAGGAAATATCTTCAGATAAAAACTGAAAAGAAGCGTCGTGAGAAACTGCATTGTGACGTGTGAATGCAACTCACAGAGATACACATTTCTGTTCATTGGTCAGTTTGCTAACACAGCTTTCTTGAAATCTTCACTGGGATATTTCCTTGCCCAGTGAAGCTTACAGTGACATGGGAAATATATTCAAATAAAATGCAGAAAGAAGCCTTCTGAGAAACTGCTTTGGGATATGTGAGTTCAACTCACTGAGTTACAGCTGTATTTCATGGAGCTTTTTGCTATTCCAGTTTTTGTTCAATCGAGAACCGATATTTTGGATTGCTTGGGGGAATAGGCAGCCAAAGGAAATATCCCCAGATAGAAACGAGAAAGAAGATTTCTGAGTAATGTCTTTCTGATCACTGAGTTCATCTCACAGAGTTCCACCTTTCTGTTCATGTAGGTGTTTGCTGACACTCTTCTGGTGGAATCTGCAAAGTGATATGTGGCAGCGCATAGAGGGATACAGAGAAAAAGGAAATATCTTCAGATAAAAACTGAAAAGAAGCGTTCTGAGAGACTGCATTGTGAAGTGTCATTGCAACTCACAGAGTTACACTTTTCTCTTCATTCATCAGTTTGCTCACACAGTTTTCTTGAAATCTGCAATGGGATATTTCTTTGGCCAATGAGGCTTACAGTGACAAAGGAAATATATTCAGATAAAATGTGAAAAGATGCTTTCTGAGAAACCGTTTTGTGATATGTGAGTTCAACTCACTGATACACAGCTGTATTTCATGGAGATGTTTGCTAGTCCAGTTTTTGTTGAATCTGAGAACCAATATTTCGGATCTCTTGGTGGAGTAGGCAGCCAAAGGAAATATCCCCCGATAAAAACGAGAAAGAAGATTTCTGAGAAATGTCTTTCTGATCTCTGAGTTCATCTCACAGAGTTCCACCTTTTGTTCATGTAGCTGTTTGCTAACACTTTTCTGGTGGAATCTGCAATGTGATATTGGCAGCGCGTTGAGGGATACAGTGAAAAAGGAAATACATTCAGATAAAAACTGAAAGGAAGTGTTCTGAGAAACTGCCATGTGACCTGTGCATTCATCTCACAGAGTTCCAATTTTCTGTTTATGTAGCTGCTTGCTAACAATCTATTCTTGGAATCTGCTAGGTGACATTTGGGAACACATTGAGAGATACACTGGACAAGGATATATATTCAGATGAAAACTGAAAGGAAGCGTTCAGAGAAACTTCCATGTGACCTGATCATTCATCTCACCGTGTTCCACGTTTCTGTTCTTGTAGCTGTTTGCCAACACACTTCTCTTGAAATCTTCAAAGTGATATTTTGGTGCGCATTGACCACTGCAGTGAAAAAGGAAATATCTTCAGATAAAAACTGAAAAGAAGCGTTCTGAGAATCTGCATCGTGGCTTGTGAATGCAACTCACAGAGTTGCACATTTCTGTTCATTGATCGGTTAGCTAACACAGTTCTTGAAATGTGCAGTGGGATATATCTTTGCCTAATGCAGCTTACAGTGACAAACGAAATATATTCAGATAAAATGCAGAAAGAAGTTTTCTGAGAAACTGCTTTGTGATGTGTGAGTTCAAGTCACTGAGTTACAGCTATATTTCATGCAGCTGTTTGCTAGTCCAGTTTTTGTTGAATCTGAAAACCAATATTTCAGATCGCTTGGAGGAGTAGGCTGCCAAAGGAGATATCACCAGATAAAAACGAGAAAGAAGATTTCTGAGAAATGTCTTTCTGATCTCTGAGTTCATCTCACAGAGTTCCACCTTTCTGTTCACGTAACTGTTTGGTAACACTCTTCTGGTGGAATCTGCAATGTGATATGTGACAGCGTATTGAGGGATACAGTGAAAAAGGGAACATCTTCAGATAAAAACTGAAAGGAAGCGTTCCGAGAAACTTCCATGTGACCTGCGCATTCATCTCACAGAGTTTCACCTTTTTGTTCATGTAGCTGTTTGTTGACCCTCTTCTGATGGAATCTGCAAAGTGATATTTGGGAGCGATTGGAAGGATACAGTGAAAAAGGAAATATCTTCAGACAAAAACTGAAAGGAAACGTTCTGAGAAACTTCCATGTGACCTGTGCATTCATCTCATAGATTTCCACGTTTCTATTCATGTAGTTGATTGCTAACACTCATCTCGTGGAATCTGCTAAGCGATATTTGTGAAGGCCTTGATACATACAGTGGAAAAGAAAATGTCTTCAGATAAAAACTGAAAAGCAAGGTTCTGAGAAACTGCATTGTGACGTGTGAAAGCAAATCACAGAGTGACACTTTTCTGTTCTTTGATCAGTTTGCTAACACAGTTTTCTTGAAATGTGCAGTGAGATATTTCTTTGTCCAATGAAGCTTTTGGTGACAAAGGAAATATCTTCAGACAAAAAGTAGAAGGAAACATTCTGAGTAACTGCTTCGTGATATGTGAGTTCAACTCACTGAGTTACAGCAGTATTTCATGGAGCTGTTTGCTAGTCCAGTTTTTATTGAATCTCAGAACCGATAAATTGGATCGCTTGGAGGAGTAGGCAGCCAAAGGAAATATCCCCTTATAAAAACGAGAAAGAAGAGTTCTGAGAAATGTCTTTCTGATCTCTGAGTTCATCTCACAGAGTTCCACCTTTCTGTTCATGTAGTTGTTTGCTAACACTCTTCTTGTGGAATCTGCTAGGTGATATTTGGGAGCACATTGAGGGATACAGTGAAAAAGGAAATATCTTCAGGTAAAAACTGAATGGAAGGGTACAGAGAAACTTCTGTCTGACCTGTGCATTCATCTGACAGAGTTCCACATTTCTGTTCACGTAGTTGTTTGCTGAAACTCTTCTCATGAAATCTGCTAAGTGATATTTGGGAGCTTCTTGATGGATACAGTGAAAAAGAAAATGTCTTCAGATAGAAACAGAAAAGAAGCTTTCTGAAAAACTGCATTGTGACGTGTGAATGCAACTTACAGAGTAACACTTTCTGTTCATTGATTAATTTGCTAACACAGTTTTCTTGAAATCTACAGTGGGACATTTCTTTTCCCAAGGAAGCTTTTGGTGACAAAGGAAACATCTTCAGACAAAAAGTAGAAAGAATCTTTTGAGAAACTGCTTCGTGATGTCTGAATTCAATTCACTGAGTTACCACAGTATTTCATGCAGATGTTTGCTAGTCAAATTTTTATTGAATCTGAGAACCGATATTTCAGATAGCTTGGTGGAGTAGGCAGCCAAAGAAAATATTCCCAGATAAAAAGAAGAAAGAAGATTTCTGATAAATGTCTTTCTTATCTCGGAGTTCATCTCACAGAGTACCACCTTTCTTTTCATGCAGTTGTTTGTAAACACTATTCTGGAGTAATCTGCAAAGTGATATTTGGGAGCGCATTGATGGATACAGTGAAAAATGGAATATCTTCAGATAAAAACTGAATGGAAGCATTCTGAGAAACTTCCATGTTAGCTGTGCATTCATCTCACAGAGTTCCACCTTTCTGTTCATGTAGCTGTTTGCTAACACTCTTCTCATGCAATCTGCTAAATGATAGGTGAGAACACATTGACGGCTACAGTGAAAAAGGAAATATCTTCAGATAAAAACTGAAAAGAAGAGTTCTGAGAAACTGCATTGTGATGTGTGAATGCTACTCACAAAGTTACACCTTTCTGTTCATTGATCAGTTTGCTAACACAGTTTTCTTGAAATCTGCAGTGGGATATTTCTTTGCCTAATGAAGTTTACAGTGACAATGGAAATATCTTCAGTTAAAAAGTAGAAAGAAGTTTTCTGAGAAATTGCTTTTTAATGTGTGACTTCAACTCACTGAGTTAGAGCTGTATTTCATGGAGCTGTTTGTTAGTCCAGTTTTTGTTGAATCTGAGAATTGATAATTCAGATGGCTTTTAGGCGTTACAGCCAAAGGTAATATCCCCAGATAAGAACGAGAAAGAAGATTTCTGAGAAATGTCTTTCTGATATCTGAGTCCTCTCACAGAGTTCCACCTTTCTGTTCATGTAGCTGTTTGCTAACACTCTTCTCGTGGAATCTGCTAGGTGATATTGGGGAGCGCCTTGACGGATACAGTGGAAAAGAAAATGTCTTCTGATAAAAACTGAAAGGAAGCATTCTGAGAAACTGCATTGTGACGTGTGAAGGCGACTCACAGAGTTACACATTTCTGCTCATTGTTCAGTTTGCTAACACAGTTTTCTTGAAATCTACACTGTGATATTTCTTTGCCCAATGAAGCTTACAGTGACACAGGAAGTACCTTCAGATAAAATGTAGAAAGAAGCTTTCTGAGAAACTGCTTTGTGATGTGTGAGTTCAACTCACTGAGTTACAGTGGTATTTCATGGAGCTGTTTGCTAGACCAGTTTTTCTTGAATCTGAGAACCGATATTTCGTATCGCTTGGAGGAGTAGGCAGCCACAGGAAATATACCCAGATAAAAACGAGAAAGAAGATTTCTGAGAAATGTCTTTCGGATCTCTGAGTTCTTCTCACAGAGTATCACCTTTCTTTTCATGCAGTTGTTTGCTAACACTCTTCTGGTGTAATATGCAAAGTGATATGTTGCAGCGCATTGACTGGTACAGTGAAAAAAGAAATGTCTTCAGATAAAAACTGTAAGGAAGTATTCTGTGAAACTTCCATGTGACCTGTACCTTCATCACACAGAGTCCCACCTCTCTGTTCATGTAGCTGTTTGCTAACACTCTTCTCATGGTATCTGCTAAATGATATTTGGGAGCGCATTGAGGGCTACAGTGAAAAAGGAAATATCTTCAGATAAAAACTGAAAAGAAAGGTTCTGAAAAACTGCATTGTGATGTGTGAATGCAACTCACGGAATTACACATGTCTGTTCATTGATCAATTTGCTAACACAGTTTTCTTGAAATCTGCAGTGGGATATTTCTTTGTCCAATGAAGCTTACAGTGACAAAGGAAATACATTCAGATAAAAAGCAGAAAGAAACTTTCTGAGAAACTGCTTTGTGATGTGTGAGTTCAACTCACTGAGATACAGCTGTATTTCATGGAGCTGTTTGTTAGTCCAGATTTTGTTGAATCTGAGAATCAATAATTCAGATCACTTTTAGGCATTTACAGCCAAAGGTAATATCCCCAGATAAGAACGAGAAAGAAGATTTCTGAGAAATGTCTTTCTGATCTCTGAGTCCTCTCACAGAGTTCCACCTTTCTGTTCATGTAGCTGTTTGCTAACGCTCTTCTCGTGGAATCTGCTAGGTGATATTGGGGAGCGCCTTGACGGATACAGTGGAAAAGAAAATGTCTTCTGATAAAAACTGAAAGGAAGCATTCTGAGAAACTGCATTGTGACGTGTGAAGACGACTCACAGAGTTACACATTTCTGCTCATTGTTCAGTTTTCTAACATAGTTTTCTTGAAATCTACACTGTGATATTTATTTGCCCAATGAATCTTACAGTGACAAAGGAAGTATCTTCAGATAAAAAGTAGAAAGAAGCTTTCTGAGAAACTGCTTTGTGATGTGTGAGTTCAACTCACTGAGTTACAGCAGTATTTCATTGAGCTGTTTGCTAGTCCAGTTTTTGTGAAATCTGAGAACCGATATATCAGATCGCTTGGAGGAGTAGATATCCAGAGGAACTATCCCCACATAAAACAGAGAAAGATTTCTGAGAAATGTTTTTCTGATCTCTAAGTTCATCTCACAGAGTTCCACCTTTCTGTTCATGTAGCTGTTTGCTAACACTCTTCTCGTGGAATCTGCTATGTGATATTTGGGAGCACATTGAGGGATTCCGTGAAAAAGGAAATATATGCAGGTAAAAACTGAATGAAAGGTTTCAGAGAAACTTCTCTGTGACCTGTGCATTCATCTCACAGATTTCCACATTTCTGTACATGTAGTTATTTGCTAACACTCTTCTCGTGAAGTCTGCTAAGTGATATTTGGGTGCCTTGACGGATACAGTGAAAAAGAAAATGTCTTCAGATAAAAAACAGAAAAGAAGCATACTGAGAAACTTCATTGTGACGTGTGAATGCAACTCACAAAGTGACACTTTTCTGTTCATTGACCAGTTTGCTCACACAGCTTTCTTGGAATCTGCAGTGGGATATTTCTTTGCCCAAGGAAGCTTTTGGTGACAAAGGAAATACCTTCAGATAAAAAGTAGAAAGAAGCTTTTGAGAAACTGCTGCATGATGTGTGAATTCAACTCACAGAGTTACAGCAGTATTCCATGCAGATATTTGCTAGTCAATTTTTGGTTGTCCCAGAACCGATATTTTGGATCGCTTGGAGGAGTAGGCAGCTAAAGGAAATATACCACGATGAAAACGAAAAAAAGGATTTCTGAGAAATGTCTTTCTGACCTCTGAGTTCATCTCACAGAGATCCACCTTTCTGGTCATATAGCTGTTTGCTAACACTCTTCTCGTGGAATCTGCTAAGTGATATTTGGGAGCGCATTGACGGCTACATGAAAAAAGAAATATCTTCAGATAAAAACTGAAAGGAAGCGTTCTGAGAGACTTCCCTGTGACCTGTGCATTCATCTCACAGGGTTCCACCTTTCTGTTCATGTAACTGTTTACTAACACTTTTCTCATGGAACCTGCTAAGTGATATTTGGGAGCGCATTGACGGCTACAGTTAAAAAGGAAATATCTTCAGATAAAAACAGAAAAGAAGCGTTCTGAGAAACTGCATTGTGTCGTGTGAATGCAACTCACAGAGTTACATATTTCGGTTCATTGACCAGTTTGCTAACACAGTTTTCTTGAAATCTGCAATGGGGTATTTCTTTGCCCAATGAAACTTACAGTGACAAAGGAAATATATTCAGATAAAAAGCAGAAAGAAGCTTTCTGAGAAACTGCTTTGTGATGTGTGAGTTCAACACACTGAGATACAGCTGTATTTCATGGAGGTGTTTGCTAGACCAGTTTTTCTTGAATCTGAGAACCGATATTTCGTATCGCTTGGAGGAGTAGGCAGCCACAGGAAATATCCCCCGATAAAAACGAGAAAGAAGATTTCTGAGAAATGTCTTTCAGATCTCTGAGTTCATCTCACAGAGTTCCACCTTTCTGTTTATGTAGTTGTTTGCTAACACTCTTCTGGTGGAATATGCAAAGTGATATGTGGCGGCGCTTTGAGTGGTACAGTGAAAAAAGAAATATCTTCAGATAAAAACTGAAAGGAAGCGTTCTGTGAAACTTCCATGTGACCTGTACCTTCATCACACAGAGTTCCACCTCTCTGTTCATGTAGCTGTTTGCTAACACTCTTCTCATGGTATCTGCTAAATGATATTTGGGAGCGCATTGAGGGCTACAGTGAAAAAGGAAATATCTTCAGATGAAAACTGAAAAAAAAGGGTTCTGAAAAACTGCATTGTGACGTGTGAATGCAACTCATGGAGTTACACATTTCTGTTCATTGATCAATTTGCTAACACAGTTTTCTTGAAATCTGCAGTGGGATATTTCTTTGTCCAATGAAGCTTACAGTGACAAAGGAAACATCTTCAGTTAAAAAGTAGAAGGAAGCTTTCTGGGAAACTGCTTTGTGACGTGTGAGTTCAACTTACTGAGTTACAGCTGTATTTCATGGAGCTGTTTGCTAGTCCAGTTTTTGTAGAATCTGAGAATCGATATTTCAGTTTGCTTGGAGGAGTATACAGCCAAAGGAAATATCCCCATACAAGAACAGGAAAGAAGATTTCTGAGAAATGTCTTTCTGATCTCTGAGTTCCTCTCAGAGAGCTCCACATTTCTGTTCTTGTAGTTGTTTGCTAACACTCTTCTGGTGGAAACTGCTAGGTGATATTTGGGAGTGCATGGAGGGTTCCTGTGAAAAATGAAATATCTTCAGATAAAAACTGAATGAAAGCATTCTGAGAAACTTCCATGTTACCCGTGAATTCATCTCACAGAGTTTCAGATTTATGTTCATGTAGTTATTTGCTAACACTCTTCTCATGGAATCTGCTAAGTGATATTTGGGAGCGCGTGACGGCTACAATGAAAAAGGAATTATCTTCGGATAGAAACTGAAAAGAAGGATTCTGAGAAACTGCATTGTGATGTGTGAGTGTAACTCACTGAGTTACACATTTCTGTTCATTGATTAGTTTTCTAACACAGTTTTCTTGAAATTTGCAATGGGATATTTCTTTGCCCAATGAAGCTTTTGGTGACAAAGGAAATATTTTTAGATAAAAAGTAGAAAAAAGCTTTCTGAGAAACTGCTTTGTGATGTGTGAGTTCAAATCACTGTGTTACAGCTGTATTTCATGGAGCTGTTTGCTAGTCCAGTTTTTGTTGAATCTGAGAACCGATATTTCAAATCGCTTGGTGGAGTAGGCAGCCAAAGGAAATATGCCCAGATAAGAACGAGAAAGAAGATTTCTGAGTAATGTCTTTCTGAACTCTGAGTTTATCTCACAGAGTGGCACCTTTCTGTTCATGTAGCTGTTTGCTAACACTGTTCTCGTGGAATCTGCTAATTTATGTGGGAGCACATTGAGCGATACAGTGAAGAAGGAAATATCTTCAGGTAAAAACTGAATGGAAGTTTTCAGAGAAACTTCTCTGTGACCTGTGCATTCGTTTCACAGAGTTCCACATTTCTGTTCATGTAGTTGTTTGCTAACACTCTTCTCGTGGAATCTGAAAAGTGATATTTTGGGAGAGTCTTGACGGATACAGTGAAAAAGATAATGTCTTCTGATAAAAACTGAAAAGACGCTTTCTGAGAAACTTCATTTGACCTGTTCATTCATCTCACAGAGTTCCACCTTTCTTTTCATGTAGCTGTTTGCTAACACTCTTCTCGTGGAATCTACTGGGAACACATTGAGGGATACCGTGAAAAAGGAAATATCTTCAGGTAAAAACTGAATAGAGGGGTTCAGAAAAATTTCTCCGTGACATGTTCATTCATCTTACAGAGTTCCACATTTCTGTAATGTATTTGTTTGCTAACACTCTTCTCGTGGAATCTGCTAAGTGATATTTGGAAGCGCCTTGATGGATACAGTGAAAAAGAAAATGTCTTCTGATAAAAACAGAAAAAAAGTGTTGTGAGAAACGGCATTGTGTCGTGTGAATGCAACTCACAGAGTTACACATTTCTTTTCGTTGATCAGTTTGCTAACACAGTTTTCTTGAAATCTGCAGTGGGATATTTCTTTCCAATGAAGCTTACAGTGAGAAAGGAAATATATTCAGATAAAAATTAGAAAGAAGCTTCCCGAGAAACTGCTTTGTGATGTGTGAATTCAACCCACTGAGTTACAGCTGTATTTCTTGGAGCTCTCTGATAAAAACGAGAAAGATTTCTGAGAAATGTCTTTCTGATCTCTGAGTTCATCTCACAGAGTTCCACTTTTCTGTTCATGTAGCTATTTGCTGACACTCTTCTCGTTGAATCTTTAAAGTGATATTTAGGAGCGCTTTGAGGGATACAGTGAAAAAGGAAATGTCTTCAGATAAAAACTGAAAGGAAACGTTCTGAGAAACTTCTATGTGACCTTTGCATTCATCACACAGAATTCCACCTTTCTGTTCATGTAGTTGTTTGCTAACCCTCTTCTCCTTGAATCTGCTAAGTGATATTTGGGAGCTCATTGATGGCTACAGTGCAAAGGAAATATCTTCAGATAAAAACTGAAAATAAGTGTTCTGAGAAACTGCTTTTTGATGTGTGAGTTCAACCCACTGAGTTACAGCTCTTTTTCAGGGACATGTTTTCTAGTCCAGTTTTTGTTGAATTTGAGAATTGATATTTCAGATCGCTTGGAGGACTTTACAGGCAAAGGATATATCCCCAGATAAAAACAGAAAGAAGATTTCTGATAAATGTCTTTCAGATCTCTGAGTTCATCTCACACAGTTACACATTTCTGTTAATGAAACTGTTTGCTAACACTTTTCTCGTGGGATCTGCAAAGTGATATTTGGGAGCGCATGGAGGGATTTAGTGAAAAAGGAAATATCTTCAGATAAAAACTCAAAGGAAGCATTCTGAGACCCTTCCATGTGACCACCACATTTATCTCACCGTGTTCCAACTTTCTGTGCATGTAGCTGTTTACTAACACTCTTATCATGGAATCTGCTAATTGATATTTGGGAGCACATTGATGGCTGGAGTGAAAAAGGAAATACCTGCAGAGAAAAACTGAAAAGAAGCATTCTGAGAAACTGCATTGTGACATGTGAATGCAACTCACAGAGTTACACATTTCTGTTCATTGATCAGTTTGCTAACAGAGTTTTCTTGAAATTTGAAATGAGATATTTCTTTGCCCAATGAAACTTATGTTGAAAAAGGAAATATCTTCAGATGAAAAGAAGAAAGAATCTTTCAGAGAAACTACTTTGTGACATGTGAATTCAACTCACTGAGTTACAGCAGTATTTCATGGAGATGTTTGCTAGTCCAGTTTTTGTTGTATCTGTGAACCGATATTTCGGATCGCTTGGAGGAGTTTGCAGACAAAGGAAATATCCCCAGATAAAAACGAGAAAGAAGACTTCTGAGAAATGTCTCTCTCATCTCTGAGTTCATCTCACAGAGTTCCATCTTTCTTTTCATGTAGCTTTTTGCTAATATTCTTCTCATGGAATCTCCAATTGATATTTAGGAGTGAATTGACTGCTACAGTGAAAAAGGAAATATCTTCAGATAAAAACTGAAAGGAAGCATTCTGAGAAACTTCTATGTGACCTTTGCATTCATGTCACAGAATTCCACCTTTCTGTTTCTGTAGCTGTTTGCTAAAACTATTCTCATGGAATATGCTAAGTGATATTTGGTAGCACCTTGATGGGTACAGTGAAAAAGGAAATACGTTCAGGTAAAATTTGAAAAGAAGCATTCTGAGAAACTGCATTGTGACGTGTGAATGGAACTCGCAGTTACACATTTCTGTTCATTGATCAGTTTGCTAACACAGTTTTCTTGAAATCTGCAGTGACGTATTTCTTTACCCAATGAAGCGTATGGTGACAAAGTTAATATCTTCATATATAAAGTAGAAAGAAAGGTTCACAGAAATTGTTTTGTGATGTGTGATTTCACCTCACTGAGGGGCAGCTATATTTTATGGAGCTGTTTCCTAGTCCAGTTTTTGTTGAATATGAGAACAGATATTACGAATCGCATTGACGAGTATACAGCCAAGAAAATATCCCAGAAAAAAACGAGAAAGAAGATTTCTGAGAAATGTCTTTCTGATCTCTGAGTTCATCTCAAAGAGTTCCACTTATCTGTTCATGTAGCTGTTTGCTAACATTCTTCTTGTGAAATCTGCTAAGTGTATTTTGGAGCACATTGAGGGATACAGTGAAAAAGGAAATATCTTCATGTAAAATCTGAAAGGAAGGGTTCAGAGAAACTTCTCTGTGATCTGTGCATTCATCTCAGAGAGTTCCATATTTCTTTTCATGTAGTTGTTTACTACCACTCTTCTCGTGGAATCTGCTAAGTGATATTTCAGAGCACCATTAAGGCTACAGTGAAAAAGAAAATGCTTCAGATAAAAACTGAAAAGAAGCATTCTGAGAAACTGCATTGTGACGTGTGAATGCAACTCACAGAGTTACACTTTTCAGTTCATTGATCAGTTTGCTAACACAGTTTTCTTGAAATCTTCAGAGGGATATTTCTTTGCCCAGTGAAGCTTATTATGAAAAAGGAAATATCTTCAGATAAAAAGTAGAAAGAAGGGCTCGGAGAAACTGCTTTGTGATGTGTGAATTCAACTCACTGAGTGGCAGCTGTATTTCATGGTGCTGTTTGCTAGTCCAGTTTTTGTTAAATCTAAGAAGAAATATTTCAAATTGCTTTAAGGAGTATACAGCCAAAGGAAATATCCCAAGATAAAAACAAGATAAAAGATTTCTGAGATATGTCTTTCTGATCTGTGAGTTTGTCTCACAGAGTTTCACCTTTCTGTTCATGTCGCTGTTTGCTAACACTCTTCTCGTGGAATCTGCTAAGTGATATTTGGGAGCATATTGAGGGATACAGTGAAAAAGAAATATCTTCAGGTAAAAACTGAATGGAAGGGTTCAGAGAAACTTCTCTGTGACCTTTGCATTCATCTCACGGAGTTCCACATTTCTGTTCATGTAGCTGTTTGCTACCACTCTTTTCGTGGAATCTGCTAAGTGATATTTGGGAGCGTATTGACAGCTACAGTGAAAAAAAAATATCTTCAGATAAAAACTGAAAAAAAGTGTTCTGAGAAACTGCGTTGTGACATGTGAATGCAACTTGGAGAGTTAAACTTTTCTGTTCATTGATTAGTTTGCTAACACAGTTTTCTTGAAATCTGCGGTGGGATATTTCTTTGCCCAATGAAGCTTAAGGTGATAAAGGATATATATTCAGATAAAGACTAGAAAGAAGCTTTCTGAGAAACTGCTTCATGATGTGTGAATTCAACTCACTGAGTTACATCAGTATTTCATGGAGATGTTTGCTAGTCTAGTTTCCGTTGAATCTGAGAACCGATATTTCGGATCGCTTGTAGGAGTAGGTAGCCAAAGGAAATATCCCCAGATAAAACAAGAAAGAAGTTTTCTGACTAATGTCTTTCTGATTTCTGAGTTCATCTCACAGAGTTCTACCTTTCTGTTCATGTAGCTGTTGCAAACACTTTTCTCGTGTAAACTACAAGGTGATATTTGGGAGTGTCTTGGGGGATACAGTGAAAAAGGAAATATCTTCAGATAAAAACGGAAAGGAAGCATTCTGAGAAACTTCTATGTGACCTTTGCATTCATCTCACAGAGTTCCATCTTTCTGTTTCTGTAGCTGTTTGCTAACACTCTTCTGGGGGAATCTGCTAAGTGATATTTGGGAGCGCATTGATGGCTACAGTGGAAAAGGAAATATGTTCAGGTAAAAACTGAAAAGAAGCATTCTGAGAACCTGCATTGTGACTTGTGAATGTAACTCACGGAGTTACACTTTTCTGTTCATTGATCAGTTTGCTAACAAAGTTTTCTTGAAATCCGCAGTGGAATATTTCTTTACCCAATGAAATATATGGTGTCAAAGGAAATATCTTCATACATAAAGTAGAAAGAAGGGTTCAGAGAAATTGCTTTGTGATGTGTGATATCACCTCACTGAGTGGCAACTGTATTTCATGGAGCTGTTTCCTAGTCCATTTTTTGTTGAGTATGAGAACAGATATTTTGAATCGCTTTGACGAGTATACAGCCAAAGAAAATATCCCAGGTGAAAACGAGAAAGAAGATTTCTGAGAAATGTCTTTCAGATCTCTGAGTTCATCTCACAGAGTTCCACCTTTCTGTTCATGTTACTGTTTGCTAACATTCTTCTCGTGGAATCTGCTAAGTGTATTTGGGAGAACATTGAGGGATACAGTTAAAAAGGAAATATCTTCAGATAAAAACTGAAAAAACTGTTCAGAGAAACTTTTCTGTGACCTGTGCTTTCATCTCAGAGAATTCCACCTTTCTTTTCATGTAGTTGGTTGCAACCACTCTTCTTGTGGAATCTGCTAACTGATATTTCGGAGTGCCTTGAGGCTACAGTGAAAAAGAAAAAGCTTCTGAAAAAAACTGAAAAGAAGCGTTCTGAGAAACTGCATTGTGACGTGTGAATGAACTCACAGAGTTATCACAGTTTTCTTGAAATCTTCAGAGGGATATTTCTTTCCCAGTGAAGTTTATGATGACATAGGAAATATCTTCAGATAAAAAGTAGAAAGAGGGATTCAGAGAAACTGCTTTGTGATGTCTGAATTCAACTCCCTGAGTGGCAGCTGTATTTCATGGAGCTGTTTGCTAGTCCACTTTCTGTTGAATCTGAAAAAAAATATTTCAAATCGCTTTGAGGAGTATACAGCCAAAGGAAATATCCCAAGATAAAAACGAGAAAGAAGATTTCTTAGAAATGTCTTTCTGATCTCTGAGTTCATCTCACAGAGTTCCACCTTTCTGTTCATATCTCTGTTTGCTAACACTCTTCTCGTGGAATCTGCTAAGTGATATTTGGGAGCTGCTTGACGGCTACAGTGAAAAAGAAAATATCTTCAGATAAATACTGAAAAGAAGCTTTCTGAGAAACTGCATTGTGACGTGTGAATGCAACTCACAGAGCTACACATTTCTGTTCATTGATCAGTTTGCTAACACAGGTTTTTTGAAATTTTCAGTGGAATATTTCTTTGCCCAATGAAGCTTACGGTGACAAAGGAAATATCTTCAGTGAAAAAGTAGAAACAAACTTTCCAAGAAACTGCTTTGTGATGTGTGAATTCAACACACTGATATACAGCTGTATTTCATGGAGCTGTTTGCTAGTCCAGTTTTTGCTGTATATGCGAATCTATATTACAGATTGTTTGGAGGAGTATACAGCCAAAGAAAATATCCCCAGTTAAGAACGAGAAAGATGATTTCTGAGAAATGTTCTGATCTCTGAGTTTATTTCACAGAGTTCCACCTTTCTGTGCATGCAGCTGTTTGCTAACACTCTTCTCATGGTATCTGCTAAGTGATATTTGGGAGTGCATTGACGGCTACAGTGAAAAAGAAAATATCTTCAGATAAAAACTGAAAGGAAATGTTCTGAGAAACTGCAATGAGACGTGTGAATGCAACTCACACAGTTATACTTTTCTGTTCATTAATCAAGTTGCTAACACAGTTTTCTTGAAATCAGCAGTGGGATATTTCTTTGCCCAATAGGCTTACGGTGACAAAGGAAACATGTTCAGATAAAGTAGAAAGAAGCTTTCTGAGAAACTGTTTTTTGATGTGTGACTTCCACTCACTGAGTTACAGCTGTATTTCATGGAGCTGTTTGCTAGCCCAGTTTTTGTTGATTCTGAGAACCGATATTTCGGATCGCTTTTAGGAGTATACATCCAAAGGAAATATCCCCAGACAGGAACGAGAAGAGGATTTCTGATAAATGTCTTTCTGATCTCTGAGTTCATCTCACAGCATTCCACCTTTCTGTTCATGTAGCTGTTTGCTAACACTCCTCTCGTGGAATCTGCAAAGTGATATTTGCGAGCGCATTAAGGGATACAGTGAAAAAGGAAATATCTTCATGTAAAAACTGAAAGGAAGCTTCTGAGTAACTTCTATGTGACTTTTGTATTCATCTCAAAGAGTTACACCTTTTTGTTCATGTAGTTGTTTGCTAACACTCTTGTCGTGGAATCAGCTAAGTGATATTTGGAAGCACATTGACGGCTACAGTGAAAATGGAAATATCTTCAGATAAAAACTGAAAAGAAGCGTTCTGAAAAACTACACTGTGATGTGTGAATGCATCTCACAGAGTTACACTATTCTGTTCATAGATCAGTTTACTAACACAGATTTCTTGAAATCTGCAGTGGAATATTTCTTGGTCCAATGAAGCTTACGTTGAAAAAGGAAATATCTTCAGAGAAAAAGTAGAATGAAGCTTTCTGAGAAACTGCTTTGTGATGTGTGAATTCAACTCACTGAGTTACAGTTGTATTTCATGGAGCTGTTGGCTAGTGCAGTTTTTGTTGATTCAGAGAACCGATATTTTGGATCACTTGGAGGAGTATAAATCCAAAGGAAATATCCCCAGCTAAAAACGAGAAAGAAGATTTCTGAGAAATTCCTTTCTGATCTCTGAGTTCGTCTCACAAAGTTCCACCTTTCGTTTCATATAGGTGTTCGCTAACATTCTTCTCGTTGACTCTGGTAAGTGATATTTCGGAGCGCATTGATGGATACAGTGAAAAAGGAAATATCTTCTGATTAAAACTGAAAAGAAGCGTTCTGAAAAACTGCATTGTGACGTGTGAATGCAACTCATAGAGTTAAACTTTTCTGTTCATTGATCAGTTTGCTAACACGGTTTTCTTGAAATCAGCAGTGGGATATTTCTTTGCCTAATGAAGCTTACGGTGACATAGGAATTATCTTCAGATAAAAAGTAAAAAGAAGCTTTGTGAGAAACTGCTTTGTGATGTGTGAAGTCAACTCACTGAGTTAAAGCTGCATTTCATAGAGCTGTTTGCTAGTCCAATTTTTGTTGAATCAGAGAACTGATATTTTGGATCCTTAGAGGAGTATACAGCCAAAGGAAATATCCCCAGATAAAAACGAGAAAGAAGATTTCTGAGAAATATCTTTCTGATCTCTGTGTTCATCTCATAGAGTTCCACCTTTCTCTTCATGTAGCTGTTCGCTAACACTCTTCTCGTGGAATCTGCTGTGTGATATTTGGGAGCTCATTGAGAGATACAGTGTAAAAGGAAATATCTTCATGTAAAAACGGAAAGGAAGCATTCTGATAAACTTCTATGTGACCTTTGCATTCATTTCACAGAGTTCTACCTTTCTGACCTTTCTGTTCATGTAGCTGTTTGCTAACAGTCCTCTCGTGGAATCTCCTGATATTTGGGAACACATTGACAGCTACAGTGAAAAAGGAAATGTCTTCTGATAAAAACTGAAAAGAAGCGTTCTCAGAAATTGAGTTGTGACGTATGAATGCAACTCACAGAGTGACACTTTTCTGTTCATTGATCAGTTTGCTAACACAGTTTTCTTGAAATCTGCAGTGGGATATTTCTTTGCCCAATGAAGCTTACAGTGACAAAGGAAATATATTCAGATAAAAAGCAGAAAGAACCTTCTGAGAAACTGCTTTGTGATGTGTGAATTCAACTCACTGAGTTACAGCTGTATTTCATAGAGCTGTTTTCTAGACCACTTCTTGTTGGATCTGAGAACTGATAATTTGGATTGCTTGGAGGAATCTGCAGCCAAAGGAAATATCCCTAGGTAAGAACTAGAAAGAAGATTTCTGAGAAATGTCTTTCTGATCTCTGAGTTCATCTCACAAAGTTCCACCTTTCTGTTCATGTAGCTGTTTGCTAACACTCTTCTCGTGGAATCTACAAAGTGTTATTTGTGAGTGCATTGACAGATACAGTGAAAAAGGAAGTATCTTCAGATAAAAACTGAAGGGAAGCGTTCTGAGAAACTTCTATGTGACCTGTGCATTCATCTCAGAGTTCCACCTTTCTGTTCATACAGCTGTTTGCTAACACTCTTGTTGTGGAATCTGCTAAGTGATATTTGGGAGCGCATTGAGGACTACAGTGAAAAAGGAAATGTCTTAATATAAAAACTGAAAAGAAGCATTCTGAGAAACTGTATTGTGACATGCCAATGTAAATCACAGAGTTACGTTTTTCTGTTCATTGATCAGTTTGCTAACACATTTTTCTTGAAATCAGCAGTGGGATATTTCTTTGCCCAGTGAAGCTTACAATCACGAAGGAAATATTTTCACATAAAAAATAGAATGAATCTTCCCGAGAAACTGCTTTGTGATGTGTGAATTCAACTCATTGAGTTACAGCTGTATTTCATGGAGCTGTTTACTAGTGTGGTTTTTGCTCAATCTGAACCGATATTTTGGATCACTTTGGAGGAGTATACATTCAAAGGAAATATCCCCAGATAAGAACGAGAAAGATTTCTGAGAAATGTCTTTCTGATCTCTCAGTTTTTCTCACAGAGTTCCACCATTCTGTTCATGTAGCTGTTTGCTAACACTCTTCTGGTTGAATCTGTTAAGTGATATTTGGGAACGCATTGAGGGATACAGTGAAAAAGAATATATCTTCAGATGAAAACTGAAAGGAAGCGCTCTGAGAAACTTCTCCATGACCTGTGCATTCATCTCACAGAGTTCCACCTTTCTGTTCACTTAGCTGTTCACGAACACTCTATTCGTGGAAATTGCTAAGTGATATTTGGAAGTGCATTGATGGCTACAGTGAAAAGGGAAATATCTTTAGATTAAAAAATGAAAGGAAGCTTTCTGAGAAACTGCATTGTGACGTGTGAATGCAATTCACACAGTTACACTTTTCTGTTCATTGATCATGTTGCTAACACAGTTTCCTTGAAATCAGCAGTGAGATATTTCTTCGTCCCATGATGCTTACGGTAACAAAAGAAATGTCCTCAGATAAAAAGTAGAAAGAAGGTTTCGCAGAAACTGCTTTGTGATGTGTGACTTCAACTCACTGAGTTACAGCTGTATTTCATGGAGCTGTTTGCTAGACCAGTTTTTGTTGAATCTGAGAATCGATATTTCGGATCGCTTGGAGGAGTATGCAGCCAAAGGAAATATTCCCAGATAAAAAGGAGAAAGAAGATTTCTGATAAATGTCTTTCTGATCTCTGAGTTCATCTCACAGAATTCCACTTTTCTGTTCATGCAGCTGTGCGCTAACACTCTTCTTGTGGAACCTGCAAAGTGATATTTGGCAGCGCATTGAGGGATATAGTGAAAAAGGGAATATCTTCAGATAAAAACTGAAAGGAAGCGTTCTGAGAAACTTCCATGTGACCTTTGCATTCATCTCACAGAGTTCCACCTTTATGTTCATGTAGCTGTTTGCTAACACTCTTCTCATGGAATCTGCTAAGTGATATTTGGGAACGCATTGATGGCTACTGTTAACAAGGAAATATCTCCCGATAAAAACTGAAAAGAAGCGTTTTGAGAAACTGCATTGTGACGTGTGAATGCAACTCACAGAGTCACACATTTCTGTTCATTGATCGGTTTTCTAACACAGTTTTCTTGAAATATGCAGTGCGTTATTTCTTTGCCCTATGAACCTTACAGTGACAAAGGAAATATCTTCAGATAAAAAGTAGAAAGAAGCTTTCTGAGAAACTGTTTTGTGATGTGTGAATTCAACTCTCTAAGTTACAACAGGATTTCATGGAACTGTTGCCTAGTACAGTTTTTGTTGAATCTGAGCACTGATATTTTGGATGGCTTGCAGGAATATACAGCCAAAGGAAATATCCCCAGATAAGAACGAGAAAGTCGATTTCTGAGAAATGCCTTTTGGATCTCCGAGTTCATCTCACAGAGTTCCACCATTCTGTTCATGTAGCTGTTTGCTAACACTTTTCTGGTGGAATCTGCAAAGTGATATTTGGGAGCTCATTGAGGAATACAGTGAAAAAGGAAATATCTTCAGATAAAAACTGATAGGAAACATTCTGAGAATGTTCTATGTGAGCGATTCATTCATCTTACAGAGTTCCACCTTTCTGTTCATGTGGTTGTTTGTTGACCCTCTTCTCATGGAATCTGCTAATTGATATTTGGGAGCGCTTTGAAGGCTACAGTGAAAAATGAAATATCTTCAGATAAAAACTGAAAAGAAGCCTTCTGAGAAACTGCATTTTGAGGTGTGAATGCAACTCACAGAATTACACTTTTCTGTTCAGTGATTGGTTTGCTAACACAGTTTTCTTGAAATCTGCTGTGGAATATTTCTTTGCTCAATTAAGCTTACGTTGATAAAGGAAATATCTTCAGATAAAAAGTAGAAAGGAGCTTTCTGAGAAACTGCTTTGTGATGTGTGAATTCAACTCTCTGAGTTATAGCAGTATTTCATGGAGCTGTTTGCTAGTCCAGTTTTTGTTAAATCTGAACACCGATATTTCGGATCGCTTGGAGGAGTATAGAGCCAAAGGAAATATTCCGAGATAAAAATGAGAAAGAAGATTTCTGAGAAATGTTTTTCTGATCTCTGAGTTCATCTCAGAGCGTTCCACCTTTCTGTTCATGTAACTGTTTGCTAACACTCTTCTTGTGGAATCTGTAAAGTGACATTTGGGAGTGCATTGACGGATACAGTGAAAAAGGATACAGTGAAAAAGGAAATATCTTCAGTACTGAAATATCTTCAGTTCTGAGAAACTTCTATGTGACCTGTGCAGTGTTCATGTAGTTGTTTGCTAACACTCTTCTCGTGGAATCTGCAAAGTGATATTTGGGAGCGTATTGAGGGCTACAGTGAAAAAGGAACTATCTTCAGATATAAACTCAAAAGAAGCGTTCTGAAAAACTGCATTGTGACTTGTGAATGCAACTTACAGAGTTACACTTTTCTGATCATTGATCAGTTTGCTAACAAACTTTTCTTCAGATCTGCAATGGGATATCTCTTTGCCTAATGAAGCTTGCGGTGACAAAGGAAATACCGTCAGATAAAAAGTAGAAAGAAGCTTTCTGAGAAACTGCTTTGTGATGTGTAAATTCAACTCACTGAGTAACAGTGGTATTTCTTGGAACTGTTTGCCAGTCTTGTTTTTGAGGAATCTGAGAACTGATATTTCAGATTGCTTTGAAGAATACACAGCCAAAGGAAATATCCCCAGACAAAAATAGAAAAAAGCTTTCTGAGAAATGTCTTTCTCATCTCTGAATTCACTCACAGATTTACATATTTCTGTTCATGTAGCTGTTTGCTAACACTCTTCTCGTGGAATCTGCAAAGTGATATTTGAAAGCGCATTGAGGGCTACTGTGAAAAAGGAAATATCTTCAGATAAAACTGAAAGGAAGGGATCTGAGAAACTTCTATGTGCCCTGTACTTTCATATCTCTGAGGTCCACCTTTCACTTCATGTAGCTGTTTGCTAACACTCTTCTTGTGTATCTGCAAAGTGACATTAGGGAGCGCATTGACGGATACAGTGAAACAGGAAATATCTTCAGATAAAAACTGAAAGGACGCGTTCTGAGAACCTTCTATGTGACCTGTGCATTCATCTTACAAACTTCCTCGTTTGTGTTCATGTAGTTGTTTACTAATATTCTTCTCGTGGAATCTGCAAAGTGGTATTTGGGAGTGCATTAAGGGCTACAGTGAAAACGGAAGTATCTTCAAATATAAACTGAAAAGCATTCTGAAAAACTGCATTGTTACGTGTGAATACAACTTACAGAGTTACACTTTTCTGTTCATTGATCACTTTGCTAACACAATTTTCTTCATATCTGCAATGGGATATTTCTTTGCCCAATGAAGCTTACCGTGAAAAAGGAAATACCTTCAGATAAAAAAGAGAAAGAAGCTTTCTGAAAAACTACTTTGTCATGTGTGAATTCAACTCACTGAGTTACAGCAGTATTTCGTGGAACTGTTTGCTAGTCTTGTTTTTGTGGAATCTGAAAACTGATATTTCAGATCGCTTTGAAGAGCATACAGCCAAAAGAAATATCCCCAGATAAAAATGAGAAAGAAGTTTTCTGAAAAATGTCTTTCTGATCTCTGAATTCAGCTCACAGAATTCCACCTTTCTGTTCACGTAGCTGTTTGCTAACACTCTTCTCATGGAATCTGCAACTTGATATTTGAAAGGCATTGAGGGCTACAGTGAAAAAGGAAATATCTTCAGATAAAAACTGAAAGGAAGCGTTCTGAGAAACTTCTATGTGACCTTTACATTCATCTCACAGAGTTCCACCTTTCTGTTCACGTAGCTTTTTGCTAAAATTATTCCCGTGGAATCTGCTAAGTGGTATTTGGGAGCGCATTGATGGCTGCAGTGAAAAAGAAATATCTTCAGATAAAAATTGAAAAGAAGCGTTCTGAGAAACTGCATTGTGACGTGTGAATGCAACTCACGGCGTTACGCTCCTCTGTTCATTGATCAGTTTGCTAACGTAGTTTTCATGAAATCTGCAGTGGTATATTCCTTTGCTCAATGAAGCTTACGGTGATAAAGGAAATATCCTCATAAAAAGTGGAAAGAAGCTTTCTCAGAAACTGCTTCGGATGTGTGAGTTCAACTCACTGAGTTACAGCTGTTTTTCATGGAGCTGTTTGCTAGTCCAGTTTTTGTTGAATCTGAGAACCGATATTTCAGATCACTTGGAGGAGTGTACACCCAAAGGAAATATCCCCAGATAAAAACGAGAAAGAAGTTTTCTGAGAAATTTCTTTCTGATCTCTGAATTCATCTCATAGAGTTCCACCTTTCTGTTCATGTAGCTGTTTGCTAACACTCTTGTCGTGTAATCTGTAAAGTGATGTTTGGGAGCGCATGAGGGCTACAGTGAAAAAGGAACTATCTTCAGATATAAACTGAAAAGAAACGTTCTGAAAAACTGCATTGTGACATGAGAATGCAACTTTCAGAGTTACACTTTTCTGTTCATTGTTCAGTTTGCTAACACAGTTTTCTTCAAATCTGCAATGGGATATCTCTTTGCTCAATGAAGCTTGCGGTGACAAAGGAAATATCTTCAGAGAAAAAGTAGAAAGAAGCTTTCTGAGAAACGGCTTTGTGATGTGTGAATTCATCCCACTGAGTTACAGCAGTATTTCATGGAACTGTTTGCTGTTCTTGTTTTTGAGAAATCTGAGAACTGATATTTCATATCGCTTTGAAGAGTATACAGCCAAAGGAAATATCCCCAGATAAAAATGAGAAAGAGGTTTTCTGAGAAATATCTTTCTGATCTCTGAATTCATCTCACAGAATTCCACATTTCTGTTCATGTAGCTGTTTGCTACCACTCTTCTCGTGGAATCTGAAAAATGATATTTGAGATAGCATTGAAGGCTACAGTGGAAAAGGAAATATCTTCAGATAAAAAGTGAAAGGGAGGGTTCTGAGAAATTTCTTTGTGACCTGTGCTTTCATCTCAGAGAGTTCCCCATTTCTGTTCATGTAGCTGTTTGCTAATATTCTTCTCGTGGAATCTGCAAAGTGATATTTGGGAGTGCATTGATGGCTACAGTGAGAAATGAAATATCTTCAGAGAAAAACTGAAAAGAAGCGTTCTGAAAAACTGCATTGTGACGTGTGAATCCAACTTACAGAATTACACTTTTCTGTTCAGTTATCAGTTTGCTAACAGAGTTTTCTTCATATCTACAATGGGATATCTCTTTGCCCAATGAAGCTTGTGGTGAGAAAGGAAATATCTTCAGATAAAAAGGAGAAAGAAGCTTTCTGAGAAACTGCTTTGTGATGTGTGAATTCAACTCACTGAGTTACAGCAGTATTTCATGGAGCTGTTTGCTAGTCCAGTTTTTGTTGAATCAGAGAACCGATATTTCAGATCGCTTGGAGAAGTATACATCCAAAGGAAATATCCCCAGAAAGAAACGAGAAGAAGATTTCTGAGAAATGTCTTTCTGATCTCTGATTTCATCTCACAGAGTTCCACCTTCTCTTCATGGATCTGTTTGCTAACACTCTTCTCGTGGAATCTGCAAAGTGATATTTGGGAGTGCATTGAGGGCTACCGTGAATAAGAAAGTATCTTCAGATAAAAACTGAAAAGAAGTGTTCTGAAAAACTGCATTGTGATGTGTGAATGCAACTTACAGAGTTACACTATTTTGTTCATTGATCAGTTTGCTAACACAGTTTTCTTCAAATCTACAATGGGATATTTCTTTGCCCAGTGAAGCTAACGGTAACAAAGGAAATATCTTCAGATAAAAAGTAGAAAGAAGCTTTCTGAGAAACGGCTTTGTGATGTATGAATTCAACTCACTGAGTTGCAGCTGTATTTCCTGGAACAGTTTGCTAGTCTTGTTTTTGTGGAATCTGGGAACTGATATTTCTGATCACTTTGAAGAGTATACTGCCAAAGGAAATATTCTCAGATGAAAAAGAGAAAGAAGTGTTCTGAAAAATATCTTTCTGATCTCTGAATTCATCTCACAGATTTCCACCTTCTGTTCATGGAGCTGTTCGTTAACACTCTTCTCGTGGAATCTGCAAAGTGATATTTTGGAGCTCATTGAGGGCTACCATGAAAAAGGAAATATCTTGAGATAAAAACTGAAAAGAAGCGTTCTGAAGAACTGCATTGTTATGTGTGAATGCATCTCACAGAGTTACACATTTCTGTTCATTGATCAGTTTGCTAACACAGTTTTCTTCAAATCTGCAGTGGGATATTTCTTTGCCCAATGAAGCTTATGGTGACAAAGGAAATATCTTCAGATAAAAAGCAGAAAGAAGCTTTCTGAGAAACTGCTTTGTGATGTGTGAATTCTTCTCACTGAGTTACAACTGTATTTTGTGGAGCTGTTTGCTAGTCCTGGTTTTGTGGAATCTAAGACCGGATATGTTGGATCACTTTGAATACTATACAGCCAATGGAAATATCCTCAGATAAAAATGAGAAAGAAGTTTTCAGTAAATTTCTTTCTGATCTGTGAATTCATCTCACAGAGTTCCAGTTTTCTGTTCATGAAGCTGTTTGATAACACTCTCCTCGCAGAATCTACAAAGTGGTAGTTGGGAGGGCATTGAAGTCTATGTTGGAATAGGAAATATAATCAGATAAAAACTAGAGAGAAGTTTTCTGAGAAACTTGTTTGTGATCTGTGAATTCATCTCAGAGAGTTCCGTCTTTGTGTTAATGAAACCGTTTGCTAACACTGTCCTCGAGGAATCTGCAAAGGGATATTTGGGAGTGCATTAGGGCTATGGTGAAAAGGAAATATCCACAGATAAAACATGGAAGGAAGTGTTCTGAGAAATGGCTTTGTGACGTTTGAATGCAACTCACAGAGTTACACATTTTTTTTATTGATCAGTTTGCCGACACTCTTTTCTTCAAATCTGCAATGGGATATTTCTTTGCGCAATGAAGCTTGCGGTGACAAAGGAAATATACTCAAACAAAAAGTAGAAAGAAGCTTTCTGAGAAACTGCTTTGTGATGTGTGAGTTCAACTCACTGAGTTACAGCTGTATTTCATGGAGCTGTTTGCTAGTTCTGTTTTTTCGGAATCTGAGAACTGATATTTCGGATAGCTTTGAAGAGTGTACAGCCAAAGGAAATATTCCCGGATAAAAGTGAGAAAGAAGTTTTCTAAGAAATGTCTTTCTGATCTCTGAATTCATTTCACAGAGATCCACCTTTCTGTTCCTGAAGCTGTTTGCTAACACTTTTCTGGTGGAATCTGCAAAGTGATATTTGGGAGCGCATTGAGGGTTACAGTGAAAAAGAAATTATCTTCAGATAAAAACTGAAAGGAATCGTTCTGTAAAACTGCACTGTGATGTGTGAATGCAACTTACAGAGTTACACTTCTCTCTTCATTGATCAGTTTGCTAACACAGTTTCCCTCAAATCTGCAATGGGGTATATATTTGCCCAATGAATCTTGCCGTGATGAAGGAAATATCTTCAGAGAAAAAATAGAAAGAAGCTTTGTGAGAAACTGTTTTGTGATGTGTGAATTCAACTCACTGAATTACAGTGGTATTTCATTGAAATGTTTACTAGTCTTGTTTTTGTGGAATGTGAGAACTGATACTTCAGATTGCTTTGAAGAGTATACAGCCAAAGGAAATATTCCCAGATAAAAACGAGAAAGAAGCGTTCTGAGGAACTGCATCGTGACGTGTGAATGCAACTCACAGAGTTACACTTTTCTCTTCATTGATCAGTTTGCTAACACAGTTTTCTCAAATCTACAATGGGATATTTTTTTTTTTTCCAATGAAGCTTACGGTGACAAAGGAAATATCTTGAGATAAGAAGTAGAAAGAAGCTTTCTGAGAAACTGCTTTGTGATGTGTGAATTCATCTCACTGAGTTACAACTGTATTTTGTGGAGCGTTTTACTAGTCCTGGTTTTATGGAATCTGAGACCTGATATTTTGGATCGTTTTGAATACTATACGGCCAAAGAAATATCCTCAGATAAAAACGAGAAGGAAGTTTTTGGAGAAATTTCTTTCTGATCAGTGAATACATCTCAGAGTTCCATTTTTCTGTTCATGAAGCTGTTTACTAACCCTCTTGTCATGGAATCTGCAAAGTGGTAATTGGGGGCGCATTGAAGGCTATGGTAGAAAAAGAAATATAATCAGATAAAAACGAGAAAGAAGTTTCCGAGAAACTTGCTTGTGATCTGTGAATTCATCTCACAGAGTTCCACCTTTGTGTTCATGAAACCGTTTGCTAACACTGTCCTTGTGGAAACTGCAAAGGGATATTTGGGAGCGCATTAGGGCTATGGTGAAAAAGGAAATATCCACAGATGAAACCTGGAAAGAAGAATTCTGAGAAATGGCTTTGTGACGTGTGAATGCAACTCACAGAGTTACACATTTTTTTTTCATTGATCAGTTTGCCAACACCATTTTCTTCAAATCTGCAATGGGATATTTCTTTGTGCAATGAAGCTTGCAGTGACAAACGAAATATACTCAAAAAAAAAGTAGAAAGAAGATTTCTGAGAAACTGCTTTGTGATGTGTGATTTCAACTCATTGAGTTACAGCTGTATTTCATGGAGCTGTTTGCTAGTCCTGGTTTTGTGGAATCTAAGACCTGGTATTTTGGATCGCTTTGAATACTATACGGTCAAAGGAAGTATCTTCAGATAAAAACGAGAAAGAAGTTTTCGGAGAAATTTCTTTCTGATCTGTGAATTTATCTCAGAGTTCCACCTTTCTGTTCATGAAGCTGTTTGATAACACTCTTCTCGTGGAATCTGCAAAGTGATAATAGGGAGCGCATAGAAGTCTATGTTGGAAAGGAAATATAATCAGATAAAAACGAGAAAGAAGTTTTCTGAGAAACTTCCTTGTTATCTGTGAATTCATCTCACAGAGTTCCACCTTTGTGTTCATGAAGCTGTTTGCTAACTCTGTTCTCGTGGAAACTGCAAAGGGATTTTGGGAGCATATTAGGGCTATGGTGAAAAGGAAATATCCACAGATAAAACCTGGAAAGAAGCGTTCTGAGAACCTGCTTTGTGATGTGTGAATGCAACTCACAGAATTACACATTTCTTTTCATTGATCAGTTTGCCAACTCTCTTTTCTTCAAATCTGCAATGGTATATATCTGTGCACAATGAAGCTTCCAGTGACAAAGGAAACATACTCAAATAAAAAGTAGAAAGAAGTTTTCTGAGAAACTGCTTTGTGATGTGTGAATTCAACTCACTGTGTTACAGCTGTGTTTCAAGGAACTGTTTGCTAGTCCTGTTTTTGTGGAATCTGAGAACTGATATTTCGGATCACTTTGAAGAGTATACAACCAAAGGAAATATCCAAAGATGAAAATGAGAAAGAAGTTTTCTGAGAAATGTCTTTCTGATCTCTGAATTCATCTCACAGAGTTCCACCTTTTTGTTCATGTAGCTGTTTGCTAACACTCTTCGCATGGAATCTGCAAAGATATATTGGGGAGCGCATTGAGGGCTACATTGAAAAAGAAATTATCTTGAGATAGAAAGTGAAAAGAAGCGTTCTGAAAAACTGCATTGTGACATTAGAATGCAACTTACAGAGTTACATTTTTCTGTTCATTGATCAGTTTGCTAACACAGTTTTCTTCAAATCTGCAATGCGATATTTCTTTGCCCAATGAAGCTTAAGGTGACAAAGGAATTATCTTCACATAAAAAGTGCAAAGAAGCTTTCTGAGAAACTGTTTTGCGATGTGTGAATTCAACTCACTGAGTTACAGCTGTATTTCATGGAACTGTTTGCTTGTCTTGTTTTTGTGGAATCTGAGAACTGATACTTCAGATCGCTTTGAAGAGTATACAGCCAAAGGAAATATTCCCAGATAAAAATGAGAAAGAAGTTTTCTGAGAAATGTCTTTCTGATCTCTGAATTCATCTCACAGAGTTCCACCTTTCTGTTCATGAAGCTGTTTGCTCACACTCTTCTCGTGGAATCTGCAAAGTGATATTTGGGAGTGCATTCAGGGCTTCAGTGAAAAAGGAAATATCTTGAGATAAAAACTGAAAAGAAGCATTCTGAGGAACTGCATTGTGATGTGTGAATGCAACTCACAGAGTTACACATTTATGTTCATTGATCAGTTTGCTAACACAGTTTTCTTGAAATCTGCAGTGGGATATTTCTTTGCCCAATGAAGCTTACAGTGACAAAGGAAATATCTTCAGATAAAAAGTAGAAGGAATCTTCTGAGAAACTGCTTTGTGAATTCAACTCATTGAGTTACAGCTGTATTTCGTGGACCTGTTTGCTAGTCCTGGTTTTATGGAATCTAAGACCTGATATTTTCGATTACTTCGGATACTATATGAACAAAGGAAATATCCTCAGATAAAAATGAGAAAGAAGTTTTCGGAGAAATTTCTTTCTGGTCTGTGAATTCATCTCACAGAGGTCCACCTTTCTGTTCATGAAGCTGTATGCTAACACTCTTCTCCTGGAATCTGCAAAGAGATAATTGGGAGTGCATTGAAGGCTATGGTGGAAAAAGAAATATAATCAGATAAAAACGAGAAAGAAGTTTTCTGAGAAACTTGCTTGTGATCTGTGAATTCATCTCACAGAGTTCCACCTTTGTGTTCATGAAGCCGTTTGCTAACATTGTCCTTGTGGAAACTGCAAAGGGATATTTGGGAGCACACTAGGGCTATGGTGAAAAAGGAAATATCCACAGATGAAACCTGGAAGGAAGCATTCTGAGAAACGGCTTTGTGACGTGTGAATGCAAATGACAGTGTTAAACATTTGTTTTTTTTTTTTTTTTTTCATTGATCAGTATGCCAACACCATTTTCTTCAAATCTGCAATGGTATATTTCTTTGCACAATGAAGCTTGCGGTGACAAAGGAAATATACTCAAACAAGAAGTAGAAAGAAGCTTTCTGAGAAACTGCTTTGTGATGTGTGAGTTCAACTCACTGAGTTACAGCTGTATTACATGGAGCTGTTTGCTAGTTCTGTTTTTTCGGAATGTGAGAACTGATATTTTGGATCGCTTTGAAGAGTGTACAGCCAAAGGAAATATCCCCAGATAAAAACGAGAAAGAAGTTTTCTGAAAAATGTCTTTCTGACCTCTGAATTCATCTCACAGAGTTCCACCTTTCTGTTCCTGAAGCTGTTTGCTAACACTCTTCTCGTGGCATTTGCTAAGTGATATTTGGGAGCACATTGAGGGCTACTGTGATAAAGGAAATATCTTGAGATAAAAACTGAAAAGAAGCGTTCTGAGGAACTGCATTGAGACATGTGAATGCAACTCACAGAGTTACACTTTTCTGTTCATTGATCAGTTTGCTAACACGGTTTTCTTCACTTCTACTACAGGATTTTTCTTTTCCCAATGAAGCTTACAGTGAGAAAGGATATATCGTCAGATAAAAAGTAGAAAGAAGCTTTCTGAGAAACTGCATTGTGACATGTGAATGTATCTCACAGAGTTACACTTCCTTTTCATTGACCAGTTTGCTAACACTTTTTTCTTGAAGTCTGTAATGGGATATTTCTTACTGTACTGAATGTTAAGGTGACAAAGGAAATATCCACAGATAAAAACTAGAAAGAAGCTTTCTGAGAAACTGCTTTGTGATGTGTGAATTCGTGTTACAGAGTAACACTTTCGTTTCACGGAGCGGAGTATTACCACTGTCTTTGGGGAATCGGAGAAGAGATACTTTGGATTGCATTGAGACGTATCCTGATAAAGGAAATATCCTCAATTTAAAAGGTGAAAGAAGCTTTATGAGAAACTTATTTGTGATATATGAATTCATCTCACAGAGTTACAGCTTAGTCATCATGAAGGAGTCTGCTAACACTCCTTTCGGGGAATCTGAAAAGTTGTATTTGGGAGCACCTTGAAGGCTATGATGAAAAAGGAAATATCATAAGATAAAAACTGGAAAGAAGTGTTCTGAGAAACTGCATTGTGACATGTGACTGTATCTCACAGAGTTACACTTCTCTTTTCAATGATCAGTTTGCTAACACTGTTTTCTTGAAATCTGCAATGGGATATTTCTTAGTGCAATGAAGCTTACTGTGACAAAGGAAATATGCTCTGATAAAAACTAGAAAGAAGCTTTTGGAGAAATTGGTTTGTGATGTGTGAATTCGACTCACAGAATTACAGATTTCTATTCACGGATCAGTTTGCTAAAACTGTTTTCTTGAAATGTGCAATGGGATATTTCTTATTGCAAGGAAGGCTACGGTGACAAAGGAAATATGCTCAGATAAAAACTAGAAAGAAGCTTTCTGATAAAGTGCTTTGTGTTGTGTGAATTCATGTCACAGAATTACACTTTCATTTCATGGAGCGGTCTATTACTGCTTTCTTTGGGGAATCTGGGAAGCGTTACTTTGGATCGCATTGAGGCCTATCCTGATAAAGGAAATATACTCAATTAAAAACGGGAAGGAAGCTTTTTGAGAAATTCCATTGTGATATTTGAATTCATCTCACAGAGTTACAACAGAGTCTTCATGAAGCAGTTTGCTAACTCCACTTTCCGGGAATCTGCAAAGTGATATTTGATAGCAAATTGAGCGCTATGGTGAAAAAGAAAATATCGTAAGACCAAAACTCGAAAGAAGCGTTCTGAGAAACTGCATTGTGACATGTGAACACGTCTTACAGAGTTATATTTTTGTTTTCATTGATCAGTTTGCTAACACTGTTTTCTTGAAATCTACAATGGGAAATTTCTTAGTGCAATGAAGCTTATGGTGACAAAGGAAACATCCTCAGATAAAAACTAGAAAGAAGCTTTCTGAGATACTACTTTGTGATCTGTGAATTCTTCTCACAGAGTTACACTTTCATTTCATGCAGCCGACTATTACCACTGTTTTGGGGGAATCTGAGAAGGGATATTTGGATTGTATTGAGACCTATACTAATAAAGGAAATATCCTCAATTAAAAATGTGAAAGAAGCTTTCTGAGAAACTTCTTTGTGATTGTGAATTCATCCCACAGAGTTACAGCTTAGTCTTCATGAAGGAGTCTGCGAACACTTTCGGGGAATCTGCAAAGCGATATTCGGAGTATATTGAGGGCTATGAGGAAAAAGGCAGTATTGTCAGATAAAATCTGGAAGAAAGCGTTCTGAGAAACTGCATTGTGACATGTGAATGTATCTCACAGAGTTACACTTCTCTTTTCACTGAGCAGTTAGCTAACACTTTTTTCTTGAAGTCTGCAGTGGGATATTTCTTAGTGCAATGGAGCTTATGATGACAAAGGAAATATCCTCAGATAAAAACTAGAAAAATGCTTTCCGAGAAACTGCTTTGTCATGTGTGAATTTGTCTCTCAGAGTTACACTTTCGTTTCATGGAGCAGTCTATTACCACTCTCTTTGGGGAATCTGAGAAGGGATATTGTGGACTTCATTGAGGCCTATCCTGATAAAGGAAATATCCTCAATTGAAAACGTGAAAGAAACTTTCTGGGAAAATTCTTTGTGATATGTGCATTCATCTCACAGAGTTACAACTGAGTCTTCAAGAAGTAGTTTGCTAACAGTACTTTTGGGGAATATGCAAAGCAATATTTCGGAGCGTGGTGAGGGCTATGGGGAAAAAGGAAATATCGTCAGGTAAAATCTGGAAGGAAGTGTTCAGAGAAACTGCATTGTGACATGTGAATGTATCTCACAGAGTTACACTTCTCTTTTCATTAAGCAATTAGCTAACACTGTTTTCTTGAAATCTGCAATGGGATATTTCTTAGTGCAATGAAGCTTATGGTGACAAATGAAATATCCTCAGATAAAAACTAGAAAGAAGATTTCTGAGAAACTGCTTTGTGATCTGTGAATTCGTCTTACAGAGTTACATTTTCGTTTTACGGAGTGGACTATTACCACTGTATTTGGGGAATATAAGAAGGGATACTTTGGTTTGCCTTGAGTCATATCTTGATAGAGGAAATATCCTCAATTGAAAAGGTGAAATAAACTCTCTAAGAAACTTCTTTGTGATATGTTAACTCACCTCACAGAGTTACAGCTTACTCTTCTTGGTGAAGTATGCTAACACTACTTTCGGGGAATCTGAAAAGTTATATTTGGGAGCGCTTTGAGGGCTATGATGAAAGAGGAAATACCGTCAGATCAAAACTGGAAGGAAGCATTCTGAGAAACTGCATTGTGACATGTGACTGTATCTCAAAGAGTTACACTTCTCTTTTCATTGATCAGTTTGCTATCACTGATTTCTTGAAATGTGCAATGGGATATTTCATACTGCAATGAAGCTTATGGTGACAAAGCAAATATTCTCAGATAAAAACTAGAAAAAGTTTTTCTGAGAAACTGCTTTGTGATGTGTGAATTCACCTCTCAGAATTACACTTTCGTTTCATGGAGCAGTCTATTACCATTGTTTTTGGGGTATCTGGGAAGAGTTACTTTGGATCGCATTGAAGGCTGTCCTGATAAATTAAATATTCTCAATTGTAAAAGGGAAAGAAGCTTTTTGAGAAACTTCTTTGTGATATGTGAATTCATCTCACAGAGTTACAATAGAGCTTTGATGAAGCAGTTTGCTAACACTACATCTGGGAATCAGCAAAGAGATATTTGGTAAACAATTGAGGGCTACGATGAAAAAGGAAAGTTTTTATCGTCAGATAAAAACTGGAAAGAAGTTTTCTGAGAAACTGCATTGTGACATGTCAATGTATCACACAGAGTTATACTTCTCTTTTCATTGATCAGTTTGCTAACACTGTTTTCTTGAAGTCTGCAATGGGATATTTCTTAGGGCAATGAAGCTTATGGTGACAAAGGAAATATCCTCAGATAAAAACTAGAAAAAAGCTTACTGAGAAACTGCTGTGTGATGTGCGAATTCATCTCTCAGAGCTGTACTTTCGTTTCATGGAGTGGTCTATCATCACTGTCTTTGTGGAATCTGAGAAGGAATATTGTGAATTGCATTGAGGCCTATCCTGATAAGGGAAATATCCTCAATTAAAAACGTGAAAGAAACTTTCTGAGAAACTTCTTTGTGATATGTGCATTCACCTCAAAGAGTTACAACTGAGTCTTCATGAAGCAGTTTGCTAACACTACCCACGGGGAATCTGCAAAGCGATATTTGGGAGCGCATTGAGGGCTAAGGGGAAAATGGAAATTCGTCAGATAAAAACTGGAAAGAAGCGTTCTGAGAAACTGCATTGGGACATGTGAATGTGTCTCACAGAGTTACACTTCTCTTTTCATTGATCAGTTTGCTAACACTGTTTTCTTGAAATCTGCAAAGGGATATTTCTTAGTGCTATGAAGCTCATGGTGACAAAGGAAATATCCTCAGATAAAAACTAGAAAGAAGCTTTCTGAGAAACTGCTTTGTGATATGTGAATTCATCTCTCAGAGTTATACTTTCGTTTTATGGCATGGTCTATTACCAGTGTCTTTGTGGAATTTGAGAAGAAACATTGTGAATTGCATTGAGGCCTATACTGATAAGGGAAATATCCTCAATTAAAAACGTGAAAGAAACTTTCTGGGAAACTTCTATCCCAGCCTGTGGGATCGTCGAAGCAGGCCCTGGAGGAGGGAGTGGGAATTTGGGAAACAAGAGACACGAGAAATGGAGACAAGACAGTGCTCTGATCAAGTCTCATTTAATGGCGGTAATGAAGTTCCTTATATACACTTGGAGAGGAAGGGGTTGGGCCAAGGCGGAAATGATCTCATTTCGGAGGGCATGGCCAGGCAGGTTTTGGTTTCAACGGTCAGACGTCATGTTGCGCCTGAGCTACAAAGTAACAATTTTTCACGCACGCGGGAAAGATGGGTGAAGAAGAAGTAGGAAGAGTGCCATCTTGTGCAAGGTATTTAATACAGGGAAAAAGACAAATCTGGGAAGGAGGTGAGAGGTGGAAATGAATAGAGCTCAGGCGTCTAATCGTCAATAATTACTCGCTATGGCCGGGGTGCGCAGCTCCGGACAGGTCCCCCTTTTTATTGTTTTATGACAAGAAAACGACCCCCCGGGAACTGCGCCTGTCTTAGGTTGGGTCAACTCATCCCCACCTTCTAGGCCCGTCATGGGATAAGGCAGCAGCAAAGGCGGCCCTCCTGTCTTAGGCTCCGGTGGAGATAGTGTCCTCTTACCCGTCATTGACTGTCCAGTTCAGCACACAGGGGAGGTGGTCTTATTGAGGTAAATAAGACTCACCATTTTCAGTCATCTCAAGGCGATGATAATGGACCTGTATAGGTTTGGCCTGGAAGGCCTCGATTTGTTGTCTGACGAATGCCATAAGCTTATTAAGGATTATAGGCCCGAGAGTGAGGAAGAGTAGAAGAGTAAGTAAAGGACCAAGAAATGGCAGGAGATAGGGGAGAAGTCCATCTAGTCCCGTCCACAATGGATTGGTGGCCAGGCCCTTTCTGCGCTTTTCTAGTTCTTCTTGTAAAGTTTTTATCTTATCTCTGATGATTCCGGATTTGTTGGCGTAAAAACAGCACTTTTCCTGTAAAGCCAAACAGATCCCTCCCTGTTCTGCTGTTAATAAATCTAGACCTCTTCTATTTTGGAGAACTACTTCAGCTAATGAGTCTACTTGGTCTTGTAAATCTTGTATAGTACTGGATAAGGTCTGTACATCTGAAATTAATTGGTTGGATAATTTAGTATATTGAGTTAGTGAGACCCCTAGGCCTGTGGCTCCTGTTGTAAAAGCAGTGGTGATTCCTAGTCCAGCCAATAAGGGAATAAATTGTATGGCTCGTTTCGGTCTATAAATAAAATGTTCAATACCGGGGATGGGGATAGGTTCATCTCCAGGAATGATATCAATGTTGGGGAGAAGAGTGGCCAGAACACAAAGCCCTGTCCAATTTGTAGGTAGATAAGTATATGCCATGTGGTTTTCACAGACGAAAACCGAGCCATTTACAGCACACAAAGGGTCGGTGGCATGGATTATGGAGGTACAGTTGTCAAACATAACATAGCCTAGATCAATTTCTTTAGTGCTTTTATACGATGGTGAAAAGAGGCAGAAGGAATTAGAAAACATCATCGGTTGAACTAAGAGGGGAGAGATAATAGGACAGGAATTATTTACCAAGGATTCATTTGAGTAATTGACATAGGACAACAAAAAGTTAGGTATAGCTAGAGGAATAGGGGGGCCCATTTTAAGACAAAGCCAACAATCGTGGGCTAGGCTTGTATTGGACATTTGAAGTAAATTGTAAGTAGCATTGAGGATATCAAAAGTTTGAGCATCAAGCCTAAAATTATCTCTGATCTCAGGCAGGGCTAAGGGGTGATATTGAAGTTCAGGATATAAAGCTTTATGAATCTTTTCTAATTTTTTTTGGACGGTTTTAATTCTTGCAATATCTAATGGGCCTCCTCCGTCAGAAATATGAATGGGAGCAGTAGTGCTCCAACAAACAGGCTTTCCTTTTTGGCCGTTACAAGAAGATTGTACAAGTTTATTAGTGGATCCTAATACTTGTACGTCATTGGTACCTCCAGTTTGTGTTTTTAGTAATGTGGCCGTATAGTATGTTTTATTGCCTGATTTGCACTGTTGATAGGAGGTATAACAGGAACTATGTACAGAAGATTGGAAAGAGCTACAAGGGCATTCTAGGAGCGGCCCGCTAGGCGAGGTGTTTCTTGGGGTAGACTTACATTTCCACGACTGGTCTGGCATTAAGTACGCTGTCTTGCCCGAGCAAGTCACCTGGGTGATTCTGTCTGATGGAGGTTCAGATATTTGTCCCCCTCTGCAGTCACAAGGCTGGCTGTATTGTTTTCGTAGTAATCCTCTTGCTTTACGAGGGTCACCAAAACCTGCATAGACTGTCACTATGTTATATAGAGCGATTATTCTCCAAAGGAATCTCATGTTAGGCTTCATTTCCTGAAAAACAAAAAGGAAGAAACTTCTCAGGGAGATTTATCTTCCCTGGACTGACAATGGTTATGATTTATTTGTCTTACCAATCTTTCAGGCAGCCATCTGGCTGCATCATTCTTTTGTGAGAAGATGCATACTGAGCCTCTTCCCCAAATTAAAACTGGATCAGGGCCATGCCATGAATTATCAAGTGGATCTTTCCATTTTACCATTGCAAACTGTTTTTGAGATTCAGGATGCCAGAAACGGTCGGCAGCAGATTTTCCATGACTGTCCAAATTTTAAAAATTAAGGATAAACAGGGCATGATTGAGTATGTTTCTGGGGGTACCCTTCACGGGGTACCAGCTCCCCCCTTTTAATTTTGTGATAACAGTTTTTGATGACAGATGGGCTCTTTCTACTATACCTTGTCCTTAGGGATTGTAGGGAATGCCTGTGGTATGTTTAATTTGTAGGGTATTGCAGAATTTTAAAAAGGTTTTGGCTATATACCCAGGGCCATTATCTATTTTAATTTGTTTGGGTATTCCTAAAATAGAAAAGCAGTGTAATAAATGAGCTACGACATGTTTGGTGGCCTCTCCTGTTTGGAGAGTTGCACTAATGAATCCACTATAGGTGTCTATGCATACATGGATATATTTTAGTTGACCAAATTCTAAGTGGTGAGTAACGTCCATTTGCCAAATTTCATTGGGGATGAGTCCTCGGGGGTTAATTCCTAAATGAGGAACAGGTAAATACATTATGCAGTTGGCGCATTGTTTAACTATTTGTCGAGCTTGTTCTCTAGTAAGTTTAAACATGAGTCTTAAGGTTTGGGCGTTTAAATGATGTAAGGCATGTGCTTTTTGCGCTTGTTGTAAATTGTCTGTAGTGACTGTGGCTATGGTTTTTGTTGCCATGTCGGTTGTTGCATTACTTCGTGTTAAAGGTCCCGGTAATCCTGAATGTGCTCTGATATGCTCAAGAAAAAAGGGAGTAATCCTTTTTTGAATAAGTTGTTGACATTGTAAAAATAAGTTAGCTGTGTCTGAAATATGTTTAATTTGAGGCACGGTCTCTAAGAGGGATATTGAATGAGCCAGGTAGGCGCTGTCTGTGTAAATGTTAAGTGGCTGACAAGGAAAAGCTGATAATGCTGCAATTATAGCTTGCAATTCGACTAGCTGAGCGGATGTATAAGTGGTCTGGAATTTAACGACTACATTATTGTAGGTGTAAGCGGCAAGTCCTGTGGAAGATCCATCAGTGAAAATTAGTAATGCGTCATTGAGAGGTTCTTTATTGGTAATATGGGGAAACACAAATGCATGAAGTTTGCAAAATTGAATGAGTTTGTTAGGTGAGTAATGGTTGTCAATTGTGCCAGTGTAAGAAGCGCAAGCAATTGGCCAGGCTTCCGTATTTTGTAACAGCCAATGGATGTGTGATTGAGTGTAGGGCTGTATAATGGTAGAGAGTTCTATTCCAAAGTACTTTCTACTGTTTTCTCTTCCCAAGATAATTAGATCAGCTATGGCATCATAATAAGGCAACAAAACCTTTTTAGGGGAGGAGGGCAGGTGTACCCACATAATGGGATTGCTCTGCCAGAATAAGCCAGTAGGGGTTATTGTTGTGTTAAAAATAATGAATATTAATGGCTGAGAATAATCAATACTGGTAACAAATTGTGTTGCAATGGCATATTCCACCTGTTGGAGTGCTATTAATGCTTCTTTAGTAATGGACCTGGGGGATTTTGGATTAGAGTCCCCTTTTAATATATTGAAAAGAGGTTTTAACTCTCCTGTAGTGAGTTTTAAGTATGGCCGAAGCCAATTTATGTCTCGCAGTAATTTTTGGAAATCATTTAAAGTTTTTAAATGATCACGACGTATAACGGCCTTTTGATTAATGATTTTAGGTCCATTAATTTGAAAACCAAGATAGGTGTATGGATCTTGTAATTGTACCTTTTCTGGGGCTATTTGTAGTCCGACTGCTGTTAACTCTTGTTTGAGTTGGGCAAAGCACTGTAAGACTTCTTCGCCAATTTCCCCTGCTACTAAAATATCATCCATATAGTGTATAATATACATTTGTGTCCATGTTTTTCTGACTGGCTCTATAGCAGCAGCTACATATTTTTGACACAAGGTAGGACTACTGGCCATACCCTGAGGTAAGACTTTCCATTGATAGCGCTTCATTGGTTTTTTAAAATTTGTAGATGGAAGACTAAAGGCAAATCTTTTTTGGTCAGCAGGGTGAAGGGGAATTGTAAAAAAGCAGTCTTTAAGGTCAATAATGATTTTAAAATATTTTTGAGGAATCGCAACTGGTGAAGGCAATCCTGGTTGTAAGGCACCCATAAGGATCATAGTGATATTTACTGCCCTTAAATCTTGTAAGAGTCTCCATTTGCCAGACTTCTTTTTAATAACAAAAATAGGTGTATTCCAAGGAGAATTACTTTCCACAATATGTCCCACTATCAGTTGTTCCTGCACTAACTGTCGGGCAGCACTTAGTTTATCATTGAGTAAAGGCCACTGATCAACCCAAACGGGCTCATCTGACTTCCAAGTAATGGGGTCAGCGCACCTTTGGGGTGCAGGTATGTCAGTGGCCTGAGCTAAAAATTTCCAAACCCCTTTTTATCAAGTTGTCCGGAAACCAGTATAGGCTGTGGAATACCGTTTTCTCCTTTTCCAAGACCTTTACCAGGGGTATATCCTTGAGTTAACATTTGTGCAGTAACTATATCATTTGGACTACACATTATAATTTTCATTTGAGAGAGCAGATCTCGCCCCCAAAGGTTAACAGGTAGGTAAGGGATGACAAATGGCTTAATAAGGCCTGAATTGTTTTCTTTATCTCTCCATGTTAGGTATTTAGAACTTTGTTTAGGATTACTGCTTTGTCCAATTCCTCTCAAGTGAGTTAAAGTCTCTGTAGTAGGCCAATGAGAGGGCCAATCTTCCTGTTTAATGATAGTTACATCAGCCCCTGTGTCTATTAGTACAGTGAATGCCTTCCCGTCTAACCATAAGGTTAGAGAGGGTTTTTGATTTGTAATTGGTTGCACCCAATAGATGTCTGATGATCTGAAACCTTTTATATTTCTATTAGAGTGTTGAATATTATTATTTGTTTTGACCAAAGGTAGCAGGATTAACTGAGCTATTCTAACTCCTTGAGGGACAGTAATAATACTATCAATAGCTCTGGCCGTAATTTTAATTTCTCCTTCATAATCATTATCGATAACTCCAGGGAGGACTTGTAAGCCTCTCATGGTGACACTACTTCTTCCCAAAAGCAGCCCAAAAGTGTTAGGTGGTAAAGGTCCATATATTCCGGTATTTAAGGTTTGTGGTCCCATTTCAGGTGTTAGTACTGTGTGGGAGGTGGAACTGAGGCCCAGTCCTGCACTTCCTGGGGTTGCTCTACTAAGTTTTGAAATGGATTGCTGTTGCTGGCTGGAACAAAGCTGACTGCCCCATATGCTTGTTTCGGGGCCTGAGGCTGGCCCCTCATCCCGTTTCCCTGCCTAGGGGATAAAGGATTTCCTTGACTGTCAGTTTTAAATTTACATTCGTTTGCCCAGTGCCTTCCTCTTTTACACCTTGGGCAAAGGCCTGGAATTTTTGCTTCTGGATTTTTATTTTGGTTTTCATGGCAATCTTTTGCGAAGTGTCCCCTTTTACTGCATCTAAAACATCCCCCTTTATCTCTACCTTTGTTAATGAGGAAGTCTCTTACTGTTTGGCCACTAAAAGCGGCAGCCATTGCTAGGCCTTGTTGATATGAGGGCCCAATATCTGAACAAAGGCGAATGTATCCCGTTAAATCTGTTTTCTTTTGATAAGGTCTGATTGCTGCTTGGCAGGCGGGGTTAGCGTTTTCATAAGCTAACTGTTTAACATAATCTACACCCGTTTCTGCATTTCCAAAGATTCTACCTGCCGTGGTCATAAGTCTATCACAAAGCCTGAAAATGGCTCATCAGGTCCTTGTTTAACTGCCGTGAGCGAGGCCCCTGGATCTCCTTTAACGGGAAGTTTTCTCCAGGCTTTTGTAGCGGCAGCCTGGATTTGCGAGAACAATCCAGGATCATATTGCATTTGGGCCTGAGTGTCTGCATAATTACCTAAACCAGTTAACATATCAAAATCCCAACCATTTCCTGCCTGTTGATTTCTTTTAGCCGTGTCTCTACAATTTTCAAAGAACTCTGACTTCCAAATTAAATGGTCTCCCCCAGAAAGGACTGCCCTAACTAAGGTATTCCAGTCTGTAGGAGTGAGCCAATTTTCAGCTACAGATTCCACTATAGCAAGAGTATATGGAGCAGTAGCCCCATACTGAGAGGCAGCAGTCTTTAACTCTTTTATAATAGTAAAGTCAAATCCAGTATGATGCCTCCAAGCCTGTCCCCGTTCATCTATGGTTTCAGTGACTGGAAAAACGTCTATGGGGGAGGAGTCTTCTCTATGTCGGCTAGCAACTAACCCCCCTTTTGGAACATGTTGTCCAGGCCGCTGAGGTGGGCGCAAGGAACCCTCCATAGCGTCTGAGTTGGGTATTTTTTCATTTACTGTCTTTAGCTTTTGGAGCCTAATTGTCAATGATTGATGTAACTCTTCAAGTTTAATTTATTCCTCTAGTTGAGCAATTTTTTGTTTTAATTCTTCTTTGGGATCTATTGCTGCCATAACAATGGGCGCAGAAGCCTCATTATGTGTCTTATTATATGGGGGCGGGTATGAAGTAAAGGGAGGCAAATCAGGGTTGTGATATTTAGCCTCCTCTTCCTCTAAATCATCCCAATTTATGTCTGATTGATTAGGCTTATTAATTTCCTCCTCTTTTTGAAGCATCTGTAAAATTGGGTATTTTTTGTGTTTGTTTTCATGTGGCATTTCCTTATCTGTTACAGAAGGAGACTTGATTTCCTCACGATCACTTTCGAGGGAAATGAGATCCTCCTCTGTATCTTGCGGAGGCTTTGTAAGGTTAGAGCGGGAGCTAACCTTTAAAATATGCTCTGTCTGAGCGACCGCAGCCATGACTTGCAGATCGGCCTCCTTCTTATCTATTAAATCTCTAATGAGGTTCCAATAAGAGAAGGCGGTCACAGGAATTTTTTCTGGCCCAAAAGTATTATAATAGTCCTGAAGACAATCCCCTACTCTACGCCATCTTTTAATATCAATAGTTCCTTCCTGTGGGAACCAAGGGCAAGTGTCTTTTACAAAATCAAAAAATTTAAACAAATCATTACCTTTAACCTTTACTCCTCGTATCTTTAAAGCCTCTTTTAATTGTCCTACATAGATCCGATGTTGGCTTAATTCTTGTCCCATTTCGGACGCGTCACTTACCTTCGATTCTGACGCGGCAGGTTCCCGCGGTGATCGGAAGAGTTCACTTTCTTTTGTTTTTGTTAGTGGTCGACCGTCCTTTGGTGTCCTCTTCTTCACGGAGTCCCTCGTTTCCAGGTCCCTGTTCGGGCGCCACATATCCCGGCCCGCGGGATCGTCGAAGCAGGCCCTGGAGGAGGGAGTGGGAATTTGGGGAACAAGAGACACGAGAAATGGAGACAAGACAGTGCTCTGATCAAGTCTCGTTTAATGGCGGTAATGCAGTGCCTTATATACACTTGGAGAGGAAGGGGTTGGGCCAAGGCGGAAATGATCTCATTTCGGAGGGCATGGCCAGGCAGGTTTCGGTTTCAACGGTCAGACGTTATGTTGCACCTGCGCTACAAAGTAACAATTTTTCGCACGTGCAGGAAAGATGGGTGAAGAAGAAGTAGGAAGAGCGCCATCTTGTGCGAGGTATTTAATACAGGGAAAAAGACAAATCTGGGAAGGAGGTGAGAGGTAGAAATGAATAGAGCTCAGGCATCTAATCGTCAATAATTACTCGCTATGGCCGGGGCGCGCAGCTCCGGACAACTTCTTTGTGATATGTGAATTCATCTCACAGAGTTACAACTGAATCTTCATGAAGCAGTTTGCTAACACTACTTTCAGGGAATCGGCAAAGCAATATTTGGGAGCACATTGAGATCTATGGTGAAAAAGAAAATATCGTCAGATAAAACTAGAAAGAAGCGTTCTGAGAAACTGCATTGGGACATGTGAATGTATCTCACAGAGTTGTACTTCTCTTTTTATTGATCAGTTTGCTAACACTGATTTTTTGACATATGCAATGGGATATTTCTTAGGGCAAGAAAGCTTATGATGACAAAGGAAATGTGCTCAGATAAAATCTAAAAAGAAGCTTACTGAGAAACTTCTTTGTGATATGTGAATTCATCTCACAGAGTTACAGCTTAGTCTTCACGAAGGAGTCTGCTAATACTACTTTTGGGAATCTAAAATATTATATTGGGGAGCACATTGAGGGCTACGATGTAAAAGGAAATATCGCCAGAAAAAAACTGGAAAGAAGAGTTCTGAGAAACTGCATTGGGACATGTGAATGCATCTCACAGAGTTACACTTCTCTTTTCATTGATCAGTTTGCTAACACTGATTTCTTGAAATGTGCAATGGGATATTTCTTAGTGCAATGAAGCTTATGGTGACAAAGGAAATATTCTCAGATAAAAACTAGAAAGAGGTTTTCTGAGAAACTGCTTTGTGATGTGTGAATTCATCTCTCAGAGTTATACTTTCGTTTCATGAAGCTGTCTATTACACTGTCTTTGTGGAATCTGAGAAGGAATACTGTGAATTGCTTTGAGGCCTATCCTGATAAACGAAATATTCTCAATTAAAAACGTAAAAGAAACTTTCTGAGAAACTTCTTTGTGATATGTACATTCACCTCACAGAGTTACAACTAGTCTTCATGAAGCAGTTTGCTAACACTACTTTCGGGGAATCAGCAAAGCGATATTCGGGAGCTCATTAAGGGCTATCGGGAAAAGGTAAATATCGCCAGAAAAAAACTGAAAAGAAGTGTTCTGAGAAACTTCATTGTGACATGTGAATGTATCTCACAGAGTTACACTTCTTTTTTCATTGATCAGTTTGATAATACTGTTTTCTTGCAATCTTCAATGAGATATTTCTTAGTGCAATGAAGTTTATGGTGACAAAGGAAATATCCTCAGATAAAAACTATAAAGAAGCTTTCTGAAAACTGCTTTGTGATGTGGGAATTTATGTCACAGAGTTACACTTCCGTTTCATGGAGTAGTCTATTACTACTCTCTTTGGGGAATCTGGGAAGCGTTATTTTGGATCGCATAGAAGTCTATCCTGATAAAGGAAATATCTTCAAATAAAAACGGGAAAGAAGTTTTTTGAGAAACTTCTTTGTGATATGTGAACTCATCTCACAGAGTTACAACAGAGTCTTCATGAAACAGTTCGCTAACACTACATTCCAGGAATCTTCAAAGTGATAATTGGGAGTGAATTGAGAGCCATGGTGAAAAAGGAATTATCGTCAGATAAAAACTGGAAAGAAGCGTTCTGAGAAACTCCATTGCTACATGTGAATATGTCTCACAGAGTTACACTTCTCTTTTCATTAATCAGTTTGCTAACACTGTTTTCTTGAAATGTGCAGTGGGATATTTCTTAGTGCAATGAAGCTTATGGTGACAAAGAAAATATCCTCAGATAAAAACTAGAAAGAGGCTTTCTGAGAAACTGCTTTGTGATGTGTGAAATCATCTCTCAGAGTTACACTTTCGTTTCATGGAACAGTCTATGACCACTGTTGGGGGAATCTAAGAATGGATACAGTGGATTGTATTGAGGCCTATCCTGAAAAAGGAAATATCCTCAATTAAAAACATGAAAGTAATTTTCATAGAAACTTCTTTGTATATGTGCATTCACCTCACAGACTTACAACTGAGTCTTCAAGAAGGAGTTTGCTAACACTTTTTCGAGGAATCTGCAAAGTGATATTTGGAAGCGCATTGAGGGCTATGGGGAAAAAGGAAATATCATCAGATAAAAGCTGGAAAAAAGCGTTCTGAGAAACTGCATTGTGACATGTGAATGTATCTCACAGAGTTACACTTCTCTTTTCAATGATCAGTTTGCTAACACTGTTTTCTTGAAATCTGCAATGGGATATTTCTTAGTGCAATGAAGCTTACAGTGACAAACGAAATATCCTCAGATAAAAACTAGAAAGACTTTTGGAGAAATTGGTTTGTGATGTGTGAATTCGACTCACAGAATTACAGATTTCTATTCACGGATCAGTTTGCTAAAACTGTTTTCTTGAAATGTGCAATGGGATATTTCTTATTGCAAGGAAGGCTACGGTGACAAAGGAAATATGCTCAGATAAAAACTAGAAAGAAGCTTTCTGATAAACTGCTTTGTGATGTATGAGTTCATGTCACAAAGTTATACTTTCCTTTCATGGAGCGGTCAATTACTACTCTCTTTGGGGAATCTGGGAAGCGTTACTTTGGATCACATTGAGGCCTATCCTGATAAACGAAATATCCTCAAGTAAAAATGGGAAAGAGGTTTTTTGAGAAACTTCTTTGTGATATGTGAATTCATATCACAAAGTTACAACAGAGTCTTCATGAAGCAGTTTGCTAACATTACTTTCCGGGAATCTGCAAAGTGATATTTGGGAGCGCATTGAGAGCTATGTTGAAAAAGGAAATATCCTCCGATGAACACTAGAAAGAAGCGTTCTAAGAAACTGCATTGTGACATGTGAATGTATCTCACAGAGTTACACTTCTCTTTTCATTGATCCATTTGCTAACAGCGTTTTCTTCAAACCTGCAATGGGATATTTCTTAGTGTAATGAAGCTTACAGTGACAAAGGAAGTATCATCAGATAAAAACTAGAAAGAAGCTTTCTGAGAAACTGCTTTGTGATGTGTGAATTCAAATCACAAAGTTACATTTTCGTTTCATGGAGCAGAATGTTATTACCACTGTCATTGGGAAATCTGACAAGGGATAGTGTGGACTGCATTGAGACGTATCCTGGTAAAGGAAATATCCTCAATTTAAAACGTGAAAGAAGCTTTCTGAGAAACTCTTTTGTGATATGTACATTCACCTCAGATAGTTACAACTGAGTTTTCAAGAAGCAGTTTGCTAACACTACTTTTGGGGAATTTGCAAAGCGATATTTGAGAGCACATTTAGGGCTATGAGGAAAAAGGAAATATCGTCAGATAAAAATTGGAAAGAAGCGTTCTGAGAAACTGCATTGTGATATGTGAATGTATCTCACAGAGTTACACTTCTCTTTTCATTGATCAGTTTACTAACACTGTTTTCTTGAAATGCGCATTGGGATATTTCTTAGTGCAATGAAGCTTAGAGTGACAAAGGAAATATCCTCAGATAAAAACTAGAAAGAAGCTTTCTGAGCAACTGCTTTGTGATGTATGGATTCGACTCACAGAGTTACACTTTTGTTTCATGGAGTGGACTATTACCACTCTCTTTGGGGAATCTGACAGGGTATACTTTGGATTGCAGTGAGATGTTTCCTGATAGGGTAAATATCCTCAATTAAAAACGTGAAAGAAGCTTTCTGAAAAACTTCTTTGTGATTTGTGAAATCGTCTCACAGAGTTAGAGCTTAGTCTTCATGAAGGAGTCTGCTAATACTCCTTTCTGGGAATCTGAAAAGTGATATTTGGGAGCGCCTTGAGGGCTATGATGAAAAAGGAAATATCGTCAGATAAAAACTGGAAAGAAGCGTTCTGAGAAACTTCATTGTAACATGTGAATGCAACTCACAAAGTTACAGTTTTCTATTCGTGGATCGGTTGCTAAAACTGTTTTTTGAAATCAGCAATGGGATATTTCTTACTGCAAGGAAACTTACAGTGACAAATGAAATATCCTCAGATAAAAACTAGAAATAAGTTTTCTGAGAAACAGCTCTGTGATGTGTGAATTTGACTCAGAGTTACACTTTCGTTTCATGGAGCGGACTATTAACACTGTCCTTGGGGAATCTGACAAGAGATACTTTGGATTGAATTGACTCGTATCCTGATAAAGGAAATATCCTCAATTAAAAACGTGAAAGAAGCTTTCTGAGAAAGTTGTTTGTGATATGTGAATTCATCTCACAGAGTTACAGCTTAGTCTTCATGAAAGAGTCTGCTAACACTGCTTTTGGGGAAACTGGAAAGTTATATTGGGGAGCGCATTGAGGGCTATGATGAAAAAGGAAATATCGTCAGATAAAAACTGGAAAGAAGCATTCTGAGAAACTGCATTGTGACATGTGAATGCAACTCACAGAGTTACACTTTTCTCTTCATGGATCAGTTTGCTAACACTGTTTTCTTGAAATCTGCAATGGGATATTTCTTAGTGTAAGGAAACTTACGGTGACAAATGAAATATGTTCAGATAAAAACAAGAAAGAAGCTTTCTGAGAAATTGCTTTGTGATGTGTGAATTCATGTCACAGAGTTACACTTTCGTTTCATGGAGTGGTCTATTACTACCCACTTTGGGGAACCTAGGAAGCATTTATTTGGATCGCAATGAGGCCTATCCTGATAAACGAAATATTCTCAAATAAAAACGGGAAAGAAGCTTTTTGAGAAACTTGTTTGTGATATATGAATTCATCTCACAGAGTTACAACAGAGTCTTCATGTAGCAGTTTGCTTACACTACTTTCCGGGAATCTGCAAAGTGATATTTGGGAGCATATTGAGGGCTATGGTGAAAAAGGAAATATTGTCAGATAAAAACTGGAAAGAAGTTTTCTGAGAAACTGCATTGCGACATGTGAATGTATCTCACAGAGTTACACTTCTCTTTTTATTGATCAGTTTGCTAACACTGTTATCTTCAAATCTGCAATGGGATATTTCTTAGTGCAATGAAACTTATGGTGACAAAGGAAATATCCTCAGATAAAAACTAGAAAGAAGCTTTCTGAGAAACTGCTTTGTGATGTGTGAATTCATCTCTCAGAGTTATACTTTTGTTTCATGGAGTGGTCTATTACCACTGTCTTTGTGGAATCTGAGAAGGGATATTGTGAATTTCATTCAGGCCTATCCTGATAAGGGAAATATCCTCAATTAATAACGTGAAAGAAACTTTCTGAGAAACTTCTTTGTGATATGTGCATTCAACTCAAAGAGTTACAACTGAGTCTTCATGAAGCAGTTTGCTAACACTACTTTCGGGGAATCTGCAAACCGATATTTGGGAGCGCATTGAGGGCTAAGGGGAAAATGGAAATATTGTCAGATAAAAACTGGAAAGAATCGTTCTGAGAAACTGAACTGGGACATGTGAATGTATCTCACAGAGATTCATTTCTCTTTTCTTTGATCAGTTTGCTAACACTGTTTTCTTGAAATGTGCAATGGGATATTTCTTAATGCTATGAAGCTTAGGGTGACAAAGGAAATATCCTCAGATAAAAACTATAAAGAAGATTTCTGAGAAACTGCTTTGGGATGTGTGAATTCATCTCTCAGAGTTATGCTTTCGTTTCATGGAGCTGTCTATTACCACTGTCTTTGTGGAATATGAGAAGGGATACTGTGGATTTCATTGAGGCCTATCCTGATAAAGGAAATATCCTCAATTAATAACGTGAAGGAAACTTTCTGAGAAACTTCTTTGTGATATGTGCATTCAACTCACAGAGTTACAACTGAGTCTTCATGAAGCAGTTTGCTAACACTACTTTCGGGGAATCTGCAAAGCGATATTTGGGAGCGCATTGAGGTCTAAGGGGTAAAAGGAAATATCGTCAGATAAAAACTGGAAAGAAGCATTCTGATAAACTGCATTGGGACATGTGAATGTATCTCACAGAGATTCATTTCTCTTTTCTTTGATCAGTTTGCTAACACTCTTTTCTTGAAATCTGCAATGGGATATTTCCTAGTGCAATGAAGATTATGGTGACAAATGAAATATCCTCAGATAAAAACTATAAAGAAGATTTCTGAGAAACTGCTTTGGGATGTGTGTATTCATCTCTCAGAGTTATGCTTTCGTTTCATGGAGCTGTCTATTACCACTGCCTTTGGGGAATCTGAGAAGGGATACTGTGGATTGCATTGAGGCCTAGCTTGATCAAGGAAATATCCTCAATTAAAAACGTGAAGGAAACTTTCTGAGAAATTTCTTTTTGATATGTGAATTCATCTCACTGAGTTACAACTGAGTCTTCATGAAGCCGTTTTCTAACATGACTTTATACTTCATTGGGACATGTGAACGTATCTCACAGAGTTACACTTCTCTTTTCATTGATCAGTTTGCTAACACTGTTTTCTTGAAATCTGCAATGGGATATTTCCTAGTGCAATGAAGATTATGGTGACAAATGAAATATTCTCAGATAAAAACTAGAAGAAGATTTCTGAGAAACTGCTTTGTGATCTGTGAATTTGACTCACAGAGTTGCACTTCTGTTTCATGGAGAAGACTATTACCACTGTCTTTGGGGAATCTGACAAGGGATACTTTGGATTGTATTGAGATGTATCCTGGAAAAGGAAATATCCTCAATTCAAAACGTGAAAGAAGCTTTCTGAAAAACTTCTTTGTGATATGTGAATTCATCTCACAGAGTTACAGCTTAGTCTTCATGAAGGTGTCTGCTAACACTGCTTTTGGGAATCTGAAAAATTATATTTGGGAGCGCATTGAGGGCTATGTAGAAAAAGAAAATATCATCAGATAAAAACTGGAAAGAAGCGTTCTGAGAAACTGCATTGGGACATGTGAATGTATCTCTCAGAGTTACACTTCTCTTTTCATTGATCAGTTTGCTAACACTGTTTTCTTGAAATCTGCAATGTGATATTTCTTAGGGCAATGAACCTTATGGTGACAAAAAAAAATATCCTCAGATAAAAACAAGAAAGAAGCTTTCTGAGAAACTGCTTTGTGATGTGTGAATTCATCTCTCAGAGTTATACTTTCCTTTCAAGGAGTGGTCTATTACCACTGTCTTTGGGGAATCTGAGAAGGGATACTGTGGATTGCATTGAGGCCTATCCTGATAAAGGAAACATTCTCATTTAAAAACGTGAAAGAAGCTTTCTCAGAAACTTCTTTGTGATATGTGCATTCACCTCACAGACTTACAACTGAGTCTTCAAGAAGTGGTTTGCTAACACTACTTTCGGGGAATCTGCAAAGCAATATTTGGGAGCGCATTGAGGGCTATGGGGAAAAACGAAATATCATCAGATAAAAACTGGAAGGAAGCGTTCTGAGAAACTGCATTGTGTTATGTGAATGCAACTCGCAGAGTTACACTTTTCTATGCATGGATCAGTTTGCTAAAACTGTTTTCTTGAAATCTGCAATGGGATATTTCTTAGTGCAAGGAAGTTTACAGTGACAAAGGAAATATGCTCAGATAAAAAGTAGAAAGAAGCTGTCTGAGAAACTGCTTTGTGATGTGTGAATTCATATCACCGAGTTGCACTTTCGTTTCATGGAGCAGCCTATTACTACTCTCTTTGGGGTATCTGGGAAGCATGACTTTGGATCTCATTGAGGCCTATCCTGTTAAAGGAAATATCCTCAAATAAAATGAGAAAGAAGATTTTAGAAAAACTTCCTTGTGATACGTGAATTAATCTCACAGAGTTACAACAGAGTCTTCATAAAGCAGTTTGCTAACACTACTTTCCGGGAATCTGCAAAGTGATATTTGGGAGTGCATTGAGGCTATGAGGATAAAGGAAATATCGTCAGATAAAAACTGGAAAGAAGCATTCTGAGAAACTGCATTGGGACATGTGAATGTATCTCACAGAATCACACTTCTCTTGTCATTGATCAGTTTGCTAACACTGTTTTCTTGAAATCTGCAATGGCCTATTTCTTAGTACAAGGAAGCTTATGGTGACAAAGGAAATATCCTCAGATAAAAACAAGAAAGAAGCTTTCTGAGCAACTGCTTTGTGATGTGTGAATTCATCTCTCAGAGTTACACTTTCATTTCTTGGAGTGGTCTATTACCACTGTGTTGGGGAATCTGAAAAGGGTTACTGTGGATTGCTTTGAGGCCTATTCTGATAAAAGAAATATCCTCAATGAAAAACGTTAATAAAACTTTCTGAGAAACTTCTTTGTGATATGTGCATACACCTCACAGACTTACAACTGAGTCTTCATGAAGCAGTTTGCTAACACGACTTCCGGGAATCTGCAAAGTGATATTTGGGAGCGCATTGAGGGCTATGGTGAAAGAGGAAATATCATCAGATAAAAACTGGAAGGAAGCATTCTGAGAAACTGCTTTGGGACATGTGAATGTATCTCAGAGAGTTACACTTCTCTTTTCATTGATCAGTTTACTGACACTGTTTTCTTGAAATCTGCAATGGGATATTTCTCAGTGCAATGAAAGTTATGGTGACAAAAGTAATATCTTCAGATAAAAACTAGAAAGAATCTTTCTGAGAAACTGCTTTGTGATGTGTGAATTCATCTCTCAGAGTTACACTTTTGTTTCATGGAGCGGTCTATTACCGCTGTCATTGGGGAACTTAAGAAGGGATACTTTGTATTGCATTAAGGCCTATCCTGATAAAGGAAATATCCTCAATTAAAAACGTGAAAGAAACTTTCTGAGAAAGTTCTTTGTGATATGTGAATTCACCTCACAGACTTACAACTGAGTCTTCAATAAGCAGTTTGCTAAGACTACTTTCCAGGAAACTGCAAAGTGATATTTGGGAGCACATTGAGGACTACGGGGAAAAAGGAAACGTCATCAGATGAAATCTGGAAGGAAACGTTCTGAGAAACTGCATTATGACATGTGAGTGTATCTCACAGAGATTCACTTCTCTTTTCTTTGATCAGTTTGCTAACACTGTTTTCTTGAAATCTGCAATGAGATATTTCTTAGTGCAATGAAGCTTACCGTGACAAAGGAAATATCCTCAGACAGAAACTAGAAAGAACGTTTCTGAGTAACTGCTTTGTGATGTATCAATTCGACTCACAGGGTTACACTTTCGTTTCATGTTGCAGACTATTACCACTGACGGTGGGGAATCTGACAAGGGATACTTTAGATTGTATTGAGACGTATCCTGATAAAGGAAATATTCTCAATTAAAAATGTGAAAGAAATTTTCTGAGAAACGTCTTTGTGATATGTGAATTCATCTCACAGAGTTACAGCTTAGTCTTCATGAAGGATTCTGCTAACACTACTATCCGGGAATCTGCAAAGTGATATTTGGGAGCGCATTGTGGGCTCTGATGAAAAAGGAAATATCGTCAGATAAAAACTGGAAAGAAGCGTTCTGAGAAACTGCATTGTGACATGTGAATGCAACTCACAGAGTTACACTTTTCATGGATCAGTTTGCTAAAACTGTTTTCTTGAAATCTGCAGTGGGATATTTCTCAGTGTAAGTAAGCTTAAGGTGACAAAGGAAATATCCTCAGATAAAAACTAGAAAGAAATTTTCTGAGAAACTGCTTTGTGATGTGTGAATTCATGTCTCAGAATTATACTTTCGTTTCTTGGAGCGGTCTTATACCACTGTCTTTGGGGAATCTGAGAAGGGATACTGTGAATTGCTTTTAGGCCTATCCTCATAAACGAAATATCCTCAATTAAAAACGTGAAAGAAGCTTTCTGAGAAACTTCTTTGTGATATGTGAATTCTTCTCACAGAGTTACAGTTTAATCTTCATGAAGGAGTCTACTAAGACTACTTTTGGGAGAGTGAAAAGTTATATTTGGGAGTGCATGGAGGGCTATACTGAAAAAGGAAAAATCGTCAGATAAAAACCGGGAAGAAGCGTTCTGAGAAACTGCATTGTGACATGTGAATGCAACTCACAGAGTTACACTTCTCTTTTCATTGATCAGTTTGTTAACACTGTTTTCTTCAAATCCACAACACGATATTTCTTATTGAAATGAAGCTTATGGTGACAAAGGAAATATCCTCAGATAAAAATGAGAAAGAAGCTTTCTGATAAACTGCTTTGTGATGTGTGAATTCATCTCTCAGAGTTATACTTTCATTTCATGGAGCAGCCTATTACCACTCTCCTGGGGAATCTGAGAAGGGATACTGTGGATTGCTTTGAGGCCTATCCTGATAAAGGAAATATCCTCAAACAAAAACGTGAAAGAAGCTTTCTGAGAAACTTCTTTGTGATATGGGCATTCACCTCACAGAGTTACAACTGATTCTTTAAGAAGCAGTTTTCTAACGTTACTTTCAAGGAATCTGCAAAGGGATATTTGGGAGTGCATTAAAGGCTTTGGGGAAAAAAAAAATATCGTCAGATAAAAACTGGAAGGAAGCATTCTGAGAAACTGCATTGTGATATGTGAATGCAACTCACAGAGTTACACTTTTCTATTCATGGATCAGTTTGCTAAAACTGTTTTCTTGAAATCTGCAATAGGGTACTTCTTAGTCCAAGGAAGCTTACAGTGGCAAAGGAAATATGCTCAGATAAAAACTATAAAGAAGCTTTCTTAGAAACTGCTTTGTGATGTGTGAATTAACGTCACAGAGTTACACCTTCGTTTCATGAAGCAGTGTATTTCTACTCTCTTTCGGTAATCTGGGAAGTGTTACTTTGGATTGCATTGAGGCCTACCCTGAAAAAGGAAATATCCTCAAATAAAAACGGGAAAGAAGATTTTTGAAAAACTTCTTTGTGATATGTAAATTCATCTCACAGAGTTACAACTGAGTCTCCAAGAAGCAGTTTTCTAACACTACTTTCGGGGAATCTGCAAAGCGATATTTGGGAACACATTGAGAGTCATGGGGAAAAAGGAAATATCGTCAGATAAAAACTGGAAAGAAGCGTTCTGAGAAACTGCATTGTGACATGTGAATGTATCTCACAGAGTTACATTTCTCTCTTCATTGATCAGTTTGCTAACACTGTTTTCTTGAAATCTGCAATGGGATATTTCTGAGTGCAAGGAAGCTTACGGTGACAAAGGAAATATCCTCAGATAAACACTAAAAAGAAGGTTTCTGAGAAACTGTTTTGTGATGTGTAAATTCGTCTCAGAGAGTTACACTTTCATTTCATGGAGCAGACTATTACCACTGTATATGGGGAATGTGACAAGGGATACTTCGGATTGTATTGAGATTTATCATGATAAAGGAAATATCTTCAATTAAAAACGTGAAAGAAGCTTTCTGAGAAACTTCTTTGTGATATGTGAATTCTTCTCACAGAGTTACACTTAAATCTTCATGAAGGAGTCTGCTAAGACTGCTTTTGGGAGAGTGAAAAGTTATACTTGGGAGCGCATGGAGGGCTATGCTGAAAAAGGAAAAATCGTCAGATAAAAACTGGGAGGAAGCGTTCTGAGAAACTGCATTGTGACATGTGAATACAACTCACAGAGTTACACTTCTCTTTTCATTGATCAGTTTGCTAACACTGTTTTCTCGAAATCTGCAATGGGATATTTCTTAGTGCAATGAAACTTATGGTGACAAAGGAAATATCATCAGATAAAAACTAGAAAGAAGCTTTCTGAGAAACTGCTTTGGATATGTGAATTCATTTCTCAGAGTTACACTTTCGTTTCATTGAGCGGTCTATTACCACTCTCTTGGGGGAGTCTGGGAAGCATTACTTTGGATCGCATTGAGGCCTATCCTGTTAAAGGAAATATCCTCAAATAAAAATGGGAAAGAAGCTTTTGAGAAACTTCTTTGTGATATGTGAATTCATCTTACAGAGTTACAACAGAGTCTTCATGAAGCAGTTTGCTCACACTACTTTCCGGGAATCTGCAAAGTGAAATTTGGGAGCCCATTGAGGCCCATGGTGAAAAAATAAATATCGTCAGATAAACACTGGAAAGCAGCGTTCTGAGAAAGTGCATTGTGACATGTGAATGCACATCACAGAGTTACACTTTTCTTTTCATTGATCTGTTTGCTGACACTGTTTTCTTGAAATCTGCAATGGGATAGTTCTTAGTGCAATGAAGCTTACAGTGACGAAAGAAATATCCTCAGACAAAATCTGGAAAGAAACTTTCTAAGAAACTGCTTTGTTATGTGTGAATTCATCTCACAGATTCACACTTTCGTTTCATGGAGCGGTACATTACCACTGTCTTTGGGGAATCTGAGAAGGGATACTTTGGTTTGCATATATACGTATCATGATAAATGAAATATTCTCAATTAAAAACGTGAAAGAAGCTTTCTTAGAAACTTCTTTGTGATATGTGAATTCACCTCACAGAGTTACAACTGAGTCTGCATGAAGCAGATTGCTAACACTACTTTTGGGGAATCTTCAAAGAGATATTTGGGAGCGCATTGAGGGCTATGGTGAAAAAGGAAATATCGTAAGATAAAAACGGGAAGGAAACGTTCTGAGAAACTGCATGATGACAGACGAATGCAACTCACAGAGTTAACACTTTTCTTTTCATGGATCAGTTTACTAACACTGTTTTCTTCAAATCGACAATAGGATATTTCTTAGTGCAATGAAGCTTACGGTGACAATGGCTATATACTCTGATAAAAACTAGAAAGAAGCTTTCTGAGAAATGGCTTTGTGATTCGAGAATTCATCTCACAGAGTTACACTTTCATTTCATGGAGCATTTATTACCACTGTCTTTGGGGAATCTGAGAAGGGATACTTTGGATCGCATTGAGGCCTATCCTGATAAAGGAAAAATCCTCAATTAAAAAGGTGAAAGATGCTTTCTGAGAAACTGCTTTGTGATATATGAATTCACTTCACAGAGGTACAACCGAGTCTTCAAGAAGCAGTTTGCTAGCACTACTTTAGGGGAATCTGCAAAGCGATATTTGGGAACGCATTGAGGGCTATGGTGAAAAAGGAAATATCAGATAAAAACTGGAAAGAAGCATCTGTGGAAATGCATTGGGACATGTGAATGCAACACACAGTATTACACTTTTCTCTTCATGAATCAGTTCACTAACACTGTTTTCTTGAAATCTGCAATGGAATCATTCTTAGTGCCTTGAAGCTTATGGTGACAAAGGAAATATCCACAGATAAAAATTAGAAAGAAACTTTCTGGGAAACTGCTTTGTGATATGTGGATTCATCTCACAGGGTTACACTTTCGTTTCATACAGCAGTCAATTACCACTGTCTTTGGGGAATCTAGGAAGGGATAATTTGGATCGCTTTGGGGTGCATCCCTATATAGGAAATATCCTCAATTAAAAATGTGAAAGAAGCTTTCTGAAAAACTTCTTTGTGATATGTGAATTCATCGCACAGAGTTAAAACTGAATCTTCATGAAGCAGTTTGCTAACACTACTTTCAAGAATTTGCAAAGCGATATTTGGGAGCGCACATAGGGCAATGGTGAAAAAGGAAATATCGTCAGATAAAAACTGAAAAGAAGCATCTGAGAAACTGCATTGTGATGTGTGAATGCAACTCACAGAGTTACACTTTTCTTTTCATGGATCAGTTTGCTAACACTGTTTTCTTGATATCTGCAGTGGGATATTTCTTAACTGCTTTGTGATGTGTGAATTCATCTCACAGGTTTATACTTTCGTTTCATGGAACATTCTATTACCACCGTCTTTGGGCACTCTGAGAAGCGATAATTTGGATCCCATTGCGGCCTATCAGGATAAAGGAAATATCCTCAACTCAAATCGTGAAAGAAACTTTCTGTGAAACTTCTTTGTGATATGTGAATTCATCTCACAGAGTTGCAACTGAGTCTTCATGAAGCAGTTTGCTAACACTAGTTTCGGGTAATCTGCAAAAGGATATTTGGGAGCGCATTGAGGGCTATGTTGGAAAAGGAAATATCATCAGATAAAAACTGGAAAGAAGCGTTCTGAGAAACTGCATTGGGACAAGTGAATGCAAGTCACAGAGTTACACTTTTCTTTCCATGGATCAGTTTGCTAACACTCTGTTCTTGAAATCTGCAATGGAATATTTCTTAGTGTAAAGAAGCTTCCGGTGTCTACTGAAATATCCTCAGATAAAAATGAGACAGAAGCCTCATGAGAAACTGCATTATGATGTGTGAATTCATCTCACAGAGTTACACGTTCCTTTCATGGAGCAGTCTATTACCACTGTCTTTGGGGAATCTGAGAAGGGATAATTTGGATCACATTGAGGTCTATCCTGATAAAGAAAATATCCTTAATACAAAACATGAATGAAGCTTTCAGAGAAACTTCTTTGTGATATATGAATTCATCTCACAGAGTTACAACTGAGTCTTCATGAAGCAGTTTGCTAACTCTACTTTCAGGAAACTGCAAAGCGATATTTGGGAGTGCATATAAGGCAATGGTGAAAAAGGAAATATTGTCAGATAAAAACTGAAAAGAAGCGTCTGAGAAACTGCATTGTGACATGTGAATGCAAGTCACAGAGTTACACTTTTCTTTTCATGGATCAGTTTGCTAACACTGTTTTCTTGAAATCTGCAATGGAATCACTCTTAGTGCCTTGAAGCTTACGGTGACAAAGGAAATATCCTCAGATAAAAACTGGAAAGAAGCTTTCTGAGAAACTGCTTTGTGATGTGTGAATTCATCTCACAGGGTTACACTTTCGTTTCATGGAGCTGTCTATTACCACTGTCTTGGGGGAATCTGAGAAGGGATACTTTGGATTGCATTGAGTCGTATCTCGATATAGGAAATATCCTCAATTAAAAACGTGAAAGAAGCTTTCTGAGAAACTTCTTTGTGATATGTGAATTCATCTCAAAGAGTTACAACTGAGTCTTCATTAATCAGTATGCTGACACTACTTTCGGGGAATCTGCAAAGCGATATTTGGGAGCGCATTGAGGGCTATGGTGAAAAAAGAAATATCGTCAGATATAAACTGGAAAGAAGTGTTCAGAGAAACTGCATTGTGACATGTGAATGCAAGTCACAGAGTTACACTTTTCTTTTCATGGGTCAGTTTGCTAACACTGTTTTCTTGAAATCTGCTATGGGATATTTCTTAGTGCAAGGAAGCTTACGGTGACAAAGCAAATACCCTAACATAAAAACTGGAAAGAAGCTTTCTGAGAAACTGCTTTGTGATGTGTGAATTCGTCTCACATAGTTACACTTTCGATTCATGGAGCAGTCTATTAACACTGTCTTTGGGCACTCTGAGAAGTGATAATTTGGATTCCATTGAGGCCTATCCTGATAAAGGAAATATCCTCAATTAAAAACGTGAAATAAACTTTCTGAGAAACTTCTTTGTGATATGTAAATTCATCTCACAGAGGTACAACCGAGTCTTCATGAAGCAAGATGCTAATATTATTTCAGGGAATCTGCAAAGGGATATTTGGGAGCACTTAGAGGGCTATGGTGGAAAAGGAAATATCATCAGATGAAAACTGAAAAGAGGCGTGTGCGAAAATACATGGGGACATGTGAATGCAACACACAGTGTTACACTTTTCTTTTCATGGAACAGTTTGCTAACATGTTTCCTTGAAATCTGCAATGGAATCATTCTTAGTGCTTTGAAGCTTACGGTGACAAAGGAAATATCCCCAGATAAAAATTAGAAAGACACTTTCTGGGAAACTGCTTTGTGATGTGTGAATTCATCTCACAGAGTTACACTTTCGTTTCATGGAGCAGTCTATTACCACTGTCTTTGGGAAATCTGAGAAGGGATACTTTGGATCACATTGAGGCCTATCCTGATAAAAGAAACATCATCTATTAAAAACATGAAAGAAGCATTCTGAGAAACTTCTTTGTGATATGTGAATTCATCTCACAATGGTACATCTGTGTCTTCATGAGGCAGTGTACTAATAGTACTTTCGGGGACTCTGCAAAGTGATATTTGGGAGCGCATTGAGGGCTATGGTGAGATAGAAAATTTCGTGAAAAAAAACTTGAAAGAAGCGTATGAGAAACTGCATTGTGACATATGAATGTAACTCCCAGAGTTACACTTTTCTTTTCATGGATCAGTTTGTTAACACTGTTTTCCTGAAATCTGCAGTGGGATGTTTCTCAGTGCAATGAAACTTATGGTGACAAAAGAAATATACACAGATAAAAACGAGAAAGAAGCTTTATGAGAAACTGCTTTGTGTTGTGTGAATTCATTTCACAGAGTTACACTTTGGTTTCATGGAGCAGTCTATTACCACTGTCTTTGGGGAATCTGACAAGGCATACTTTGGATCGCATTGAGGCATATCTCGATGTAGGAAATACCAATTAAAAATGTGAAAGAAGCTTTCTGAGAAACTTCTTGTGATGTGTGAATTCATCTTACAGAGTTACAACTGAGTCTTCATGAAGCAGTTTGCTAACTCTACTTACCGGGAGTATGCAAAGCGATATTTGGGAGTGCATGGAGGGCTATGGTGAAAAAGGAAATTTCGTCAGATAAAAACTGGAAAGAAGTGTCTGAGAAACTGCATTGTGACATGTGAATGCAAGTCACAGAGTTACACTTTTCTTTTCATGGATCAGTTTGCTAACACTGTTTTCTTGAAATCTGCAATGAGATATTTCTTAATGCAATGAAGCTTATGGTGACAAAGGAAATATCCTCAGATAAAAAAGAGAAAGAAGCTTTCTGAGAAACTGCTTTTTGATGTGTGAATTCACCTCACAGAGTTACACTTTCATTTCATGAAGCAGTCTATTACCACTGTCTTTGAGGAATCTGAGAGGGAACACTTTGGATAGCATTGAGACCTATCCTCATAAAGGAAATATCCTTATTTGAAAACGTGAAAGAAGCTTTCTGAGAAACTTTTTTGTGATATGTGAATTCATCTCACAAGGTTACAACTGAGTCTTCATGAAGCTGTTTGCTAACCCTACTTTTGCAGAATCTGAAAAGCAATATTTGGGAGAACATTGAGGACTATGGTGTAAAAGGAAATATCGTCAGATAAAACCTGGAAAGAAGCGTCTGAGGAACTGGATTGTGATATGTGAATGCAACTCACAGAGTTACACTTTACTTTTCATGGATCAGTTCCCAAACACTGTTTTCTTAAAATCTGCAATGGGATATTTCTTAATGCCATGAAGCTTACGGTGACAAAGGAAATATCCACAGATAAAAAAGAGAAAGAAGCTTTATGGGAAACTGCTTTGTGATGTGTGAATTCATCTCACAGAGTTACACTTTAGTTTCCTGGAGCAGTCTATTATCACTGTCTTAGGGAAATCTGAGAAGGCATACTTTGGATCGCATTGAGGCCTATCCTGATAAAGGAAATATCCTCAATTAAAAACGTGAAAGAAGCTTTCTGAGAAACTTCCTTGTGATACGTGAATAGATCTCACAGAGTTACACCTGAGTCTTCATGAAGTTGTTTGCTAACACTACTTTCGGGGAATCTGCAAAGCGACATTTGGGAGCACTTTGAGGGCTATGGTGAAAAAGAAAATATCGTCAGATAATAACTGGAAAGAAGCGTTCTGAGTAACTGCATTGTGACATGTGAGTGCAACTCACAGAGATACACTTTTCTTTTCATGGATCAGTTTGCTAACATTGTTTTGTTGAAATCTACAATGGAATATTTCTCAGTGCAATGAAGCTTACGGTGATAAAGGAAATATCCTCAGATAAAAACTAGAAAGAAGCTTTAAATGCTTTGTGATGTGTGAATTCATCTCACAGGTTTACACTTTCATTTCATGGAGCAGTCTATTACCACTGTCTTGGGGGAATCTGAGAAGGGATACTTTGGATCGCATTGAGGCCTATCCTAATAAAGGAAATATCCTCAATTAAAAACGTGAAAGAAGCTTTCTGAGAAACTTCTTTGTGATAGGTGAATTCATCTCACAAAGTTACAACTGAGTCTTCATAAATCAGTATGCTAACACTACTTTCAGGGAATCTGCAAAGCGATATTTGGGAGCACATTGAGGGCTATGGTGAAAAAGGAAATATCGTCAGATAAAAACTGGAAAGAAGCGTCTGATAAACTGCATTGTGACATGTGAATGCAACTCACTGAGTTACACCTTTCTTTTCATGGATCACTTTGCTAACATTGTTTTCTTGAAATCTGCAATGGAATATTTCTTAGTGCAATGAAGCTTATGGTGAAAAAGGAAATATCCTCAGATAAAAACGAGAGAGAAGCTTTATGAGAAACTGCTTTGTGATGTGTGAATTCATCTCACAGAGTTACACTTTTGTGTCATGGAGCAGTCTATTACCACAGTCTTTGGGGAATCTGAGAAGGGATACTTTGAATTACATTGAGGCCTATCCTGTTAAAGGGAATATCCTCAAATGAAAAAGTGAAAGAAACTTTCTGATAAACTTCTTTGTGATATGTGCATTCATCTCACAGAGTTACAACTGAGTCGTCATGAAGCAGTTTGCTAACACTTCTTTCGGGGAATCTGCATAAGCGGTACTTGTGAGAGCATTGAGTGCTATGGTGAAAGAGGAAACATCCTCAGAAAAATACTGGAAAGAAGCATCCGAGAAACTGCATTGTGACATGTGAACGCATCTCACAGTTACACTTTTCTTTTCATGGATCAGTTTACTAACACTGTTTTCTTTAAATCTGTAATGGGATATTTCTTAGTGCAATGAAGCTTACGGTGATAAAGGAAATATCCTCAGATAAATACTAGAAAGAAGCTTTCTGAGAAACTGCTTTGTGATGTTTGAATTCTTCTCACAGAGTTACAATTTCGTTTCATGGAGCAGTCTATTACCACAGTCTTTGGAGAATCTGAGAAGGGTCATTTTGAATCTCATTGAGGCCTATTCTGATAAAGGAAATATCCTCAATTTAAAAAGTGAAAGAAGCTTTCTGAGAAACTTCTTTGTGTTATGTGAATTCATCTGACAGTGTTACAACTGAGTCTTCATGAAGCAGTTTGCTAACACTACTTTCGTGGAATCTGCAAGGCGATATTTGGGAGCGCATTGAGGGCTATGGTGAAAAAGGAAATATCATCAGATAAAAACTGAGAAGAAGCATCTGAGAAACTGCATTGTGACATGTGAATGCAACTCACAGAGTTACACTTTTCTTTTCATGGAGCAGTTTGCTAACACTGTTTTCTTGAAATCTGCAATGGGATATTCCTTAGTGCAATGAAGCTTACGGTGACAAAGGAAATATCCTCAGATAAAAATGAGTAAGAAGCTCTATGAGAAACTGCTTTGTGGTGTGTGAATTCATCTTCACAGAGTTACACTGTCATTTCATGGAGCAGTCTATTACCACTGTCTTCGGGAAAATTGAGAAGGGATATTTTGGATCGCTTTGAGGCCTGTCCCGATAAAGGAAATATCCTCAATTAAAAACGTGAAAGAAGTTTTCTGAGAAACTTCTTTGTGATATGTGAATTCATCTCACAGAATTACCACTGAGTCTTCATGAAGTAGTTTGCTAACATTACTTTCCGGGAATCTGCAAAGCGATATTTGGGATCGCATTGAGGGCTATGTTGAAAAAGGAAATTTCGTCAGATAAAAACTGGAAGGAAGCGTTCTGAGAAACTGCATTGGGACATGTGAATGCAACTCACAGAGTTACACTTTTCTTTTCATGGAGCAGTTTGCTAACACTGTTTTCTTGAAATCTGCAATGGGATATTCCTTAGTGCAATGAAGCTTACGGTGACAAAGGAAATATCCTCAGATAAAAATGAGTAAGAAGCTCTATGAGAAACTGCTTTGTGGTGTGTGAATTCATCTCACAGAGTTACACTGTCATTTCATGGAGCAGTCTATTACCACTGTCTTCGGGAAAATTGAGAAGGGATATTTTGGATCGCTTTGAGGCCTGTCCCGATAAAGGAAATATCCTCAATTAAAAACGTGAAAGAAGTTTTCTGAGAAACTTCTTTGTGATATGTGAATTCATCTCACAGAATTACCACTGAGTCTTCATGAAGTAGTTTGCTAACATTACTTTCCGGGAATCTGCAAAGCGATATTTGGGATCACATTGAGGGCTATGTTGAAAAAGGAAATTTCGTCAGATAAAAACTGGAAGGAAGCGTTCTGAGAAACTGCATTGGGACATGTGAATGCAACTCACAGAGTTACACTTTTCTTTTCATGAATCAGTTTACTTACACTGTTTTCTTGAAATCTGCAATGGGATATTTCTTAGTGCATTGAAGCTTACGGTGACAAAGGAAATATCTTCAGATAAAAACGAGCAGGAAGCTTTCTGATAAACTGCTTTTTGATGTGTGAATTCATCTCACAAAGTTACAGTTTCGTTTCATGGAGCAGTCTATTACCACTGTCTTTGGGGAATCTGAGAAGGGTTACTTTGGATCGCATTGAGTCCTATCCTGAAAAATGAAATATCTTCAGTTAAAAACGTGAAAGAAGCTTTATATATTTTTTTCCGTTCCAGTACTCCTTCCTGGATGCCATATAACTGTCATATCACTGAAGGAACATTATGTTTAGTGGAAGAGTATAATAGTTTTGTAAAATATTCTTGTTTTTATGACCTTGATATTTTAGAGAGTTCTTGGTCAGATATTTTGAAAAATATCTATATGGAATATTTCTGATTGAAGTCTCATGATTAGATGGGGGTTATGAGTTTTGTGAATGACGGTCACAGAACTAAGTTTCCATTCTCATGAAATCATATCTAAGTTATGTTTTATGGCTGTTGACACTACATTGATTACCTGACAGAAGTAGTGTTGGTCAGCTTCCACATTGTAAAGTTACTCTTTTTCCCTCTTTGTATACTTTATTCTTTGAAATAATTCACTCTGCTCTGTCCACACTGAGGGATTTTAAATTCCTCTGCACTGGGAATCTGTCTATTATCTCTCATTTATTAATTTATCCAATTATATATTTCACTAGGTATCAAAATATAATTACTTTATATATGAGGTTACTATTTACTAATGTACTGCTGTCCTCCTCATTCTCTTCCTCCCTCCATGTTTCCCTCACCAAATAATAATCATAATAATCATAATAATAATGCATTTCTTATTTGATTGCTCAAATGGTTCTGACTTCGGCCATTGTGAGCTCTTTGTTAGTGCCTGTGTCCCTTTAACATACCCCTATATTGTGATTTTGGTGAATTCTTGTTTATTACCTAAACTTACAAGATACTGTATACTCATTCTTGGACCTAGACCTGGAATTAATTATTTAGTAAGGAACCCAGGCTCTGTTTATTACAGAATCATATTAGAAACCAATACTTGAGAGCTTGGTGTGCTGCTACTACTGCACTGTCCTTGTCTCTAGGCCTCTTACTTAACAGAGTTAAGATCATACATCTCTGTATGATGTATGTAATTTTGTAATTTTTGTATATACTCATATGTATAAATATTTCTATATTAAGCTAAACATGTGTTCGTACTGATGTTTTCAACTCTAATACATTACCATATGAATTATTATTTTCTTTTTGTTTGTCTACAACCTCACATTCCAACAATGAGAAGATTTCCTTCTATCATCTGTTATCACTTTATTGTTCAATTCCACCACACATGTATTGTGGTTTCAGAATTGTTAAGCAATACTCCCATGGGGAACACTTCCCCAACTCGAATCAAGTACTTATATAAATGTCCTTTGGCACACAGTCTGAATTTCTCCACTGATTTACAAAGTTACTTAGAATAACAACATTTCCTTCACTCCCTTCAATAAGTTTGCTTCATGCATTTGTGATCTATTTAGATTTTATCATCACAGTTTGCATGTTACCCTGGGATTCCTAGACTTCCTAATGATATTTTAAATTTTGCATTTGTTAAAGTCCACTCTTTGTGCTGTAATATGTTAGGGTTCTATGCAAATTTCTATTTACATTTTGACAAATTCCAGGTGTTATGTACTCACCATTATGAGATCATACAAAATAATTTCACCAGCTAAAAATCCCCTGTGCCACATGTATTCAACCTTCACCTTTTCCATATCACTGATCTATTTAAAGTCTCTATAGCTTTCCCTTACAGAAATTCATATAAATAAAATTGTTAACTCCAGAGCCTTTTCAGACTGGCCTTTTTCACTGATGAATAAGAATTTAAATTTTATTCATGTTTTTACATAGCTTGACAGCTCATTTCTTTTTATTGCTGAATAGTGTTTAATTGCAAGGATGTACTATAGGTACATTACCCATTCACCAAATGAAGAAGGACTTGGTTGTTTCCAGTGTTTATACAATATAATAAAGATAATATAAACATTCACATGCAGGTTTTGTGTGGATATAAGGGTTCAAGTCATTTTTATTATCTCTGCTCACTGCAAGCTCCGCCTCCTGGTTTTACGCCATTCTCCTGCCTCAGCCTCTCGAGTAGCTGGGACTACAGGAGCTCGCCACCTCGCCTGGCTAGTTTTTTGTATTTTTTTAGTAGAGACGGGGTTTCACCGTGTTAGCCAGGATGGTCTCGATTTCCTGACCTCGTGATCCGCCCGTCTCGGCCTCCCAAAGTGCTGGGATTACAGGCTTGAGCCACCGCGCCCAGCCCATGTGAAATTGTCTTTCACAGTGGCTGTACAATTACTTTGCATTCCTACCAGAAATAAATGAGATTTCACGTTGCTATGCATCCCTTCTGGTAGCAGGCATTGACAAATTTACTTTTTAAAATTTTTAGATATTAGCCATTCTAATGTGTATCTCAGTTTTGAATTCATTTACATTTCTCTAATTACAAATTATATTGAACACATTTCATATGCTTTTTGCCATGAATGTATCATCTTTGGTGAAGTGTCTGTTAAGACTTTGCCATTTTTTAGTTTGGTTTTTGTTCATCTGTTTTGAAGTATAAGAGCAATTTTTATATGCTGGACGTAAGTCCTTTATCAAATACGTGATTTGCAAATACTGTATCACTGGTGGGGAAAATATTTTCATTCTCTTACTTTTTTCACAGAGCAATTTTTTTTTATTTTAATAAAGTACAACTTATTTTTGTTGTATACTTGACCTTTTGATATTGTATCTAAAACTCATTGCCAAACCCATGATTGCACAGATTTTCTTTTATAATTTATTCTAGAAAGTTTATAGCTTTATACTTTACATTTCCATCTGTGATACTTTTAGGTAGGGTGTAAAATCTATTTCTAGATGCATTGTCTGTATACAGAAATCCAAGTTTTTCAACCACATTGGGTGAAAAAACTATCATTTATCCATTGATTTACTGTTGTGCCATTATCAAATATCAGTTGAATATGCCCCTATGGGTAAACTCCTGGAATTTATATTTTCCATTGATCTATGTGTCTATTCTGTAATCAATTTCATGATGTCTTAATTACTATAGTATTAGATTATTTGTCAAAATTGGATCCTCTGAGTTTTCCAACTTCATTTTTCTTTTTCAGCATCTTGTTTCCTTTTCTTCATGGTTTTCTTTTCTTATTTATTTTATATTCGATTCTTTAACATCTTCAAAATATGTCATTGGGATTTGAACTATAATTGTACTGAATCTATAGATCAAGTGACAAAGAATGAACAGACAACATATTGAGTCTTTCCATCCATGAATATGTATATTTCTTAATTTAGTTCTTATTACTTTCATAAATATTTTGTTTACCACATACATATTCTGTACATATTTCTTAGATCTATATCTAAGTACATCATTTTATTTCAATCTGTTATAAAGAACACATATAGATAGATAAATAGATAGATTCGATCTTTAAATTTGATTGTGCATTGCTACTGTATAAGAAAGCATTTGACTTTTTTCATGCCAAATTCAATTTTGGGTTTAGGGTATATATGTGTGGGTTTGTTATATATGTAAATTGCATATTGTAGAGGTTTGGTGTACAAATTATATTGTCACCCAAGTAATCAGCATAGTTCCTGATTGGTATTAGGTTTTTGCCATTACTTTCAATGGCAAAAACTGCAATTGTTTTTGCACCAACCTAATGGATTTTAGATCTGTGTACTCCTCCCTACTTCCACTCTGAAGTAGGCCCTGGTGTATATGGTTTTTCTTCTTTGCGTCCCTGTGTACTCGATGTTTACTTCCCACTTATAAGTTATAACATGTAGCATTTGGTTTTTTGTTCCTACATTAATTCGCTTAGGAAAATGGCCTCTAAAAACCTTGCATCCTAGGAGTGACGCCTACTGGAATAGAGCGGATTAGCTTTTTGATATGCTGCAGGATTCAATTTTTTTTTTTTTTTCATCTATGTTTATCAGGGATATTGGCCCACAGCTTTCTTTGTCGCTCCGTCTCTGTCAGATTTTAGAGTCAGAATGATGCTGCTGTACTCATAGAATAGGCTTGGGAGGGGTTTCTCCTTCTCAACTTTTTTCCTGCAAAGTTTCATTAGAATTGATAGCAGCCCTTCCTTATATGTCTGGTAGAATTCAGCTGTGAAAAATATATGATCTAAGGCTTTTTCTGGTCTGTGGTTTTCTTAGTTCGTTCTCACACTGTTAATAAAGAAATATCCAAGACTTGATTATTTTTAAAGGAACGAGGTTTAATTGACTCACAGTTCAACATGGCTGGGTATGCCTTAGGAAACTTACAATTATGGCAGAAGGGGTAGCAAAAGTGTCCTTCTTTACTTGGCAGCAGGTGGGAGAAGAACAAGAGAGAAGAAAGCCCCTCATAAAACCATCACATCTCATGAGAACTTACTACTTACTATCATGAGAATAGAATGGAGAAAAACACCTCCACGATTCAATTACCTCCTACCAGGTCTCTTCTGCTACACATAGAGATAATGGAAAATACAATTCAACCTGAGATTTGGGTGTGAAAACAGCCAAACCATAGCATTCTACCCCTGGCCCCTACCAAATCTCATATCCTCACATTTCAAAACACAATCATGTTTTTCCAACAGTTCCCCAAAGTCCTGGCTTATTCAATAGGGAGATTTATTTTTATTTTTATTTGTTTGGTACTATTCTCCAGGAAGACCTGTCATTAGCAATGGGAAATACCTTCCCCTATTTCTTGTCTGCACAGTGACGGTAGGATTATTTTTAATATGGTCCAGTAAAATACTTTTAAAAATCTAGGTTTATAGTATCTTTCAAAAATTGTATAGACTTCTAATCTATTTGCTCCTAGTTAGTTCCAAGAGAAAAAAAAATCCGAAGTTAATTTTTGAGGATGCATTTTCAAGCACACTTTATTTCTTTGTTACACAGCTTCTGTATCTTTCTCTTGTAATTTAATGGAAGCTACCTAAAACTGATTTGAAAAACTAATGACACACCTCTAGTTTTATTTTCACATTAAGTAATTTTGCACAAGATGAGATTTTACTGTAGCATATTACTCAGTGTGTCTTACAGTCTCATCTTTTACTGTTTTCATTTAGTTCAGATGGAACTGTCTTTCCAATCATGCAAATCTGTACAATATGAAATTTATGTCTTCTCATCATTTCCACTTGCATGTGAGTCAATTATTCTATGATCTTATCATTTGTTATAATAACTTACTGAAATCAATCAGTATTGATCAAAATACACTTGCCAGTCTGTGTACCAATTCTTAATTTTAGCTACGTGGTGAATATTTGCCAAATATTGTGGTACTACATGATAAATATTATCATCTTTCCTGTTTTTACATTGCCATCCTGTTAGACAACTGACTACATACATAATGTCAAGTATTATATGTTTCCCTTATGGTGGCACTTCATTTCTGTACTAGAAATATACTATTTTTGATCAATTCTATATGGAATAGCATTGGATAGACTGTGCTGTGGTCTCAATGAACTCCCAAATCTTAGGGGCTAAACATATAGTCTTACATCACTGTGTGGTAGCATTCAAGAGACCAGCCTCAGACCATTTTGTAACTATGATATGTGGAATATATATGTACCCTTCAGAGTAATCATAAGAAAATACAGAGGCAGAACATCACCTTGTAACCACCTTGACATTGTATGTTAGAGTCTATTAGCTAACACAGTCATGGGCCCCAACTATCATGGAAGCTGAAAAAATGTAGGAGAAAATAAGTACTTGCAGTTTCTAACTCATTATCTTCATTTTGTCTTGACCATTTTTTATTTTTTGGTAAAAGTGTAAGGGGTAAAAGTGTAATTTTGTTACATGCATGGGTTGTAGAGTGGTAAAGTCAGGGCTTTTAATGTATCCATCCTCCAAATAATGTACATTGTACCCATTAAGTAATTTCACATCATCTACTCTCCTTCCACCTCTTCACCCTTCCAAGTCTCCACTGTCTGACTTTCCACACTCTACATCCATGTTTACATATTATTTAGCTCCCACTTATAAGTGAGAATATGCAATATTTGTCTTTTTGTGTCTGACTTGTTGTCACTTAAAATAATGACATCCAGTTCCATCCACGCTACTGCAATAGACATGACTTCATTATTTTTTATGGTTGAATAGTATTCCGTTGTATTTATGTGTGCCACATTTTCTTTATACAGTCATCCATTGATAGAAACTGAGGTTGATTCCTTATATTTGCTATTGTGAATAGTGCTGTGATAAACATAGGAGTGTAGGTATCTTTTTGATGAACTGATTTATTACCCTTTGCATAAAAACTCATTACTAAGATTGCTGGAATGAATGGTAGTTCTATTTTAGGTTCTTTGAGAAATCCCCATATTATTTTCCAAAAAGACTGTACTAATTTACATTTCCATCAAGAGTGTATAAGAGGTCCCTTTTATTTGCATCTTTGGCAACATTCATTATTTTCAATAAGAACTATTCTAACTGGTATAAGATGATATTTCATTCTGGTTTTAATTTGCATTTCTCTTATGATTATGATGTTGAACTTTTTTATATGTTTGTTAGTCATTTTTAATGACTTATTTTGAAAAATGTCAATTGATACTCCTCACTTTTTAATGAGTTAATTTATTTCATCGTTACTGTGGAGTCTTCTGTATTCTGGATATAGACCCTTGTCAAATACATAGTTTTCAGGTATTTTCTCCACATTTTCAGGTTGTCTGTTCACTCTCTTGATTATTTCTTTGGCGGTGCAGAAACATTTTAGTTTAATTATGTCCTATTTGTCTAGTTTTGTTTTTGTTGTCTGTCCTTTTGAAGTCTTAATCATAAATTCTTTACCTAAACCAATGTCAAGAAGAGTCTCCCCTAGTATTTTTCCTAGTATTTTTATAGTTTAAGATATTACATTTAAGCCTTTAATCTATGTTGAGTTCATTTTTGTATGTGGTGAGAGTTAAGGGTTCAGGCATTTGGCAATTCAATTGTCCTTGCATCATTTATTGAAAAGAGTGTCCTTTCCCCGGTGTATGTTCTTGTCAACGTTGTCAAAGGTCAGTTTCCAGCAAGGTTGCAGCTTTATTTCTTGGTTCCCTGTACTGTTCCACAGATCCGTGTGCCCTTTTTTCCTCCAATACCATGTTTTGGGTCAACAGCCTTGTAGCATAATTTGAAGTCAGCTAATGTGATGCCTCCGGCTTTGTTCTTTTTGCTTTTGCTTTAGCTATTCAGATTCTTTACCGGTTCCATATGAATTTTAGAATGTTTTTCTAATTCTGAGACAAATGACATTGGAAATTTTATAGCGATTACAATGAATTCATTCATAGATTGCTTTGGGCTGTATGTTGTTTTAACAGTAAAATTCTTCTGTCCACAAGCGTAGGATGTTTTTCCATTTGTTTGTGTCATCTACAATTTCTTTCATCAGTGTGTTCTAGCTGTTCTTGTTGATATCTTTCATTTCCTTGTATAAATACATTCCTAGGAATTTTAATTGTTTTATAGCTATTGCAAAAGAGATTGCTTTCTTGATTTTGTTCTCAGCTACATCATTATTGATGTATAAAAATGCTACTGATTTTCTTACATGGATTTTATATCCTGAAACTTTACTAAATTCATTTATCAAATCTAAGAAATTTTTAATAGAGCCTTTAGGTTTATTTGATGTAAGATTACATAATTAAAAACATAAATAATTCAACTTTTTAAAAATTCAGATGCCTTTTATTTATTTCTCTTGCCTAATTGTTCTGGCTAGGTCTTCCAGCACTACACTGAACAAGAGTGGTGGAAGTGGGCATCCTTGTCTTTTCTACCACGCGGAATGCACTAGATCTGGTAAAACTATTTTTACCCCTGGCTAAATTATCTGCACACTCTGTGGCTGTACTGGGAAAGAGATGGAACACAGTAGATTGAACTTAGCAAAAGAGACACATACAAACTTTGAATTTTTATACTTTAATTAATGAGCATAAGTACCACATATACACTCAGCACCATATGTATGGCATGATATATTTATAGCATATTTTCTTGGTAAATTATTTTCTACTTTCTAATATAAATATTTCAGAAATTTTCTCCATGTCACAATCTCTTAGTATTTTCTTTTTACTATTTTAAATCTCAGTGTCAAATGAAAAATTATTTTCTTACTTTGCAGGAAAATTAGACGCATTTATACTAAATAGAATCACCTTATCTAGTTACCACCAAGTTCATTTATCTATCTATCTATCTATCTTTCTATCTATCTATCTATCTATCTATCCATCCATCCATTCATCTACATCTGAAGACATATTCTGCTTCCACTAACTAGAAACAATGAATAAATTTGCTTTACTTTTCAACTTATATCCTACTTTCTGCTCTAGATCATTTTTTTTCCATGGGATTTGGTCTTGAACATCACTCTTATTTATTTTAGTTTATATTTTCCCATGTCTGATGAGAATTCAAAAAAATAAAACATAGCATTATGGATATTACAAAACACTGCACAAAGAAATCAGAGATGACACAAACAAATGGAAGAAGATTCCATTCTGTTGGATAGGAGGAGGCAATATAGTTAAAATACCCTTACCGCCCAAAGCAATTTACAGACTCAGTGCTATTCCTATCAAAATACCAATGACATTCTTCACAGAACTAGAAAAAAATCTATCCCAAAGTTTATATGGAACCAAAAAAGAGCCCAAATAGACATGATAATCCTAAGCAAAAAACAAAGCTAGAAGCATCATATTACCTGACTTTAAACTTCACTACATGGCTACAGTAACCAAAACAGTATGGTACTAGTAACAGAAACCGACACATAGACCAAAGGAATAGAGACCCCAGAAATAAAGTCACACAACTACAACCATGTGAATTTTACAAAGGTGACAAAAACAGTCAGCAAAGGACTCTATTCTATAAATGGCGCTAGAATACCTGCCGAGATAGATATACAGAAGACTGACACTGAACACTTTCCTTACACAATAAACATAGATTGATAAAAGATCTAATTGTAAAACCTAAAACTACAAAAAACCTTGGATGATAACCAATCAAATTCCATTTTTGACATAGGAACTGGAAAAATATTTCATGACAAAAACTCTAAGAGAAACTGCAACAAAAGTAAAAATTGACAAATAGGACCTAGTTAAACTAACAAAGCTTCTGCAAAGCAAAATAAACTATCAACAGAGTAAGCAGACATCCTATAGAATGGGAGAAAATATTTGCAAGCATTGTAATATTTTTATTTGTTCAACTATGGTAAAATGGCTCCCTCCCATCTTTTTTTTTTTTTTTTTTTTTTTTTTTTTTTTTTTTTTTTTTTTTAGTTCTAGGGTACATGTGCACAACATGCAGGTTTGTTAAATATGTATACATGTGCCATGTTGGTGTGCTGCGCCCATTAACTCGTCATAAAAAAAGAAAGAACAAAATAGAGCAAACATTTTTTGAAAAATGCTTTTTTTTTTAAACTTCATATGCTATTCCAGGTATTTCATCATTTTTCTGCTCACTTTTTCAGTACAATGCCTGAAAGAAATCATTTACCCTCAAATTCTCTAATTGCTCAATAGAATGTCTTAAAATTATGAAATATTCCAAAGTTATACAAAATATAAAATACAAAATATGTGTTTAAAACCCATATTTAACATATCTGACTCTTTTAGACTATTCGTTCTGTTTCTTGCTATCTTGCTATATCTCTCACTCTCTTTCAATAATACATTGCAGATACAACTAAGGTGCAGTTTAACACAATTGACCCTCTTTCTAGGTGTATCTACTTCCTATTGTTGAAATGTGTTTTTGATATTTCATGATTATGTACTTTTATGGCCTATGGATTTATTTACACAGCTATTCATAAAGAGTTAGAATATTTTCATGCGCTTAATATTTATATAATTTATTTCATACATTTCCTGAAATTTCAACTTGCATTTTCTAATAATCTTTACAATTTTGATACATATCCATACTGACACATACTTACTGAGTTGCTATATTTTAAGCATGGTGTAATATTTCGCTTATAAATGAAAATATTTTTTCTACTCTTATACTAAATGCTGTTATGTTGTTTCTGCTTTAAAATTAAAAGCACAATAAATTTTATGTATGAATATCTCCAGCTTTAGAAGATATTCCTGAATTTATCTGGGTATAAGTTTATGTAAATTTACATTTTAAACTGCAAAGTTTGAGCTCTTGTTTCCCTATATCCTGTCTGCCACTTGTAATTTGATTTTTAATTCTCTTCAAATCATGATGGATGTGACATAATATAGTATTATGAATGTAATTTTCATTTTGTAATTACTAGAGAGAATGTTTTCTCATATATTGATTATTTTTATTTGTGTTCTTTTCTCCTGGATTTTTAAAATGATATTGTAGATTAATATTTAGAGAAAAATGTTAAGATAGTAATTAAGACATTGTGGTATTAGTGTAAGATAGTCAACTATATTGATAGCAGAGTTCTCAAACTGATGCTTGCATATAGGGAAACTTTATATCTGATACATTCCAGAGAAATGAAAAAAATCAGTATTTTTAGTAAGTGGTAACTTATTAATTTTCTGCATGGAAATATAATGCATCTTGAACACTTTCTTACATCTAACACTAACTTTAGACGAGTTGAGCACCTAATCTTGAAAGATAAATCAATAATACTTCTACGTGATTACATAAGGGAATATATTCATGGTTTCTGGGAAGAAAGACATCTTAAAGACAAAACATCCACACAGCACAGGCACACACACACCCCCACACACAAATGTTAATTTGGACTCCATTAAAATCAAGAAAGTATGTTTATTCAAGGACACTATTAAGAGATTTATTTCCATATTAAGATACAGTAATCTTATGCCACCCTGTCTCTCCTGCTCAGTGCAACTTTAAAACTTGCACACAATGAACGGGCTGTTTGATACCTCTTGAAAAGTAAATTGCCAGTAGGTGAATTTAGACAAAAGACTTGAATTCAAAGTATTTGTGAGCCAGCATTAAGTTTGTTGCTTTTTTTTCCCTCTGTAATCACCAGTAACAAACTCACCACAGCCTAAAACCTGAAGAAGGATGTCAGTGTAGACAGAAAATGCTCCAGAAGAAGCTCTCTGCTCTGATACAAGAATCAATAAAGGAGTCTCCAAATACTCAGATAAATTTGAAGAACCATTTCTTGAGGAAAATTCTCTATTTCTAATTTTCACTCTCTTCTCTCTCTCCTTTTCTATCTTTCTTCTTCTCTCTTCTCTCTCTCTGTCTCTGCTGTCAACTTGTATATTCTATATTCTTTAATGCCCCAGTCCAAGTAGGCCACAGGCATCTATTACAAAACTGCACAAATGAAATTGTCCTCTTTGATCAGACAAACTATAGTACCAAGAGAATGGGACAAAATTCCTTTGCCTTTTATCTTGGTATGTCCTCCCACTACTTGGTCCTGTATATGCTGAGGGAAATACCCTCACAGTGTAGTATAAGTAAAGCTGAAGCTCTCTGGTGGGAAGGCAGGAAGGGGAAAACTAAGTAAATTTAATGTGCTAGGGAGATCACTGAAAGGGAAGAGCTCAAGGAATTGACTGCATAAACTTAATACTAAACTCCTGGGCTTATGATGAAGGAGCATATGTTTGGACATGACCCTAACAGCATATCATAGATTGTGAGAACTGAACTATGGATAGTTTATTCATGACCTAATTTAATCTGTATACAATAAATTTACATCAATTATGATGATATATGTAAGTTAAAATTAACATGATAGAAAAAAGGATGCACCATATAAAATCTAATCTAGGAAAGGTGCAGTGGCTATATTAACATAGAGTAGACTTAAAAATACGGAAAATTACCAACATTATAGAGTAATATTACATAATGATAAGTGTATCTGTTTACCTAGCAGACACAAAATTTACCTAGCAATAAAAATGTGTATTCACCAACGGCAGAGGTCAAAATTAACAAAGTAAAAATAGAATTGACAGGAGAAATAGAATAAACTACAAGTTAAGATGGAGGTTTCAACACTCTGATCTAAACTCAGTCAGACTAGTAAATATAAAATCTGAAAGGATATAGAACTAAACACCACCACCAAACAGGATCTAATAAATTTTCATAGAACACTATGCAAAAACATCAGAAAACTTCACAAGCACCCAGAGATATTCATCAAAGCAGACCATTCTTAGGGTCACAAAATACACTCAACAATTTTAAAATATTTAAAATCATGAAGACTGGTCATTTGACTATAATGGAATTAAACTAAAAATCAGTAACAAAAAGATAACAGAGAAATCTTAAAAACAAGGAAAACAATAACAAACCAGCAACCTTCTAAATAACCCACACATGTATAAATAAGTCTTCAGACAAATCAGAAGTCATTTGAACTAAATGAAAATGAAAATATTGCATATCTACATCAGTGGAATACAGCTAAAGCAGTCTTAGAAGGAAATTTATTGCATTAAATTACTAGATTAGAAATATATATGAGAACTAACCTGAGCTCCCATCTCAAGAAACTATAAAGGAAAGAATAAAATAAGCCCAGATGAAGCAGAAGGGATGTATTAAAGATCAGAAATAATTAAATAAAAAGTAGAAAATTAAGCCAAACGCTGGCTTTATAAAAAGATGAATAAAATTGGTAAATCTCTAGCTATACTGACAAAACATGAAGAAGAGACAAATTACTGAGATATGCCAAACATACCTACTGAAGTGGTGAAAAAAAAATTACTGGTAATTCAAAGTGCTAGTGAGAGTAAAGGGAAACTGGAATTCTGTATTCCTGGTGGCAATGCCACAATTTAAAACCACTTTAGAAAAGTATTTGGCAGTTTCTAATAAAGTTCAATAAATGCATCATATAATCTAGTGATTTTACCTAGTGACTTAGGTATTTACCCCTGAGTAATGAAAATTTGGTTCACATCACGATCACGATCTGTTAAAAAATGTTTATAGCAGATTATATTCATAATCACACAAACCTAGAAACAATCCAAATGTTTGTCAATAGGACAATGGATCAACAAAATGTGATACTACTCAGCAATAAAAAGAAATGAACTACTGATTCAACAATGTGAATGAATCCCAAATCTCAAATTATGTTTAGTGAAAGAAGCAGATGGAAAAGATTACATAATCTACTGTTCTGTCCACAAGATTTTCTGAAGAAAAGAAAATTGTAGTGATGCAGAAACAGTCAGCGTTTTTAATAGGTTAACTATCGGACAAATTGTGACTAGAAAAAAGCAAGACCGGTCGCAATGGCTCACGCCTGTAATCCCAGTGCTTTGGGAGGCCGAGGCGGGCTGATCACCTGAGGTTGGGAGTTTGAGAACAGACTGACCAACAAGGAGAAACTTCATCTCTACTAAAAATACAAAAAAATAGCGGGGCGTGGTGACGGGTGCCTGTAGTCCCACTTGTCCCGGAGGCTGAGGCAGGAGAATCGCTTGAACCTGGGAGGCGGAGGATGCGATGAGCCGAGAACGCTCCACTGAACTCTGATCTGGACGGACAACGAGAAGGAAACTCCGCCCCCCAAAATAAACAAACAAACAAACAAACAAAAAACAAAGTAAAAAAGAAAAAGGAGTTGTTTGGGGTGATGAAACTTTTCTGTATGTTGGTTGTGCAGGCTACTACTATTACACAGATATAAACATTTGTTAAAGTTCATAAACGGCACACCGAATGTATATCTATGTTAATATATGTAAATTTAGAAAATTTGATAAAGGTACCATGAAGAAAATGAACAGGCAACCACAACATAGTAATTTGTAATACGTATAGAGAAGCACAGTTTTATATCTACAAAATAGGTAAAACGAGTAAAACAAATCATTGAATCAGTTAAATACGATCTTTGCAAAATAAGAATGTAGCTTAGTTTTTATTTTATTTTATTTTATTTTTTAATGGTTATTTCTTCTCTTCTCACAAGAGAATTTTAGGCTGCATGGTAATGGTGCCTATGTCTAATTTACCTGTAACCCTGACCAAATTTTCTAGAAAAGTGACTAAATGGCACAAACTACCAAGCATTTAAGCTTTTTAAACCAATCAATGCATTTAGCGAGTTATGTGTAGTTCTATGTTCCCCCTAAGGTCTCTGTCCCTGAGAGTGTTTTAAGCATAAAATTTTGACTCCCACACACTGAAGCAATGCAGTGGAAATTGCACATTTATGAAAATATGATGCCCCTTAAAATTCGTTATTTATCTTACAGCTCTGGCCTTACCCAGTAAACCATAAGAGAGCACAGAATCATTAAATAGACATACAAACAACAAACACTCAAAATAAAAAACATGCCAGTGTTAGCTTTTATATGACAGGTAAAACCTTATTAGAAGCAAAGGTCTTGCACTGCATGATATGCTGTTATCCTCAAGCACCCCATCCTGCAGATGGGCTAGTGTTACAGTGAAATCTTCTAGAACTGGGAAGAACAGATTTTTTGTTTGTCCGTTTTAGGTTATACATGCTAGAAATAAGTCATTTCTTGGAATTGAACTCCTATGTAAATATTTTCCAACTGTGATTGTACATTAGAAATCCAAAGAATCTCTAAAGATTCTGATTTGAGGCTTTGAGGTGCATCCCAGGACATTTCAATCAAGTTCTCATTTTCATGCAGATGATTTCTGAAATATACTTTCAAAAATCTCATTCTGTTTTGGTATCTATAAAATAATTTAGAAATGGTTATAAAACCTAAGTCTGGTACTCTCAGTTTTACTTCTGGAATTTCCCAGAGTTGTCCTTGCTTTGGGCTTCTCTTCCTATCCCCTAGCAACCAATGAATGACAGCAGGATCAATCAAATATACCTAAACATTGTCTAGGATGTTCAGTAACTGAACCAAGTATACTTATACCAAGTAACTGAAAACATTCTGACTAAGACTGGGACTACATTTAACATCAAAATACTTGAGGTGGTCCTTCTCCTGAATTGCATGATGGAGTAATGTTTCTGAGAAGTCTTATAAGGTAATTGTTTGAATGCCACAATACCACGTATCTCTTAGATGTGGATGGTTTTTCTCACAAGCATTACGTGTAAATTATATCTGATACAGGAAAAGATCCTATTGGAAACATCAATTTTATTCATGTGCTCCTTTATATTTGAATTATTTTTACTTAGTTTCTATGAAAATTCATTTTACAGATTTTCTACTTGCATAGAATATATGGAAATTAATTATGAATACACTATGTCTTAGAATAGATTTTTAAAATTTTAATAAAATGAGTAATTAGAAAGCTGTGTTGAAACAATTAACATTAACTTTTGAGGAAAATAGGTAGAGGAATATTAAGATCTTTCTCTCTGAGGATAAAGCTTAATACTTTCTGTAATAGATTAGTAAGTACTTAGTAATTACTTTCACTTAAAGCAATACTTATCACTTCATTCTAATGATGTTGCAGCTTTATTTTAGTTGTGACCGTATGTACTATCACCATTTTAGTGAGAAATCTGCATATATTTACATCAAATATTTGTTACAGAAGCCAAATAGGAGAGGAAAAAGAAAAAGCAAGATGCATTGAATTGTTTAAATGTCTTCTTCTCAGTATTTATTTCAAGTAAACCTGTTGGCTTTTTGGCTTCCAGTTTGCTAAATATTATTTTAAAATGTATTTAAATACTGGTTTAAAAATGTAGATTCACATTAAATGTTAGTTAATGTTAATTGGCTCTGATGTCTTAGAAATAATTTTGCTCTTTGTGTATTCAAATAATGATAAATTCACAAATTTGGAAACTCCGCCACTTTTCCTTTTGTCCCAAATGGAAAATAAAACAAATTTAAAGTCAATTTGGCTCACTTATTTATCTCCTTACTTTTGCCATATTATTGTTAAAAGACTGTGAAATCAAATTTCTACATTTCTTTCTTTATGGTTAATTTTGCAACTTTAACTTAATTTATAATTTTTTCACTGTTTTTAAAGGTTTTTTTCCCAAATTCCAGATTCAGATATACTCAGTAAAAGTATACCTACATTATTTTAACAAAGTTGGTTATTTATTGTCCCACTATTCTTTGGAGTTTTTAATAGTTGTAGATTAATAACATAACAAAGTGGTGAATTGCAACAAATATTTAATATGTAATATATAACAGCTACAATATTTCCTTTTTTAAAATAAAATCTTTAGTTTATAGGAAATTAAAATTTAGAACTTAAATGTATTGTGGCACAACACTTCAAAATGATAACATGACAAGATAATATTTTATCTATCACTTCCTCATACAAGATTTTTAAATACCATTTATTTTGATAAACTCCAAAAACAATTGCTGAGGTTCCTGAAGTTGAACTGGAAGCAGTCATCTTTCCATATTTTAGTGTAGAAGCACAGCATAACGATAAGTTTTGAACATTGAATGACAACTGATATTAAAAACTTACAAAAATGCAGTGTTAGAGGTAAGTAAAATAATTGTTGACTTGGAGGCTGATGTCCAAACAATTCATTTGAGGGAAAATATAATAGAAAAATACAAATTGGTCATGAAAAGAAATAATTTTTATTTCAAGAAGAAAAGTTTTAAAAAGATTTATTTATCTTAAAATTATGAACTTTCATTTGCTGAAGTGATATATAGTTTTTATGAATGAGATTTGACTTGAAGAGAAATAGGAGGAAGAAGGAAAGTTGTGTAGTGCATTCAGTCGCTAAATAATCATTGTGTTTCCCAGTGTAGATTCTAAAATTTGGAGAATTAACTCTAGGAAAACATGTCATGATCTCATTTAATATTCTCTCAAAATTAATATAAATATTAAAATTTAGTTTTATCAACCCTACATTTTTTTTTTTTTTTTTGAGAATAAAACAGGGTATCCTTGAGGTCAAATTACTACCAAAATGTTTTAACTTGTAGGTTTAAAATATATATTCCCAGGGGATCTTGCAAATCACATGTAGGAAAGAGTTATGATTTATTTAGTACACAGTTGTTTTAATAAAATATGTTAGTTAAAACATTAACCCTCTCTTTCTCACCTTCTCTCCTTCATTCTTTTTATAAGCCATATAATGTACTTTTGAATTACGTATAATCTAGTTTATAGAGAAATCTCAAAGATGGCATACATTTCAAATGTTATTTGTATTTCCAATCTAGCTGTTCTGTATCATATTCTCATTCCTTAAATTATTATCTGGTCAAATTCAATAACTTTTGGGTCACTTTTGCTTATGAAAACTAAAGTCTAATACACAACTTTGTCTCAAACTCAATTTAAATTTCATATAGTCCCACTCCCCCAAAGGCAGTCTTAAGTCATGCCCTTAGTTTAACAGTAATAGTGGTTAGGGAGATAAAAGGGCAAGATTTGAGGACACTCAAACCCTTCCCTTTTGAAGACCAATCTATTTTGATGTTGAAGGTAAGGAGTGGAAGGCAACATGCATAGTTAATACAAAGTGTCACTGATCATGGAAAGGAGGTGTCTCAGTTCCAGCTCAGCTCAGATGTCTATCTGATGCCATCTGCTGCGGGTGCCGTACACTGATCAGGAATATATGATTACTTCACAGGAGCCATAAACACCAGAAAAATCTTTTGCAGTCTCCAACTAAACTAAAATGGGAGAGTTCTATGGACTTCTTATTATTTGTATGACTGTAGATATGTCTCTCATCTTCAGTAAATTTTACACCAGAATCGGCCTTCAGTCTCTAGTTCGTGTATATTCCCAAACATTAGGAGAAACTCCCTGTAGATTTCTGAGAATAATCCTACCAAATTCCTTTTTCTTGGAAGTTCTAGAGTGGGTCTTCATATGTAGCATCTCATTAAGCCACAAGCTAGATTTGACACAGGGCAATTCTTTTGATGTTGAATTAGGTATTCCTTCTCTCTTCTTCATGGAGAGAAGAAAAATAGTATCTGGACAGCTCATAGCACCATTACCCTATTCTATTTTTTAAGGATTGAATTAGGAGTAAAAAGTTGATGACTAGGAATTATTTAAATGCCATAAAGATATTGTGGTAGTTCTATTTAACATATTAAGATCTTTGAACACCATTTGTTTCCTATATTGGAACTTAATATCATAACATCATGTTATTACATATAGTATTCTCTTATACAAATCAACATGTGTCTTCATAACAATATGTAACAATCCACACAAATACCAGAACTTCTTACCAAAGAAGTCAATATAGTAAACATTGAGTAACGGTATCATTTTTTCTTCGTTATCATCATAGAAAATTTGAGACTTCTTTTAAGAATGCAACTCAAAGAAAAATCTATCGCCTGACATGAATACAAAAATAATGCTGAAAAATGTTTTATGCTACTACTTTATAAAATAAGAAGTGAAGTCACAGTAATATAAAATAGTATGTATGTGAATTATCTATTGTTATATTTAAATATGGGAAAGATTTATACCAAAGTTTTGGGTATTTTTAATATTTTTTCAGTTTTTAGTTTTTACTATTATTTTTTTACAGATGGGGTCTTACTTTATTTCCCAGGCTGGAGTATAGTGGCATGATTCTGGCTCACTGCAGCCTAAAATTCCTGGGCTTAAGCAAACCTCCTACTTCTGCCTCTCAAAGTACTGAACAGGCATGAGCTACCATGACTGGTTCTATTTCAGAGATTTAATGAAATATAATTTAATTAAACTTAGTTTAAAACCACAAATGCTAAATATATGCCAAACAGTATGTTATTACTTAGTAAAGGAAGATAAACACAATATATCTCACAATCTATAAATTCCATCTAGTGAAAACACTAAAGATGCTAATACTAATCATGCCTCAGATTAATAATTTATATTAAAAATATGAAATTGTGAGATTTGTATCTGCGGAGGTGAGCCATATTTACCATCATGGTCATTCATTTCAAAGACAGGAATGTCAGAATGTCTTGCTCTGGGCCTAGGAACAAGGAAAAAGGAGAGGATGGGCACTTTATCCAAAATATCTTATTGTTTCTCTTCTCCACATTCAACACTACCATTTTCTTAAAAATAGAGGTTATAAAAAGTAGAGGTTCAGTGCTCATAGACTGTTTATACGGACTAGGTGTAATTTGCATTCTAGTTTGAAAATATTAAAGTGTGCAACACTGGAGTAAATAAAAATTAGTGAAAAAAAGAGGAAGGTAGGTATGTTAAGCAGGTGTGCAGCAGATAAAAATATATAGATTCTAGCCAGAAAAGTGTGGAACATTAGAGATACAGCTAACAAATCTGCCTCCTTCATATTTATCTTTCTGCTTCAGCCTTACCCCAGCAGAAAGTTGTGATATAAGACATAAAAAAAATCAATAAAAGTAATTCTTTATTTCATGAATGTACTATGAAGAATAATGTAAGAATATCCAGTTTCCTTCCACAGATTAAGCAAAAAGTTTGTATCTTTACTTGGTGTGTTTGTTTTTGATCTCGGAGAAAGAGATGTTGGCAGAATGGGGATGGGAGGAAGAAGGAGAGAATACAATTGTGAAGAGAAAGAAGGATCAGGACACTAACTACCAACTCCTATGTTGTTAAGTAAAAACTGAATAATAATTGAAGGAAATAGTAGAAATAATAGTATTAGTAGTAAAAATAAGAAAAACAACTCTAATACTGTCTGCATTTGGGAACTTACATATTAGTTGTTTTCAGTAGAAGACCTCAATCTATAAAGCATAAACAACTCTTCAATATTCTATAGTAGATAATAATAGTATATGTACTTTATAATAAATTTAGATTTAGGGAAGTTACTACCTTTAATGTTACATACTTAACACATGGTGGAAATAGGAAAAGGACCAAGGAAGCTCTCTTCTCCTTAATATACTTAATTCAACTGACTTACAGCACTGAGCACACTTGAATTTTCTGTCATATCATGGGAGTTTCTTCTCATCTTTGATGTTGCATGTTTCCCTTCTCTCTGACTTTTAAAATTGAAGCAGACCAATGCCGAGTTCTTGAGAATCTTATCCATCCTCACAGCTTAAATATCACCTATAAATTTACGACTCTCAAATTAATATCTCCAACGCAGACTTCTTTAATGAATTCCTGACCCTTACACACAAAACCTATATCCATTGTCATTTGGTTTTCTTGTAGATATATGCAATTTAACATGTTAAAATATGAACTCAGGATTATTTCACAAAAGTCTCATCTACCTGCAGCCTTCACTGTCTTAGCTGAAGGCAGACTTTTTTCTTTTTTTTTTTTTTTTTAGTTTCTTCATACAAGAAAAATCTTTATTTCATCCTAGAATCTTTTAAAACAAACAAAGAAAAACACCAGTCAATGAAACGAGTAAAATTGCTAATCAAATAATCATAATATCATGTTAACTCTACATTAAAATATATCAAATTTCAAGCACTTCTCTCCACCTTCTGAAACCACTGGTCTGAGCTATCATCTCTCACTTGGATTTCCATGATAGTCACAGAAGTTTTCTCTGCTAATGTTCAAGGACTTAGACCTCCCAAAACAAGCTGCCAAAGTGAGACTTTTAGAAGATATGTCAGAGTTATCTCTCTTCTAAGAACTCTGCATGGCTACTCTTTACATTCAGTATAAAAGCCAAGATACCCATAATGCTGATAAGTAGGGTGACCATATAACTTAAGATTCAATACAGATTACAGAGTGAAATGATTTATAGGACTAATGACAGAACAAAAGGCCTAAAAATAAACTGGCACGGACAACTAGGATGTTTCATCACGCTACTGCCAAGGTGCCTTATTATGTGCCCCCATTACCTTTCTGATTACTTTTGCCATCACTATCCTCTTCTGTACTGAATCTTTTCTTATTAAAATGGCTTACTTGTTCTTCCTCAAACCCACCATGCAGCCAGGCACACATCTACATCGCAGAGCCTGCACAACCACTGTTTTCTTTATGCTTAGAATCTTCTCATCCCAGGAATTCACAAGGGTTACTACCTCATGTCCTTAAAGTCTTTGCCTAGACTTGGGCTCTTCTATGAGTCTTACCCTAACCATCACATTTCATACTGAAATGTATCCCTCAACATTTCTATATGGCTAGGAAACTTAAACTGGATCAATTATAAACCTAACAAAATGCCCAGTGTATAAAAAACAAACACTAGCTACCACCACAAGCAGCAATATTATAACTGGATATTCACTTAATAAATAAATGTATTTTGAAAATAATTAAAGTGGATAGTTATATTTTAAGATTAACTACTATATTTATCAAACTATCAGCAGGCTATTAATGCTCAATTCCAAGAATTCATCTCATTCCAAGAGATGAATTTAGATAAATTTTCTAACCCCTCGGATTTAGGGGTATAAGTCATTTCTACAATTTGAACAGTAATAGATAAAAGCGTCCTAAACGTTAGAATGATAACAGTTCTACTCTGATATATATCTAGACACATGATTTGTAAAATATATATTCTTTTAAAAGTAAACTAAGATGTTTAAAATATTTTCTCAAGCAACCATATTTTCACACTATATTCTTTTAAAATGCACATTGCATTTTCACATTAAAAAAACTGAAAGCACGGTGTGAGTTTTATCAATCTGTATTTTTTGAAACTTATCCAAATATACGCATTCAATTTGCCAAATAATATCGACCACATGAAAGACTTCCCCATTATTTATAATTTAAAATAAATTCATGCTCATAAAAATAATAACATACAAGTGAATATATTAACAAATTAAGGATTTTTCTCTAAGGAAATATGCTAAAACTTTGAATAAACATTTTATAATGTCTCTTCTTTTTAAAATAACAAATGAAATTTATTTTAAAATAGATATTTACAAAATTGGTTGTATATGTAAGGTATGTAGTGTGTATTAGTATGAAATGACAAATCTGTAGTCTTTGAGATTTCAATGAGCAAAAGGGAACATTAACCAATGATGTCTTTTCAAATAAATAGTTTAATGAGCAGATATTTTCACAACACCTGTAGTATCAAAACAATGTAATAGGCATTTATATTACAAATAAAAAATAATGTATTCCCTTAAATTCTACATTTACAACAAAGTTAGTCAACTAGTTAACTTAATATCTTCTATTCAAGTCTAGTATTTCCATGCAATTTTTGTCCTATGTAAAGGGAAGCTCATATTTAGGTGTTTTGTTTCATGATATTTAAGCCTCTTTAATCTACCTGTTTTCTAACGTTCCACATAATTTTATCTGTACCATTCTCAACAACTTCCTTATAAACTCTTACAATTTCTCAAGAAATTAAACCATTGTGTCCTAACAAAGAAAAAATTTGAGAACAAGCATAACACAAGTTGCCCTTTCAGTTTAGCTGAATATTACTCATTATCACAGGTGCGCTTAAAGTTTTCAGTAAGTAATTATCTAAAATGTAAAAGTAATAAAGAAATGTAGATTTTAATATTTGTATTCTGTTAGATATTTGAGAGTCTTTTTTGTTTAATCCTTCAGTAAGAGGTCTTAGGAACAATTTGGGATATAATATCTTTTTACTGTACACTCCTAGACAAATTGTCTCAGTTTCCAAATAGAAGGGCAAAGATAATGAGTCCTCACCAGGTTTTTGTTAAAAAATAATGAGATATAATATTTAATCATCAGATTTCTGGGAAAAATATTATCATTGTTTACCATCTAGGTCCCACAGAACATTTTTGTTTAATGTAATGCTCATATTTTAAGTCGTTTATAACTAATTTACATATACAGGGAAAAGGCAGTAAAATAAACTATTAAATATTAATAAATTTTAAACACAGTAAAAGTGTTTTACGTAGTAAATTTTTGTGCACAAACACCATGGATGATAAAACAGAATTCTCACACATCCTTTTAACCAAATGGTATTATCCAGGCTCTTATTCCAAACTGTTGTGTGAAGTCCTTTGATTAACTGAGTGAGAATATTGTATTTCTACTTTGTCTTTGGAAATAACTTGTCATTGATTCTTAAATTTGAGAATAATCATTTTAGTCATCACAATCTGAAGACATATAATCAACTTAATTAATATGATACATTTTATTATATCTTGAAAGCCTAGAAAGCTGCTATCTTGTTCTTTGCATTTATCTTCTAATTAAGTTAATCTTATAATGTGGAATATCAAATTTATTTAATTTGCCATCATGAGTTAAAAACAAAACCTCTAATTCCCAACTCTGTTCAATGAATCTAAAAGCAGACCACAAAGACGGTGTCTCCAGTATTTTGAATATCTTATTGAAAGATGATGCGATATTTTGGATAACACAATAACAAATGAAAGAATGACAATTTATTCCACAATTGCATCATCCTCCTAAGTGATTCCATCATTCCTTTTCTTTTCTTGTTACAGTCTTTTTTAGCATAATTGAGAATAACCAATGAACCATCATGAGTCATGATAATTCTTAGGATGATGAAATAGAAAAGGTTTTCAAAATATACATAAAAATACGATCCTGATCTCATAATTCATTTTAGATTTATAACAATTCAATGGACTCAAAGGGTAATTGTAAAATAGAATACATTATAATCTATTAAAAGCAACAAAATTTCCTTTTGTGTTGCTTGTAAGGACTCTAAGAAAGAGTGAAAGTTATGAAATATGGATATTTAAAAGAAAACTGCTGCAAAGAAGCAAAAAAATGGTCTAATTATTTATATAACAAGGATTAATCCACTTGGTGTATTACATAGGCACAATAAAAGATAGCCTTATTTTCTCTTTTTACTGTGTTACTCTTTGATTTATTGAACCATGCAGAAAGGGTTTGGTGGTATAGAAAAACAGTAGAACAAAAAAGAAATAACATGATATAACATGAAACATTAAATTAATATAAACATTACATATAAAATTACTCTTTACTGTTTGATATATACAGTACTATTTATATTTATATATACATAGGTAAATATGTATTATTATTCACTATTTTATAGGTATACATATGTGTGTATACATTATATATTTATACACACACATACCACTTCCATTTTTTTAGTTTATGCCACAAAGTGACATTCTCTCAAATGTCACTTTAATATATTAAGTTGGTTTTCCTGTAATATCTATTTTACATACTAGTTTTGAAATGCATTAATCTTTGAAAATGAAAATTTATTAAGCTGACTTCACAAGATATAAAACGGATTAATGCAAGAAGACACCACTGCCTGTACACTAACTAAAATCTGAAAACATAAATGGTAGCTTCAGTGTTTCAGTAATCATTTTATGTGTTGATATGACTGATCCCAGCTGCCTATGACTTTTATTATGTCTATAAGCTGTCCTCCAAAAAACAATTTCTAATAAAGTGAATTAAGACTCATTCATATTAGCAGTGGGAAAAGAAACAAATATCTGTTTTGCCTCCAGGAGTGGAGAAAGAAGTCATTCCACATTTATTTTCAACTATACAGTGTATTTATGGCTATGCTATTCATGAAAACATTTTGATTTACATTGGCATCGCCATCTCCATTTTCTAACTACAAGTGAACCATTAGAAGACCAAATTGAGGCTGAATCTGGATGGCATGGTGCTAGGTAGAATAAGTCAGGCATAGAAAGACAAGTAGCACATAACCTAACTTATATGTGGAATCTAAATAAATCAAACTCACAGAAGCAGAAAGTATAATGGTGGTTATCAGAGTTGTGAGTGGGTGAGAGTGACAGAAATAGAGAAGCGACAGCAAATCAACCCCAAAGCTAGCAGAAGATGATAATCAAAATCAGAGCTTAACCAAAAGTCAAGACACACAAAACATTCAAAAGATTAACAAATCCAGGAGCTGTTTTTTTGAAATCTTAGTAAGGTACATAGACCACTACCTAGACAAATAAAGAAGAAAAAAGAGAAGGTCTAAATAAGCACAATGAGAAGTGACAAAGGAAACGTTACCACTGACCTGACAGAAATGAAAATAAGCATCAGAAACCACTTTGAATGCCTCTATGCCCACAGACTAGAAAACCTCGAAGAAACGGATGAATTTCTGGACATAAACAATCTCCCAAGACTGAACCAGGAAAAAAATGATTCTCTGAGCAGACCAAGCAGGAGCTCCAAAATTGAATCAGTAATAAATAGTCTACCAACCAAATTTTTATTTCAAGGTAATTTGAGTCATGTTTCATGTTTACTTCGTTTCCCTGATTAAGTCATGTACATCATCATATGATTTATAGTCATATGATGGAGGATGAGTAATACATTTTTTTCTGATTCTCAATAGTGCTTTTGGATAAACATTTAAATTAGCCAGTGGTAAAAGTGGACCATAAAGCCTAAAATAAAATCAGCAAACATAAATCTAAAATTTGTAGCATTTTTATTTTATTTATTAGAGACAAGGCCTTCCTGTGTTACCCAGGCTGAAATGCAGTCGCAGGATCATAGCTTATTGCAGCCTCAAACTCCTGGGTTCAAGCAATTCTCTTACCTCAGTTTTCCAAGTAGCCAGGATTACAGATGTACACCGCCATGATTGCATAATTTAATTTTTTATTTTTTGTATAGTCAGGGTCTGACTATGTTGCTCAGTCTGGCCTTGAATTCTTCGTCTTAAGCTATTCTTTTGCCTTGGCCTCTAAAGCGCTGGAATTACAGGCATGAGTCCTCATGCCTAGCCTACTAGCCTAAAAAGGGCAACCAAAAAAAAAAAAAAAAAAAAAAACTGCTTGAGGTGGAAATTCCATGAAAATGCCAATTTTAATGTATTCCTTTCACAAGAAATCTAGAATTCCAAAGATTCTCAGTGCAAATATCTATGATACTTAAAACACATCCTAAAATAAATGGTGTACTTTCATTAATAAATAAGTTAGTCGTGTAAACTTATTTCTAATACGCATATGTCAGGTATGATAAAAATAACACTGAATAGATTTTTATTTGTTTGAGCGTATGTGTGTGGAGGGGCATGAATTGGTGAAGTCTTAGAGAAAAGCAATCTCACATTTTAACATTGAATAAATTCCCCAAATTTATTTTAATTTGATCATTTAGAACTCTGTACATATATTCCCTCAGAGTCTTTATTATGTCTAATGATTGCATTCTAGTAAATCCTTGATTTTTTAAAAACTTAATTGTTTGAAAACTCACTATCAATATATTCATGGAAATGTAGAGTATAAGCTTGATTTATTCATTGATTAATAATTCAGCTATTTGGTTAATATATATATTTTAATTATTATTATTATACTTTAAGTTCTAGGGTACATGTGCATAACGTGCAGGTTTGTTACATATGTATACTTGTGCCATGTTACTGTGCTGCACCCATCAACTCGTCAGCACCCAACAACTCGTCATTTACATCAGGTATAACTCCCAATGCAATCTCTCCCCCCTCTCCCCACCCCATGATAGGCCCCTGTGTGTGATGTCCCCCTTCCCGAGTCCAAGTGATCTCATTGTTCAGTTCCCACCAATGAGTGAGAACATGCGGTGTTTGGTTTTCTGTTCTTGTGATAGTTTGCTAAGAATGATGGTTTCCAGCTGCATCCATGTCCCTACAAAGGACACAAACTCATCCTTTTTCATGGCTGCATAGTATTCCATGGTGTATATGTGCCACATTTTCTTAATCCAGTCTGTCACTGATGGATATTTGGGTTGATTCCAAGTCTTTGCTATTGTGAATAGTGCCACAATAAACATACGTGTGCATGTGTCTTTATAGCAGCATGATTTATAATCCTTTGGGTATATACCCAGTAATGGGATGGCTGGGTCATATGGTACATCCAGTTCTAGATCCTTGAGGAATCGCCATACGGTTTTCCATAATGGTTGAACTAGTTTACAATCCCACCAACAGTGTAAAAGTGTTCCTATTTCTCCACATCCTCTCCAGCACCTGTTGTTTCCTGACTTTTTAATGATCGCCATTCTAATTGGTGTGAGATGGTATCTCATTGTGGTTTTGATTTGCATTTCTCTGATGGCCAGTGATGATGAGCATTTTTTCATGTGTCTGTTGGCTGTATGAATGTCTTCTTTTGAGAAATGTCTGTTCATATCCTTTGCCCAGTTTTTGATGGGGTTGTTTGTTTTTTTCTTGTAAATTTGTTTGAGTTCTTTGTAGGTTCTGGATATTAGTCCTTTGTCAGATGAGTAGATTGCAAAAATTTTCTCCCATTCTGTAGGTTGCCTGTTCACTCTGATGGTAGTTTCTTTTGCTGTGCAGAAGCTCTTTAGTTTAATGAGATCCCATTTGTCAATTTTGCCTTTTGCTGCCATTGCTTTTGGTGTTTTAGACATGAAGTCTTTGCCCATGCCTATGTCCTGAATGGTACTACCTAGGTTTTCCTCTAGGGTTTTTATGGTATTAGGTCTACCATTTAAGTCTCTAATCAATCTTGAATTAATTTTCATATAAGGAGTAAGGAAAGGATCCAGTTTCAGCTTTCTACTTATGGCTAGCCAATTTTCCCAACACCATTTATTAAATAGGGAATCCTTTCCCCATTTCTTGATTCTCTCAGGTTTGTCAAAGATCAGATGGCTGTAGAAGTGTGGTATTATTTCTGAGGACTCTGTTCTGTTCCATTGGTCTATATCTCTGTTTTGGTACCAGTACCATGCTGTTTTGGTTACTGTGGCCTTGTAGTATAGTTTGAAGTCAGGTAGCGTGATGCCTCCAGCTTTGTTCTTTTGACTTAGGATTGTCTTGGAGATGCGGGCTCTTTTTTGGTTCCATATGAACTTTAAAGCAGTTTTTTCCAATTCTGTGAAGAAACTCATTGGTAGCTTGATGGGGATGGCATTGAATCTATAAATAACCTTGGGCAGTATGGCCATTTTCACGATATTGATTCTTCCTATCCATGAGCATGGTATGTTCTTCCATTTGTTTGTGTCCTCTTTTATTTCACTGAGCAGTGGTTTGTAGTTCTCCTTGAAGAGGTCCTTTTGGTTAATATATTTCAAACCTATTTATTTCAAGCACTATCTAGACAAATACAGTCACTGTTGTTTATGCAGCACTATTCACAATAGCAAAGACTTGGAATCAACCCAAATGTCCATCAGTGACAGATTGGATTAAGAAAATGTGGCACATATACACCATGGAATACTATGCAGCCATAAAAAAGGATGAGTTTGTGTCCTTTGTAGGGACATGGATGCAGCTGGAAACCATCATTCTTAGCAAACTATCACAAGAACAGAAAACCAAACACCGCATGTTCTCACTCATAGGCGGGAACTGAACAATGAGATCACTTGGACTCGGGAAGGGGAACATCACACACCGGGGCCTATCATGGGGAGGGGCGAGGGGGGAGGGATTGCATTGGGAGTTATACCTGATGTAAATGACGAGTTGATGGGGGCAGCACACCAACATGGCACAAGTATACATATGTAGCAAACCTGCACGTTGTGCACATGTACCCTACAACTTAAAGTTTAATAATAATAAATAAATTTAAAAAATAAAAAAAATAAAAAATAAAAAAAAAATTTGCCATTTAAAAGAAACTTTAAAATATCACATTAAATATTTTACTTCGTGCTTTGACACAGCCTCAAATGGAGAATTTTTTTTTTTTCTAATGTCATATCACAATTTTTTTTTCCAATCTGCTTTCCTTCACTCCCTTTTGCTAAAATATTTGGGAAATACCAAATTCCTTTTCATATATTTTACTAAAGCTTAGACCAAGCTTTATTAACTATGAACTGCTTATTTAAAAGGAAATGTGTAAGTATAAATGGATTATAATTTATGCAGTGTTTTCTATGAGATTAAACACCATTTTTTGGGGAAACCAGACCCACACCAACCGGCAGATACCACGAGTCCAGCAGATACAAAGGAGTTACAAAGAGTTTAAATGGTGGGTCCAGGGGATGGGAGCCTCAGAGGCTTGCTCATGGCCCAGAGCTCTTCCGCTCTGCCTAATTTATTGGTTTACAAATTCTTTGTTCTTAGGCCAGATGGGAGGGGTAATAAGGGATGAGGAAAAGGATTAATCAGTGAAGGAGAACTCATGAGTCATTCAATAAGAGGTGCAGCAGTGGCGGTTTCTGGGAATTTCCTTGAGCAAAGGCTGTGTCTAAACTACTTAAGATCTTTAACTTAACGGGACTGAAATGGGTGGGAGTGGGTTTCAGGCGGAGCCAAGATGTGTGATTATACTCCACTGCTTGAAGGCTGTGTTATCTCTCTGAACAATCTGTGGAATGTAGCAGAGCTGTTATGCTCTCTGGGCATAAAGACATGAAGGCAATAAGGAAACTTTTCTACTCAGAGGCCGCCCATGGCTCCCCATGGGTGTTTCACAGAGGGGAGACCAACTCATCTGGCATCCCAGAAACTCTCTTTCCCAAAACCATTCTAAGTGTTACTCATTTACTGAATCCTCAATCATAACATTATGAACTGGATAAATTTTCTTGTTGAGATGCAACAACCAAGGCACAGAGATTTTCTAACCTGAAATCACAGAATTACTATAAGTTAATCACAAAATTACAATAAGTTAATATATTCAGAATCCTAGAGAGATTTTTGGAAAGTCTTGTGAATCTACAGACTCCTTTCTTAACCACTACAACTATATGTTACTAATTTGCATACACACATTGTAGAAAAACATAAACCCACCCACACACACAGTAAGAGAGAGAAAAATAGAGTGAAAGAGAAATTAAAATATATGTAGAAGCTCTATATCCTTGCTTTCACGTATTTGATTATTGTGACATTTCCCATGTAAGTGAACTCCATGTTCTATAGAAGCGGATGCTATGTCAGAGTTTCAGCTGTAAGACTTTATTAGTGATCAGCACTTATGAGTGGGGGGCAAGGCTGAACAGAGAAAGAACGTTGACTGTGGTATAGTTCTGACAATGGCCTTGCAAAAAGTGTCCTGTATTATTTTCTCATATCATTGCAAAAGTCCATCTAATTAATTTATTGGTTTGTTTCTGGTACCAACTGTCACAGTTTGGATCCTGAAGAAAGAGATTCTGAGATAGTTTGGAGTGTATATTAATTTGCTAGAACTGCCACAAGAAAATACTACAACATAGGTAGCTGCAGCAGCAGGCCTTTCTTTTCTCACAGTTTGGTAAGCTAGAAGTCCAAAATCAAGGTACCTGCAGGGTTGGTTTCACTAAGGCCCTCTCTATTTGACTTGTAATATGGCTGTCTTCACGTGGTCTTCCCTCAGTTTTATGTGTATTCTAATCTCCTCTCTTTAAAAACACCCCAGAAATATTGTATTAGGGTTCATCATAATGACTTCATTTATCTTTAATTACCTCTTCAAAGACTCTTCCTGAAACGTTACATTTGAGGTATGGGGAGAGGGGTTTGAACTTTAAAATATGAACCTTGATGGGAAAACAAAATTAAGCCCCTAATAGAGTACAAGGCATTTATTAGAAACAAACAGCTTTGCAAAGAAAAGAGCAGCAGTATTGGGCATAGTGAAAAGTGGAACTTTGTTTTAGGTCCAACAAAGCCTCTGCCCAGTCAGTTACGTGCTAGCTTGGGAAGTGTGTGACTTCAGAAGACGAACATCATTGCAGCCCAGGCTGACTCTAGAAAGGCTAAGAGCTGGTGGGTCTCTGTTAAACACACTCCTTGTATTTGTGTATAATTTTTAAAACATTGGTTCTCAGTGGCACATGTCTGTGTCTGCTACACTCCACTTTGTGGATGAAAATATATTCAAGTAAATAAATATGCTTTCGGTGCTTCATATGTTAAAAATACCACACTTAGCCTTATAGAGAAATAAAATCATAATTTTACAATTATACTTGACTTACATTTTTCCCCAAATCTCTAAAGAGTTCAGATATGCACAAATAGCAGTACAAGGTAAAATGTATTAAGTGGCACAAGAGGAATATAAAATTTTTAAAGACTTGAGTAAATGAAAATAATAATTTTATTCCAATTTAGAAACTCTTTCTCAGAAACAACAAGATATGATCTAGTCTTCTGTAGCTATGACTATTTTGTATTATTTATTTTAACAAAGGTTAAAATAATTCAAATATAGAAAAGTACAAAAGTGGTGTGATACATATTCATGTACACACTGACCCAGATTCAGCCATTTTAACACATTGGCATATTTGCTTCTGATTTCTCCCACCTCTCTATCTCTATCTCTGTGTGTGTGTGTGTGTGTGTGTGTGTGAGAGAGAGAGAGAGAGAAAGAGAGACTTTCATTCTTGCCTCGTTATTTAAAGTTTAACATGAGTCTCTACTATTTCAAGAATATCTCAATACATTTCTCTAACTTACTTACCTCAGTGTTACACTTTATTCCTAACAGAAATTTGTGCTACAATGTATGCTCCATGAGGAAAATAATATAATGTGATAAAGAGAATATTAGATTATGAAAATATATGGTAAAAGAGTACGTTGGAAACTACTGGCTGGGTTCAGTGGTGCATGTCTGTAATCCAAGCACTTGGAAGTCGAGGCAGGTTAATCGCATGAGCTCAGGAGCTTGAGACCAGCCTGGGCAGCATGGTGAAACCCTGTCTCTACAAAAAAACACCAAAAAAAAAAAAAAAAAAAAAAAAAAAGGCATGGTGACATGCACCCGTTTCCCTGCTGCTCTGGAGGCTGAGGTGCAAGGATTTCCTAAGCCCCAGAAGTAAAGGCTGGAGTAGGCTTGGATCACACCACTGCACTCCAGTCTGGACAACAAAGTGAGATACTCTCTCAAAAAAAGGAAAAAAAGAAGAAAGTGAAAAAGAAGGGAGGGATGGAGGGAGGGAGGGAGGAAGGAAAGAAGGAAGGAAGGAAGGAAGGAAGGAAGGAAGGAAGGAAGGAAGGAAGGAAGGAAGGAAGGAAGGAAGAAGGAAGGAAGGAAGGAAGGAAGGAAGAAGGAAGGAAGGAAGGAGGAAGGAAGGAAGGAAGGAAGGAAGGAAGGAAGGAAGGAAGGAAGGAAGGAAGGAAGGAAGGAAGGAAAGAAACTACCCATGCATTGGGAAATTTCTGGGCCAAAATCTGAGAAAGAAGAAAAGCCTAGAAAAATGAAATCAGATAGCAACTTCTTTGTTCTCCTTAGAATATTCCTTTAGTATAAATACTAAGTAGAATTTACAACACAATAACTAATCTGGCAGAAGAAAAATCAGAGTTGAGTTCAACACACGATGGAGGTGACCTGGTAAAAATCCAAGGTTTTGAGAAGGAATCTCAACATCTAAATCTCAGTGGTATGATTGAAATGAAAATGAATAAAAGTCTCACAGGAATAAAGCCCGATTTGAATGCTCTCAGATTGACTAAAGGTGATCTGAGATTGCTAGTATCACCAGAATAGCTGCCTGTCATGAGAGAAAAATCTACTCATTGGAGGAAAATGTAAACTAGAGCCTCAAATATTTTATCCAACCTTTTTTCTAAACAAAGTCCTGCATACTCACAAAATAAATAGACATATAAGACAATATGTCAAAATGATAAAAAAATACATTGGTGAAAAGAAACTCAATTGACTACCCATAAATCCATATTTTTGGTATATGAAATATAGATTTTGAAAAAATTATGATAAATATCAAGAAACTAACAAATAAAAACAAAATTTTGTACAAATTTATTATAAAAATGCAGATATCAGTGCAAAACAATTAAAAATAAAACCTCAAGTGATTCCTTGAAACATATTAATCACATGTTTAAAATTAATGAGGAAATAAAAATTCATAAGGTGGAGAAGCAAATTTGAGACTAAAGGTATAGCACAAATGCCATTAGAATACTAGAAATAACATGCATATCTATCTATCTATCCACACACACACACACACGCCCCTGTGTGTGTCTGTGTGTATATATACACATATATACACACCACACACACACAGGTATATATACCTGTATACATATATATACACACATACATATATATAGACCTGTATGTTATATCATGACATAGATATTATAGCAGATGATTTATTTTTACTTTCTTGATACATTATTTGATATAATAAAGTGAAAAATCCCATAAAAATAATATGATAGATAAAAGAAACAGTGAAAAGAAAATAAGTTAAATATATAGTTACATCAATGACAGTTCAGAGAATACCAGAATAACTTATATCAACAGGGTCACCTGAAAAGTACAACTATAAAACTGTAGAAAATGTAAGAAGTAATGTTTTCAGGAATTGAAAGTATCAAGCCGTAAGATAATGTCGGTCTTACTGACTGCTCCCAGTTTGTCCTTTAGCTATTCACTGTACCAACCCCAGCTCATGTTTTTTAGGAGGGAGGTTTGAATATGCACATCTTGCAAAATACTGTAGGTAAATTAATTTTGAAGATCTTGGATGTATAACGTGCACAGTGGTGGTAGAATTATTTGCTAATTTATATTTGTTTTATCGTAAAATTTTGTTTGAAAAATCCTAATTTGTTGAACCATGAGACAATCTTTCTTCTGATGAAAGTTAATGTGGTACCTCTTTTTTAGTTAGTACCTTGTCAAGAATGCTAATATTTTTGTTTGATTTTAGGCTTTTCAATGAACAGATGAAATTATGTTTTAATATAAATACAGGTTTTGAAGATGGCCGAATAGGAATAGCTCCAGTCTCCAACTCCCAGCGCGAGCGACACAGAAGACCGGCGATTTCTGCATTTTCAACTGAGGTACTGGGTTCATCTCACTGGAGAGTGCCAGACGATCGGTGCTGGTCAGCTGCTGCAGCCCGACCAGCAAGAGCTGAAGCAGGGCAAGGCATTGCCTCACCTGGAAAGCGCAAGGGGGAAGGGAATCCCTTTTCCTAGCCAGGGGAACTGAGACACACAACACCTGGAAAATCGGGTAACTCCCACCCCAATACTGCACTTTAAGCAGACAGGCACACCAGGAGATCATATCCCACACCTGGCCGGGAGTGTCCGACACCCATGGAGCCTCCCTCATTGCTAGCACAGCAGTCTGTGATCTACCGGCAAGGCAGCAGCGAGGCTGGGGGAGGGGCGCCCGCCATTGCTGAGGCTTAAGTAGGTAAACAAAGCTGCTGGGAAGCTCGAACTGGGTGGAGCTCACAGCAGCTCAAGGAAACCTGCCTGTCTCTGTAGACTCCACCTCTGGGGACAGGGCACAGTAAATAATAACAAACACAGCAGCTCTGCAGACGCAAACGACTCTGTCTGACAGCTTTGAAGAGAGCAGTGGATCTCCCAACACGGAGGTTGAGATCTGAGAAGGGACAGACTCCCTGCTCAAGTGGGTCCCTGACCCCTGAGTAGCCTAACTGGGAGACATCCCCCACTAGGGGCAGTCTGACACCCCACACCTCACAGGGTGGAGTACACCCCTGAGAGGAAGATTCCAAAGCAAGAATCAGACAGGTACACTCGCTGTTCAGAAATATTCTATCTTCTGCAGCCTCTGCTGCTGATACCTAGGCAAACAGGGTCTGGAGTGGACCTCAAGCAATCTCCTACAGCTACAACCTACAGCTGAGGATCCTGACTGTTAGAAGGAAAGCTATCAAACAGGAAGGACACCTACACCAAAACCCCATCAGTACATCACCATCATCAAAGACCAGAGGCAGATAAAACCACAAAGATGGGGAAAAAGCAGGGCAGAAAAGCTGGAAATTCAAAAAATAAGAGCGCATCTCCCCCGGCAAAGGAGCGCAGCTCATCGCCAGCAACGGATCAAAGCTGGACGGAGAATGACTTCGATGAGATGAGAGAAGAAGGCTTCAGTCCATCAAATTTCTCAGAGCTAAAGGAGGAATTACGTACCCAGCGCAAAGAAACTAAAAATCTTGAAAAAAAAGTGGAAGAATTGATGGCTAGAGTAATTAATGCAGAGAAGCTCACAAATGAAATGAAAGAGACGAAAACCATGGCACGAGAAATACGTGACAAATGCACAAGCTTCAGTAACCGTCTCGATCAACTGGAAGAAAGAATGTCAGCGATGGAGGATCAAATGAATGAAATGAAGCGAGAAGAGAAACCAAAAGAAAAAAGAAGAAAAAGAAATGAACAAAGCCTGCAAGAAGTATGGGATTATGTAAAAAGACCAAATCTACGTCTGATTGTGGTACCTGAAAGTGACGGGGAAAATGGAACCAAGTTGGAAAACACTCTTCAGGATATCATCCAGGAGAACTTCCCCAACCTAGTAGGGCAGGCCAACATTCAAATCCAGGAAATACAGAGAACGCCACAAAGATACTCCTCGAGAAGAGCAACTCCAAGACACATAATTGCCAGATTCACCAAAGTTGAAATGAAGGAAAAAATCTTAAGGGCAGCCAGAGAGAAAGGTCGGGTTACCCACAAAGGGAAGCCCATCAGACTAACAGCAGATCTCTCGGCAGAAACTCTTCAAGCCAGAAGAGAGTGGGGGCCAATATTCAACATTCTTAAAGAAAAGAATTTTAAACTCAGAATTTTATATCCAGCCAAACTAAGTTTCATAAGTGAAGGAGAAATAAAATCCTTTACAGATAAGCAAATGCTTAGAGATTTTGTCACCACTAGGCCTGCCTTACAAGAGACCCTGAAGGAAGCACTAAACATGGAAAGGAACAACCGGTACCAGTCATTGCAAAAACATGCCAAAATGTAAAGACCATCAAGGCTAGGAAGAAACTGCATCAACTAACGAGCAAAATAACCAGTTAATATCATCATGGCAGGATCAAGTTCACACATAACAATCTTAACCTTAAATGTAAATGGACTAAATGCACCAATTAAAAGACACAGACTGGCAAACTGGATAAAGAGTCAAGACCCATCAGTCTGCTGTATTCAGGAGACCCATCTCACACGCAGAGACATACATAGGCTCAAAATAAAGGGATGGAGGAAGATTTACCAAGCAAATGGAGAACACAAAAAAGCGGGGGTTGCAATACTATTCTCTGATAAAACAGACTTTAAACCATCAAAGATCAAAAGAGACAGAGAAGGACATTACATAATGGTAAAGGGATCAATTCAACAGGAAGAGCTAACTATCCTAAATATATATGCACCCAATACAGGAGCACCCAGATTCATAAAGCAAGTCCTTAGAGACTTACAAAGAGACTTAGACTCCCATACAATAATAATGGGAGACTTCAACACTCCACTGTCAACATTAGACAGATCAACGAGACAGAAAGTTAACAAGGATATCCAGGAATTGAACTCATCTCTGCAGCAAGCAGACCTAATAGACATCTATAGAACTCTCCACCCCAAATCAACAGAATATACATTCTTCTCAGCACCACATCGTACTTACTCCAAAATTGACCATGTAATCGGAAGTAAAGCACTCCTCAGCAAATGTACAAGAACAGAAATTATAACAAACTGTCTCTCAGACCACAGTGCAATCAAATTAGAACTCAGGACTAAGAAACTCAATCAAAACCGCTCAATTACATGGAAACTGAACAACCTGCTCCTGAATGACTACTGGGTACATAACGAAATGAAGGCAGAAATAAAGATGTTCTTTGAAACCAATGAGAACAAAGATACAACATACCAGAATCTCTGGGACACATTTAAAGCAGTGTGTAGAGGGAAATTTATAGCACTAAATGCCCACAAGAGAAAGCAGGAAAGATCTAAAATTGACACTCTAACATCGCAATTAAAAGATCTAGAGAAGCAAGAGCAAACACATTCGAAAGCTAGCAGAAGGCAAGAAATAACTAAGATCAGAGCAGAACTGAAGGAGATAGAGACACAAAAAACCCTCCAAAAAATCAATGAATCCAGGAGTTGGTTTTTTGAAAAGATCAACAAAATTGACAGACCACTAGCAAGACTAATGGAGAAAGACTAAGAAGAAAAGAGAGAAGAATCAAATCGACGCAATTAAAAATGATAAAGGGGATATCACCACCGACCCCACAGAAATACAAACTACCATCAGAGAATACTATAAACACCTCTACGCAAATAAACTGGAAAATCTAGAAGAAATGGATAATTTCCTGGACACTTACACTCTTCCAAGACTAAACCAGGAAGAAGTTGAATCCCTGAATAGACCAATAGTAGGCTCTGAAATTGAGGCAATAACTAATAGCCTACCAACCAAAAAAAGTCCAGGACCAGATGGATTCACAGCTGAATTCTACCAGAGGTACAAGGAGGAGCTGGTACCATTCCTTCTGAAACTATTCCAATCAATAGAAAAAGAGGGAATCCTCCCTAACTCATTTTATGAGGCCAACATCATCCTGATACCAAAGCCTGGCAGAGACACAACAAAAAAAGAGAATTTTAGACCAATATCCCTGATGAACATCGATGCAAAAATCCTCAATAAAATACTGGCAAACCGGATTCAGCAGCACATCAAAAAGCTTATCCACCATGATCAAGTGGGCTTCATCCCTGGGATGCAAGGCTGGTTCAACATTCGCAAATCAATAAACATAATCCAGCATATAAACAGAACCAAAGACAAGAACCACATCATTATCTCAATAGATGCAGAAAAGGCTTTTGACAAAATTCAACAGCCCTTCATGCTAAAAACGCTCAATAAATTCGGTATTGATGGAACGTACCTCAAAATAATAAGAGCTATTTATGACAAACCCACAGCCAATATCATACTGAATGGGCAAAAACTGGAAAAATTCCCTTTGAAAACTGGCACAAGACAGGGATGCCCTCTCTCACCACTCCTATTCAACATAGTGTTGGAAGTTCTGGCTAGGGCAATCAGGCAAGAGAAAGAAATCAAGGGGATTCAGTTAGGAAAAGAAGAAGTCAAATTGTCCCTGTTTGCAGACGACATGATTGTATATTTAGAAAACCCCATTGTCTCAGCCCAAAATCTCCTTAAGCTGATCAGCAACTTCAGCAAAGTCTCAGGATACAAAATTAATGTGCAAAAATCACAAGCATTCTTATACACCAGTAACAGTCAAACAGAGAGCCAAATCAGGAATGAACTTCCATTCACAATTGCTTCAAAGAGAATAAAATACCTAGGAATCCAACTTACAAGGGATGTAAAGGACCTCTTCAAGGAGAACTACAAACCACTGCTCAGTGAAATCAAAGAGGACACAAACAAATGGAAGAACATACCGTGCTCATGGATAGGAAGAATCAATATCGTGAAAATGGCCATACTGCCCAAGGTAATTTATAGATTCAATGCCATCCCCATCAAGCTACCAATGAGCTTCTTCACAGAATTGGAAAAAACTGCTTTAAAGTTCATATGGAACCAAAAAAGAGCCCGCATCTCCAAGACAATCCTAAGTCAAAAGAACAAAGCTGGAGGCATCACGCTACCTGACTTCAAACTATACTACAGGGCTACAGTAACCAAAACAGCATGGTACTGGTACCAAAACAGAGATATAGACCAATGGAACAGAACAGAGTCCTCAGAAATAATACCACACATCTACAGCCATCTGATCTTTGACAAACCTGAGAGAAACAAGAAATGGGGAAAGGATTCCCTATTTAATAAATGGTGCTGGGAAAATTGGCTAGCCATAAGTAGAAAGCTGAAACTGGATCCTTTCCTTACTCCTTATACGAAAATTAATTCAAGATGGATTAGAGACTTAAATGTTAGACCTAATACCATAAAAATCCTAGAGGAAAACCTAGGTAGTACCATTCAGGACATAGGCATGGGCAAAGACTTCATGTCTAAAACACCAAAAGCAACAGCAGCAAAAGCCAAAATTGACAAATGGGATCTCATCAAACTAAAGAGCTTCTGCACAGCAAAAGAAACTACCATCAGAGTGAGCAGGCAACCTACAGAATGGGAGAAAATTTTTGCAATCTACTCATCTGACAAAGGACTAATATCCAGAACCTACAAAGAACTCAAACAAATTTACAAGAAAAAAACAAACAACCCCATCCAAAAGTGGGCAAAGGATATGAACAGACATTTCTCAAAAGAAGACATTCATACAGCCAACAGACACATGAAAAAATGCTCATCATCACTGGCCATCAGAGAAATGCAAATCAAAACCACAATGAGATACCATCTCACACCAGTTAGAATGGCGATCATTAAAAAGTCAGGAAACAACAGGTGCTGGAGAGGATGTGGAGAAATAGGAACACTTTTACACTGTTGGTGGGAGTGTAAACTAGTTCAACCATTATGGAAAACAGTATGGCGATTCCTCAAGGATCTAGAACTAGATGTACCATATGACCCAGCCATCCCATTACTGGGTATATACCCAAAGGATTATAAATTATGCTGCTATAAGGACACATGCACACGTATGTTTATTGCAGCACTATTCACAATAGCAAAGACTTGGAATCAACCCAAATGTCCATCAGTGACAGATTGGATTAAGAAAATGTGGCACATATACACCATGGAATACTATGCAGCCATCAAAAAGGATGAGTTTGTGTCCTTTGTAGGGACATGGATGCAGCTGGAAACCATCATTCTTAGCAAACTATCACAAGAACAGAAAACCAAACACCGCATGTTCTCACTCGTAGGTGGGAACTGAACAATGAGATCACTTGGACTCGGGAAGGGGAACATCACACACCGGGGCCTATCATGGGGAGGGGGGAGGGGGGAGGGATTGCATTGGGAGTTATACCTGATGTAAATAACGAGTTGATGGGTGCAGCACACCAACATGGCACAAGTATATATATGTAGCAAACCTGCACGTTGTGCACATGTACCCTACAACTTGAAGTTTAATAATAATAAATAAATTTAAAAAATATATATATATAAATACAGGTTTTAGACCATGTTTTCAGCAGTATAGTGAGGCCAAATTTTGTCAAAACAGTTAACATTGAACTGTATATAAGGATAAAAATTTAGCTTTCTAGTTTATGAAAATGACTAAGAGTTAAAATATTTTAAAGAAGAAATATATTACATCTTTAAAAACTATTAAGAAATTATTCATGTAGTATAGTTTAAGAAACAAAATAACAAACAAAAAATGTGCAAAATCTGGCAGCATAGTATGGTGTTTTATGTTTATATGAAATCAAATGTATGTAAGGTGAAATTGAATGTAATGAATGGACACAGCTACCCAAAATAACGGAAGCCCAGGAGTTTCCATTAAGGATGTATTCAGAAGTATTTGAAACGAAAAGTACGTATTTATAGAGACATATAGCCATTTACATTTGTTAGAATTCTATGTCAGTGGGTGGTAGGAATCAACTCAGAATTTTGCATTCAAGCATAAGAAACTTAGGGACTAAATACTTTCTCTTGATCCATGAAGAGTAGATTTCTCTCAAATTTACCTTATAAAATAGAAATAATGCTTAGAAAAACAAGGAATAAAGAACAATTGGGTTTAACTCCTTACCCATTATAAATATAAATAATTCCAATAGCACTTGAAAAGTGGCTAAAATATTTTCCTTCTATGTCCAATTCTTTTAGTTTAGCTTAGCTGTGTTGTTTGGAAAAGTATTAATTAGTTTCCAACACACACCTCAAAGAATTTCCAGGTTCCACAGAATCAGTTACAATACCTTTTCCTTTTAAAAAGGAAAGAAACAAAAGGAAAACCTATTTTTCTGATATCTATTCCCACAAAATAATCCAAACAATTTATATCTTGATGTAGGAGATGTGACTATAATAAAGAGCAATTTTCATACCACTATGGACAACAACCCCATCACAGTCAAAGGGATGTTTTACAATGGCATTACTGTTAACATTTCAAAAGAGATTAAAGAGCATTGATAAATAATAGCTGCTCCTTTGAATATACCAACCACATTCCATCTGAGAGTTATCAACTAGCAAACTACTGTTTATATAGTAAAGATTAAACACGATATTCTCTGGGCTCATTGACATGCATATCTCAGTGTGATATAAACCCTCAAAAAGATTTTTCTGTACAAATGAATAGGCAGTTTTTCTTAGTAGTTTTAGATTACATGAAAGCAGAATAACACAATGGTGCTTACAGCAGGACACAACAAAGTAATAGTCCCTGCTCCGGTTAGGACAGAGATAGATGATCGTCAACTCTAAGTAAAATTCCTTATTTTTCTCAAGGATGTGCTGCATGTATTTACAATTAAATTTGTAATAACAGAATCATTGAAATTTTACAAAAGTAAGAATATATGTATTGCTTACACAAATTATAAGCACTATCATTATTGAAGAATTAAAACATATTAAGCGCAGTCTAAGTTTCATGTGTGTTTTACTTTTTGTTAATGATTCCAGTGGTATGAATGAATACACACACACACACACACACACGCACACATATATATACACTTTCAAAATTTCTTTTCAAATACAAAATGGTTTGTTAAGATCTTATCATTTGACCACATGAATATACACAAAAATAGGTTCATTTACAATATTCATATGTTAAATTACACATCTTATTCGGTTGGAAATAGTTTTTCCTCAAGGAATCATTCCACATAGTAGTCTTAATTTTTCCAGACTAAACTCAGAAGTTCAAGACATTTACTAAGCATGAGAATAAACAATATGATGATGTTGTTTGACTTATTTCAAATTTACCTAGATTTTGAATGAATTTTATGTATTTTATCTTTAGCAATATTTACATCATGTGTTACACTTCTCCATCAACTAATCAATAAATAATTTCACTGGCTAATATTTTGTTATCTTAAAATACTCTGCAGAAATATGCTTCACCAAGAAAATTGTCAGGAGGACTTCATTCAGTTCCCTCATTTTGAAAACACAATATTTTTGTTAACAACAGGGGCAAAGAATGTATAAATGTAAAATGTCAAGTAAAACCAGAGTAATGACTGCAATATCTAATTGTCTCCAATGTTACATTTTCCATTTTTTTTAAGTATTTACTTGTTAATGACACTTTCGCTGAATGACTGTTACGTGTAAGAAAAACTGTTAAGGGTAGAGGATATCCTAGTACATCTTGTGGGCTTGGCATCTTGTGATTTATAAATGAAAGCAAATTTTGAGTTAAATGTAGTGCATACATTCCTCTAGTTTAACCTGTTAAGTAAGAGTTAACACTGACATATTTGCATACACTTTTGAATATGTATTTTTGAATCACTAATATAAATATGTAGGTGACCAGATTGAACTCTTAATCGGTGCAATATTTTGACTTAGATGAATGCAGAAATGTATGCATTTCATTCATAACTATTCCCAGTGCGTTAACTCAAATTAGAACTATGTAATTATGTTAATAAAATTTGTACATATTTAATGTTAAAATATAATGAAAATAATAATAATCATAAGAAAATTATAAAAAATTCTTCATAACTGCACTACTTCAAGAAGAATCATAAGAAAAATTAGAAAATATCTTGAGACAAACGAAAACCGAAACACTGCATACCCAAATATATGGGATGCAGCATAAACAATACTACACAGGGAGGTATATAATAATAAATGCCTACATGAAAAAAAAAATAAAGATCTGAAGTCAACAACCTACACTTACACTATAGGAAATAGAAAAAGAAGAATTAGTCCATTTTCTTACTGCTATAAAAAAGAATACCTGAGACTGGGTAATTTATAACGAAAAAGAGGTTTAATGGACTCACAGTCCCACATGGCTGGGGAGTCTTCGCAATCATGGTGGAAAGCAAAAGAGGAGCATGTTTTACATGGTGGCAGGTAAGACAGTGTGTGCAGGGGAACTATCTTTTATAAAACCATCAGATCTCCTGAGACTAATTCACAATCACAAGAAAAGCACAGGAAAAACTCACCCCATGATTCAATTACCAACAGCTGGGTCCCTCTCATAACACATGGGGATTATGGGAGCTACAATTCAATACATTTGGGTGAGGACACAACCAAACCATATCATTCCCCTCCTGACCCCCCTCAAAATCTCATGTCCTCATATTTTGAAACCAATTATGCCGTTCCGCCAGTCTTCTAAAGCCTTAACTTATTTCAGCATTAACTCAAAAGTCCACAGTTCAAAGTCTCACCTGAGACAAGGCAAGTACCTTCCACCTAGAAGCCTGTAAAATCAAAAGCAAGTTAGTTATTTCCTAGATACAGTGGGGGTACAGGCATTAGGTAAACAGACCAATTCCAAATGGGAAAAATTGGCCAAAACAAAGGGGTTACAGGACCCATGGAAGTCAGAAATTCAATGAAGCAGTCAAGTATTAAAGATCTAAAATGATCTCCTTTGACTCCGTGTCTCACTTCTAGGTCATGTCAATGCAAGAGTTGGGCTCCCATGGCCTTGGGCAGGTCTACTTCTTTGGCATTGCAGGGTACAGCCCCTTTCCCAAATGCTTTCATGGGCTGGCAATGAGTCTGTGGCTTTTCCAGGCACATAGTGTAAGTTGTCGGTGATCCATCATTTTGGTGTCTGGAGGACACTGGCTCTCTTCTCACAGCTCCACTAGGCAGCACCCAAGTTAAGACTCTGTGTAGGGGTTCAAACCCCACATTTCCCTTCCACACTTCTCTAGCAGAGGTTCTCCATGAGGGACCCACCCCTGCAGCAAACTTCTGCCTGGACATCTAGGTGTTTTCATAAATCCTCTGTAATATAGGCTGAGGTTCGCAAATCTCAATTATTGACTTCTGTGAACTCACAGACTCAATGCCACATGGAAGCTGCTAAGGCTTGGGGCTTGCACCCTCTGAAGCCATAGTGCAAGCTATACTTCGGACCCTTTTAGCCATGTCTGGAACAGCTCGGATACAGGGCACCAAGTCCCTAGGCTGCACATAGAAGGGGAGCCATGGTCCGACCCAAGAAGACTTATTTATCCTAGGCATCAGGCCTATGACTGGAAGGGTTGCTGTTAAAGTGTCTGACATACTCTGACGACAATTTCCTCATTATCTTGGCAACTAACATTTGGCTCTTTGTTACTGATGCATTTCTGCAGCTTGCTTGAATTTCTCCCAAGAAAATGGACTTTTTTCTTTTCTACTGCATCATCAGGCTACAAATTTTTCAAACTTGTATGCTGTACTTGGTCTTGAGCACTTTGTCAATCAGAAATTTTTTCCACCAGATGCCAAAAATCATCTCTCTCAAGTTCAAAGTCCCACAAATCTCTAGTACAGGGGGAAATGGTACGAGTCTCTATATAACATGAGTGACCTTTATTTCAGCTTCCAATAAGTTCCTCATCTCTATCTGAGACCACTCAGCCTGGACATCATTGTCTACATCGCTGTGAGAAATTTGGTCAAAATCATTCAAAAAACCTCTAGGAAGTTCCAAACTTTCATATATCTTCCTGTTTTCTGAGCCTTCCAAGTATCTAGGAAGTTCCAAAGTTTTTCACACTTTTCTGTCTTCTTTGGGGCCCTCCAAATTGTTCCAACCTCTGCCTGTTACTCAGTTCCAAAGTCACTTCCATATTTTCTGGTATCTTCAGAGCACTGTTCTACTCTACTTGATACCAATTCTCATATTAGTCCATTTTCATACTGTTTTAAAGAAACACCTGACTAGGTAATTTATAAAGAAAAAGATATTTAATGAACTTACAGTTCCACATGGCTAGAAAGGCCTCACACTCATGGTGGAAGGTGAAGGAGCGAAGGCAAAACTTACACGGCAGCAGGCAAGAGTGCATGTTCAGGGGAACTGCCCTTTATAAAACCATATCTCTCGAGATTTATTTGCTATCACAAGAACAGCAAGGGGAAAACCTGTCCCCATGATTCAGTTATCTCCCACAGGTCCCTCCTACAACATGTGGGGAATATGGGAGCTACAATTGAAGATGAGATTGGTGGTTCTGGGTAAACACAGCCAAATCATATCAAAGAGCAAACTAAGCCCAAATTTAGTTGAAGAATATAAATATAATAATTAGAATTGAAATAAATTTTTAAAATAGACAATAGAAAAAATGTTGACACTGAGTTTTTTTTTAAAATTAATGAAAATAGTGAATATTAAGTTAACAAGAGGAGAGAAAAATAAAGACAACAAATAAAAAGGGATCCAACTACTAAGAGCAACCATATGTCGACAAATTGGACAACGTAGGAGACAGTGATAAATTCCTAGAAACATGCAAACAACAAAGACTGAATAATGAAGAATTAGAAAATCTGAAGAAACCAATAACTATTAAGTAGATGGAATCAGTAAGCCAAACATCCCAACAAAGGACGCAGGACCAGATGTTGTCATAGCTGAATTCTACCACATTTTAAGAAGAATCAAAAACAATCATTCTCAAACTTTTTCAATATCAAAAACGAGAACATACTTCCAAACTTATTTTATAACATTCATATAATACTGGTAGTAAAGTCAATGACATTACATGAAAGAAAACTATAGGTCAGCATTTCAGATAAACACAAATTCAAAAATCCTGATCAAACTATTAGCCAACCAAATTCAATACACATGAAAAGGAACTTGCACCATGACCAAGTGGGATTTATCCCTAGGATGCAAGGATTGTTCAACATACAAAAGTCAATCAATATGTTATACCACATTAACAGAATGAAGGATAAAAATCACATGATCCTTTCAAAAGAGGCAGAAAATGTATTTAACAAAAGTTAATAGTCTTTCATAATAGAAACATGAGGCAAACTAGAAATATAAGGAATATACTTCAACATAATAAAATTCATATATGAGAAACCCACAAATAATATTACTTAGAATAGTAAAAAACAAAGTTTTTCCCTAAGATCAAGAATAAAACTAGGATGCTCACTCTCACCACTCTATTCAACATAGTTCTTGAAGTCCTAGCCAGAGAAATTAGATATGAAAAAAAATTAAAGGCATCTAAATCAAAAAGGAAAAAAAAAAAGTATCTCCGTTTACAGATAACATAGCTTTGTATGGAAAAAGCCCTAAAGATGCTGCCAATAAACTGTTGGAACTAATAAACAAGTAGAATGAAGTTGCACTATAAAAAATAAAATACAGAAATCAGTTTCATTTTAATACACTAACACTGAACTATCCAAAAACAGAATTAAGAAAAAAATCACATTTATAATAGCATGAAAAAGAATAAAATACTTAGAAATAAACTCGACAAAGAAAGTGAAAGACTTGTACTCTGAAAGCTACAAAACACTGTTGAATAAAAAGCAAAAAACACATATGAATAAAAGACATCCTGGCAATATGGATTGTATTACTTAATATTGCTAAAATGTTAAAATGTGGTCTACAGAGTCTGTGCTATCTCTATCTATCTATCTATCTATCTATCTATCTATCTATCTATCTATCTATATATATAAAATTCTAAAGTTCAAATGGGAACAAAAACAAAACTCCAAAATAGCACAAGCAATATTAAGACAGAAGAACAAAGCTGGAGATTCATTCTCTCTGATTCATTCTTTCTGATTTCAAAATAGAACACAAAACTATAGTATATAAAACAATATGGTACTGGCACAAAGATAGACTAATAAGACAGAATAGAGAGCCCACAAATAAACCTACTTATATAAGGTTAATTAATTTTTGACAAGGGTGCCAATAATACACCATGGGGAAAGAATAATCTCTTCAACAAGTCCAGTTGGGAAAACTGGCTACCACCTGCAAAAGAATAAAATTGGACCATATCTCACACCATTTACAAAAATCAACTCAATTTATTAAAGACTTAAAGATTTTTGAAACTGTCAAACTTCTAGAAGAATACTTAAAGGAAAAACTTCATGACATATCTTGGCAATCAAAAGCCCTGGCAACATAAGCAGAAATAGACAAGGAAGACTACATCAAACTGAAAGTCTTCCATGCAGCAAAGAAGGAAATCAACAGAGTAAAAAGGTAAGCTACTGAACTAGAAAAATATATTTACATACCATATACCTGAAAAGAGGTTAACATCCAAAATATATAAGAAACACCTATGATTCAAAAGCAGAAAAAAAATAAAAATAGGTAAAGGACTTTAGTAGACATTTCTCAGAAAAAGACATACAAATAACCAACAGGTATGTAAAATAATGTTCAACATCACTGATAATCAGGGAAACACAATCACAACCACAATGAAATATTACCTCACACTTGTTAAGATGGCTATGACAAAAAGAAATGAAAGCAATCAAGTTTTGGCAAGGACTTGCAGAAATTTGAGGCATTTTACGTTGTTGATGAGAATGTAAAATGATGTGGCTGCTATGAGAAACAGTTTCTCAAAAGATTAAAATAGGACTATTTATATGATAGAGCAATCTCAATTATGAGATTTATCTAAAAAAAACTGAAATCAGAATTTCTTATTAATATCTGTACTTCCATGATCATGCAGCACTATTCACAGTAGCCAAGATATAGAAAAAACCTAACTGTCCATTGACAGATAAATGGATAAAGAAAATTGTATATATACAATAATATTCAGAACTAAAAAAAGAAGAAAATCCTACCACAGGGATGAACTTTGATTTCATTATGCTAAGTGAAATAAGCCAATCACTGCAAGACAAATAGGCATTATTCCACGTATATAATGGATCTAAAATAGTCCAATGCATAGAAACAATTAGTCACCAGGAGCTAAGGGGATAGAGAAATAAGGAGTTGTGGTTCAACCTTTTCTGTACAGTATTTTTCTTACAGCTAACAATTCTGTGCTGTGTGCTTAAACCTTTGTTCAGACAGTATATCTCATGTTCAGTAATCTTATCAAAATTTTTTTTTTAAAAATTTCAGTAAAATAATAATATCTTAAGAATGTATTAATTGTATGTTTAGTGGTTACAATCGTTAAACTCAACTTGTGAGACTACCTGAAACTCATATATATTGAGAATTTTCATTTATTTATTTTGAAAAGTTTGTAGATTTTTTCTGAAACTGTTCTGCTTCAAAAAACAATCCATGATGCTGGGCATAATGTAATTAAATAAGTAACTCTCTAACTACCTATGATTGTAGTGCACAAATATGTGAGGATTTGTGAACTAATTAAGAGAATAATAGTTAAATCATAAAGAAATGATAATACATAAAATATTTTTTAAAAAACACTTCATGTAGTGGTAAAAATTAATAATTACAGCTGTGCTTAAGTTAAAATTCTATAGTAATTGAGAATCTATGCCATAAGTAGTGGGAAAAAAATTTTTTTAAGTGATACAATTCATGTTATAGGATAGATATTCTAAGTAATCAAATATAACGCTTGTACAAATTCTTTTTGAGTCCTAGTTAACATATCTTTGCAGATGGCCAAATAGAAAGAGCTCTGGTCTGCAGCTCCCGCCAAGATTAACACAGAAGGTAGGTGATTTCTGCATCTCCAACTGAGGTACCCAGCTCATTTTATTGGGACTGGTTAGACAGTGAGGGCACCTCGTAGGGCAAGCCAAAGCAAGGTGCGGCATCCCCTCACCCAGGAAGTGCAAGGGATTGAGGAACTCCCTCCCCTAGCCAAGAGAAGCCATGAGGGACTGTATTGTGAGGCATGGTGTATTCCAGCCCAGATACTATACTTTTCCCATGGTCTTCACAACCTGCAGACCTGGAGATTCCCTCAGGCACCTACACCACCAGGGTCCTCGGTTTCAAGCACAAAACTGGGTAGTTGTTAAGGCAGACACCGAGCTAGCTGCAGATTTTGTTTGTTTGTTTGTTAGTTTGTTTGTTTCATACCCCAGTGATGCCTGGACTGCCAACAAGACAGAACCATTCACTCCCCTGAAAAGGGGTAAAGCCAGGGAGCCAAGTGGTCTAGCTTAGTGGATCCCAACCCCACATAACCCAGCAAGCTAAGATCTACTGGCTTGAAATTCTCACTGTCAGCACAGCTGTCTGAAGTAGACCCAGGATGCTTGAGCTAGACAGGGAGAGGGGTGACCACCATTACTAAGGCTTGAGCAGGCAATTTTCCCGTCACACTGTAAACAAAGCCACTGGGAAGTTTGAACCATGGGGAGCCCACTGCAGCTCTGCAAAGCCACTGTAGCCAGACTGCCTTTCTAGATTCCTCCTCTTGGAAAGGCATCTGTGAAAGAAAAATAGCAGTCCCGGTCATTAGCTTATAGATAAAACTTCCATCTCCTGGGGAAAGGGCTCCTAGGGGAAGGGGCGACCATGGGTGCCGCTTCAGCAGACTTAAACGTTCCTGCCTGCCAGCTCTGAAGAAAGCAGTGGATCTCCCAGAACAGTGCTTGACCTTTTCTAAAGGACAGAATTCCTCCTCAGGTAGGTCCTTGACCCTGGTGCCTCCAGACTGAAAGACAACCCCCAGCAGGGGTCGACAAATACCTCATACAGGAGAGCTCTGGCTGGCATCTGGCAGGTGCCCCTCTGGGACGAAGCTTCCAGATGAAAGAACAGGGAACAATCTTTTCTGTTCTGCAGTCTCCACTGGTGATATCCAAGCAAACAGGGTCTGGAGTGGACCTCCAGCAAATCCAGCAGACCTGCAACAGAGGGACCTGGCTTTTAGAAGGAAAACTAACAAACAGAAAGCAATATCATCAACATCAATGAAAAGGATGTTCACACAAAAATCCTGAGTTCAGCAACATCAAAGACCAAAGGTAGATAAATCTATGAATGAAGAAAAACTAGCACAAAAAGGCTGAAAATGCCAAAAACCAGAATGCCTCTTCTCCAAAGGATCACAATTCCTCGCCAGCAAGGGAACAACACTGGATGGAGAATGAGTATGACGAATTGACAGAAGTAGGCTTCAGAAGGTGGGTAATAACAAACTACTCTGAGCTAAAGGAGCATATACTAACCCAATGAGAGGAAACTAAGAATATTTTAAAAAGGTTAGAGCAATTGCTAACTAAAACAACCAGTTTAAAAAGGAACATAAATGACCTGAAAGAGCTGAAAAACACAACAGAAGAATTTCGTGAAGCATACACAAGTATCAACAATCAAATCTATCAAGCAGAAGAAAGAATATTAGAGATTAAAGATCAACTTAATGAAATAAAGCATGAAGACAAGATTAGAGAAAAATAATGAAAAGGAAAGAAAAAAGCCTCCAAGAAATATGGAACTATGTGAAAAGACCAAACTTACGTTTGATTGGCATACCTGAAACTGACAGGGAGAATGAAATCAAGTTGGAAAACACTCTTCAAGATATTATCCAGGAGAACTTCCCCAAATTAGCAAGACAGGACAACATTCAAATTCAGGAAATGCAGAGAACACCATAAAGATAGTTGGAAGTTCTAAAGTGAGTACTTCAATCTGAAAGACATGAATATTAATGAGGAATAAATAATCACATAAAGGTTAAAAAAATCAGTGATAGAAAGTATACATAAAAACACAGAATATTATAATACTGTAACTGTGGAGTATAAACTACTTTTATCCTAATTATAAAGACTAAACAATGACCCAGTCAAAAAACAGTAACTACAATAAATTTTCAAGACATAGTATATAAGATATAAATAGAAACAATAAAAAGTTAAAAAGTTGGAGGAAACAGTTAAGGAGACTCTTCATAAGTTTTATTTTTGATGCTTGCTTGTTTATGCCAACAGTGAAAAGTTTTTATCTGGTTAAAATAATGGGTTACAAGATAGTATTCGTAAGCCTTATGGTAACTTCAACCCAAAAAACATACAATGGATAGATAACACATAAAAAGCAAGAAAATAAATCATCTCACCAAGAAAATCATTTCCACTAGAGAAGATAGGAATGAAAAAAAAAAAAAGAAAGAGACTACAAAACAACCAGAAAATAAAATGGCAGGTGTAAGTTCTTACTTATCAATAATAACATTAAATGTAAATGAACTGAACTCTCCAATCAAAAGACATAGACTGGCTAAATGGATGAAAAAACAAGATCCATTGATCTGTGATCTACAAGAAACACACTTCACCTCTAAAGACACACATTCACTAAAATTAGAGAAATGAAAAAAGATATTCCATGACAATGGAAATCAAAAAAGCACAGAAAACACAGATTTCAAGACAAAAACTGTAAGAAGAGACAATGAGGGTCACTATATAATGATAAAGGGGTCAATTCAGGAAGAAGATATTATCATTTTAAATATATATGCACCAAACATGGGAGCACACATATACAGAAAGTAAATGTTATTAGTGCTAAAGAGAGAAATAGGCCCAAATACAATAATAGCTGAAGGCTTTAAAACCCCATTTTCAGCATTAGGCACATCTTCCAAGCAGAAAATAATCAAAAGAACATCAGATTTAATCTGCACTATAGACCAAATGATCTAATAAATATTTACAGAAAAGTTTATCCAAGAGATACAAATACACATTCTTTTTTTCAGTGCATGTATCATTCTCAAGGATAGACCATGTGTTAGGTTACCAAACAAGTATTAAACTATTCCACAAAACTGAAATAATATTCAGCATCATCCTTGACCACAATGAAATAAAACTAAAAGTTAGTAACAACAGATATTGGGAAAATTATAAAAATGCAAGAAAATTAAACAATATGCTTTTAAATTAGGAGTAGGTCAATAAAGAAATAAGTAAGATGATTAAAAATTTATTGAAATAAATGCTAATGGAAAAACAACATATCAAATCCTATAGGAGACAACAAAAGCAGTATTCAGAGGGAAGTTTATAGTTTTGAGTACCTACATCAAAAAACATGAAAAACTTCAAATAAACAACCTAACAACTCATCTTTAGAAACAGAAAACCAAGAGCAAAATAACTCCAACTTAGTAGGAAAAAAATGATAAAGATTAGAGCAGAAATAAATGAAACTGAAATAAAAATATCAGTAAAATCAAAATATGTTTTTTGAAAATTTAAACAAAATTGACAAAACTTAAGCCAGATTAAAACAAAGATTGACTGTCTAAATAAATAAAATCAGAAATGAAAAGGGACATATTTCAATTGATAGTGCAGAAATTCAAAGGATCATTAGTGGCTACTAAGAGCAACTATATGTCAAGAAATTGAAAACTCTAGAAGAAATAAACGAATTGTTAGATACACATCACCTACCAAGATTGAACCAGGAAAAAATTAAAAACCTGAAAAAAACAGTAACCAATAACAAATTCATAGCTGTAATAAAACACCTTTCAATAAAGAAATTTCTGAGGTCTAATGGCTTCACTGCTGATTTCTACTAAATATTGAAATAAGAATTAATACAAATCTTACTCTAATTATTACAAAAAATAAAGGAGGGAATATTTCCAAACTCATTCTCTGAGGCTAGTATTACTTTGATACCAAACCAGACAAAAACACATCAAAACAGCAACAACATCAATAACATACACTGCAGGCCCATATCTCTGATAAACACTGATGTAAATATCCTAAAACAAAACAAACAAGCAAACAAACAAAAAACCTAGCAAACCAAATTCAACAATACATTTGAAAGATTATTCATCATAACCAAGTGGGATTTCTTTCATAGATGAAAAGATGCGTCAACATTTGCAAATTAATCAATGTGATATATCATATTAACAGAATGAAGAATAAAAACCATATTATAATTTCCATTGATGTTGAAAAAGCATTGGATAAAATTCAACATCTCTTTGTGTTAAAAACCCTCAGCAAACTGGTTATAGACGGACATAATTCAAAATAATAAAAACTGTATATGGCAGACCCACAGCTAGTATCATACTAAATAAGGAAAAATTGAAAAGGTTTCTTCTAAGATACGGAAGCTAATAAGGATGCCCAATGTCACCACTGTTATTCAACATAACACTGTAAATTCTAGATAGAGCAACCACACAAGAAAAAGATTCAAAGGGCATCTAAATTTGACAAAAAATGTCAAATTGTCATTGTTTGTAGATGATATGATTTTATATTTGAGAAAACGTAAAGATTCCACAAGGTAACTATTAAAAGTGGTAAACAAATTCAGTAAAATTGCAGAATACAAAATCAACATAGAGAAATGAGTAGTATTGCTGTATGCCAACAGTAAATAATGTGAAAAAGAAAGAAAAAGAATAATGCAATTTATAATAACCACACATAAAATTAAATACCTAGAAAATAACCAAACGAGTGAATGAATTCTGTAATGAAAACTATAAATCACTGATAAAGAAAATCGAAGGGGACATCAAAAATGGAAACATATTCCATGTTCATAAATTGGAATAATCAATATCGTGAAATTGTCCATACTACCCAAAGTCATCTATAGATTCAATGCAATCCCTATCAAAATACCAATGGCATTCTTCACATAAATAGAGAAAACATCCCTAACGTTTATATGGAACCACAATGAACCCTAAATAGCTATAATTATTCTAAGCAAAACAAACAAACAAGCAAGCACTGAAAAAATAAAATTACCTGACTTCAAATTCTATTACAGAACTATAGTAACCATGGTACTGGAATAAAAGCAAACACATAGACCAATGGAACAGAATAGAGACGCCAAAAACAAATTCATACACCTACCATAAACAGATTTTTGACAACGTCGCCAAGACTGTATACTAAGTAAAAACAGTCTCTTTAATAAATAGTGCTGGGAAAACTGGATAGCCATAAGCAATGGAATAAAACTGGACCACTATTTCTTGCTTTATACAAGAATAAAATCAAATTTCATTAACATCTCAAATATAAGCCTCAAACTACAAAAATACTACAATAAAACACTGGGAAAAATCTGCAGGACATTGATCCAGACAAAGATTTCTTGAGCAATATCACACAAAAACAGGCAACCAAAGCAAATATGGAAAAATGAGATGCCGTTAAGTTAAAAAGCTTTCACACAGCAAAGGATATAATCAAAAAAGTGAAAAGACAACCCACAGAACCAGAAAAAATATTTGCAAACTATCTTCCTGACAGGAGATTAATCACCAGAATACATAAGGGGCACCAACAACTCTACAGAAAAAAAATCTAAAAATTAAATCAAAATGGACAAAATAATCAAATAGACATTTTTCAAAAAAAAGACACACAAATGGCAAACAAGCATATGCAAAAGTGCCCAAAATCACTGATAATCAGAGAAACGCAAATCAAAACTGCAAAAAGGTATGATATCACCTGAGTTAAAATGGCCTATATCCAAGTGACAGGCAATAACGAATGCTGGTGAGTGTGTGAAGAAAAGGGAACACTTCTACATTGTTGGTGGAAATGTAGTTTAGTACAACTACTATGAATAATAGTTTGGAGGTTCCTCAAAATCTAAAAATTCAGCTAACATATGATTCAGCAATACCACTGCTGGGTACATATCCCAAAGAAAGGAAATCATCATATCAAAAAGGTATCTGCACTCTTCTGTTTGTTGAGAACTGTTTACAATAGCTAAGATTTGGAAGCAACCTAAGTGTTCATGAACAGATGAATGTATAGAGGAAATATGGTACATATACACAGTAGAGTACTATCAGCCATAAAAGCGAATGATATTCTGTCATTTGTGAAAGCATGGTTGGAACTGGATATCATAATGTTAAGTGAAATAAGTCAGTCATAAAAAGACAAACATTACAAGTTCTCACTTATTTGTGAGATCCCAAAATTAAATCAATTAAACTAATGGACTTAAAAAGTAGAAGGGTGGTTAACAGAGCCTGGTCAAGGTAGTGGGGATTTTGTGGGAGGTGTGGATGTTTAATGGGTACAAAAATAGAAAGAATGAATAAAACCTACCATTTGAAAACACAATATGGTGACTATAGACAATAATAAATTGTGTATTGAAATAAATTAAAGAATATAATTGGATTGTTTTCAATTCAAAGGATATATGCTTGAGGAGATGGAGACCCTAGTCTCCATGATGTGCTTATTTCACATTGAATGCTTGTATCAAAACATCTCAAGTACCCCATAAATATATACACCTACTATGTACCCACCAAAACTTTTTAAAATTAAAGATTCCAAAAGCAATTTCTGATTTTTAATACCTATGTATATTTTATAAATATTTATAAATGCATGACAATGTATACATAATATATACACAATACGTATATACCTAGTGACTTCATTGCACTGTTTCCACTGTTACAAATCTGATGAAACTCACAATTACCATTCACCTAGTTGCCTGAAATAGTCTACTAGCAAACAATACTTTCTTCAACCCTTGCCCCTACATAATCTTTTCCACATAGTACCAAGTTTTTACTGTGTAAAAAAAAAAAAAAAAAAAAAAAAAAAACAGACTGGGTGTGGTGGCTCACACCTGTAATCCCAACACTTTGGGAGGTTGAGGCGGGAGGATCATGAGGTGAAGAGATCTACACCAACCTAACCAACATGGTGAGACCACGTGTCTACTAAAAAATACAAAAATTTTCTGGGCTTTGTGGTGCACTTCTGTAGTCCCAGCTACTTGGGAGACAGAGGCAGGATAATCGCTTGCACCCAGGAGGTGGAGGTTGCAAGTGAACCCAGATCGCCCTACTGCACTCCAGCCTGGTGACAGAGCGAGACTTCGTCTCAAACTAACGAAAAAACAAAAACAAAACAAAAACAAAAAAAATTGTGTCAGATCATGGTAGTCTCTTTTCAAAATCCTGCGTTTCCTTTTAACTCAGGAAAAAGTCATTAAAAAGACTATGATACTCCGTCTAATTTCACCATTATTTACTTCAATAGCATTATTGCCTAATACTGTTTCCCATGTATTCTTGGTTCCAGCCATGATGGACCCAAGGTTTTAATACTTCATGCACACTTACATTTGTGCTCTGGCTATTCCTTTACACAGAATAAACTTCTATACTTGGAATGTCTATCTCAATTATCTTTGAACCTCCTCAATGACATTATACCTTGTACCAAATGAAAATGCAACAAATTGTTTTTTACTTCACAACAACACTCCTACTATACCGTTTTTCCATTTGAGCTACCAACTTATAATACAAACTTTTCTTGTTTGCCATATATATTTCTTTCTTTCTTTTCTGTGTTAGACTGTTAACCTTACCTGGGGAAGCATCTTTGTACAGTGTGGTACATGTAATCACTTATATATCTCAGTGGACATGAATAGTGCCACTATCTGGCACATAATAGGTTCTTAATAAAAAATTGTGGAATGATTCTAGCCAACCAAGAACATTCTACTCCACAAAGTGGAGACATGATCAGTAAATTAGTTTTTTTTTGTTTTTTTGTTTTGTTTTGTTTTTTTTAATGTAAGATTTACAGATTAGTAAAATTTTCTATGCAAAGATTGGAGAAAGTAAAGACCAGCATCTTGTATTTTAATTACCTATTGTGTTAGAGGTAATACACGGTTTACCTCTAACGGCCATGGTTTTAAATCATTTTACACAATTACAAAGTGTAACTTGAGATAAAAATATATGGAAAGTAATGGTAAAAACTATATAATCAATTATGATAAATGGCATTTATTAATGACCTTATTACTAGAAAAATAAAATTAAAATATTTTGCTTCTCTCTTCTGTCTTCAGACTTCGCCTGTGCATTACTTGGTGGAGTTACTAGAAAAGTAGTTTTACTACCAAGTTCGTAAATTATAAGTAATAATTGAGTTTCTTCCTAATGAAAATATTCCCTGCAGTGAATAATATATATTTAAATACATTTCAATTTGTTGACAATTACTTTCCAGTTTCCTAAACATAAATTTTATATGAAAATGGAAAAACATAGCATATGTTGTAGAGTTTTCTATTTTTTAGACATGAAACACAAAGACACAATTTACTACTTCATAAATAAATGTTTACCATTACTCCCTCATTATTTGATTTTAGATATTGAATTATTGATTAGCATCTGCTCCTTAGAAGCAGATTGTGTATTTAGTGAGGTTTCTGTTCATATGTTGTTTTCTCTGTGGGAAATAAATTGTTTCTCTGTAGGAAGCATTTGATGTTTACTAATAAGTTGTTTTCTCAGTAGGCTTGGACTTTTGAGTGTTGAAATTTAAATTGTTCTTTCTCTTTTTACCTTGAGCCCATTTCAATGTTATACAAGTTCTTGGACTTTGGAGAGTTTTTAGCACAGATTTATTATGTATAATGTCAAGCAATACTTAAAGACACTTTGAAATTAATTTATTAGAAGTTACCCTACAAAATGATATTTCTTAATCGGACAGAAGCATTTTTGACCATACTTTTCTTTTTCATAATTGATTAAATATACTATATATATTTCCAAAGCTGTTTTGCTTAAATCTAGCAGACACTAATCCCATTGTTTTCAATATTTGAATTTCAATATTTGAAAACAATGCTACACATAAGATGGTTATTAGATAGAATATAATGATTTAATACAAATGTATAAGTTTGTTGTTTTGGATTTTAAATAAAGCATTATTTTTACACTATTTTTTCCTCCCTCCCTCCCTCCCTCCCTTTCTCTCTTCCTCTCTTCCTCCCTTCCTTTCTGTCTTCTTTTTTTGTGCATGTGATTTTCTCTCATGGCATGCTTCATATTTCTTTTTGTGTCTTTTGTAGCTTTTGCACTATGTATTTGCTATGAGGCTTTAAAATAATAATGTATTTTAACTGATTATTTTTTAAACTGATGATAACGTTACTCAGATTTCAAAAACACACACAGAAACTAACAAATGAGCAGAAATAAAAGTAGTAAAAATTTTACACTTTAACGACACCCTCCCTACTTTTTGTCTATCAGTGGTTTCTATTTATAACTTATTAAACTGCCTATATTAAAAAGTTATTATTTTTTAGAGTTTTTTTTTTTTTTTTTTTTTTTGACAGAATCTCATGCTGTTGCCCAGGCTGGAGTGCAGTGGCGCAATCGTAGCTCACTGCAACCTTTGCCTCCCAGACTCAAGCAATCCTCCCATCTCAGCCTCCTGAGTAGCTAGGCCTACAAGCCCAAGAAACCATGCTCAGCTAGTCTTTTGTGATTTTAGTAGAGACAGGTTTTGCCATGTTGCCTGCTTGGTCCTGAACTCCTGGACTCAAGCCATCCACTCACTTTGGCCTGCCACAGTCCTGGGATTACAGATGTAAGCCACCACAACTGGCCATGTTTCTTTTTTAGTCTCTTTCCTCAAGATAGGAATACTTCACACACCACAATTGCAGTGTCATAATATTCAGTTTGCTGTCTGTATATTTACTCTTACCAGTGAGTTGAAGTTTCAGATGATTTTTTTTTTTACTGCTCATTAATATCGTTTTCTTTCAGAATGAAGAACTCTGTACCATTTCTTGTAGGACACGTTATGGTGTTTGCAACATTTCTTAGATTTAGTTTCACTGGGAAAGTCTTTATTTTTCCTTCATGCTTGCAGGGTATTTTTTCCAGATATACTCTTGAAGATACAAGATGTTTTTTTTGTTGTTTTTTTCCTTCAGCACTTTAAATATGTCATACTGTTGTCTTCTGGCCTGTAAGATTTCCACTGAGAATTCTGCTGCCAGACAACTACGACTCCTTCCTTCCTTCCTTCCTTCCTTCCTTCCTTCCTTCCTTCCTTCCTTCCTTCCTTCCTTCCTTCCTTCCTTCCTTCCTTCCTTCCGTCTTTCTTTCTTCCTTTCTTTCTTTCTACCTTTCTTTCTTTCTTTCTTTCTTTCTTTCTTTCTTTCTTTCTTTCTTTCTTTCTTTCTTTCTTTCTTTCTTTCTTTCTTTCTTTTCTTTCTTTCTTTCTTTCTTTCTTTCTTTTCTTTCTTCTTTCTTTCTTTCTTTCTTTCTTTCTTTCTTTCTTTCTTTTCTTTCTTTCTTTCTTTCTTTCTTCTTTCTTTCTTTCTCTTCTTTCTTCTTCTTTTTTCTTCTTCTTCTTCCTTCTTCTTCTTTCTCTCTTCTCCTTCTCCATCTTCTCCTTCTCCTTCTTCTCCTCCTTCTCCTCCTTCTCCTTCTCCTTCTTCCTCTTCTTCTTTCTTCTTCCTCTTCTTCTTTCTTCTTTCTTCTTCTTCTCTAGATGGAGTCTCACTCTGTCACTAGACTAGAGTGCAGTGGCACAATCTTGGCTCACTGCAACCTCTTCCTCCTGGATTCAAGTGATTCTCCTGCCTCAGCCTCCTGAGTAGCTGGGACCACAGGTGCATGCCAACATGCCCAGCTAATTTTTGTATTTTTAGTACAGATGGGGTTCCACCATGTTGGCCAGGATGGTCTCAATCTCTTGACCTCATGATCCTCCCTCCTTGACCTCCCAAATTGCTGGGATTACAGGCATGAGTAACCATGCCTGGCTTATTGTATGTTATCTGTTATTATATGTTATTTGTTTATTTTATCTTTCCACTTAAATAATCTTTTCATTTTATTGTATCTTAAGTAGTTTATTAAACCTCTTGAGGTATCTTTTTTAAAAAATTTTATTTCCATTTGTTGCTGGGGAACAGGTGGTATTTGGTAACATGAGTAAGTTCTTTAGTGGTGATTTGTGAGATTTTGGTGTACCTATCACCCAAGCACTATACACTGCACTCAGTCTGCAGTATTTTATCTCTTGTTCCCTTCACCCCTTTCTTTCTGAGTTCCCAAAGTCCATTGTGTCATATTTATGCCTATTCATCCTTATAGCTTAGTTCCCACTTATGAGTGAGGACATATAGATAGATATATAGATATAGATATAGATATATAGATAGATACACACACTGATATATCCCAATTCCTTTATCTACTTGTTGATTGATGGGTATTTGGGTTTGTTCTACGTTTTTGCAATTGCAAATTGTGCTGCTATAAATATGTGTGTGCAAGTATCTTTTTTGTATAATGACTTCTTTTCGTTGGGTAGATACCCAGTAGTTGGATTGCTGGATCAAACGGTAGTTGTACTTTTGGTTCTTTAAGGAATCTACACACTGTTTTTCATAGTGGCTCTACTAGTTTACATTACCACCAACGGTGCAGAAGTGTTTCCTTTTCACCACATCTATGCTGATGTATTTTATTATTTTTATTTTTTTATTATGGTCATTCCTCCAAGAGTAAAGTGGTATCACATTGTGCTTTTGACTTGCATTTCCCTGATCATTAGTGATGTTGTGCATTTTTTCGTATATTTATTGGCCATTTTTATATCTTCTTTTGAGAACTGTCGATTCATGTCCTTAGCCCCCTTTTTGATGAGATTTAATTTGTTTCAGTTAGTTGTAGATTCTGGATATTACCCCTTTGTCAGATGGATAGATTGTGAAGATTTTCTCCCAATCTATGTGTTGTCTGTTTATTCTGTTGACTGCTCCTTCTGCTGTGCAAAAGTTCTTTAGTATAATTAAGTACAAGCTATTTATCTTTGTTTTTATTGCATTAGTTTTTGGGTTTTTGTTCATGAAATCCTTGCCTACGCCAATGTCTAGAAGGGTTTTTCCAATGGTATATTCTAGAATTTTTAGTTTCAGGTCTTAGATTTAAGTCATTGATCTATCTTTAGTTGATTTTTGTTTAATATGAGAAATGAGGATCCAGTTTCATTCTCTTACATGTGGCTTGCCAATTATCCCAGCACCTTTTGTGGAATAGAGTGTTCTTTCTGACTTTATGTTTTTGGTTGCTTTGTCAAATATCAGTTGGCCATAAGTATATGGATTTATTTCTGAGATCTCTCTTTGGTTCCAGTGGTCGGTGTGCCTATTTTTATACTAGCGCCATGCTGTTTTGGTGACTATGGCGTCATAGTATAGTTTGAAGTCAGGTAATGTGATAGCTGCAATTTTGTTATTTCGCTTAAGTCTTGTTTTGGCTATATGGGCTCTTTTTTGGTTGCATATGAGTTTTAGGATTTTTTTTCTAGTTCTGTGAAGAATAAAGGTGGTAATTTGGTGCTGATTGTATTCTATTTCTAGATTGTTTTTGTCAGTATGATCATTTTTACAACATTGATTTTACCCATTCATAAGCATGGAATGTGTTACCATTTGTTTGTGTTATCTATTATTTCTTTCAGCAGTGTTTTGCAATTTTCCTTGTAGAGGTCTTTCACCTCATTGATTAGGTATATTCCTAAGCATTTTATTTATTTATTTACTTTGCAGGTAATATAAAAGGGGTTGAGTTCTTGATTTGATTCTCAACTTGGCCGCTTTTGGTGTATAGAAGAGCTACTGATTTGTGTACATTAATTAGGTGTCCAGAAAAATTGCGGATTTTTTTTTTTTTTTTTTTTTTTTTTTTTTTTTTTTTTTTTTTTACCAGTTCTAGGAGCTTTCTGGATGATTTTTTTAGGTTTTTCTAGGTAAACAGTCATATCATCAGCAAAGAACAACAGTTTGGCTTCTTACCGATTTGAATGCCCTTTATCTCTTTCTCTTGTCTGATTGCTCTGGTTAGTACTTCCAGCACTGTGTTAAAAAGAAGTGGTGAGAGTGAGCATCCTTTTCTTGTTCCAGTTCTCAGAGGGAATACTTTCAACTTTTCCCCACTCAGTATTATGTTTGCTGTGGGTCTGTCATAGATAGCTTTTACTACCTCAAGGTATGTCCCTTGCATGCCAATTTTGCTGAGAGTTTTAATTATAAAGTGAAGTTTCATTTTGTTAAATGATTTTCCTGTGTCTATTGAGATGATCATGTGATTTTTTGTTTCTAATTCTGTTCATATGGTGTTTCATACTTATTGACTTGCACATATTAAACTAGCCCTGCATCCCTGATAGGAAAACCACTTGGTCACGGTAGATTATATTTTTGACATGTTGTTGGATTTGATTAGTTAGTATTTTCTTAAGGATTTTTGCATATATGTTTATCAGTGATATTAGTCTGTAGTTTCTTTTTTTCGCTATTTTCTCTCTTGGTTTTGGTATTAGGCTAATACTGACTACATATAATAATTTAGGGGGCCAGCACTATAAGAACTGGTAAGAGGATCTCTAAATCTTGAAACAAATCCTGGAAATACATCAAAAAGCACCTCTTAAAAGCTTAAATGTAATGGTATCTACATGACAAAAATATAATATAAACATATATATAGGCGACAAATAGCACAATGAATGGAATGGTACCTCACATCTCAATACTAATGTTGAAGATAAATGACCTAAATGCTCCACTTAAAAAATACAGACTTGGCTAACGTGGTGAAACACCGTCTCCACTAAAAAATACAAAAAAACTAGCCAGGCGAGGTGGCAGGCACCTGTAGTCCCAGCTACTCGGGAGGCTGAGGCAGGAAAATGGCATAAACCTGGGAGGTGGAGCTTGTAGTGAGCTAAGATGCGGCCACTGCACTCCAGCCTGGGTGACAGAGTGAGACTCCATCTCAAAAAAATAAATAAATAAATAAAAATACAGACTTGCAGATTGAACAAGAATTTCCCAACCATCTGCAGCCTTTAAGAGACTCACTTGCCACAAAATGACTCACATATACTTAGGTTAAAAGGTGGAAAAAGACATTCTATGGAAATGAACACCAAAAGCAAGCAAGAGTAGCTATTTTATATGAGACAAAAAAAATGTAAAGAAACAGCAGTTGAAAAAAGAAAGAGTGACATTATATACTGATAAAAGACCTTGTCCAATAGGAAAATATCACAATCCTAAATATCTATACATTTAACACTGGAGCTTCCACATTCATAAAACAATTACTAATAGACCTGAGATATGAGATAGACAGCAACACAATAATAGTTGGGGACTTCAATACTTCACTTACAGCACTAGACAGGTATGAAAACACAAACAAAGAAACAATAGATTTAAACTACACCCTGGAACAAATGGACTTAACAGATATATAGAGAATATTCTGTCCCAAAACCCAGAATATATATTATATTCTTCAATGCATATAACTTTCTCCAAGATAAACCACATTATAGGCCACAGAACAAACCTTAATACATATGAAAAAACTGAAATTATATCAAGCACTCTCTCAGACCACAGTGGAATAAAACTAGAAATCAGCTGCAAAAGTAACCTTGAAAACCATGCAAATAGATGGAAGTAAGATCACCTGCTCCTGAATGTTCATTCTGTCAAAAGTGAAACCAAAATGGAAATTAAAAAAAAAAAAAAAAATTCTTTAACTGAATGACAATAGTAACACAACCTATCAAAACCTCTGGGATACGGAAATGGTGATGCTAAGAGGAAAGCCCATAGCCTTAAATGCCTACATCAAAAAATCCAAACGAGCAAAAACAGACAATCTAAGGTCACAACTCAAGGAACTAGAGAAAACAGGAACAAAACAAAATCAAACCCAGCAGACAAAATGAAATAACCAATATCAGAGCAGAATTAAATGATGTTTTTAAAAAATAGTACAAAAGATAAATGAAACAATAAGTTGGTTCTTTGAAAAGATAAATCAATTGATAGACCATTAGCAAGATTATCCAAACAGGAAAGAGAAAGAATCCAAATAAACTCAATTAGAAAAAAAATAGACGATATTACAACTGACAACACAGAAATATAAAAGATCCTTCAATGCTACTATGAACATCTATAGGCATGTAAACCAGGTTAAATCAGGAATAGATACCCTGAACAGACCAATAACAAGCAGTGAGATTGAAATTTTAATTAAAAAATTATCAACAAAAAAAGTCCAGGACCAGATGGATTCACAGCAGAATTCTAGCAGACATTCAAAGAAGAATTTGTAACAATCCTATTGACACTATTCCTTGAGATATTCTTAAGGAAATTTAATCTAGTTGGTGTCCTACAACCTTCTTGTTCTTGAACATTCATTTTTCTCTAGGCTTGGAAAATTATCTGTTACTACCTTTTGGCATAAAATTTCTATGCCAAACTCTTTCTCTACCTCCTCTTTGAGATCAATTACTCTTAGATTTGTTCATTTTAGGCTGCTTTCTATATCTTGTAGCTGTGCTTCATTTTTAAATTTTTTTCTTTTGTCTCCTCTGACTCTGTATTTTCACATAGCCTGTCTGCAATCTCACTAATTCTTTCTTCTACACATTAAGTTCTGTTATGTTTTCCTGGATGGTCTTGATGCTTATAGATGTTCATCGATGACTGGACATTGAAGAATCTGGTATGCATTCTAATCTTTGAAGCCTGGACATTTTTGTTTCTGTCCTTTTTTAGAAGGCTTTTCAAGTATTCAGAGATTTGAGTATTATGATCTACCTTTTTTTGGTCACTTCAACTACATCTGCATTAGGGCCAAGCCCCAAACCCAGTAATGTTGTGACTCTTGGAGACTCATTAAAGTACTGCCTTGGTGGTGTTAGGTAAGATTCAGAATTCCCTGGATTACCTGCCTGAAGTTGGGTAAGAATAATGCAGGCACTCTTGTGGCCACCACCTCTGTGAATATGCTGGGTCATACCTTAAGCCAGCAGTATACTGAATCTTACCCAAGGTCTATGGTAATAACTGAGGAATCCTTCCAGTACTAGGCCTTTCCTTTCGGGGCAGAAGGTTTGTTTGTGGCCCAGGATAGATCTAGAAATGCCATTCAGGAGATAGGACCTGGAATCAGGGTTTTTCACAACCTACTTGTTGCATTATTTTACTGTGGTTGAGCTGGTACCCAAGTTGTAAGACAAAGTCATCTATATTTTCTCTCTCCTTTACATAAGCAGAAAGAGTTTCTTTCAATTTCCACAGTCTCCTCAGGCCTTTGGTAACTACTGCCTAGATACTACCGATGTTTATTCAAGGTTGATGGGCTCTTTAGTCAGTAGGTAATGCCTTCTGGGAACTAAGGCCTGGAATCAGGACTTCAGGACTCTGTGTGGTGCATTATTTTAGTGTGATTGAGCTGGTGTCCAAGTTGCAATACAAAGTCTTCATTATCCTCCCTTTTTTCCCTTAAATGGAAGGAATTTGGCTGTGACAGGCAGCCCTGAGTTCCAATCCAAGATCATCCTATCACTTTACTCTCCCTTACCCAAGCACACAGATTCTTTCTCCATGCCACACAGAATTGATAGGGGATAGGAGGGGGCAGTGTAGGCAATTCAAGATTGTCTTAACTACCTCTTTCAATGCTTCTGCTTGATATGATGTAAAAAGCAGCCACTAGGTTATACTCCTGAGTTTTGCTACTTATGATGGTATTTCATTTTGTGAATAGTTATTCAGTACAGTGTTCTTGTGGGGAAGATGATCACTGGAATGTTCTATTCAGGCATCTTGCTCTACCTCCTATAATGATTTATTTTCCTTTGGATAGATACTCACTAGTCAGGCTGCTAGAACAAATGGTAGTTCTATTTTTAGTTCAAGAAATTTTTATATTATTTTTCACAATGGTTGTAATAATTTACCTTACTACCATGAGTATATAAGAGTTCCCTTACCTCTATAGTTTTGCCAACATCAGTTGTATTTGACAATTTTAAAGATAGCTATTCTGACTGGTGTAAGATGATATATCAATGTGGTTTTAATTTGCATTTCTCTGACAGTTTTGTGCAGTTTATTTTTTTAATAAACATGTTGGCCAGTGTATGTCTTCTTTTGACAAGGGTCTTTTCACATTCTTTGCCTCCTTTTTAATGGGGTTGTTTTATTTTGCTGTACCTGTTGTATCATTTGAGTATTACTTGTATTCTGGATATTTGACCCTTGTCATATGCATAATTTGCAAATATTTTCTCCAATTCTGCAGGTTGTCTCTTAAGTCTACATATCATTTTTCTTCCTGTGTAACAACCTTTTAGTTTAATTTAGTTCTATTTTTCTATTTTGTTTTTTGTTGTTTGTGCTTGAGAACTTAGTCATATATTATTCACCCAGATGAATGTTCAGAAGAGTTTTCCCTAGGTATTCTTTTAGTCTTTATGAAGATCAGGTAATACATTCACATTTTTAATTCATCTTTTGTATGTGCTGAGACATAGTTATTTAGTTTCATTTTTCTACATACTACAATTCAATTTTCCCAGCATGTTTTTCATAAGGATGTCCTTTCCTCAGTGTATGTTTTTGGTGAATTTATCAAAGAGCAATTGAGTTTAAATGTTTGACTTTATTTATGGACTACGAATTCTATACATTTTTTATGTGTCTATTTTTTATAGTGGTTCCATGCTGTTTTGTTTATATAGCTTTGTAGTAAAATTTAAAGTCAGGTAATCTGATGCCTACAACTTTATTCATTTTGCTTGAGATACATTGACTATAAAGACTCTTTTTAGACTTTATATAAATTTTAAAATGCTACTTTTAAATTTTGTTAAAAAATAGTATTTTGATAGGAATGACATTAAATCATTAGATTTCTCTAGGCAGTGTGATTATTTTAATATTATTAATTTTTTCCAATCCATGAGCATGAGATATTATTCCATTTGTTTTTGTTATCTACAATCTATCTTATTTTTTTTAGCTTTTATAGTTTTTATTATAGATAGCTTTTATCTTCTTACTTAAATACATTCCTAGAGTTATTTTTAGGCAATGTAAATAGGATTGCCTTCTTGATATTATTAGCTATATCATTATCGGTGTATAGAAATGTTATTGATTTTTTGTGTGTCAATTTTTGTATCCTGGTGTTTATAATTCTACTGATTTTTTTGTATGTCAATTTTGTATCCTGAGATGTTACTGGTTACTGAATTAATTTATAAAACATAGGCATATATCATTTTTCAGTTTTGTTTTTCTAGGTACAACATCACATCTTCAGCAAACAGGTATAATTCAAGTTCCTCTGTTTTCAATTTGATTGTTTTTGTTTTTGTTTTTCTTATATTGTATGATTGCTCTGATTAGGAATTATATTACCATGTTACATAGAAGTGGTAAAAGTTGACATCCTTGTTTAGTTTCAGTTATTAAAGGAAATGTTTCCAAATTTTCCCCAGTCAGAATGATGTTGAGTGTCACTTTGTCACATGTAATCTTTATTATATTGAGTCATTTTTCTTCTCTGTCTAGAATGTTGTATTTTATCAAATACTTTTCATATATCTATTTTGATGATTTTTTATTGTGTTTATGTGATGTATCACATGTATTGATTTACATATGTTGAACTATCCTTGCATACCTGGTTTAAGTCCATTTGATTATGGTCTCTTTAATGTGCCATTGGATTCATTTTGCTACTATATATGGAAGGTTTTTGTCTCTTTCTCCTTGAAGGATGTTGATATTCTGTTTTCTTCATTTTTTCTTTAGTCTGATTTTGATATCAAGCTGACACTGGCCTTGTAGAATGAGTTATCAATTATTCCTTACTTATTAATTTCTTGGAATAGTTTCAGGAGAATTGGTGAAGTTCTTTGTATATTTGGTAGAATTTGGCTGTGAATCCATCTTATCCTGCGCTTTTATTTATTCAAATAATTTTTTATTACTGATTCAAGCTGTACTCAATATTAGTCTTTTCAGGTTTTCTTTAATCTTGGGGGGTTGAATGTTTCCAGAAATTTGTCTGTTTCTTCTAGATTCCCTAGTTTGTGTGCCTATAGTTGTTCATATAGTCTCTGATAACTTTTTGTATTTTCTGTATTATCAAATGTAATATCATCTTTTTTATCTCTAATTTCATCTATTTGGAGCATTGCTCTTATTTTTTAGGTTAGTCTACCTAAAAGTTTATGGTAAACATAATCATTTATGTTTATCTTTTTTGATGAAACAACTTATTTTTTTCATTTATCCCTTTAACTGTTTTTTTTTTTTTTTTTTTTTTTTTTTTTTTTTTTTTTTTTTTTTTTGGGAGGGGGATCTCTATTTCATTTAGTTAATTAAGCTCTGAACTTTGTTGTTTCTTTTATTCTATTAATTTTGTGTTTGTGTTTGACCACTCTTGCTTTTCTAGTTCTTTGAGATGTCACATTAGGCTGTTAATTTGTAATCCCCATTTTTTTGATGTAGGTTTTTAGTGCTATAAACTTTTCTTTTAGCACTGCTTTTGTTGTATTTCACATGTTTTGGTATGCCATGTTTTCATTTGTATTTGTTGCATTTTATTAAATTTATGGCTTTATTTCTTCCTTGAGCCAATGATTGTTCTGAAGCAAGATGTTCAATTTTCATGTATTTGTATATTTTCTAAAGTTCCTTCTGATATTGACTCCTAGTTTCTTTCCACTGCGATCTGAGACAATTGATATGATCATATTCTTTTAAGTTTTTGAGATTTATTTTGTTATCTAACGTGTTCTATCAGTTTCATACACTGATGAGAGGAATAGACATTCTGCAGTTGTTAGGTGTAGAGTTATGTAAATATCTCTTAGGCTCATTTTATCTAAAGTTTAAGTTTAATTTTTGTTTGTTAATTTTTTCTCTCAATTTTTTCTAATGCTGTGACTGCAGTGTTGTAGTACCCTACTTTTCTTTTGTTGTCATCTATGTCCTTCTTTAGATCTAATAGTGTTTGTTTTGTATAGCTGAGTTACCTTGTGTTGGATTCATATATACTTAGAATTATTATATCTCTCTGCTGAATCAGTCCCTTTATCATTATATAATAACCTTATTTATTTATTTATTTATTTATTTATTTATTTATTTTTATTTTTACCATTTTTTATTTAAAGTCTGATTTATCTAAGTATAGCTACTGCTGGTCTCTTTTGGTTTCCATTTGTGTGAAACATCTTTCTCCACCCCTTTACTTTCAGTCTACGTGTGTTTTTAGATAAGGTGAGTTTCTTGTAAACAGCATATAGTTTGATGATTTTTTAAAAGCCATTCCACAAATCTATTTTAAGGGAGCACTTAATTTACGTTCAAAGTCAATATTGATTTTTAAATTTTGTTTCTGTATATTGTTAAGTGTTTTATACTTGTTTTATAAATTATATGTTTCTTTCTTTTTCTCTGTCTCTCTAGTTAAATTGAATTCTATAGTAAAGGCAATTGATTCCTTTCTATTTCTCCTTTGTGTGATTGCATTATCTGTGAGTTTTATACTTTCATGTGTTTTCACAATGGTGAATATTGACTGTCTTTTGTTTCTATGTTTACAACACCTTAGAGCATTTTTTTTGTATAGTTGATCTTGTGCTAATTAGTTATTTCTGCATTTGGTTGTCTAAGAATGGCTTCATTTCTTTTTTACTTATAAAGTTTAATTCTGCTTCACACAGTATTCTTGACTAATTGTTTTTTTTTTCTTTCAACACTTTGAATGTGCCATCCTATTTTCTTGTAGCCTGTAAGGGATCTGCTGAGCAGTTGTTATTAGTCTTATGGACTTTTCTCTAGAGGTGACAGGACATGTTTCTCTTGCTGATTATAGAATTATTTCCTTCAGTTTGTCTTTAGACAATCTGATTATAATATTTAGACATCCTTGTGGGAGAGAGTCCCCAGAAATACTCCCACTGACCCATGCACTGGAGAAGTGCACTGAGGTGGAGCCACAGAAATCCATACAGTTTGCAGTAGGAAGGAGCCTGGCCCTTTTCTTTCTGTTTGGAACCTGGGATTCGAACGGCCAAATGGGAAGCACTCTAGCAGGGACCCTATCTTTAGCTGAACTAATGAAAATTCCTGCAACGTTTTTGGCGCCCAACCTGGGACTCAAGAAGTGGTGAATAAAATGGGGACTCAAAATCTATCACTGTGGCTTCTAAGCCTTTTCATCCTCAGATGTCTGAGCTTACAGGAAACTGCACACTCACACTCATATTGCTACAGGGGGTTGGGGCCTTTTCACAGCCTTCTCTTTTTTTTTGGAAATGACTGGAAAACAGCAGCTCCCCTCTACCCTCCCCTCCCTGCTGGGTTGGGAATGCCTGGGACAGCTGGCTGGTTTTCCACCACAGCACTAGAACCCTCTCTCCCCATGCCAAGGGGTTCAGCTCCATTGGAAAATAATTAAACTTTTCTCCCTGGTGGAGGAACCACTTGCATAAGAACAAGAGGTTCTTTCCCAGGCATTTTTACACTGTTTCTTTTCTTCCCCTTCACTACCTCATCAGCAGTGAACCTTTAAAGGATTTCTTTTTTTCCTTTTAGAAGACATTTTTACCAGGTCAGGCCCTACAACTATTACTGTTTATATTTCCTGTGAAATGGTAGGTGTGAAATGAAGCCTCCAATTTGTTTTACATCCTGAGGGCATGGCTTATAACTTTGGTGGCAAAGCTTTGTTTACCAATCCTGCCTTAGGAAACATTTCTTCTTGTTTCTGCTTGTTCTCTTATCCCTGTCTCTTAATAAACCCCACCTGGGGACTGGGTTTACCCCTGCCTGTGTGTGTGTGTGATGTGTGTAATGTCTGTAAAAAGTGCTCTATTTAATTTGGCAGAAGCACAAGTGCTTGGATCTAGTATTTTTTTTAAAGGGAACATAAAATCTATGGTACTCTTTGGTTTGGGTGACTTTAATCTTTAAGAAATAAAAACTGCCCTAAAGGCTATGGGTAAAATTCAGATCAGATGCAAGATTTGCTAAGTGTTTTGAGGTAAGGAACTGCTTTTTGGGTTTTGAGAACTATTTGATTTGCCAAGTTCGCAACAGGTAGGACCTGGGGACATACGAAACTAACCACAACCCTAATTAAGAAGGCAAATGTTGACTGCACTTAGGACACAATTAAAGCAACTTACCAGGTTTTACCTTAACATTAAAAATTGCTAGGAGATAATTGAAACTACTAAAAATACATTTATGTGAAAGGTATATTGTGGGAAAGAGAATTTCTGGGTGCCAGATGAGTTAGTCTCCCCTGTGTGAGACACCCATGGAGAGCCATGGGCAGCCTCTGAGAAGAAAAGTCTCCTTATTGTCTTCATGTCTTTATGCCCCAAGAGCATAACCACTCAGCAGCATTCCACAGGTTGCTCAGGGAGATAGCACTCCCTTGAAGCAGTGGAGTAAAATCAAACATCTTGGCTCCTCCTGAAACCCACTCCCACCCATTTAAGTCCTGATAAATTAAAGATCTTAAGTAGTTGAGACACAGGCCTTTGCTCAAGGAAATTCACATAAACCACCATTGCTATACATCTTATTGAATGATTCACAAGTTCTCCTTTACTAGTTAATCCTTTTCCTCAACCCTTCTTCCCCCTCCCATCCACTCTAAGAACAAAGAGCTTATAAACCAATAAATTGGGTACAGCTGAGAGCTCTGGGCCATGAGCAAACCTCCAATGCTCTGGTCCCCTGGACCTGCCTTTTAAATGTGTATTCTGTCTCTTTGTAGCTCCTTTATCTCCACGAAACTCAGGGTACCCACTGGGTGGTGTGGGGTGGTTTCCCCAACATGTGTAAGAACAGTGAAACAGGCATGGAAATGTAAACTTTTGTCTAGGGTTAAATAAGTTTTTTGAGTTAAATTAGGAAAAAGCTGAAGGTTCAAAAAAGGGATGGAAGAATTGTGGAAATTAATCTTGCAGAAGAGGTTCTCTGTGGGAACATATTGACTAAATTTTTTTTTAAAAGGGCATTATATGGTTTTTCTGTAAATTGAGCATTCAAATAAAAGGATAACAAGTCTTTCCTAATGCACTAATCTGCTCTTTGGCAAAATTTGTAAAGGGTTATAAAAGGTTTATGCATCTTTGAAACATCTGAGTCATCATTTTGGCAAAATAACTTACACTAATCTGAAATTCTGTTTTATAATACCAAGTGATTTAAACCTTGAACATTTAGCAGCCTTCCCAAAAGCAAACTTTAGTTTTGAAATTGTCTTTCCTAGTACCTGTCTTTTTGAATATCTCAGAGGGCCCCTGAAGTGTCCATAAAAGAGAAGTAAACAGGATTATCTGACACATTTAGGAACATGAGATGGCCAAAATGATGCTCATCATTTTTTAGGTCATATCTTGTTAAGTAATGCTGATGTTTGTTCCAAAATATCATGAAATTTCTAAAATTCAAATACCTGAGTATATGCTATCAATCATAATTAAAGTTTTTATGTTAAGTTATTTTAAACCACAGAGGTAACTAAACTTCTTTGTCAATTGTGTTTATAACTGCAACTACCCTGGACATTTTGCTATTCACAGACAATTGTTGTCCTGTTTTAATTATTTTCAAAAGATGGTTTATAATAAACTATAGAACTTAAAAAGGTGCTTTCAAATACATTCTTCCAACGTTGGAAACTGTAACATTAGAATAAAGGAAAATGTACAGGACTAATGAAGCGCTGAAATGTTACAGAATATCAAGCAAAACAAGAGTTAACTAAATGTACTGAACTCAGGAAGGTGAGGCAATTTTTCTGACTTTTGCTTGGAGTATTGCTGATCCATGTTTTGTTTTTCAGAGTTAAGGAGACTTGCTTTGAACTATTTATGGCCTTTTTCAAATAAGTAAGGTATACTCCTGTGATCAACATTTGGAGCATGTTTCCTCCAGAATTTGGAAACTTACTGTGAATATTCTTATGGAAATACAGTTGTTTTCATAAGTGCAATAAGAATTCATTTTTTCTTCTGCTATAGAACACAATTGGAGAAAGTGATTATTTTATCAACTTTTTCACTGGAAGAATATGCTTCCCTTTAAGGAGTCAATCTCAACTTTCAGACCCAATAAAAGCCCAGTGAGGAGACTGGCCTCTAACCCTTGTCTATGTAGTCTCTGTACAGGGAGGCTGACCTGTGGTCAGTAAATAATGCCACTTTCTAACAGGCCCAGGAGCTCCAAGTTTATTATGGGACCTTACAAGGAAAGGATCACCCAATTCATATGTGACTGAGGATACAAACCCATGGTTGGGCTTGTCTTTAAAAGGTCTTATCTGAGATTACTCATATAATGAACTTCCATCAAAGCCAGTCCAAAAGGTGTATGAGGAGATCATTATTATTGCTGCACTTTATGCAAATAATCGGATCAAGTATAAAAGTAAAGTCTATTTTGCAAACCATTCAGTCCTGTGATGATGGGCCTTTGGATTGGCTTTGATGGATGTCAGATTCCTGCCAATTAAGCCAACCCCAATCTTCCCGTTTCATGGATAAAGGCCACATTAGTATCCATGGTTTAAATGAGATCTAGGGAACTCTAAGGCTATTGACAGTAGGTGGGTAAGACACATAGGTTAGAGTGGATAATTCTTATTCTCTAAGGGTCTCCTTGCTTCATGGGTGCAAGCTGCTTTAACAACCACAACAGCACCTGCCTAGTTTGCTTGAATTCAGGGATGCAAGGATGGGGGAAGAGAAAAAGAATGCTTTTCCTTCTCTCCCTCATGTACCCTGGGTATCTGCTAGAAGAAAAGGAAACCAGGGAGGCCCACTCCCCTCTTTCTAAATGGGTGTCATTCATCTTCAGTCTGTACACCTTTAGAATGCATCCTGAACCCTGGGATTCCTTTGAAAAAAATGCCTTCTTTTTTTTTTTTTTTTTTTTTTTTTATTTATTTCTTCTCCTCTGTCCTCTCTTCACTGATAGGTAATTGTGTCTCTGTACTATGTGACACTCCATTGAATACATCCTCCAATCTAGAAAAAGTTAATTTCCTAAACCTTAAACTGGTTGAGTTAGTATTGGGCTCAGGGGAAGGGAACCCATACATTCATAAAACTAGAGACTCTGAAGATGGCCCCTTCTGCTGGGAACCCTTGGATAGGCCTCTGCCACAGATGTGACTGCCATTTCCCCAGAACAGTGCCCCCTGTCAACAGGAAGCAGTTAAGATCCATCTTTGTTCTTACACTTAATCTAATAGCAGTTAGATGTACTTCTCAATTGGGGGACATGAGACAGCCAGGTCGGACGGGGGTCTGCATAAATATTCCAACTGACCTGCACACTGGGAATGCATGCTAGGGTGGAGCCACAGAAGTTCATGTTGTTTGCAGCAGGGAAGAGTCCCTTCTACTCCTGTGTGAAATCTGGGATTCGAACTGTTAGGTGGGAAGCACTGTAGCAGTAACTTTAGCCTAGCAAGGGTCCCTGTATCCCCATTTTCTCCCAATAAAACCCTGCTTTCCTCACCCTTCAAACCATCTGCGAGCCTAAATTTCTGTGGCTGTGGGAGAAACAAGGACCCTGTCTTTAGCTGAACTAAAGAAAAGTCCTGCAGAATGTCTTTTGGTGATGTCCTTTTTTGCAATGTATTTTTTGTTGAAATTGCTAGGCATTGTCTGTCAGAGTATCTAAAACTCTTGCTAGAATTGGGAAGTTTTTTCAATGATTTCGTTAATAGGTTTTCTAAACTTTTTTCATAATTTCTCCCCTTTGGAATACTAATAATTCTTAAGTTTTATTACTTTATGTAGTTTCAAATTTCTTGAAAGCTTTGTTCATTTAAAAATGTGTATTTTTAATATTTGTCTGATTGTATTATTTCAAAAAACCTGTCTTCAAATTCTGTAGTTGTTTTCTTCTGTTTGGTCTAGCCTATTGTCTAATCTTTCAAGTATATTTTATAATTCCTCTAATAAATTTTTAGTACTAGGATTTTTGTCTGATTTTTTAAGATGATATCTATCTCTTTGATAAACTTGTCATTCATACCACCTTGCTTTTTTTTATCTTTATGTAGATTTCTGCACAACTAGAGCAACAGATTCTTTTTATCATTTAATTTACTTTTGTTGAAGATATTACTATGATATGGATTGGGTGGAGCTGTCTGACTTTGCTTTTGGTTGTGTGACCCTGTAAAATTCTCTGTACAATTTCATTTGCCATAAATAGTCTTAGTGTTTTCTGTGCATTCTTTGGTGTGTTAGAGTGTGGTTATCAGTAGAGGCTGTGGTGAGGTTGTGCTGAGGTTGTGCTGGGGACTGAAATGCCAGATGGGTCCTACTTCAGGTTTCAGTGGTAGTAGTGGTGGGATAAGTTTGTCTATCTTTGTGCCTTTGGGCAGCATATTCTGGTACCTGTTTTGACAATTTTAAGTAGGCAGATTATTGGCCTTCTGGGTAACTTTCTTGGATGCCAATTTTAGCCATTGCTAGGAGTGTACCTGTCAGGGGAGCAGGCTGTCAACCTCCTGTGGCATCTGCATTGACATGGGTGATGGCAGTAGTGGTAGTCATGAGAAGCTCTTCTAGTTACCATGGATTATGCTCTGGTGCTAGCAGTTGTTGCAATGGGCTATGTAGGCTGACCCTTAGGCAACTAGTTGCTGCTTGCGGGTGCTTGGTGGTGGGATTTATGCCTGATTTGTGTTCCCTGTTAGAAGTGGCCAGGTGATTCAGGTGTTTGCTTGGGTTGAAGAACACCCAGAAGCCTGGATCTTATGCTCTGTCTCAGAGCAGGGGTGAAGCTGGGTAGATGTAAACAAGGAAAACTTACACTTATACTCTTCAATAGTGGCTACATGCATTAGCTTTGATGGGAGTGGTGGGACAGCCCTCAGGCAACTTGTTAAAATCAAGACTAGAAATTTGAAGAGCGTGTATTTGTATATATATATGTATATATAATATTATATATATAACATAATATATATTTTGTATATAGTCCAATTGTGTGTTAAATATATATGGTTAATTTCAAAGTGACATGGTTTTCCTTGAGAACCATTCAGACCAACTGACCATTTCTATAAGAAAGGAAGGATATTTCTTACTCTGCAAGAGAAGAAGGCTATTATCTTACTATCTCTTGAACAGTTGGTAACATCACAAAAAATAGTGACAAAACAAAGACCGGTTGCACTTTTGTCTTTTTACGTATTCTGAATCATATGAGGAGTCTTTTCTGAGCCAAGAGGAGACTGTTAGTTATTAGATAACATATCTTTAAAAAAATCCACTTAAGAAATTTTGGAGTCATCATTAATCAGAAGACATGGAGCATAGCACTAGGGCTGAACGTTAATGGACATATCACTAAAGTTTGCCATAAGGACATTCCAAATAATCTATGTGCCTACAGTTATATTTGGACAGCTTCCATAAACAGGATTCTGGCAGTCAGGAGAGAAATTCAAATATAATTACAATATAAGCTCTTCCTTTAATCCACTCATCACAATCCTGCCTCAACCTGGAAATAATCAGAAAAGAGAGACAAATAAACATTAATTTAAAAAACAGACCATTTCTCATTATTTTACTGCTGGTGTCTGTATCAAATTGAGTTCCTATCTGGGTGGAGGAGAAGCTTTGAAAAGCATCCAGAATCAATGTTTTACATTTAGCTAGAACACGACTTTTTTTTTTTTTTTTTCAATAAGTGAAGCATTAAATTTTTAAATTAAAAATATAAGAAATTTAATTGAAATATAAAAACTGTTCTTATATTTGAACCCCAGAAGCCATTCAATCTGACGAGAGTTTTTCAAAGGTTAATTTAGAATGCGTCGATAAACATCATGGAAGGCAACAATGGGGAAGAAAGCCATTATCTATGTGTATCACAAATAGACAATTTTAAATTAAACTGATTACTAATGAGAATAATTTGTACTAGGTATGATGAGTGGTTTTTACTTATATCTAACCGTGATGATCAGTTAAATTTATTCTAACCAACAACATATTTAGTTGTTCTAGTTGCATGTATTTTCCAACCAGAAAAACTCAGTGAGGAAAATGCAAAATAAAGGTAATATTTTTGGAATACCCTTACAATATCAGTTACTGTGCATATGTTGTATCTTAGTTCATTATTTTAATACTTAACACCTCACTTCAATATGTGGAAGTTTTGTTTTGAAAGTAAACAATGAGAAATAAAAATTTCCCTTCCTAAAATAATAACTCACACACAATTAGATGATCATCACAATTTTCCTATCATTTCAAGGCAGGTTTTAGGATAAATGACTGACTTACCTATAAAAATTTATGTTTCCAAAGAATATATTTTCTTTCTTTTGATATTGGTAGAAAAAATTAACAGGAAGTTGGCATATTCATTAGGTGAAATAAGTGAAACAAACTCCATTAATACAAAATGGGAAAGTATTATGTTACTTGTATATTTGGAACATACAGGTTATAATAATGTAAACTAATGATGTGAATTATCTCACAGAGGTTAAGTTTAGGTGATTATATTAAAGTGAGTTTAGTAAGTAGGAAATTGCTATCATTTGCACTGAGATTGTCAAGGTCATATACACACTCTATGCAATCTAAAAAAGAAAGAAATGTATTAATAACAAAAATAAAAATAAATCAATTTAAAGGGCATATAATTAAGCTAAACATTAAATAAAATTTATAAAGTGAAGGCACAATTTAAATATCAGTTCAGGAAACAGGATGAGAGATTCAAACTGAGAGAAATAATGACTAAGAGCAAATCAGTCAGGAAAGTAATGTAGCATTACAAAGTGCCCCTGACAGCAGCAGTGCTAAATACTTGCAGACTATATGAATGTTGACTGCTTTAGAAACTTGGTCAAAGTGATCATAAGAACCCATGGCAAAATAATAATTGATATGGCATTCAAATTGTTCAGACAGTCATAGATTTCACTGGACCTATAAATCACAGTCAGTCTAAAGGGGTGAAGGGGGAAAAAATGCACAAGACTAAAGTGAAGGTGGGATGTGCTAAGCATAGAAATAAGCTGTGCTGCTGAAAAAAGTATATTGTGTTTTCAGAAAAATAAAGTTATAGTAGAATACTAAAGTAGAAAGACTCTATTATAATTAAGAGACCACTGACATAAAATTATGTATTTGTTAATATATATCCAATTTGTGAAAAACAAGTTACTCTAATAATGAAATATTGAAAACATTAAGCATACGTAATATACTTTTAAAACTATTGAGAACAATTAATAACTTGGAGTTTTTTAAAGAAGCAATCAACTGAATTAAGATCTAAAACTATATCTTTTTATAGTGAAAAAATAAGGTAAGTTCTAATGCTGCTTTCTATAAAGAATATAGAGAAGAAACATGGTATAAATTCACCTTTAGAATACATTTAACATTTGTTATAAGAAAGAAACATGATTCTAAACATTTAGCTAAAAACAACAATAAATATTATATACAGTATAAACCAGAATATTAGTATTTTATATATATATATATATATATATTTGTGCGTGTGTGTATGTTTGTGTGTGTGCATATGTGTGTGAACGACAGAAGCTTTTTTCTAGCAGTTCTTCCAAGAAAATCTGTCTGTAAAAAAATGTTGGTCTAAAATATGCAGAAATGCACAATTGGAAATATGTTTCTGTCTGTGCTTAAACTTTGTAATAAAGATGTACAATTAAAAGAGATTCTCTGTCACTGGCCTGCCTGAAACAACTATGCCCAGAGAATGTAGAAATAGTTATGAGGATAGTTAATCTATATCCTAACCCTACCTCAGAAAACAATTCACACTGACCTTGTACAAGTTACTTAACTCTTGTTAAGCTTTCCCATCTCAAGCAATAAAGACCTTATCTAGCAGTGAGCTGTGGGTATTGATTACCTAATGTTCTGAGAGTTCTGTGCAGATGTAAGAAACAGGACACAAAGGATAAATGTAAATTTTATAGACCAGGAGGCTTTAGTTAAAGCTTTCATTGATCATATACACATTCATCTCACTATTAAAAATAAATAAATTGGGTCTGGCATGGTGTCTAACATCTGTAATCCAGCAGTTTGGGAGGCCAAGGCAGATGGATTACTTGAGGTAGGGAGTTTGAGATCTGCCTGACCACCAACATGGAGAAACCCCATCTCTACTAAAAGTACAAAAATAGCTGGGCTCAGTTGTGTATGCCTGTAATCCCAGCTACTTGGTGAGGCATTACCTCACCTGGAAAGCACAAGGGGGAAGGGAATTCCTTTTCCTAGTCAAGGGAAACTGAGACACACAACACCTGGAAAATCAGGTAACTCCCACCCTAATTCTGCACTTTACCAAGGGTCTTAGGAAACAGTACATCAGGAGATTATATTCCACACCTGGCCCAGAGGGTCCCATGCCCATGGAGCCTCCCTCATTGCTAGCACAGCAGTCTGAGATCTAATGGAAAGGTGGCAGTAAGGCTGGGGGAGGGGAGCCCACCATTGCTGAGGCTTAAGTAGGTAAACAAAGTGGCCAGGAAGCTCGACTGGGTGGAGTCCACTGCAGCTCAAGGAGGTCTACCTGCTTCTGTAGACTCCACCTCTGGGGACAGGGCATAGCTAAAGAAAAAGCAGCAGAAGCCTCTGCAGATGTAAATGTCCCTATCTGACAGCTTTGAAGAGAGCAGTGGTTCTCCCAGCACGAAGGTTGAGATCTAGAATGGACAGACTGCCTGCTCAAGTAGGTCCCTGTCCCCTGAGTAGCCTAACTGGGAGACATCCCCCACTGGGTGCAGACTGACACCCCACACCTCACACGGCTGGGTACACCTCTGAGACGAGGCTTCCAGAGCAAGAATCAGACAGCAACACTCGCTGTTCAGCAATATCTGTCTTCTGCAGTCTCTGCTGCTGATAACCAGGCAAACAGGCACGGGAGTGGACCTCAAGCAAACTACAACAGACCTACAGCTAAGGGTCTTGACTGTTAGAAGGAAAACTAACAAACAGAAAGGACACCCACACCAAAACCCCATCAGTACATCACCATCATCAAAGACCAAAGGCAGATAAAACCACAAAGATGGGGAAAAAGCAGTGCAGAAAAGCTGGAAATTCAAAAAATCAGAGTGCATCTCCCCATCCAAAGGTACACAGCTCATCGCCAGCAATGGAACAAAGCTGGACAGAGAATGACTTGAAGAGTTGAGAGAAAAAGGCTTCAGTCGATCAAACTTCGCAGAGCTAAAGGAGGAACTACGTACCCAGCGCAAAAAGCTAAAAACCTTGAAAAAAGAATGGATGAACGGATAACTAGAATAATCAATGCAGAGAAGGCCATAAAAGAACTGATAGACATGAAAACCATGACATGAGAACTACATGACAAATGCACAAGCTTCAGTAACTGATTTGATGAACTAGAAGAAAGAGTATCAGTGATTGAAGATCAAATGAATGAATTGAAATGAGAAGTGCAGAGAAAAAAGAGTAAAAGAAATGAACAAAGCCCCCAAGAAATATGGGATTAAGAGAAAAGATCAAATCTACGTCTGATTGGTGTGCCTGAAAATGAGGGAAAAAATGGAACCAAGTTGGACAACACTCTGCAGGATATCATCCAGGAGAACTTCTCCAACCTTGTAAGGCAGGCCAACATCTAAATTCAGGAAATACAGAGAATGCCACAAAGATACTCCTCGAGAAGAGCAACTCCAAGACACATAATTGTCAGATTCACCAAAGTTGAAATGAAGGAAAAAATGTTAAGGGCAGCCAGAGAGAAAGGCCAGGTTACACACAAAGGGAAGCCCATCAGACTAACAGCAGATCTCTCAGCAGAAACTCTACAAGCCAGAAGAGAGTGAGGGCCAATATTCAACATTCTTAAAGAAAAGAATTTTAAACCCAGAATTACATATCCAGCCAAACTAAGTTTAATAAGTGAAAGAGAAATAAAATCCTTTACATATAAGCAAATGCTGAGAGATTTTGTCACCACCAGGGTTGCCCTACAAGAGATCCTGAAGGAAGCACTAAACATGGAAAGGAACAACCAGTACCAGCCATTGCAAAAACATGCCAAAATGTAAAGACCATCGATGCTAGGAAGAAACTGCATCAATTAATGAGCAAAATAACTACATAATATCATAATGACAGGAACAAGTTCACACATAACAATATTAACTTTAAATGTAAATGGGCTAAATGGTCCAATTAAAAGACAAAGACTGGCAAGTTGGATAAAGAGTCAAGACCCATCAGTCTGCTGTATTCAGGAGACCCATCTCACATGCAGAGATACACATAGGCTCAAAACAAAGGCATGGAGGAAGATCTACCAAGCAAACGGAAAACAAAAAAAAAGCAGGGGTTGCAATCCTAGTCTCCAATAAAACAGACTTTAAAGCATCAAAGATCAAAAGAGACAAAAAAAAGGCATTACATAATGGTAAAGGGATCAGTTCATCAGGAAGAGTTAACTATCCTAAATAGATAAGCACCCAATACAGGAGCACCCAGATTCGTAAAGCAAGTCCTTAGATACATGCAAAGAGACTTGGACTCCCAAAGGATAATAATGGGAGACTTTAACATCCTACTGTCAACATTAGACAGATCAACATGACAGAAAGTTAACAAGAATATCCAGGAATTGAACTCAACTCTGTACCAAGCTGAACTAATACACATCTACAGAACTCTCTACCCCAAATCAACTGAATATACATTCTTCTCAGCACCACATCACACTTATTCCAAAACTGACCATATAGTTGGAAGTAAAGCACTCCTCAGCAAATGTAAAAGAACAGAAATTATAACAAACTGTCTCTCAGACCATAGTGCAATCAAACTAGAACTCAGGACTAAGAAACTCAATCAAGGCTGCTCAACTACATGGAAACTGAACAACCTGCTTCTGAATGACTACTGGGTACATAACAAAATGAAGGCAGAAATAAAGATGTTCTTTGAAACCAATGAGAACAAAGATAAAACATAACAGAATCTCTGGGATACATTTAAAACAGTGTGTAGAGGGACATGTATAGCAATAAATTCCCACAAGAGAAAGCAGGAAAGATCTAAAATTGACACCCTAACATCACAATGAAAAGAACTAGAGAATCAAGAGAAAACACATTCAAAAGCTAGCAGAAAGCAAGAAATAACTAAGATCAGAGCAGAACTGAAGGAGATAGAGATACAAAAAAACCTTCCAAAAAATCAATGAATCCAGGAGCCGGTTTTTTTAAAAGATCAACAAAATTGATAAACTGCTAGCAAGACTAATAAAGAAGAAAAGAGAGAAGAATCAAATAGACACAATAAAAAATGACAAAGGGGATATCACCATCGACCCCACAGAAATACAACCTACCATCAGAGAATACTATAAATAACTCTATGCAAATAAACTAGAAAACCTAGAAGAAATGGATAATTTCCTGGACACTTGCACTCTCCCAAGACTAAACCAGGAAGAAGCTGAATCCCTGAATAGACCAATAGTAGGCTCTGAAATTAAGGCAATAATTAATAGCTTACCAACCAAAAAAAGTCCAGGACCAGATGGATTCACAGCCGAATTCTACCAGAGGTATAAGGAGGAGTTGGTACCATTCCTTCTGAAACTGCTCCAATCAACAGAAAAAGAGGGAGTCCTCCCTAACTCATTTTATGAGGCCAACATCATCCTGATACCAAAGCCTGGCAGACACAGCAAAAAAAAAAAGACAATTTTAGACCATTATCCCTGGTGAACATCGATGCAAAAGTCCTCAATAAAATACTGGCAAACTGAACCCAGCAGCACATCTAAAAGCTTATCCACCTTGATCAAGTGGGCTTCATCCCTGGGATGCAAGGCTGGTTCAACATACACAAATCAATAAACGTAATCCAGCATATAAACAGAACGAAAGACAAAAATCACAAGATTATCTCAATAGATGCAGAAAAGGCCTATGACAAACCACAGCCAATATCATACTGAATGGGCAAAACCTGGAAGCATTCCCCTTGAAAACTGGCACAAGACAGGGCTGCCCTCTCTCACTACTCCTATTCAACATATTGTTGGAAGTTCTGGCTAGGGCAATCAGGCAAGAGAAAGAAATAAAGGATATTCGTTAGGAAAAGAAGAAGTGAAATTGTCCCTGTTTGCAGATGATATGATTGTATATTTAGAAAACCCCATTGTCTCAGCCCAAGATCTCCTTAAGCTGATAAGCAACTTCAGAAAAGTTTCAGGATACAAAATCCATGTGGAAAAATCACTAGCATTCTTATACACCACTAACAGACAAACAGAGAGCCAAATCATGAATGAATTCCCATTCACAATAGCTTCAAAGAGAATAAAATACCTAGGAATCCAACTTACAAGGGATGTAAAGGATCTCTTCAAGGAGAACTATGAATCACTGCTCAGTGAAATGAAAGAGGACACAAACAAATGGAAGAATATACCATGCTCATGGATAGGAAGAATCAATATTGTGAAAATGGCCATACTGCCCAAGGTAATTTAGAGACTCAATGCCATCCCTATTAAGCTACCAATGACTTCCTTCACAGAACTGGAAAAAACTGCTTTAAAGTTCACATGGAACCAAAAAAGACCCCACATTGTCAAGACAATCCTAAGCCAAAAGAGCAAAACTGGAGGCATCACACTACCTAACTTCAAACTATACTACAAGGCTACAAAACCAAAACAGCATGGTACTGGTACCAAAACAGAGATTATTGGGGTCCGTGCCAGGGTGGTGGAGAATGAACAGACACAAAAGACAAAGACAAACAGAGAACATGGTGGCCGCACTCAGAGCCTCTGCCTCACTTTATTTATACTCCATAAACCCCACGTCAGCAGAAAGAACGCAATGCAAAACAAACTTTCTTTTCCCAGATGTAACTTTCTATTCAGTTCCTTGTCTCTATGCTCCTCCTTATCTGCCCGCCTTCTTGGCGCCTACAGGAGTTCATTAAAAGTTCAATTGGAGATACTGTCCTTGAGCCCTATCTATTCTCAGCATACTGTTTTCAAAGGCCCCTGCATTTCCCCCATTTTGTTTTGCCTCAATCCTAAAAAGGTAGCCCATATTTGTTCCTGTGTTTTCTTTTGTTTTTGGAGGCAATGGAGGGAGCATCGAATCACCAAGAGAAGTAGACCCAATCCAAGTGCCCAAAGCAATATACTTCCAGAGATTGTAGAAATCCATGTTTTCATCTGGGTCTATGGGTTAAAGGCAGCAAGGCGTTGACCCAGCTCCTGCAGGGTTACGGTTCCGGACAACACATGTAATTGTTGTCAAAATGCTTTGTAAATGTTCTGAGTGAGCTCTTGGATGTCCAAACTAATATTTTTATGGCCTACTAATAATTGTCGGATTTCAGTCCAATTCTGAGAGATGTTAAAAGGCACAGGCGTTACACAAAATTGAGTGGAGTTCCAATCACATTGTAATGTTATCCGAGTACTGAGGACAGTGAGCTGATCTCCAAGCCATGTCAATGCTTGCTCCATGTTGTCCAATCTTTCAGCAAGTTAAGAATCGATGTTTCATTGTTGAAGCCATAACCGGTGAGATTGTTCGTGCCATTGCTGCACAAATTCAGCATTTTGTATGCTTTGATGAAGAGCGAGCCCTGCTACAGCCGCAGTGGAGGCGATGGTGACAAGACTCATCATGGAGGCAATTATAAGTCCAAGGGCATGGCGGGTTCGCTGGAGAGAAGTCCAAATATAAGTCTCAAGAGGTGATGCCCCCCACAGTCGCGTAAGGTTAACAGGTAGCCAAATTTCCTTATGAGCCCTGAGGATATAAATATCCCCAGTAAAGTTGTACCACCATGAATGATTGAGGCAAGACAAAAATGTACACGTATCTGTACGATTAACAATCCCCGTATCATTATCCCATGTCAAATTCCCTGCTAATAATAGGTAGGGCTTACGGACACAAGCAATAATATATCGGGAGGTATTCTGATATAACTGAATATGAAAGGAGTTATTCGGGTTACAAAGATTAAGGGACATATTCCCCACAAAAGTGCTAATGGCATCGCCTGCAGCTAACAACTTCCAAAGATGACTCTGTACTTGTAAAGTGTGTCTAAGATGAGGCATAGGTGGCGACAGGCCTCCTTCATGCCATACCAAGGTTTCATTACCATTAGCAGCAATACTTTTATTTACCTGATGCCACTTCAAAGATATGTGACTAAATTTTGTTTGAAAATCACCGTGCACACTCCAATCAGTTATCTGCATCCCATTGTATTCTAATAAAATCTGGGGTTTAGTTTCCTGACATTGTTGCCACTCCAGTACCTCAATATTAGGGGAAACCTCTGGGATAGGACAAAAAGGTAAAGAACTAGGAATAGTCTTAAACTATATACAGTATGATTATACTGAAAGCTTCTAGTTACAATAATAACAGTATTAGCAGCCACATGACTATGATTATAGTGAACAGCCCAGGCTTCATGCGATTTTCGGAGACAATGAGGACTATTTCCCATGCATATTGGAAGTCCTTCCACTCCAAATTGGTATGTGTTGTTTATGATTCCCGTTTCCCGTTTTATGTTGTCCTTGTCTATATAGGGGGACGGCATCCAAGTAGTGTCATTGGTGAAAACCTTAATTTCCGCCTCTCCCCAGGTGACTCCCTGATACAAGGGTGGAAAGGGAATATAAGTCCAATATTCATACAAAGCCTCACTAAGGGAAATAAGTCCCCTGCCGAGGCACATCCAACAAAGGAAGAAATGCATGCTGAATCCAATTTTCTTTTCAACAGGGTTTCAATCGTCTTGTAGGAAACCACTCAGGTCCACTCCCTGTAAGGACAAGAGCATAGCCCCGTCCCTGTTTTAGAACTTGCCCTTGAACATACTTACCTTCTTCATTAGGATACCAAACCTTTAAATTGTCAGCAGAGACTATCACCGAGGGAGGTGAGGAAAGATGAGTTATGGCAGCGGAGTCTTGCAATTGTCTCCATTGATTCAAAAAATTTAAGGTAAAAAGAACCTTCAGAATCTGGTTTCTGGGGGCTCATTTCCCCCTTTTTGTTTTAGTAGTTGAGTTTTTAAGGTTAAATTTGCGCACTCAATGATGGCTTGACCTTGACTGTTGCCCGGGATACCGGTGATATGTTGAATATTATATTGCTGTAAAAAAACTTGCAATTTATGAGAGACATAGGCAGGGGCATTATCAGTTTTAAATATAAGAGGAATGCCCATGATGGCAAAACAAGCTAAGAGATGTGTAATAAGAAAATCAGCGTTCTCAGATGGCAACAGAGTGGCCCATTGAAAGTGAGAAAAGGTATCAATGGTATGATGAATATACTTTAATTGTTCAAAAGAAGGGACATGTGTGACATCCATTTGCCAAATCTGATTAACTTGAGTACCTCGTGGATTAACCCCAGGATGGAAGGATGGAATGCTCAGAGGAGCACAGGAAGGACAAGCTTGAATAAGAGAATGAGCTTGTTTATGAGTTAAATGAAACCGTCGTTGAAGGCCAAAACTATTAGTGTGATGTAGAGCATGTTCTTGTTCTGCAGCCTGCAGGTGGCCAATTAAAAGTGAATCAATCTGAGTATTACCATGAACTAATGGTACAGGAAATTGAGAATGAGAACGAAGATGAGTGATGAATAAAGGAGCTCGACGTTGGCTCAAAGTAGAGGATAACAAAGAAAAGAGTTTTTGAAAAGAAGAAGTAGCACAAAGAGGTAAAGTGGCCTGAGAAATATAAGAAGTAACATAAATGGCGTATTGAGAATCACTAACAATATTACAACTAGTAGTAGGGAAATCAAGTAAGACCATGAGAAAAGCAAACAATTCTCCCTGTTGCACTGAGGGATAAGGATAAACTGTAACTCGAGATTAATGAACACTCCAATATCCAGCCTTACCATTGCTACTAGCATCAGTAAAAAAGGTAGGACCTTGAACAGGAAATACAGAAATTGGTGAGAAATGCAACACAGAATGTTGCCTAAAAAATGAAAAGATCGGAGACTTAGGATATTGGGTAGAAAATTGTCCAACAAATGAAGTGCAAGCAACTTGCCAAGAATTAGAAGTTGCAAGAAGATAAGTAATCTGACTATGAGTAAACTGAGAAATAATTAAGGAAGGATCTCCTCCCCAAAGTTGTCGACAACAATGTCGTCCTTTGATGATCAGTTCAGCTAAACGGTCAATATAAGTAGTCAAGCGTTTAGATGTTTTATTGGACAAAAAGATCCATTCTAGCGGCCGATTAGTTTGATGAATCATTCCTGTGGGAGAATGTAAAGTATGAAATAAACAAAAGGAAAGGGGAACGTCGGGAAGGATATAATGTAAATGGGCCTTTTGAAGTTGTTCTTCTACAAGCTGGAGTTCCTGTAAAGCCAAAGGAGTTAAATGACATGAGCTGTCCAAGTGATTGTCTCCTTCTAGAATAGAAAAAAGATGTTATAACTGATATGTTGGTATTCCTAAAACAGGACGCATCTTTTGAAAGTCATTTTATGTTTTTAAATGATCATGTCGAATTTGAGTTTTTTGGGGTCGAATATTTCGTGCTCTTAAGGTATAACCTAAATATTGAATAGGAAAATCTACTTAAATTTTTCTGGGGCAATATTAAGTGAGTAGAAAGAAAGCTGAGTTTGTAATGATGCAAAAGGACAAATTCTTGACACAAGATAGGGCTGTTTAACATACCTTGAGGTAAAACTTTCCATTGATATCGAGAAAGTAGCTGAGAATTATTAAAACAGGGACAGAGAAGATCCATATAATGATAAATTAACACAGTTGGAATCTGATTTTTTAGAGGATTTAAAGTCCTATGTACGAATTTTTGACATATAGTAGGGCTATTAAGTATACCCTGGGGAAGAAGCTTCTACTGATATTTTTGAATGGGCTGTTTATTATTATATTTAGGAATAGTAAAGGCAAACTTTTTATAATCTTGAGGTTGTAATGGAATAGAGAAAAAACAATTTTTGAGATCTATGACCATTAATTTTTAATTTTGTGAGATAAGGGCAGGATTAGGAAGACCAGGGTGTAAACTTCTCCTAGGTTGAATGTAAACATTTATAATTTTAAGATTAGTTAATAAACGCCATTTTTTATTCTATTTTATTTATTTATTTTTATTTTTTTATTTTTTTCAAGACAAAGACAAAGACAAGGGAATTCCATGCAGAAGTACTTGGCTTTATATTCCCCTCGGCCGATTGTTTTTTGACTTACTCTTTTAAAGCCCTAAGTTTTTCTTTAGATAATGGCCACTGTTTCACCTAAACAGGAGCGGTAGTTTTCCACTTTAATTATAAAACTTGAGGCTGGTGAACAGTGGCTATGAGTTTAAAGGATTGTAGCCCATTTTGAACATCATATTTTTGGCAGCTGAGGAAATACGAGGAATGTTTAAAAAAGCACCAAATTGTTATGAAAGATCTTGTCCCCAAAGATTAATATTGATAGGAACAATATAAAAAAAACTTGACCTTGTTGACCTTTAGGAACGACACAGGTTAAAGGTTCTATGTTTTGATAAACCACAGAAGCAGCACTCAAGCCAGTGAGTATAACTGAAACTTGTCTTTTTTCTCATTGTATAGGCCACTAATTTAAACAAATGATAGACACATCCACCTCTGTATCAATTAACCCTTTAAAAACTATTCCATTAATGTGCAATGAACATAAAGGCTTTTGATTAGAAACTAAAGTTTCCCAAAAAACAGTTTTCCCTGTGCTACCAAACCCTCCGTGTCGAGATACATCTCTAGATAGGAATGGAAAAAAAAAAAAAAAAGCAATAAAAGTAATTGTGTAATACGCTCCCCTGCCTCTAGGCGTATAAATTGTGAGACTTGTACCATAATAAGAATTTTATTAGTAACATCAGGATCAATGATTCCTGGAATCACCATTAACTCCTGTATAACATTGTTGTTTTGACCTAACAAAAGTCCTACATGTCCTTTTGGCAAAGGGCCACACACTCTAATAGCTAATTTATATACTCCTCTATTAGGAGACAAGGTATAAGGCTGAGTAATAGCTAAGTCAGCAGCGGTGCTCTGCTTAGTTGCCGCATAAAGCTGAGAAACTGGGGTAAGGTGTGGGATCCTTAAGAAGGACTTGAATTTATTCCTTGATGTTGTAGGCCATTGCTCACTGGGTAGTGTAGTAGACTCGTATTGTCACCAGCTGTGCAATTGTAACCACTGAGAACGATCAAGAAAAGCCTTCCCCAAAGTCTCCCAGTCTATAGGAATCATCAAATTTTCTGAAGAAAAAGCATCAGAAAGACCAAAGATAAAAGGAGATTGAGGTCCATAGTTAAAAATGGCAGCTTTCATTTCTTTCAAAAATTTAAATTGTAAGGCATTAAATTGGACATTATTGCCACCATTTGGAAACTGAGCATTAGGAGCAAAAGAAGCATGAATAATTGGAAACAGATCCAGTTCCTTAAATTTTCTTATCTTTTCCTTTTCTCCCTCCCCCAATGGCGGGAAAGGCACTGAGAAAACTTTGCCAGACAAAGGTAAGGAAGCTGGGGGGTTGGAGGCACTGGAAAATCTTCTTCTAACAGGGCAGAAGGAAAAGAAACAGGGAAAGCTCGCAAAGGTGAATTAGAATAATGTATCTGTAATATTTGCTGAAGCATTTCCATAATACACTGCATGTCAGAACTCCCCTTAGAAGAAGGAAGAGCTGGCTTTTTCTCTTCACCCCTTTTGCTACCCCCCCCCCCCCATCCTCTGTTACCCTGGCACAAATGGGCTCCATTTCAGATTTATTTTTTCCCAAATCCTCAGATGCCTTTCCTCCTGTGGCTACATCACCACACTCTGAATCAGTCTCAAGTAACTCTAATGCCTGAGTGATAGAGTTACACAAGGTCCACAAATTTAGAGGCATAGTATCCCCTAACTGGTGAGCTTTACTACCTGTAACCATTCTCTCCGATTCAGCTGCACTTTAGTCTGATACTGAAACCAATAACAATGTTGTTCAACATGGGCAAACAATCGCTTCAAAGTCTTTTTCTTTCACTTCTACTCCTATAGACAGCAACAGTCCTTGAAACAGCCGTAAATATTCTGGCCAGAGAGGTGGAATTCCCCATAATGAAAGCTTAAGAAGGTTCCCCTTAACAATACCTGGGCTTTACCCGCCCCTAGGGAGTTCCCCTTCTTGTTCTCCCCTACTCACCCCTGCTGACCCTGCTTGCTGCGCTACTTATTGGGGTCCGTGCCGGGGGTGGTGGAGAATGAACAGACACAAAAGACAAAGACAAACAGAGAACATGGCGGCCGCACTCAGAGCCTCCGCCTCACTTTATTTATACTCCATAAACCCCACATCAGCAGAAAGAATGCAATGCAAAACAAACTTTCTTTTCCCAGATGTAACCTTCTACTCAGTCCCTTGTCTCTATGCTCTTCCTTATCTGCCCACATTCTTGGCGCCTACGGGAGTTCATTAAAAGTTCAATTGGAGATACTGTCCTTGAGCCCTATCTATTCTCAGCATACTGTTTTCAAAGGCCCCTGCAAGAGATATAGACCAATGGAACAGAAAAGAGCCCTCAGAAATAATACCACTCATCTACAGCCATCTGATCTTTGACAAACCTGACAAAAACAAGAAATGGGGAAAGGATTCCCTATTTAATAAATGGTGCTGGGAAAATTGGCTAACATTAGTAGAAAGCTGAAACTGGATCATTTCCTTACTCCTTATATGAAAATTAATTCAAGATGGATTAGAGACTTAAATATTATACCTAAAGTCGTAAAAACTCAAGAAGAAAACCTAGGTAATACCATTCAGGACATAGGCATGGGCAAGGACTTCATGTCTAAAACACCAAAAGCAACAGCAACAAAATCCAAAATTGACAAATGGGATCTAATTAAACTAAGAGCTTCTGCACAGCAAAAGAAACTACCATCAGAGTGAACAGGCAACCTACAGAATGGGGGAACATTTTTGCAATCTACTCATCTGACAAAGGGCTAATATCCAGAACCTACAAAGAACTCAAACAAGTTTACAAGAAAAATCAAACAACCCCATCAAAAAGTGGGCAAAGGATACGAACAGACACTTCTCAAAAGAAGGCATTCATACAGCCAACAGACACATGAAAAAATGTTCATCATCACTCCCCATGAGAGAAATGCAAATCAAAACCACAATGAGATACCATCTCACATCAGTTAGAACGGCAATCATTAAAAAGTCAGGAAACAACAGGTGCTGGAGAGGATGTGGAGAAATAGGAACACTTTTACACTGTTGGTGGGACTGTACATAGTTCAATCATTGTGGAAAACAGTGTGGTGATTCCTCAAGGATCTAGAACTAGAAATCCCATTTGACTCGGCCATCCCATTATTGGGTATATACCCAAAGGATTATAAATCATGCTGCTATAAAGACACATGCACACGTATGTTTATTGTGGCACTATTCACAATAGCAAAGACTTGGAATCAACCCAAATGTCCATCAGTGACAGACTGGATTAAGAAAATGTGGCACATACACACCATGGAATATTATGAAGCCATAAAAAAGGATGAGTTCGTGTCCTTGGAAGGGACATGGATGCAGTTGGAAACCATCATTCTCAGCAAACTATCACGAGAACAGAAAACCAAACACTGCATGTTCTCACTCATAGGTGGGAATTGAACCATGGGATCACTTGGACATAGGAAGGGAAATATCACACACCGGGGCCTATTGTGGGAAGGGTTAGCAGGGAGGGATAGCATTAGGAGATATTCCTAATGTAAATGACGAGTTAATGGGTGCAGCACACCAATGTGGCACATGTATACATATGTAACAAACCTGCACATTGTGTACATGTACCCTAGAACTTACAGTGTAATAATAATAATAATAATAATAAAATGAATAAATTTTAAAAAGCAAGAAATGTATAAATCAAGTTATAAATGTATAAATGTTTTTATAAACATTAATGTATTGTATCCCACAAAGGTGGATGAAACAAAACTAATGAACTTTTTAGGATTCAAAAATAATCTCAGAGTCATTAGTTTGACATTTTTTCCTTTCCCCAGTCTTCTTCTAAATATCACTTTCAGCCTGAAGACGATAAAAATGACTTTAAACTGGGCATAGTGGCACTTACCTCTATTCCAGCACTTTGGAAGGTCAAAGCAGGAGGATTTCTTGAGCTCAGAAGTTCTAGACCATCCTGTGTGAAATAGTGAGATTTCATCTCTACAAAAATGAAAAAAAAGAAAAAGAACGAAAGAAATTTAAGATTTTCCAAATAATGTATTATTTTTATTTTTAAATCATGTTTTTCTCGGTCTCCAATAAATGCGAACTATACTATTTTATTGCTCCTGACCTTTCTATGAATTTTCAAAATGGATAGAACAAATGACAAATAGAAAAAGGGCAGTTCCCTAATTTCCTATGAAGAAAACTGTAGTGTTAAATATTTGAATACAGGCTTATGATAAAGTAGACCCTTTGTAAAAAAAATTACATCCATATGCTTTAGATATCTGCTTAATTGTTTTTATGTTAATATATTTAGAGGGCTGAATATCTTCATATGTTCCTGATGTAATAAAAAAAAAAAAAAAAAAACCTTGAAGACATTGTGTTAGACATATGTGTTCAAACTCTTTTGGTATCAAATAATTAAACTTGACATTCAATTTCCAGTGATTGCCTATGCCATTCTCTATAGCTTAACTGGTTTAATATTTTTAACATTAAAACGAATCAGTAGTAGCCATGTTAGTGTTAGCTTCATCTCAGATTCTATTTTTATGCTCTGAAGGACCATACAAAACATTAGGTTAAGTTTTACAAATAAACTATCACTATGAAAAGATTTAAAAATAAAATAAACCACTAAGAAAAAAATGTGAAAGAATTATCTTGGTCATATATTTTGAGAATACAATCATGTATTACTTAACGACAGGGATATATTGTAGGAAATGCATGGTTAGGTAATTGTATCATTGTGCAAACATCATGACTGTACTACACAAACTGAAATGATATAGCCAATAACACACGTATGCTGTATGGTATAACCTATTGCTCCTAGGATGGAAATCTGTACAGCATGTTACTGTGATGAACACTGTAGTCAATTTCAAGACAATGAAAAGTAGCTGTGTATCAAAACATACTTAAATATAGAAAAAGAACAGTAAAATAGGGTACTATTATGTGACACCATCGAATTTGTAGTTCATTGTTAAATGTTGTTTTATGGTACATGATGGTATACACATTTTAATGAAGTTAAAATGTTTCAGGTTGTTTTATTTGAGGATTATTACCACCAAATATTAAATGTTATCTCTAGAATGTGATAACAGCATGCTAGAATTTGATCATGTAAAATAGTTTCATTTTTAGGCTTGTTGTTGTTTCTATTATATATTGCACGTTTTCAGCAGTATCTGGAACATGTGTAACCTAGTAACTAAGATGCCTGACTTTGAAATATGTCTGCAATTTGTCAGCTTATGTTACCTTAAACAAAGGATTTAAGTTCTCTAGACTTTTTGCTTATATGAGAAACAAAGGGAGATAATAACAATGAGTATGACATAAAATGTGAGAATAATGAAAGGCAACCCAATATGAAGAAATATGACTGTGAAGAATATATACTAAATGCCCTGAAAAAGGGCATCTGTGGTTATAACCATGATTGACTCTGTGTTATTGCTTATTCATAAATATGAATTTGGTTTCAAGTCTCTTTTCTTTTTTTTTTTTTTTTTTTTTTTTTTGTTGTTTTTTTTTTTTTTTTTTTGAGACAGAGTCTCGCTTTGTCGCCCAGGCTGGAGTGCAGTGGCCAGATCTCAGCTCACTGCAAGCTCCGCCTCCTAGGCCATTCTCCTGCCTCAGCCTCCCCAGTAGCTGGGACTACAGGCGCCCGCCACCTCACCTGGCTAGGTTTTTGTATTTTTTAGTAGAGACGGGGTTTCACCGGGTTAGCCAGGATGGTCTCGATCTCCTAATCTCGTGATCCGCCCGTCTCGGCCTCCCAAAGTGCTGGGATTACAGGCTTGAGCCACCGCGCCCGGCCAAAGTCTCTTTTCATTTAGTTATGTGATCTTAAAAACTTTGCTGTATTTTCACATGAGACTAGGACCACAGAAATTCCTAATTGTTTGCCAGTAGCATCTATTTCACATTTTATAAGAAAATTACTGGAAAAAGTGTGTTGACTCAAGACATGTTTATTTGACCTACAGACTTTGCTAAGACACATCCATCAATCATTCCATGGCAAACATTTGTAACATATTCATTCTTCTCAAGATAAACCAAAGGCTCTCCCATGTTATTAGAAACACTACTGCTAATGTGATTTTACAAACATTCTCCATGTATATCACTGTCTGAATCTGCACGCTGAAGCTAAATGTTATATTTAATTAAATATAACTTTGTTCTTCTTCTTCAAGCATAATGATTTTTAAAAATTTTAATATGTTAGACTTTAAAATGTTTCTTTGTAAAACAAACAGAAAAAAATTGAAAAAATACAATTTATACAAAATACGTACACCTTTGAAAGTCCATTCAAGTTGACAGACAAACTTCAGGAAAACACTCTGAAAACCATGCAGTTCTGTTTTACAATTATCTATCTCAGGATGTTAGAAAAAAATAACAACTACACCCAAATAAGCAGAAGAAAAGAATTTATTAAGGTAAGAGCAGAAATTATTGAAATAGAATACAAGTATATAATAGAGGCAATAGAAAGGCAAAACCTGACTTACAATTTTATTTACGATATATAAAGAGATTAGAAATACTCATTTATTTACTACCATAAGAAAATGGTAGACAAATTTGAAAGCACTGAATTTTTTTAGACACACAGATAAAAGAATTTGCCAGGCAAATTACAATCCTGAAATCTGTAGACAAGATTATCCAAAGCATAGCTGTTATAGAGCAAATATTTGTGCTCTCCTAAAATTTATGTGTTGAAGCCTTAACCCCCATTGTGATGGTATTTAAAGATGAGGTGTATTAGTTCTTTAGAGGTACAGCACTAATAGGATAGATGTATACATAAAAGGGAGTTTATTAAGAAGTATTGACTCACACGATCACAAGGTGAAGTCCCACAATAGGCCATCTGCAAGCTGAGGAGCAAGGAAGCCAGTCTGAGTCCCAAAACCTCAAAAGTAGGGAAGTCAACATTGCACCCTTCAGTCTGTAGCTGAAGGCCCAAGAGCCTCTGGCAAACCACTTGTGTAGTTCCAAGAGTTCAAAAGCTGAAGAGCTTGGAGTCTGATGTTCAAGGACTGGAAGTATCCAGCATGGGAGAAAGATGGATGCGAGAAGCCTTAGACAGTCTAGTCCTTCCACATTCCTCTACCTGCTTTTATCCTAGCTGTGCTGGCAGATGATTAGAGGGTGCCCACCCAGATTGAGGGTGCATCCTCCTCTCCTGGTTCACTGACGAAAATGTTAATTTTTATTTTTGGCAACACTCTCATAGACACACCCAGGAACAATACTTTGCATCTTTCAATCCAATCAAGTTGACACTCATTATTAACCATCACCTGGGCTCTTTGGGAGTTACAATAATTAGGAATGGATTAGCTCATGAAGGTGGGGCTTTCCTGATAGGAAAGCTTTATAGATAGATCTCATTCTTACTCTCTTTCATGCCTGCATGGAGAAAAGGTCATGTGAGGACACAGCAAGAAGGGAGGCCCCTGCAAGCCAGAAAGAGAAACTATCCAAGAACCTCATTATGTTGTCACCGTGGTCTTGAAATTACAGATTCCAGCACTGTGAAGCAGTAAATGTCTGTCGTTTAAGACTCAGAGTATGGCATTATATTAAGACAGCCGACATGAGTAAGATAACAGCTGACACCTGTTTACAGGGAAGGGAAAATACTTGAGCTATAAATTGATAGCAGCATTTAAATGACAATTTGGACAAATAGAGAATGAGTGTGTACTAGTGTGTCAGTGAGACAGTCCCAAGAAGCATGGTCTTAGAGGGGCTTACACTTTCATGGACTTCACCTATTAGAAGTCCACAAGGTTTTCTTGGGGAAGAATCAAGAAATACCTCCTCATGCCTCTGGCAAATGGAAGGGAAGTATAATCATTGTGAAATATGGAGAGGGTTTCATAACAATTGGCTATATTGCAAAAGGAACTAGTTAGAACCTTATCAGAGTTAAGGAAGGACTCTTCTCTCACTCTAGCCACCTCTATACCTTTCCTATCTGACCAAGGGGTAAAAAAATTATAGTCAATGGGGGGAAGAAATTCAAGAAAATATGAAAAATCTCCACCCAGGGAAGCCAGTAGGGAACAATGGATAGAATAAACAAAAATAAAATTATGTAAATGCAGAAACACTTGTAAAAGTAACAGCCAAAAGACACAATCTGGGTAAAAGATTGACAAGTAATTAAAAGAATATAGAAAGCGTCCTCTTCCCCATACTATATTGCCGCACAAACCAGTCTCTAGTATAATACAGTGCTTTACAACTGAATATATTTCATGACACAGACTTTCTGTGGGCAGTAATACGTGTGAGAATTCAAAGTTAAGAGGGGAGACAAAAGCAATAACGTGAGGAACATGAAACTTCTGACTCCATTGAGAAAGGAGTTAAGAAGAAATTACTTATGCAGATTGTGAAAGTATGGAAATCCTTGGTAATGTTTTCCTTTTAATGAAAAGCAGCCCCAAATTATTTTTCTTTCTAACACAGAGCAGCCTGTAAATTCGAGCCGCAGACTGATGCCTGCAGTTGTGCCAATCATGTTCAAGATGGTGGTTCCTTTTTTCCTCCTCTTTGACAGCCACCTGTAAAGAGCAGAGAAGATGGCGCCTGCCAAAGGGAAAATTTATTTGCATAATAAGATTAGGGTGGGGCAGCCAACCTTCCACATGCACTATGTAAACGTGATATCTGATCCAACCAATCTGTGAACCTTACGTAAATCAGACACTGCCACCTGAAGCCTGACAATGAAATCTGGCACATCTGCGGCAGGCCAGTCCTTCCTTTTCAGAAGTACTCTGTCTCACTCGAGAGAGATCCTTTTTTCTTTCTCTTTCTTTTGCTTATTAAACCTCCTCTCCTAAACTCTTCATGTGTGTCCATGTCTTAAATTTTCTTGGGGGGAGATAATGAACCCCAGGTATTTAGCCCAGACAATGTAGCCCCTTCTCAACTAGCTCTAAAATTACTAAGAATATCAATTGCTTGTCAAGTTAACATAGATCTTACACTAGAGGCTTTTTACCTTGGTTCTTAGTACAAAATACCACGTGTCCAAAATTCAACAAACGCTTAAAAGCCATGCCAAAGGGTAAAATAAAAAGCACAATCTAGATGACAGGTTGATGAGTGCAGCAAACCACCATGGCATGGGTATACCTATGTAACAAATCTTCACATTTTGCACATGTATCCCAGAATTTATGTAAAATAATAAAAAAAAGCACAATCCAAAGGCACAAAACAATCATTAAAACCAGACTGAGTCATGACAGACATTGGAATGAGTATAAAAGGGAATTTTAATAACTATTATTAATATGTTAAGGGTTCTAATTGAAAAAGAATTATGCAAGAACAGATAAGTAACAGAGCCATAGAGATATAAACTGTAATAAGAATTAAAAAGAAAATACTAGATATAAAGAATGTTGTAACAGAAATGAAGAATGACTTTTATGGCTCATTATACAATGGAACAGACAAGGAAAATAATAATAAGTTTTTATATAAGTCAGTAGATACAAGTCAAATCAAAATACAAAGAGAAAAAAATGAATATATTGACAGGTAATTGAACTGAACAACAGTTTTATAAAAGTGATACTATACACACAATTAAAAATGAGAAAGAGAGGAAACAATGAAATAGAGATATATTTGAAGTTATAACAAAACATTACAAAAGAAAAAATAAAATTGGCAATATTAATTATGAATTATCTATACTGCATTTAAAATGATAAAGATTTATTTGAATACTGACTTGGATTAGTCAAAAACATGCTAAAAACAATAAAATAAGTGTAATGGACATTAAGAACATTGGACATTGAGAACATAAGGACATTGAGATAAAATTTAATCATAAAAACATTCAAATAGAACCACACAAGCAGAAGAGAGAAAGAACAAAAACAAAACAAGAAAGTAGTAATACTTATGAAATGGTAGATATTAAAATCACCTTATTAATAATTCTTTTGGGAATATTCAAAATACGCAAATAAAAGAAAAATGAAAGAAAAATAATAGAATAAATAAACAAGACCAAATAATATGTTGTCTACAAAAAACTGACTTTAAATAGAAAGCTTAGACACAATGAAATAAAGATACAAAAAAAAGCCATATGATAATAAGATGAGTTAAAAGAAAGCTATGTAGCTGTATTAAATCCAGGCAAAGCAGACTTGACCAATAGAAGGATTATCAGTAATGGAGATGAACACCACATACTAATAATGATAAAGGGGTTAATTCACCAGACACATAAATCTAAACACGTATGCATCCAGCAACAGAGTGCCAAAATGCATGAGGCAAAATTGACAGAATTGACAGAATAGAAAGGATAAATTAAGAATCCACTGCTATAGGTGAAGATTTTCACAATCCTCTGTAAGTAACTGATATATTAAACTTTCAGAAAATCAGAAAGTTTACAATTGACCTGAATAACACTAGGAATCAATTTGATTCAATTGATGATTATAGAATACTCAATACAACATCAGAGAAATATATATTTTTTCTGAGCTCATATGGAACATTCACCATCATAGGTCATATTGTGGGTCATAAAATACACCTCAGCAAACTTAAATAGAATTCACATTTTTTTTAACACCCAAATGAAGTTAAACTAGAAATCAATAAAAGAAAGAAAATAGAAAAATCTCCAAATATTTGGAAATTAAGCAACACACTTTTAAATAACATGTGGATCAAGGAATTCTCAATAGAAATTATATATAACATTATATATAATATTATTTATATATAATATTATATGTAATATTATATATAACATTATATATATTATATATATAACATTATATATAATGTTATATATAACGTTATATAAAATATTATATATATAACATTATATAAATTATATAATTTATAAATTATGTTATATAATTTATATATGATTTATATAATTTATATATGATAAATTATATAATTTATATGATTTAATTTCTATTGATGTTATATACAATATATAATAGATATAATGTTATATATAAGTTCTATTGATAATGTTATATATAATATATAATGTTATATATAATTTCTATTGATAATGTTATATATAATTTCTCTATATAAATTATATATTTTATATATATAATTGAAAATATATCTTATTCATAGGATGCAACAAAAACACTGATAAAAGAAAATCAATAATGTTAAATGTATGGGTTAAAAAAATAAGAAAGAAAAAGAAAGCAATAAGCTAGCTCTACATTAGGAAAAGAACAGATAACAATTTAAACCTAAAGTGTTTTACCTGGAATAAGTAATAGAGCAGAAATCAATGAAGCTGAAAATAAGAAAACAATAGAGAAAATTAACAAAATCCAAAGCATATTCTTCAAAAATGATCAATAGAAGTGATGAACTTCTAACTAGAATAACTAAAACTAAAAGAGAGAAGACACACATTACTAACATCAGAAATAACATGAGAGTCATTGCTAGCAATATCATGGACTTTATAAAAATAATAATTAAAGATTACTAACAAATGTGGGCTAATTTCAACTTAGATGAAATAGATTAATTCCGTCAATGACACATCCAACTCAAAGTATGATAAATGTACTTAAATAGCTCTTTATCTCATAAAGAAACGAGATCAATGGTTAATAATCTTCTAAAAATAAAATAATAGGCATAGATGGGCTCACTAGTGAATTCTACCAAATACGTCAGGGTAAAAAATGATGCCATTCTTAGCAAAATGTCAAAAAAAAAAAAAAAAAAAATGCAACAGTGACCACTTCCCAGCTCCTTCTATAAGGTCTGCATTGCCCTAATATCAAATATACATATATTTTTAAAAATATATAAAAAAGAAAACTGAACAGCAATGTCTCTTATGAATATGGATGCAATCTCAACATAATAACAATGTAAACCCAACAATGTGTTAAAATATACACCACCACTAAATGAGATATATTTGAAAGATATTGTTTTTTGCAGTATTTGAAACCCAATCAGTGTGTCCCACTATATTGACAGACTAAGAAAAACTGTAGAATTCTATGCATTAATGCAGAGAAAATATTTTCAAAAGACCTAATGATGATGCGTAATAGAAAAATAGAAAACTAGGAATAGGGAGGACCTTACCCAACTTATTAACAATGATCTATGTCAAACATACAGCTCATACACTTGATAGTGAGAGGCTGGATGCGTTCTACCTAAGAACGGGAACAAGACAAGGATGTCCTCTGTGCTTATTAACACTGTTGTTAAACTTGTACCGGTGATCTTAGGTGTCTGGGAGAAAAAAAGGCAAGAAGTAAAATGTACATAGATTGGAAAAAAAAAAAGAAAGAAAGAAAGAAAGAAAACTCTCTGTTCACTCTGCTAGAGTGGCTACAATCTAAAAGACAGTACCAAACGCTGGTGAAGATGTGAGGCATGAAGTACTATTGTTGGAACCTAGTTTTTAGATTCCTTCCTGGGCAGGGGTCGCCGCGAGAGACCACTCCACATGGAAGTCACAGCGGAGAGATTTATTGCTAGCGCGCTAGGGTCCTATGTCCGAAGTTGGCCACAGGACCCCGAATGCCTAGTACAGACAGTTTATAAAGGCAAAAACCACAGAAACTCACAAAGCTTGAGGCGCAAGATGATTGGAGCAGGTTATGGCCTGAGCAGGGTATCTTACTCTGATTAGTTGGTTTGAACCCGCGCGGGGTATTTCTCGGACTCGTTTTTCTGTTTGAGTTCTGGGAATTTTGGGTGGGTGTTTTGGATAGCCACATGGACGTTGGGCGGGTGCTTTAGATGGCCACCTGGTCATTGGGCGTGTGCTTTAGATGGCCATCTGGTCATTGGGCGGGTGCTTTAGAGCCTGGTGTGGCTTTTCTAAGCTTTCTAAGTTTCTAAGTCTCTAAGTTTCTAAGTTTCTAAGTTTTTATGGCCTATTTTCACTATCATTCATCACTGATGGGAAGGCAAAATGATACAGATGATTTGAAAAACAGTTTGACATTTTCTTAAAATCTAAATATTGTCTTACAATACAATTACTAATCATGTTCCTTGGTAGTTACACAAATGAGTTGAAAACTTGTTCACACAAACACTGGCAAATGCCTATTTATATCAGCTATATTCATAATTGCAAAAACTTGGTAGCAAGCAAGGTATCTTTCAGTAGGTGAATTGATGCATAAACTGTGATACAGCCATATATTGAAATACTATTCAGTGCTAAACAGAAATGAGCTATCAGTCTTCAAATGCACATTATTCAGTACAACAGGTCAATATAAGAGGTCAAATATTGTATGGTTGCAACTGTATGATATTGTGGAAAAAAAAAAAAAAAACTCTGGAGACAGTAAAAGGATTTTGGTTGTCAGGGGATGGGGTGAAGGAAGAATGAGTAGGAGAAGCACAGACGAATTTTAGGGCAGTTTAACCACTTAGCATGATGCTATAATGGTATGTATGTGTCATTATATATCTGTAAAATATGAAAACAATAACAGCAAAACTTTAATGTAAATTATGTAATTAAGTAAATTATGGACTTTAGGTAATAAAGATGTCTATCAAATACAACAAATGTGCCACTGTGGTGTAGGATGTTGATAATGGAGGTTACTTCATGTGTGGAGATAAGGGATTTATGAGAATTCTACTTTCTGCACAGTTTTGCTATGAGTCTGAAATGGCTTTTTAAACAATACAATTTATTTAAAAAGTTTTTAAGCCTGCCAGTTCGCAAATGGGATGAGTGTCTATGCATGAAGGGGTGGCCTGCCCCTCCACACCTGTGGGTGTTTCTCGTTAGGTGGAACGAGAGACTTGAGAAAAGAAATAAGACACAGAGACAAAGTATAGAGAAAGAAAAGCGGGGGACCGGCGCTCAACTTACAGAGGACCCACGCCGGCAGGGTCTCTGAGTTCCCTTAGTATTTATAGATAATTATCTTTACCATCTTAAAGATAAGGGAGTGGCAGGACAATAGGATCGTTTTTAGGGAGGAAATCAGCAGTAAGATATAAGAACAAGGATCTCTGTGACATGAATAAGTTTAAAGGAAAATCCTGTGCCTAGAGATAAACCTTTTAGCAGCATTGTTTCATCCTATCACATGGAGATAAACCTTGGACAATACCTAGCTTTTCTAGGAACAAAGACACACCCTGCATGCCCAAAATCCATTAAACCTTGAGTTACCACAGCACATGTCTCTTGCAAGGACAAGGTTGGGGGTAGGGCCACAGATTAACAGCATCTCAAATACAGAACAAAATGGAGTCTCTTATGTCTATTTCTTTCTATATAGACACAGTAACAGGCTGATCTCTTTCTTTTCCCCACATATGCAGAAAATCTCAAATAATTTAGAAATGCACCCATGTGGAAAAAATAAGAAAGCATAGTATGACTGAGAGAAACAAGGTCAATATACAAAGTTCAATTGCTTTCCTATAAACTAGCAATAAACACCACAGAATTTGTAATTTTAAAACTACAATTTTCAATTGCATTTAACAAAAAGAAATAGGTATAAATCTACAAAAAATAAGTACAGGATCTATATGGAAACAACTATGACTGTATGAAAGAAATTTAAAATTATTGAAATTAGGAGAGTTATGTCATGTTCGTGAATTAGAAATCCCAATATTGTAATAATATTTTTCCCAACTTGAGTTCTAATTGAATGTTTTCCAGTCAAAATCCCAACAGACAAGTATAGATATTGATGAATTGATTCTAAAGTTTCTACAGATAAGCAAAAGATGTACAATAATCAACACCATTCTTGTGAATATAAAAAGAAGACTCAGATTATCCTATTTTAATAATTAATGTAAATCTACAGTTTTCAAGATAGAATGGTATTCACAAAAAATACATATATAGATCAATTAGTTAAACATTATAGAGTTGAGATGCCTTACACAAAAAATAACAGAAGCTTGGTTCAGAACCAAATATAAAATGCAAAACCATAATATGTTTTACAAAAAGGAGGAGAAAATCCATGTCACCTATGGTTCAATAAATACTTTTTTAATATAATTTAACACTAACAGCATGACTTCAAAAACGATAGTTTACACTTTAGTAAAATTTAAAAATTAAAGTATGGAAAAGATGGAGTCGACTAGGCACAGTGACTCATGCCTGTAATCTCAGCACTTTGGGAGGCTGAGGTGGATAGATCACCTGAGGTCTGGAGTTCGAGACCAGCCTAGCCAACATAGTGAAACTCCGTCTCTACTAAAAATACAAAAATTAGCCAGGCATATTGGTGTGTGCCTGTAATCACAGCTACTCAGTAGCCTGAGGCAGGAGAATTGCTGGAACCCGGGAGGAAAAATTTGTAGTGAGCCCAGATTGCACCATGGCACTCCAGCCTGGGAGACAATAATATAATGAGACTCTGCCTCAAAAAAACAGAAACAAAAACAAAAACAAAAAACAGTCAAGAGAATAAAAAGACAAACCACAGACTGGAATAAAATATTTTAAAAATACTTATCTGCTAAATAACTTAAAAAACTTGCATCCAAAATTCAAAAACATTCCTAACCTAACAGTATGAAAACAAATTAATGAAAAATTAAGGAAAGATCTGAAAGGATGCCTTACAAATGAAGACATGCAATGGCAAATAAGCATATGAAAATGTTCTTTTGTCCTTAGAGAATTACAAATTAAAATAACAACGAGATATTGCTTCACGCATATTAGAATAGTTAAAAATCCAAAATACTGGTAATACCAGTTCTTGGCAAGGACTCAGAGCAACAGGAACTCTCATTCATTGCTGGTAAATAGTATGGTCCTTTGCAAGCCAGTTTATGACTCAGCAGTCGAACTCTTAGGTATTTAATCAACTGAGTTTAAAATTTATGTTTATATAAAATCCATTACACAAATATTTAGACACACTTTACATAAATATCAAATTATAGAAGAAATCAAGACATTATTCAATGAAGCTGAGTGTAAAAGCAAACGGTGGTAGTTCCATGCAATGTTGTACTATTTAGTGATAATAATTAAAAAAAATAGCTCTCAAGCCCTGCAAAAATATAATTTTATTTGAATATTTCAAAGTAAAAAAAAAAATAGTTTGAAAAGGCTGCATACTGTAGTATTCTATTTATATGGCATTCTGGAAAAGGCAAAACAATAAAAAGGATGAACAAATCGGTGATTGCCAGAGGTAAATGGTGGGGAATAGTTGAATAGGTAAAACCCAGGGAATTGTTTAAAGCAGTGTAACTATTCTGTGTGAGACTGTAATGGTGAATAGATAACCCTATTTATTTGTCAAAACTCATAGAGCTTTATAACATAAAGAGTGATTTTTTTAAATAAACACAGGATATTGGAATATCACAGGCTGGAATTTAGAATGGTGAACAAACAAATAAACAACAACCACCAAAAAAAAAAAAAAAAAAAAAAAACTACTGTATTATAAATATATTTAAAAATCTCACCGAAGGGATAGTGTGCTGGCTTAACTAACTTTGGAAATGGTGCAATGAATAAAAAGTCTGAATGAAATGTGCTTAAGCACAATACTCTATTTGATAATGGTTTTCAGGAGAATACTGGTTAAAAATATTGGAGCCATTATAGGTGTATAATGGAATTGAACAATTAAGTGAATTGATGGTAGATGTTGGCAGACATGTTTCTCACCATTGGTGTAGAAGTTTACAGATAATTAGAAAGCTGGAATTATCCATGTGTTATATTCAATTTGAATACCTCAGTAAGAACCTATATTAAGCTTAATATAGATGAACAGTGCATATAGAAATATTTACATGTATGCATATATACACAAGTTAATATAAATGCATTTAAACTTTTAAAGCATATTGCTTTCTTCTGTTAACAAGAAGAGAGGTAGACGAATAATATTCTTGTAGCAACACACACACTTAACATGTAAGTTGTGATTTCTAATACTGTTTTACAATAAAATGAACTAGGACTCTTTAGAGAAAGCTAATTCTAGGACTGGGAAACAAAATATGCAAAAATAAGGTTAAAGCAGCTTGTAGTTCCAGGAAATAAGAAAGTCCTCTAAAAAATTAAAATAATACAATGTGCCAAAAAGACACAAAAGCTAACTGAAAGAGCTTCAAGCAACCAAAATGGAAAATTTTGAACAACAAAATGTAGTATTGAATTATAACCCAAAGCATATAATGCCCATGAATCCATACTAAAAAAATAAATAAACAACAAAATAAATAAAGAAATAATTGGGGAAGAACAGCAAAAAATCCCCATTTAGGATTTCATGATTTTATGTAGATATTTCACCCTCAAAGAAATAGAGCATAACTCTCCACTCATTAAGTGTGGCCTCCACAGTGTGTCTTGCCTCAAATGAAAAAGTATTTTTATAATGAAAAACCTGACAAACTCTACCTCAGCCAGGTGATCAAGGTTAAATTAAAAAATAATGTCATATTGACAGAAGATGCTCTTAGTATGATATGATAGTAATGGCACTTTACTTCTGTGGTCTGTTTTCCCTCAAACTTCGTAACAGTTAATTTTATGTACTCACTTGACTGGGTCATAGAGTATCCATATATTTGTTCAAACATTATTCTGTGAGGGTGTTTTTGAATGAGATTAGCGTTTAAGTAGGTAGACTGGTTAAAACAAATAGTATCACACTTTGGAAGCCAGTTTGGCAGCTTTTTACAAAGCCCAACAGTTATACTGCATCATTCAGCAGTGGTACTCTTGGGTGTTTAATTATCTGAGGTGAAAATTTAAGTTTCTGTAAAAACCCATAAAACAAAGATTTCCACCCCCTTCCTTAATAGCAATGAGCTTCATTCAATCAGTTGAAAGCCTGAATTGAACAAAAGTTTAACGCCTTCTCAAGAGCATTTTTCTCCCTACTGACCTTTGAACTGGATCATAAGCTTTTCCTGTTTCTATAGCAGATTTCAGCTTTGAAATTAGCATAAGCTTAGCAGATTTTGGATTTACCAGTCTCCATAATTGCCTGAGTCAATTTTATATAATAAATCTAAACAGAGAGAGAGAGAGAGAGAGAGACCATATTGGTTCTATTTCTCTAGAAAATTACACCTATAGTCTAATTTAAAAAAAAAAAAAATAGGAAAATCCAATTTGAGAAATATTTTACAAAACACCTAACCAGTATTTATTGCTCCAAAAGTCAAGGTCATTAAAAATAAGGAAAGTCCTAGAAGCCAGAACGGTGAGAGGGGCCTGAATCAGACATGACAACTAAATAAATTTAACAGTATACCCAGAATGAGATCCTAGTGAGGAAAGAGAGAGACTCTCTCATATTGTTTTATACTCAGTACCTGTTTTAAGAAAAAAACAGGGAAGTAAAACCAAAGACAGGCACCCCAAAACCAGGGCGGGAACCAGGCCTGGGTCTGCCTGGCCTAAACCCATTAGTTAAAAATCAGCTCATGACTTAGAAACCGATGTTCCTGACATTGTATAGAAGAACATTGTGAAAATCCCTGCCCTGTTCTGTTTCTCTCTGACTATCAGTGCATGAAAATCCCTGCTATGTATCCCCTAGATTGCTTAATCAATCATAACCCTTTCGTAGGAAATCTTTAGTATTGTGAGCCCTTAAAAGTGACAGAAATTGTGCACTCTGGGAGCTTGGATTTTAAGGCAGTGGCTTGCTGATGCTCCCAGCTGAATAAAGCCCTTCCTTCTACAACTCAGTGTCTGAGAGGTTTTGTCTGTGCCTCCTCCTGCTACATTTCTTGGTTCCCTGACCAGGAAGCAAGGTAACTGACAGACGGCCTGCGGAGGCAGCCTCTTAGGTGGCTTAGGCCTGCCCTGTGGAGCATCCCTGCGGGGGACTCCGACCAGTCTGAGTGAGGCGATCCAAAGAGCATTCCTGGGTAGACAGTTGTCCCGGTGGAACGGCCTCATCAGAGCAGCACATAGCAGGCCCCCACAGAGGATTAACACAGTGGCTGAACACTTGAACACCAGGAAGGAACTGGCACTTGGAGTCCAGATATCTGAAACTTGGTAAGACTAGGCTTTGGAACTTGCCCCACTCCATTTGAGTGGAAGTGTGGCCTGATCAACCACAGTGTGCCTGTATCAGCACTTTTCTTCTGATTTTGACTTGACTTAAATTGCTGGATACTTTGGTTTTGGGTTTGACTTGGCTTAAATTTCTTGGAACTTGGATTTTGAATTTCGTGGTATTCTGATTTTGGTTTGGTATAAATGATAAAAGTGTGTCTGTGTCCTCTTTACCCTGTTCTTTGTTTTGTGGTGGGTGTGTGTGGTGTGAGTGTGGTATTTTGTCCTGAGAAAACACGGATCAGGCGCAAAATAAGCCCACCCCACTAAGAATTTCCAGGGATGTTTTACTTTAACAAGCCTAGTAATCATGCTAAAACATACTACTTGGTGATTTTTATAGTCTGAACTCTTACATACTGTATCATTTATTTTCTTATAGTGAAACACATTAAATTATAGAAAATTGTTTGAAACTAATTGGCTTCTTTCTGAACTCTAAATTCTTTGGTTCTGAGTTAAGCTTTATGAGCAAAGTATAGAAAACTGCCTATTGAAGATCAGTTAATTTTGCATCAAGGTTAGTTTGAGTAAGAATTCAAATATATCAGGTGGTAATTTATCATAGAAATAAAACTGAGGTTTTTTCTAGTCCCCTCATCTTTTGACTTTTTATATAAATACTGGCTTTCACAATTGAAGTTCCAATGATTGCTTACTAATTCAAGAGCAAAATAAGCAATTTTTTTTCTTTTTTTCTTTTTTTTTTCTTTTTTTGAAACGGAGTCTCTCTCTGTTGCCAGGCTGGCGTGCAGTGGCACGATCCTGGCTCTCTTCAACCTCTGACTCCCTGATTCTCCTGTCTCAGCCTCCCGAGTAGCTAGGATTACAGGCATATGCCACCACGTCCAGCCAGTTTTCGTATTTTCAGTAGAGCAGGGGCTTCACCGTGTTGGCCAGGATGGTCTCGATATCCTGACCTCGTGATCCACCCACAGCAATTTCTTTATGTGTTATTTAGAAACTTTAGAATTGCATATGGGAGAAAATTAATACCATTGATAATACTATCAGTCACAGGTAAAGATCTTTTTCCTTGGGCCATACATATCTCCATCACTTATCACATATAAATTTTTAAATAAACACAAATTTATTTATAAAATATTACATGGACAAGGCCTGGCACAGTGGCTCATGCCTGTAATCCCAACATTTTGGGAGGCCGAGGTGGGTGGATCACCTGAGGTCGGGAGTTAGAGACCAGCGTGGACAACATGGCAAAATCCGGTCTCTACTAAAAATACAAAAATTAGCCAGATGTGGTTGTGAGCGCCTGTAATCTGAGCTATTCGGGAGGCTGAGGCACAAGAATCACTTGAACCTGGGAGGTGGAGGTTGCAGGGAGCCAAGAACACACTACTGCACTCCAGCCTGGGTGACATAGCCAGACTCCACCTCAAAAAAGAAACAGAAAAAAAAAAAAAAAAGGTTGAATGGACTAGGTAAGCCCCTGAAAATTTGTTGTTAGATAGTTTAAATATTATTTAACCTGTTTCAGAGCAAATAAAGATAATAGAAAGCCCACAAATCATTCTCTTTTCTTAGTCTGGTCATAATACAAAATATGGTGGATAAACAACAAAGTATGTTGTTTCTGTCAACAAACTATATCTCAGTTTCAGATATACATGAAAAAATATATGATTTATCAAATACAGAAGGCTTAAAAAAGAAACACATTATAAGCAAGAACAGTTTATTTCAAATGTGGCAAAGATCTTTTAAGAATTAAACAAAGTATTCCTGTGATTTACTACACAGACTCACTTCAATAATATTAAACATTGAGCCATCCATTAATTCACATGGCTTAAGAGGAGAAATTCTGGGCAACTATACAATACAATGCTTGATTCAATACAATGCTTGATACAATACGATGTCTGATAAATTGGAGGATCTAATGTAAAATGTTCCCTTGCTCACTCTAATTCTTCAAAGTGGAGCCCCTATATTCATTCACAAACTAGTGTTCTTGAAATACTATTAAACAAGAGAATGAATTTGTGAAAGAGCTTGTATTGTTTAGAGTGACACCTTTGACTACTACCTTACAGAATATTCAGGTACTACATGAAGAAATGTAGAATTGCATGTATTTCCAGGACTCCTAATAAGAGAATGAATACAATGAATAGAAAAACAATGGAGAAAGAATCAGTATGACATTTAAGACTTAAAACTAGAGAGCACTTTGAAAAGCTGCTTATCAAACGGAGTACAGTAAAGATGGGAAAGAACATAACCAACATGTGACTTTCTTGCAGATAAAAGAGGGCAGAATGTTCAATGACCAAACACAAGATGAATTATCTTTATTAATGTGACAATTTTCAATCTCTATAGTTCAGAATCTTAATTATGGGAGAAAGCAATGCAGAGAAAATGCTACGTGGACCAAGTGTAATGGCTTGAAATGTCAGTAAACTGAAATGGCAAGAAAATGACTAAGTAGATTTAACCTCCTTTATCTTTCAACAAGAATGACTAGTAAAATGTAACATTAAAAAATCAGAACCAGGCGGGGTGGCTCACACTTGTAATCCCAGCACTTTGGGAGGCCAAGGCAGGTGGATCAAGAGGTCAGGACATCGAGATCATCCTAGGTAACACAGGGAAACCCCTTCTCTGCTAAAAATACAAAAAATAGCCGGGTGGTGGTACGTGACTATAGTCCTACCTACTAGGAAAGCTGAGGCAGGAGAATCTCTTGAATTCAGGGGGCAGAGATTGCAGTGAGCCGAGACTGTACCATTTTACTCTAGCCTGGGCGACAGAGCAAGACTGTCTAAAACAAAAAGAAAAAAAAAAAATCAAGCAACTGAATAATAAAGTTAAAATTGCAGAATAACCAAAAATATTAAAAAGTAAAAGTCGGACTAGTACATCTAACAGGTATATAATAGTAACCTAAATAGGTGATGTAACAGTAACCTAAATAGGTGCCAGTCCAGGACAGAGAGCCTAAAGGTTATTGGCTGAAGATTTTATAACAAGGTGGAAAAACTGTATTGAAGATTTAATATTGAAGACAGGGAGCTGGATATGACATCATCTGAATAAAAGTGGGACAAATAAGGGGCTACATGGTCCATGAAAAAAAGAAAAAGAAAAAGAAGACTTGAACAGGATATCAGCAGAAAATTTTACCTATGCTTCAAGCTCTCAGTAGGAAAAGCAAATCTACAAAACTCCACACAATAATCCACAATACACATTTATTAACTGAAAAAAGGATTCCATTTTAGAAATAATGCCAAAAAATTAGAATTCCAGTGAGATTTCTGAGGTAATGAAGACAGCAACATCAAAGTTATATATAAACAATATTAAACCAAGATTGCAAGGAACTTCTACAAAACAAAATGTCTCTGATGAAAGATCTTGATTAAAATTACACATACTCTCACACAGACAAAAAGAGAAAGAGAGATCAAATGTGAAAAGGAATTAGCAGAAACAACAAAAAAGATTAAGACACACCAAAATTAGGATAATACAATAATATTTTTTTTTAAATGTGAAAAATTTTAAATAAAAATTTTTAAACAGAGAAGAGACTTTGTAATGAAAAAGTAGAACGCAATTACAAAGTCTAATTTTGGCAGATATAAAATATATTATCATTAAAATAAACTGTAGTTGTTAGGTTAAATTAGCACACTAGACAGTTAAAGAGAAAATTATATGCATTGGAGAATAATGCTGAAAATATTATACAAGGTGAAAATTACTGACTTTTGAAAAAGAGGACAATAGACATGAGGAACAGAGTACGACAACTTGAAAATAGCCTATAATGAATTTCAGAATAATCATAGAATGTGGTAATGCAAGGAGAGGCAGTATTCACAAAGAGTGGAGTATTTTCAGTACTAATGACAGATATATAATATTAAAGAATTACAATTAGTTCAAGTAGCTTCACATTCTGAGACAATAATATCTGCTCATTGGCCAACTGGTATAAATAATATATTCCTTTGAATTATCATTAGTTATATGAATGGTGCTAATCAACTTTACATGAGGTAGAATCAAGTTAGGTGAGATATTTTAAATAATACAAAGCACTCTCTAGACATCAGGCTTTAGACTTTTTACTACCTAGTGCTAGGTAGACTGTAAGAATTGAGTATCTTCTCCAATCAGTGAAAGTGACTGGCACCTAAGTAAAATGCACATAGGCCCCACTGTGTCTTTTTTTCCTGATTTACCATTTTTAGATGAAGTGAATGCAGATTTATATTTTGAGAATAAAATGCCACATCTGGAAACTGTTAGTGATATTTAGTTTAAGACATATAGGCTGAATTGAAGAGATGATCAAATTATTTAAATTCCAAATGGAATTAAATTTCATGAAAAATAATTCTGTTTTGCTTAACTCTAAAATAATACCTTTCATTTTTACATTGACCAATGAGAAATCTGCTGCTCTAATTGGAGAAAAATTGTTTAAATATTTGGTTAAATTTCTGGTTGCCAGAGATTTTTCTAAATTAAAAAAAAAAAAAAGTGAAGAATTTTTTATGCTAGTGGTAGCTGAACAATTCACTGTTTTTTTTCTTTTGTGGCCTCTTTTAAATTTTACCATTTTCCATATTGTGATATTTTATTTTGAAAAGCAAATTTAAAATAAAAATATCTTCAAGAGAAAGAAAAGAAAAATGATGAAAACAGAAATGAAGAAAATAGATGACAAATAGGCAAGCTAGACAAAGTAGAACAGAATTTCTACAATGTTCTAGAATACAAAAATGTATGAAGTTGACATTAATAGAATTTTAAAAATGCAAAATACGGAATTAAGAACTACTGGCAAGGACTACTGGTAAGAGCAGATTAGATATAGGAGGACAAAACATTGGTGAACTAAAATACTGGGCAAAAGAAATCATCTGGGCCTGGCGCGGTGGCTTATTCCTGTAATCCCAGCACTGTGGGAGGCGGAGGCGGGCAGATCACGAGGTCAGGAGACGGAAACCATCCTGGCTAACACGGTGACACCCTGTCTCTACTAAAAATACAAAAAAAAAAAAAAAAAAAAAAAAATTAGTCGGGCGTGGTGCCAGGCACCTGTAGTCCCAGCTTCTCCGGAGACTGAGGCAGGAAAACAGCGCGAACCCGGGAGGCGGAGCTTGTAGTCACCCCAGATCACACCACTGCATTCCAGCGTGGGCGATAGAGCCAGACTCTGCTAAAGAAAAAAGCGTCTAAGTTGAATAAGCAGAAACAGAGAAAACGAAAAAAGAGCTTATGACACACGTGGTCCAGACTCCTTCAAACATTCTGACACACATTTCATTATAGTCCTAAAAGCAGACAGAAGACACAACGAGGTAAACTGATTTTGAAAATAACTTAATAACTATGAATTTTCCCAAAATGGTGTCAGGTATCAAGTTATATTCGAAAAGTTTCATAAGCCACTGAATTAAAAACCACAAATTCAGCAAAGGAAATCACAACTAGGCTTATTGCAACAAAATACTCTGACCCAAAGTTAAAAAAATAAAATCTCAAAAATACTGCCAGAGTAGAGTAAATATTACCTTCAGAGAAAGAAGCAATTGTAGACATTCACTTGACTTCTATTAAAAAAAAAAAAAAAAAGTGGTGACCAGCGAATAGAAAATGGAATAACATTTTATAGTGTAGGAAAATTTTCTGTCAATATAATTTTCTAATCCACAACATGTACTACAAAACTGGTGTTTGCAGGCATACATAACCAGAATAGTACATGACAAGTCAGCCCGATCTAAAACAAATACTAAATAAATTATTTCCAGCAAAAGGAAAATGATTCCTGATAGAAATATGAAAAAAGAAAAGATATGAAATAAAGAGTACAGGATAGTGTGTATATGTGAGCAAACGTTATTTTTGAAAGTATAAAAATAAGTGCAATGTCTTGAAAAGCATGGAAACTAAAATCACACAGTTAAAACAAAGTGAAACAAAGAATGATATATCTGATGATCTATGATTTCAGCAGTATCAAAGAAACTGTAAAATTACTAATTGTTTCTAGTCTTTAAGAAGCCAAGAACTGGCAGGGTGTGGTGACTCACGCCTGTAATTTCAGTACTTTGGGAGGCCAAGATGGGAGGATTAATTGAGCCCAGGGGTTCAAGACCAGCCTGGGAAACCAAATTGGACCCCATCTCTATGAAAAGTTTTTTAAAAAAACTAAAACTAGCCTGGCCTGGTTGCACACACCTGTCATCCTAGTTATGCAGAAGGCTGAGGTGGGATCATCGCTTGATCTCAGGAGGACAAGGCTGCAGTGAGCCATGTATGCATCACTACATGCCAGCCTGGATGATAGAACTAGACCCTGTTGCACCCCCACCATAAGAAGTCAAGAACTAATGATATAATATCTAAAATAACTATTAAAATATTAATAACATAGTATACAACTAAAAATTTAAGAGAAAAATGGATTTAAAATATGTGTTTATCCTCCCATAAATCAAGAAATCTGAACAAGAGAGTTTTAGACAATGGAGTCAAACATATAAATGCATTTGGTATAAGCAATTATATTTTATGTAAATGAACTAAATATGTAGTTGCAAGAGTAATATTGTCAATCTGGATTATGACAAAAATAAAACTCAGATACTTAATAAGATGGATGAAATAATAACATATATGATAAGCAATAATAAAAAGGAAGGTACGTCTATTAATACTAGAAAAATTAGACTTTAATTCAGGGATCATATCACAAAAAAAGTGGAAATATTTTACAATGATAATAGGGCTTATTAAAAATATATAAAAATTCTGATATGAATTGATCTTAGTAACACAGCCTCAAATAATAAAGCAAATGTTGACGGAATTGAATGAAAATATAAACATACACAAAATGGTAGTGGTAGATTAGAAAGACCATTCAGTATGGATCAAGCACCAAGGAGGACAAAAACAAGATCCTCCAATATAACAAAGAATTAAATGTACTGTTTTTAATAAGAGAATGATTAGATGAAACATAGTAATGATAAAAATGAATCTAAATAACATTTTGCATTAATTTTTACAAAACCTAACTATATATAATAATAGAATTTAGATTATAAGTATCAAGTGTTTTAATTCTAGGAACACTTCACATTTATAAAGATGCCAATGTAATATTATGCTCTTCTCAGTAGTTTTCAATCGCTGTAGATATCAGTTTTTCTAATATTTATGTGATGGTTTCTCTATGTCCTTTACAAGCAATTTATTTTATACATGTTATCCACCTGAATAACTTATTTTACTTCCACACCATTGACTAGGAAGCATTTTATAAACACATACATTCTTTTAATTATTTATGCCAAAATCAATTAACTGTGTCCCTTTTAAAAGTGCCCATCACGTTTGAGAAAAAGTTAATTTTGTGTTATGGTGGGGTTAATAAAATTTACTACATAAATGCCTAATTTCCTCTCCTTTTGAAAGGGCTGCATATTGAATTAAGGTAATTTAATTAGTTTTATAATTCAATTTTAAACTATACATGTTTATGTTGTCTGTTCGAGGAATAAGATAATAAGATTTCCTATGTTATCTGCCTGCTCAGATTGCCCCCAAACCCATACTCCAACTTCCCTGCATGAATTTGTTTCTCTACCCACCTGAAAAATCACTGGAACAGTGAAAACCTATTCATAGACCTAGTCAATATATCATATAGAACTCAGTTACTATACCAAGATATATGTATGTATATATATACACACACCCATATATATTTAAATATATACATGCGTATATACATACACATATTATATATATAAGATACATTTTATTATATCTACTTTATTTTTATATTTAGTTTGTTAACAAAAAAGACATTTTAATATTGCTAGAAAATAGACCAATGAATCAAAATGGATTATTTCTTAGCCAGCTGATATGAGAGTTCTGAAATATATAATTACATGGAATTTAGTAGTGATATTTCAAATTAGAGAAAAATATAAATGACTGCAAGAATGAAAAATTATTTCGAGAAACTAATAAATTTTTTTCTAAGTGATAAATCTATCATTTGTTTTAAAAATCTAAATAATAATATTTGAAAATATATAAATTCCAGAGGAAGTATAAAAGTGAATATATATACAAGAGAGAATAATTAAAATATAGAAAAATAATTTTAAAAGCTTTAGCAAATTTAAAATATCTGTAACTCAAAGATAACACAAGTAAAAATATTTGCAGTAAATAAGACATGTTATTGAGTGCAAGTGCATGAATTTTGCATGTTTTGGGCTGTGTTAGCTTAAAGAACTTTCATAATTATTTAAATGAATTAATTAGCTAATATGTGAACTAATTTCTATCAGTATATGATACATGTTGAATTTACAGAAAACAGAGAAATCATAAAAATAACAAGATAAAAGGAAATATAGTATTTTTGTATGCCTGGCAAAATACAATCTTCAAAAAAAATCTAATATTGGCGAGGCAATGTAGAAAGATCACTCTCATTTTTTATTACTGAGAGTATAAATTATTAAAGTCCATTGCAAGGCATTTTTGCAGTATGTATTAAACTTTAGGATATCTACAAAATACTCCTACCCTGCATATTAGTCCATTCTCACATTGCTATAAATAAATACCTGAAACTGAGTAATTTATAAAAAAGGGAGGTTTAATTAATTCGCGGTTCTGCAGACTGTAGAGAAAACATAGCGGTTTCCGCTCCTGGGGAGGCCTCAGGAAGCTTTCAATCATAGTGGAAAGCAAAGAGGGAGAGAGTCATCTCATCTGGTGAGAGTAGGAGCAAGAGAAATCAGGAGGGGAAGTGCTACATACTTTTAAATGATCAGATTTCAGGAGAACTCACAATTATCAGTGCTGTATCAGTAGGGATGGTGCTAAATCATTCATGAGAAACTTCCCGCATGATACAATCTCCTCTCCCACCAGGCCCCACCTCCAATACTAGGAATTATAATTTGACATGAGATTTGGGTGGGGACAGAGTTTCAAACCATATCAGCCTGTGATACCATAATTCTACTTCCTATTAACTACCTTAAAAAAGTGCTAATACGTGTTTATATGAAGAAAATTATAAGAAAAATGTATCATTATTTTCAATGTTAAAACAATGTGAGGTACATAAATATTATTATAATAAGATTATTAAACACATAAATGTTTCATCTTTATTATAGATTATTGATTAATAGATAAAAACAGTAATGAAAATGTATGTAATTTATATTTTTTGTTGTTCGATATTGGAATTCCAAAACAGTTTATGAGAATTTTTTAGCGTATGATTTTTGGTGGATTTGGAAGCCAGGTATTTGTTTTTTTCTAAATGTCCTTGCTGCTGTAGTGTGAGCATAGAAATAAGACTGGTCAATATACATCTAAAAGTAAAGCTGAAGTTATAAGCTCACTAAACAAAATAAGAATAAAATAACTGATACAAAATTTGTCTTGGGTTAGACAAGAAATGTCTTATACAGTATATAAGACAAACACACACAAATGCACATACTCTGTAAAAGGAAAAAACGATAATTTGGCTTCATTAAAGTTTAAAACTTTTAGCCACTAAAAGGCAGTGTTAAGAGAATGTAAAAACAAGCTACAGATTGCTAAAATATATTTGTATATAATAAATAAATATAATACATTTGTATAGAATGAACGTGATTATATCACATTGCATGCCTGTATTAAAATACCTCATGTACCCTCTAAATATATACATCTACTATGTAGTCACAAAAATTTTTTAAAATTAGAAAATATATAAACACAATGCTGTAAGATGAAGAGTGAAATAAAATACTTGGGCAAGAAATTTTAAAAGATATTTCATCAAAGAAGATATACAAATGGAAATAAGCACATAAAACTATGCTCAACATCCTTAATCATAAAAAAATCTTACTTTGAGCAGCAGTAAGATTCTATTGGAAAGGCCAAAGTTAAAGAAATCTGTTGAGGTCAGTGTGGGATGACTGGAATTCTCATAAACTGCTGGTGGAAGTAAAAATGATGTAACCACTTATAAAATGGTTTGGCAATTTCTTACAGACTAGAATTAAATTTTGTATAAACTTACCATATGATCCAGCAATACATCGAAGTAATTAGCCCAAGAATAGCGGAAACACATGTCTATAAAAAGACTCGCATGTACATGTTCATAGGAGCATTATTCATGATAGCTAAAAAATGGGATCAAAAAGTAATACACATTGACTGGTAAATGTATAAGCAAATTGAATTACTTTGAGTTGAATTCAATTCATCCCACAGGATGGAAGAAGGAGAAAATACAATACATGCACCAAAATGAATTAAACTCAAAAGCATTTTGTAAATGAAATTAATCACAATAGACTACAAATAAATGGGTCTATTCATATGAAATCTACACAGACCAAACAATGGTAAGAATAATGGTAGATCAAATATTGTTGAGGGTCAGTGTCAAAGGAAGTTTTTCTGCAAAGGATCACAAGGAATATTGGTAAGGTGTTGGAAATGTTCTAAATTTAATTGGAATTATGTTTACATATTTTAAAATCATGAAATTGTACACTAAAATGTGGTGAATTTTGTTCTATATAAACATTACCTAAATAAAGCTAATTAAAACATTATTTGTTAATATTGAAGCATATCCATTTTAGCAAAGCATGACCTACAGGAGGGACCATAATCAGGTGACTAATGAAATCAGTGAAAAAGGAAGGGAAATAGAAGCCTAGGTTTGAGTGGCTACTCTTTGTCAGGCACTATGACAGATACTTTTCCACATATTTTCATGGCAAATAGTACTATATGGTAAGTGCAAAGAACGACAAGCAGTACAATCTCAATTTATTTATGAAATTTTGTTTTATTGCATTACCACAAGGAAATATGTACTAAAAATGCATTTCACCAGGCGTGATGGCTGATGCCTGTAACCCCAACACTTAGGGAGGCCGAGGCAGGCAGATCACTTGAGGTCAGGATTTCAAGACTCGCTTGGCCAACATGGTGAAACCCCGTCTCTACTAAAAATATAAAAATTAGCCAGGCATGATGGCAGGTGCCTGTAATCCCACCTACTCGGGAGGCTGAGGCAGGAGAATTGTATGTATCTAGGAGGCAGAGGTTGCAGTGAGGCGAGATCATGCCACTGCACTCCAGACTGTGTGACAGAGCGAGATTCTGTCTCAAAAAAAAAAAAAAAAGTTTCTTTTCTGCAGTTGCATTTCCAAATTTTAGCAGCAAAGTATTTGAAGTCCTCATGTTGACGTTTCTACTTGATTTTTCCCAAGCATTATTATAATTATTAGTAATGAGAAGTGAAATAGCAAGCTTTTTTAACCTGGATATAAGTTCACTGTACTGTAAAATGTGTTGAAATAATATGCATTTTTGAGGATAGTACCATTTTGTTTCATGCTTTGGAAATCTCTTACCATAATAAAACATGTATATATTATTTGATTTTTCTATCTAAAAATTACTTCTGGGAACTCATTTTCTCATTACATAGTTTGCTACGATGCTTTTTAGAGGGAGGTGATCATCTGAAATACTTAGCAATTCTATAGTTTGGTAAACATGGCAGTTCTTTAGGTATTTATCATCCTTTGATTTCTGAAAAGTCATAGGACTCTATACATTAGCTCTGTTTTCATATAGTAAATAAAATATTTAAAAAATAATTTCAATTATAAAGTCATTTCAAAAATCTGTTCTCAGATTTAGATTTTATATTTTTATATGGCAATATTCTGCCTGTACTAAAGTGAAAGTATTTTACAGCATATAAAACTGTCTGAAAATAGTAACAGCATGTAAAATAAATTATAAGCAAAGGTAAACTAGTAGATGTTTTAGAAGTTATAGACTCCTTGTAGGAAGTCTCTCAAATTTTATCATTTACTTACTGATTTATACTGAAATATTTTTAACATAAATATTCATGTCATTCTTCCAAGTACAAAAATAATATAACTGTTTTAATAGTTATTTAAATTGATAATTATTTTTATATGAATTTAAATTTTATAAGTAAATAATCATTTAACGTTTAATAAAGATTTTGATCAGAAGTATTTTTCTAGCTACTATTCTTATGTAATTCACTGAAAATTAAAAAACAGTATCAGTGTTAAAATTGTTTAAAGGGATTCAATCTGAACTTTCATTTATCTTTTTATAATACTGTAATGTTTAAAAATGATGAAAATTCATAAAATTTGTAACTTTCTGTGTATTTATTCTAACACAGAGTGCTATTAAAGTGCTAACACCTTTTTAAGAGTATATTACATTATTAAGTAAAAATGACAATTTTTCTGGTTTTACTCCAGATTAGATTTTTTTTTCTTAATATCAGTTTTCACCTTCCTGGTACTAATAATATCATGTTGATATAGTTTAGATATTTGTCCCCACCCAAATCTCACGTTGGATTGTAGTCCCCAAGCCTGGAAATGGGGCCTGGTGAGTGGTGTTTGGATCACAGAAGTGGATCCCTCATGGCTTGGTGCTGTCTTTGCGATACTGACTTATCACAAGACAAAGTTGTTTAAAAGTCTGTGACACTTTCCCCCACCCCTCTTGCTTGCTGGCCTCCTTTCTCCCTATGTGATGTGCCTATTCCCCTTTGACTTCCACAATAATTGAAAGCTTCCTGAGTCCTTCCCAGAAGCAGATGGCAATATGCTTCCTGTACAGCCTGCAGAACCCTGAGTCAATTAAACCTCTATTATTAAAAATTTCCCTGTCTGGGTGTATTTCTTTATAGCAATGCAAGAATGGCTTAATACAACCTGTTTCAGTCCTTATCATCAAACTCATGGGACACAGCTGCTTTAAGGGTCCCTAAGCCATCGTAACAGTGGATTAAGTAAAAAGTGGCTTTAAATAAATAGTAAGCTTGTCATCCAAAACTTGTGCATTAGAAACAAAAATGTATTTGTATGTGTTTGTGTGTGTGTGTTTGTGTGTGTGTCCTTAACTTCTTGGATATCAAGAGGTTGGAAATTGCAATTAAGAAACAACTCTGTTCTGTGATGTAAATTTGTAGTATATAATTTTCTCATAGGTAAGCCAATTACAAATAGTAATGAAATATGCCATGTTGTGTTTTTAATATGAACCAATGCTAACTATAAAATTGTTTCTTTGTTGTGGTAAGTCAGGGACCCTGAACGGAGGGACCGGCTGAAGCTGCGGTTGAAAAACATAAATTGTGAAGATTTCATGGACATTTATTAGTTCCCCAAATTAATACTTTTATAATTTCTTATGCCTGTCTTTACTGCAATCTCTGAACATAAATTATGAAGATTTCATGGACACTTATCACTTCCTCAGTCAATACCCTTGTGATTTCCTATGCCTGTCTTTACTTTAATCTCTTAATCCCGTCATCTTCTTCGTAAGCTGAGGAGGATATATGTTGCCTCAGGACCCTGTGATGATTGTGTTAACTGCACAAATTGTAGAGCATGTGTGTTTGAACAATATGAAATCTGGGCACCTTGAAAAAAGAACAGGATAACAGCAGTCATCAAGGAACAAGGGAGATAAGACTTGGAGCCTGACTGCGCAGGTGAGTCAGGCAGAACAAAGTCATATTTCTCTTCTTTCAAAGGCAAATAGGAGAACTATTGCTGAATTCTTTTTCTCAGCAAGGAACATCCCAGAGAAAGAGAATGCACCCTGAGGGTAGGTCTATGAACGGCCCCCTGAGCGTGGCCACCTTTTACGGTTGAAGTCCTGAAATAAGCCCTGGTCTCCTGTAGTGCTCCCAGGCTTATTAGGACGAGGAAATTCCGCCTAATAAATTTTGGTCATACGGGCTGTCTGCTCTCAAACCCTGTCTCCTGATAAGGTGTTATCAATGACAATACATGCACAAAACTTCCTTAGCAATTTTAATTTCGATCCATCCTGTGGTCCTGTGATCTCTCCCTGCCTCCACTTGCTTTGTAATATTTTATTACCTTGTGAAGTATGTTATCTCTGTGACCCACACCCTATTCGTGCACTCCCTCCCCTTTTGAAAATTGCCAATAAAAACTTGCTGGTTTTACCGCTCGAGGAGCATCACAGAACCTGCTGACGTGTGATGTCTCCCCCGGACACCCAGCTTTAAAATTTCTCTCGTTGTACTCTTTCCCTTTATTTCTCAAATTAGTCAAGACACTTAGGGAAATAGAAAGGAACTCACGATAAATATTGGGAGTGGGGTTCCCCTGATATTTCTTATAGTTTTTTTCTCATGAATTTGATCTTGTAAGAGACCTCCCTATAATATGACAAGCAGTGCTGTGTAATATTTATGCCAGGTTACTAGTTACTAGAAGCTAGTACAAGTTACTCTGCTATTACTAGTTCTTGAACTTTACATCATAATATTAACCTACCAACGTTGTAAAACTGCTGATATTAATTCTTATAGTAGGCATTGAATAGGAGAGAGGAAATAAGAGTAGTCATCAGCTATATTGTCTTGGCAATATTCCTATATTTTCTGTAGCTTACAATATTTTCTCTTATGAATCATTGCAAATTTCACTACTTGGATGTTTGCAGTTGCACTTTTTATGTGAGTTATAGAGCTGCTAGAGCTTGCATAGAATTAAATGACAGATAAAATCAACACAAGTGTTTAATGGCATGAAATAAACCTAACCAGGGCTTAGGAGATTCTTCATATTAGCGAATGAGTTTCTATGAGTAAGTACAAGGTAAAATTTAAATGCATACTTTTACTCTATAAGAAAATTATGAGTTTTAAAAAATAATATTTTTGCTAGTACTTATTAATATTTGTATATATATATGTGTGTCTGCATGGTTTATTAGAACAATTTAACTCATTCTAAATATTCTTCATGTAATTTCAAGGAACAGCATTAGATTTTGAATTTCAGGTTAATTTTGTTTAGGGATTTTAAGAAAATTATGATTCTAAATCAATGTTTATTATTATATTATAACTTGATTCAGAAATAAAAAAGTATTTAATAAGTAACATATATGTTTATTTTTTTTCATTAAAATTTAAATGATATAAATTAACTCTTGAATAAAAGAGACACAGGTTGAGCTAGGCCACAAAGCACATTAGTACATAATTTCTCACATGGGTTGGCATTGATTGTCTGCAATTTTTCCATGCCCACGGTGCAAACTGTCAGTGGATGTACCATGCTGGAGTCCACAGGACAGTAGCCCTCTTCTCACAGCTCCACTAGGGAGTGCCCCAGTAGGGATTCTGTGTGAGGGCTTCAATTCTACATTTCCCTTTCACACTGCCCTAGCAGAGGTTCTCTATAAGGGCTCTATCCCTGAAGTACATTTCTGCCTGGATATCCATACATTTCATTACATCCTCTGAACTCGAGGCAGAGGTTCCCAAACCTCAATTCTTGACTTCTGTGCACCTACAGGCTCAATACCATGTGGAAGCTACCAAAGCTTGGAACTGGGACCCTCTGAAGCAATGGCTTTAGCTGTACTTTGGCCTCTTTTAGCCATGGCTGAAATAACTGGGACACAGGGCACCAAGTCCCAAGGCTGCACACAGCAGGGGTGCCCTGGACCTGGCCCAGGAAACCATTTTTCCCTCCTAGGCCTCTGGGTCTGTGATGGGAAAGGCTGCCATGAAGGTCTCTGACATACCCTGGAGACATTTTTCTCATTGCCTTGTCAATTAGCATTTGGCTCCTTGTCACTTATGCAAATTTTTGCAGGGGACTTGAATTTCTCCCTAGAATATTGATTTTTCTTTTCTACTGCTTCATCAGGTTGCAAACTTTTCAAATACTTTTGCTCTGCTTTCTCTTGAACACTTTGCCACTTAGAAATTTCTTCTGCCAGGTATGCTAAATTATCTATCTCAAATTCAAAGTTCCACAGATCTTTAGGGCAGCAACAAAGAACCACCAGTCTCTTTGAATACCAAGAGTGACCTTTACTTCAGTTCCCAAAAAGTTCCTCATCTCCATCTGAGACCACCTCAGCCTGGACTTTACTGTCCATATAACTATCAGCATTTCTGCCAAAGCTATTCAACAAGTCTCTAGGAAGTTCCAAACTCTCCCACATCTTCCTGTCTTCTTCTGAGCCCTCCAAACAGTTCTAACATCTACCTGTTACCCAGTTCCTAAGTCACGTTCACATTTTCACATATCTTTACAGCAACATCCCACGCTCTGTAGTACCAATTTACTGTATTAGTTCTTTTTCATGCTGCTAATAAAGACATACCCAAGACTGGGTAATTTATAAAGGAAAGAGGTTTAATTGTTTTACAGTTCATTATGGCTGGGGAGGCCTCAGGAAATTTACAATCCTGGTGGAAGGGAAAACAAACATATTCTTCTTCATATGGCAGCAGCGAGAAGAACTACAGAATAAGTGGGGGAGAAGTCTCTTATGAAACCATATGATACTGTAAGAACTCACTCACTGTCACGAGTACAGCATGAAGGTAACCTCCACAAGTCAATAGCCTCCTACCAGGTCCCTGCCATGACAAATGGTAATTATGGGAACTACAGTTCAAGATGAGATTTGGGTGAGGACACATCCAAACCATATCAATAAGAGTGAAATATTGAGTATATATGGACACAAAGAAGGGAACAACAGACACTGGAGCATACTTGAAGGTAGAGTGGAAGGAGGTAGAAGATGATAGAGGATGGAAAAACAAGCTATCAGGTACTATACTTATTATCTGTGTGATGAAATAATCTGTACACCCAGCCCACATAATATTCAATTTACCTGTTTACAAGTTTAACATGTACCCCTGAGACTAAAAGTTTTTGTTAAAGTAAAGAAAATAAATATATATCAAAGAGATTTTTTAATAAAAAAATAAGGAATGTGCTATATTATAGCATATCACCAGCTCATAAACTTGATTGTGGCTGGATCGTCAAGAAGAACTGTGTAAAAATCTATAAATATACACAAGGTTAAAATTGTTTCTTGAAAAAAAACACAACTCACTGAAAATTAAGAAAAATTAAATAAAATAATTTTATTATACAAAACAGTAAGTAGTATATAGGAGAGAAATTCTTAGTAATAAATGAAGAAATTTAAAGATATTTATTATGCAATCTTTAATAAAAGAATTTTGCAACATTGAGAAATGATTAGAGAAATCTAGAAACTATCTAATAGATACTACACTTTTCATCAATGTAACCAAATAAGATTGTATGGTTGGACAGAAAGAATATAATAGCCATCTTTCTATGGTGAGCACACTCGAAGTTGACTGCCCAAAATTGCCTCCTCTGGGTATTCACATCTGTTTAATCCCCTCCCCTTGAGTGTGGGCAGGGCAAGTGATCTTACTATAACCAGTAGTACATGGAAAGATGATGGAGTTTTGAAGGTGTAATTAAGGTCTCAAATCATTGGTTTTGTGTTAATCAAAAGGGAAGTCATCCTGGTAGGGTCTAACTTAAAATTCTTAAAGGAGGAACGAAACACTTCTTGAGAAGACAGTGTCTCCCTTTTTGGCTTTGATGGATTAAAATGCCATGTTGATAAGAAGGCCTATGGAAATGGCCACATGGCATGAAACATCTAGGAGCCTCTGGAACTCTAGGAGCTGATGGTGGCAACTGGTGATATTCAAGTAACAGTTCTCTCACTTCTTTTTTATTTTATTTTATTTTTTTTGAGACAGAGTCTCACTCTGTCAGCCAGGCTACCCAGGCTGGAGTGCAGTGGCATGATCTCGGCTCACTGCAACCTCCACCTCCCGGGTTAGAGAGATTCTTCTGCCTCAGCTTCCCAAGCAGCTGGGACTAAAGGTGCGTGCCACCATGCCTGGCTAATTTTTGTATTTGTGGTAGAGACAGAGTTTTGCCATGTTGGCCAGGCTGGCCTTGAACTCCTGACCTCAGGAGATCCACCCACTTCGGCCTCCCAAAGTGCTGTGATTACAGGCATGAGCCACCAATGCCAGGCCCAGGTCTCTCACTTCTGTAGTAGATAAATCCTTCTAACAAGCTGAGGAAGGTTGGAAGCAGATTTTCCCCCTTTGAGCTTCTGATAATACTGCTGATCAGACTACCCTTTATAGCAGACTTTTATGACCTTGAGATGAGCACCCTAGACTCCTGATGAATTGAAGCTGTCAGATAATAAAGTGTGTTGTTTTAAGCTGCTAAACTTGTCATAATTTGTTATGTGGCAGAAGAAAGCTAATATGCTTCCCAATATACTTTTAAAGTCAGATAATGAGCAACAGCATTCTCCTACTGTGACATATTAAATTAAGAAAAAAAATATATTTTTTTTAAACTAGAAGATTTAGATAAAGGACAAAATACAAGAAAGTTTTCAACACTCCTAATTTATATATGATTAAAAATCAAAAGCAAATCCAATTTATCTTCATTCAAATAAAAATAAAATTAGAAAGATGTTAACTTTTTCTGTTTGGTTAACTACCCTATACCCAGATACTAGCATAGTATCTATCTCATAGTAGAATTGTTATTTCTCTGCAGCCTTTAGCAGTATTAGTGAAATTGTGAGATTTCTTTAGGTTAGTAAAATGGGAGCATAAGCAAAATGTTTGTCTCTCCTAAGCTTTGAGAGCCAATATATGTATTACCAAATTCTCTTTTTCTTCTTTGGAAATTATAGGTACATGTGTCAAAGCAGAAGCTCTCTTGTTAACTCATTTATCAACTAAAATGAGCAGAACCTTCATGACAGGGAGTATGACTAAGAATGAAACATTCACTATACAAAGCCATGAAGGTTTGGGTTTATTTGTTACTGCAGCAAGAAAAATATAAAAAAGGGGGTGAGATATTCTTGAAGTAGGTGCTACTGTGGGAAAATGAAAACACAAAAAAACTTTGTGTTGTTTTAAGAGTCAATTAAATTAAGAAGTTGAAAGATATTAGTAATAGAGTCTATAAGAAGAGTAATATATAGTGACAAAACATTTGGCAAAACTGTCACTATGATAAAGTAGGATGCAGTAATATACAATTGAACTTTTATTTATATGGTTAGATGCTAGAAAACATCATCTTAGTATGGTCATATGGGTTATCAATGGTTTCAACAGATTAGGTACTATTTTTGAAAAGATAGTTGTGGGAAAATTAAACATAGTAAATTTGAAGCAGAATGGAAAGGAAACAGAAAGACTAGAAATTCAGGGACTTACCAGGTTGGAAAACACAAATTCTTCTCAACTTCCAAAGGCAAACAAATAAGCTGAGTAAGACTTTGAGCTATAAAGGTCAATGATAACTTAGAAATCTATGTAAGATCAAAACATTGGAACACATTTTTGGAACTGTATGAGTAGAGTAGTACCTATCAATCTGTTCAATTAGAAAAAAATAACTCAAGCCAAGAGTATAACGCTCTTACAAAAGCCTAATAAGCCCATACTAGTCACGTTAGGTAAAGAGAGAAAAAGAAAGAGATCAGGGTCTGAGGACAAAAATAAATACAGCAAATAAGACAATTATTGTGTCTAGAAACGAACTGTGTGCTGCAATGTGTGGTTATAGCCATTTAACACATACAGTTAACTTGATTAAAATAGATCAGAAGCTTATTGATTTAAGTCTACTTTAATCAGCACATGCACACAATCCTGTACTAAATGACAACAAAAAGACCTGAGTGCTCACATACATTCACATACAGGTGGTGCACTGAAAAAGCTACTCAGGCACAGGACTTGTTTTCAGATACCAGCTTCAAGTGTGGGCAAGGATCAGAATCAAAAGCAAGTTTCGTCCAGAAGGTGAAACCAGTGCTCATGGAGAAAAATGGGCAAAATTGCTCAGGAAAAGTTTTGCCATCCTCTGGTTAGGGCAGCCTATCAATAAAGGCAAAGGTGGGATTTGACAATTATTACTTAAATTATTAATTAAATTATGTATAAGTTAGGCTTCATTCTTACAATTTTTACTTTTTGATCATTTACATTTTTAGTTTTATTTTTAATTCATTGCAAAATGTACAGAATCTTATATTGAAATTTATACAACTTTTAAGATTTTTACCTTGGTTTTTGCATTAATATTTTAAAAATGTATAATTAAAAAGAAACGCATAATTTTTGGTAGTTTCATCTTTTTTTCCTTGCATACTGTGTATTCTACTGTTCAATTCATATTTTATATTTACCTCTTTGTTTTACTATATTTATTTTTCTAATATATATTTAAACATGGCAGGAATAGTTCAGTTACAACAGGTGTTGAAATTATTATAAAGTAGTAGGTGACAAAAACAAAATGTAATAGTTATTTTTTAAACTAGCAGAAGTAAAGCTATTAACATGAATAATTTGGAATACATATACATATAATATATATTATGTATATATTATATATATTATATATACATACATATATATAGAGAGAGAGAGCAAATAGATACACACATATCTATCATCTATTTGGTATATATATAGATACACCAAATGATAGATATACACATAGCTATCATCTACTTATTAACAACATCTATTTCTTTCTTTTCTACTTCTTGTTAGCTTTATTCTGTCAAGTTAAAACTCATCACAAATTTCTTCTTTCTTGCATTCAGCTTTTTCAGTGATGGTAATTTGCCTTGAACTATCTGCTCATTTCACACCTTTTTTTTTTTTTTTTTTTGAGACGGAGTCTGGCTCTGTCGCCCAGGCTGGAGTGCAGTGGCCGGATCTCAGCTCACTGCAAGCTCCGCCTCCCGGGTTTACACCATTCTCCTGCCTCAGCCTCCCGAGCACCTGGGACTACAGGCGCCCGCCACCTCGCCCGGCTAGTTTTTTGTATTTTTTAGTAGAGATGGGGTTTCACCATGTTAGCCAGGATGGTCTCGATCTCCTGACCTCGTGATCCGCCCGTCTCGGCCTCCCAAAGTGCTGGGATTACAGGCGTGAGCCACCCCGCCCAGCCCACATCTTTTAAAAATATTTCCTCTTCTTCTTTTTTATAGGTCTGATTATTATTTTTATAATTTTTTGTTTGTTTGTTTTAGGAAAAGAAAGTCTAGATAGATGTCTACTGGTGATGACTTCCATGGCATCGTTTAAGAATCATGTCACTGTTCAGCATTTTGAGAGACAAAAATACATTTTATATTTCAGTTAGTCATTGTGTAAGTTGAAGAAAATAAGGGAAAATATTTTGTACATATTCCCAAGTCTTTTCATAGGAAACTAAATTGAACACGCTTAACATAAAATAATTACAAACTATGATTTAGCTTGTTAATTAGAAATGACAAAGTGAACAAAACTTTTTTACTAAACATCTACTGTACTGATATCTCACTCTTATTCTGAAGTCAGGATACTCTCATTTTCCTGGGATTTTTATTTCAAATGATTGAAATTATCAACAGAAAGTTAAGTCCTGTACTATATTCTGACATTATTTTGTGGTCTCAGAAAAGAAAAGTGACACAATAACTCTAAAGGATGTCATTAAAATGAGCCAGATGTTCAGCATAGCAGTTCCAATCTTATTGGTTCTTGTCCCAACATTTTTCTTCTGAAGTTAAGTGCTTTCTTCTCACTTGTTTAATCACTCTTAGTGTTCGTCCATTCATGATGACCTAAACTTTTGTCTACTGGCTTTCTGCTACTTAGAGAAAAGAAGGTAATACTCATTGCGGAAGCTATATACAGTTTGTAAAGTATCCTTTATTTTAGCATATTAACAACGTTTCCTATAATTAGAATGAATAAGCTAGATGTTTTACCTATGTAATCCAAGTGAGAGTTTATGAAAAAAAATCACTTTCTGGCTGGGCGCAGTGGCTCACGCCTGTAATCCCAGTACTTTGAGAGGCTGAGGAGGGCGGATCAAGAGGTCAGGAGATCGAGACCATCCCGGCAAACATGATGAAATCCCGTCTCTACTAAAAATACACACACACAGACGTGCGCACACACACACTCACACACACACACACACACAAATAACCAGGCGTGGTGGCGGGCGCCTGTAGTCCCAGCTTCTCGGGAGGTTGAGGCAGGAGAATGGCGTGAACCCGGGAGGCCGCGGAGCTTGCAGTGAGCCGAGATCGTGCCACTGCACTCCAGTCTGCATGACAGAGCGAGACTCCGTCTCAAAAAAAGAAAAAAACAAAAAACAAAAAATCACTTTCCTACCCATCCTGTTTACTCAATCCCAAACTAGTGAAGTATCAAGGGTTTTATTCCAATGGAAATATTTAATGTATGTATTGATTGACTGGGATGTGTGACATGAAAATTTCAGTTTAATGAAAGATTTCCAGCAGATGTTTGATTTCTTGAATCAGCAGTAGCTTGGCTATAAAATTTTTAAATGACATAATCTCTTTTACATTGCCTTGCATACGAAGTGAAGCCTGAGTGTGTAGCCCATGGCTAGCTGTTATGTGTATTGGTCACTGAAGGAGGTCCTAAATTTCCCGTAGTTGATTCCTCTGAGTATTCACCAGGGCTGCCCAGTTGTTCAAACCCTGTGAGGTGTTACAGTTGCGTGTGTACAGTTAGAATATTAATTTTCAGAGTCAATAAGAAAGAAAATGCTCGATAATTCAGGATGTTTACCAAATATGCTAACTCATTTTTTTTCCTTCCAAGGCTATTAAATGGCATTCAAATGTTTGCTGTGGTTAAATCTCTTCTCTATGTCTCTGCTGCCCACATTGACAGACTTCAATGCCATATCCCTCAGTTCATTTTAAAACAGTCCCTGGCAACAGATTACCAGCTACTCTATGGAAATAACTAGCGCAAAATTGAAATCCGTTTAGTTTTTGCTTTATTACTCAGCTTGCCTTGTTTCCAGTTCTTCTGTTCTGAGCTTTTTTTGTTTTCAGGGCTTAGTTTAGAAAACCTGCACACTTATTCCTCCAGGTTTTCCCCTTTTCCCTGCTTTAAAACACAGGCTATTCTGCATGGATTAGTTTTGTCCTCCATCTGTTCCCATCTGCTTTATGTGTCCCAGAAAGTGCTCAAAATTCTGGTTCATTGAAAACACCCCATTCTATGTTCAAATAATGCTAAAATTGTTTTAAAAAATATTTTCAAGTATCCTTTGAGAGGAAAGAGAAAATATATGTTCTAAGTCATCTTCTTTTAAATAAGATAATTGAAGGTACTCATAATGTCCCAGCTTCTGTATCTATTTGGCTTGTTATTTCTTCTATTTTATCTCTGTTAAGCATAGGGTTTTGCACAAAAAAAGTGTGAGAAATATCAAATACTCCAATTTGTAATTGTCTTTGATTGAAAAGTCTCCATTATTCTCAAATACTAAAAGATATTCTGTCAAAAGACAAAATTTTTCATTTAACATTAGCCACTGTCTGTATTTTCAAAGCCTCTCTCTTCAGAATGTGTGTGTGTGTGTGTGTGTGTGTGTGCGCGCGCGCGCGTGCGTTTGACCAAAGAAGTTCTTGTAATCAGAGAAGCAGAAAGAGCGGGTTGGGTCCCAGGACAGGATATTCTTTCTAGTCTATTTAAGTCTAATCTAGAGTTTAACTAATCTAAACTTTCAACGTCTCAAGAGGATGTAAACTCTAATATGTTTACTTTGTGTCTAAGTTGATATTTCAGACACTTATCAACCTACCTTCTTCATCACCATGAACAGTTTGACAATTATTAGTTACTTCTTTGCCATTTTGTTTCTCCTGTTATTGCTGTAAGTGTGATTTTATAATAAAATGTTAATTTTTGCATTTGACATTATGTAGATGACAAAAATTTGATACATAGCCAATTTTTTATATTATTTATACACAATATTTCAAAAACTTTATGTACTTGCAGTAAAATTTGCCAAATTGTTCCCTTACTTTATTTAAACCTTTCATTAGGCTAAATCAATCTTCTGTGTAGAAATATGTAAGGATAACCTGTTTAAAAATTGTCTCTTAATTTGTCTATTTAATTCAGTTGGAGATTATTCCACTGTGAGGTCTAATGTGGAGTAATGTTGCAAATGAACGCAAGTAGTACAATTTCTTATAAGATGAAAGACTATTGCACCTTACTGTAAATACTTAGATTCACATTTTCTAGGTGAAACCAAAGTGTGCTCTAATTTTAAAATAATCAATTTTCAAAGTAGACAATTCTGAATATTATGCCTTTCACACAAATTTGACTTTCACTTGAATTGCATTTCATTTGCTATTTTAGGTTCATAGTTATGTCCAATATGACTAAGACTTTGTCACCTGACATTATTTTATTATGTATTTATTTTTTTGAGATGGAGTAGTGCTCTGTCACCCAGACTGGAGTGCAGTGGCGTGATCTCGGCTCACTGCAACCTCCACCTCCTAAGTTCAAGCAATTCTCCTGCTTCAGCCTCCTGACTAGCTAGGATTGCAGGCACCCACCACCACTCCCAGCTAATTTTTGTATTTTTAGTAGAGAGAGGGTATCACTATGTTTACCAAGCGGGTCTTGAACTCTTGACCTCAGGTAATCCTCCCACCTCAGCCTCCCAAAGTGCTGAGATTACAGGTGTGAGCTACTGCCCCAGGCTGTCAACTGCTATTATTTTAATGAATATTGAGAGATCATGTTGGATGACAATTTGAAAATAAAGAACAACCTTCAATATATGTTAAACTATTTATTTTATCAAACTGTTACTTTAGTTTCACATAATTATTGTACCATCTTACACAGTAGTTTCAACATGTAATAGATGATATATTGAAATTTACCTGATGACATATTAATGATTCATTATGACACTTTTGGTTAAATGCATGGTGCATTACATGTGAGAAACTGTCCCTAAATCTTTTGCTGTGCCACCCAAATAAGTTATTTGTAAATCTATTTGGAGAATATTGCCCATCTTTTTATGCATCAATGACTAAGAGCAGGAATTATATTTTTTTAAATGTGGTCCTGACATTATTTTTTGATCTATAAAGTTAAAAAAATTACTTAAAGTTTCTGGTCTCAGATATTTCTCAAAAAATAGAAATCATAAATGTACATTTTCAAATGGATGTTGTAAATTTGAGTTGATTTAATTAAAACTCTAAGAGTGGAGTCTGGCATTATCATATGGGTGCAATAATTCATTTCCTACTGTTCTACCTGCCTATTGTATATCTTTATTGGTTCTTATCTAGCTAACTAGATTTTTAAAAATTACGTTGTGGTATCAAATAAGTCATTTTCATCAAATAACAAAATTTTATTTCACTTTTACATGAAGTCTATGGTGGCTGGGATAACTCTCTATAGAAATTGTCCTCTGTGTTGGTTTACTATTCCAATCTGCTTTGATGGGGATGCTACCATATGAATACTTAATTGTAAGATTTTAGTGGCATGGCAAAAATGATCTTAACTAGTTTCACATACAAGTAGTATTCATACTTGTGATCATAGTTCATTAGTTAATGAAGATATCTGGCTATGCCAGACTTCAAGGTAACTAGAAACTTTAGTTCTCTGGTATCCCCATTTGGGAAAGAAAGCTAGAAGTATCAAAGAGCAGTAACAACATGTACTACCTACCTATCAATCAACTACCCTTCTACTTAGAAATTGAGAGTACCATAAATACAGAATCTTCAATACTCATTTTGAGAGGAGGAAACTAAAATCTGGGGAGAGAAAATTATTTTCTTACAGTAATAAGACATACGAGTGATAGAGCTAAGACTCACAAGCAAAACTTCCTTATCCTTAGTTTTCAGTAAACTTTTCATTATGAAAAGGTAGAATTAAAATAATTTCAACTGAATATTGTAAAATTAAAAGTGCAGTGGGTACATAGAAATAATGGAACTTTAAGATGATCAAAACTATACAAATGTTTTGGGAACAGGCATGGAGAAATAGAGATCACCTCTAGAAAAAAATGCAAATTTAATGTCTAACTGAATAAATTGAAGCTGTAGCAACCCAGTGGTCAGTAGCTTTCCACCACATCCCCCTTAAACGGTTTTACTGACAAATGTCTCCTGTGATGCACTGCTCCATGAGCATCTTTCTTAAGCACTGGAGAGACCAGATTTTTTGCAAATTCCAAATGGATGTTTTCCAGCAAGATTCATTGAGAGAACCACAAAAACCTCTCTGCCATTCAATGAGTTACAAATCTCTTCAACAAGGTCTAGCTCCAAGCTCAGGACATCTCTTCCATGAGTGCTTTATCTTAGTTATAGGGGTAGTGACCGCTCTTTATATCTGCTATATTCATAGTTTTAGAGCTCTATTAACTTCTCACTAGGCAATTCCTTATCGCTTTATTTGTTTGTTTTATATATCAATTATTTACATTAAACTTTTCCAGTTCAAATTATTGTGCAATTTCTCTCTCATGATTGGATTCTGACTGACATATATTAAAACCAAAATGAAATACACAACTCTGTTTAAGCCAAATGCTCACCAATTTCAAAAATGCTTGTTGGCTTAATAGAAACTTATAATTATTTAACTTACTAGTAAAACCCTTGTACAGTATCATGCAGTTCCAAATAAGTGCTCAGTATGTGTTACTTGAATTTAAATGAAGAACTCATCTGGTTCTGAATTAAATTACAGTCATGTGCTCTGTAACAGCATTCCAGTCAAGACGAACTTCATAAATGGTGATCCCATAAGATTATAATGGAGGTGAAAATTTTCTATAATCTAGTGATATCATAGTCATCATAACATTGTACTTTAATTCATTCCATGTGTTTGCAGTGATGTTGCTGTAAATAAATATACGGTGTTGCCAGTCACATAAAAGTATAACACATACAATCATGTACAGTTATAAAACTTGATAATGATAACAAATGACTGTTACTGGTTTATATCTTTACTATAGTATACATTTTATCATTATTTCAGAGTGCACTCCAACATATATATAAATAAAACATACACCTCTATATGCATATATGTCTGTGTATGTGTATGTATATATATGTACACGATACATATAAACTACATATTTATATAAACTATAAGACAGCCTCAGTCAGCTCCTTTAGAAGGTATTACAGAAGGCATTGTTCTCATAGGATATGATGGCTCTCTCTGTGTTATTGTCAGTGGGACAAGATTTGGAGGTGAAAGACGTTAATAGTGATGATCCTGATCCTGGTAGGCCTAGGCTAATGTGTGTGTTTGGATCTTAGATTTTAACAAAGAATTTCAAAAGTTAAAAGAAAATAGAAAGAAAATTATAGACAAAGGATATAAAGAAAAATAAAATGTTTGTATAGTTGTACAATATGTTTGTGTTTTAAGCCAATATTAGAAGAGTGGAAAAGTTAAAAATTTTTAAAGTAAAAAGTTACAGGAAGCTAATTTATTATTGAAGACTGAACATATTTTATAAATGTAGTGTAGCCTAAATCTGGAGTGGTGTACAATAATGTCCTAGGCATTTGCATTCACTCACCACTGACTCAGACTCATGCAGAAAAATTCTGGTCCTTCAAGCTCCATTCACAATTAGTGCTTTATAGAGGTCTGTAATAGATTATACTATCTAAGTTTGTGTAAGTACACTCTATGATGTTCACTCCATGACAAAACTGCCAAACAACACATTTCTTGGGAAATATCCCTGTCATTACGTGATACATGAGTGTATGTTCATTGAGAAGGATACTAAACCCAAGATATAAGAAGTTAGGGAAACCAAATTCAAGAGATTTTGCAACTGAAGAATAGGAATGTTAGCCGGGCATGGTGGCTCACGGCTGTAATCTCAGAAGTTTGGGAGGTTGAGGTGGGAGGATCATGAGGTCAGGAGATCGAGACCATCCTGGCCAACATGGTGAAACCCCGTCTCCAGTAAAAATACAAAAAATTAGCCTGGTGTGGTGACATGGGCCTGTAGTCCCAGCTACTTGGGAGGCTGAGGCAGGAAAATCTCTTGAACCTGGGAGGTGGAGGTTGCAGTGAGCTGAGATGGTTCTACTGCACTCCAGTCTGGGTGATAGAGTGAGACTCTATCTCAAAAAATAATAATAATAATAATACAGCAAATGATTCAGATATGAAATTATCAGTTACATTAAACGAATTTATATTTTTGTTTTGTTTTGTTATAGTGACAACAGTGAATATCAGAAGGAAGGATAATACAATTTTTAAAAAGCAGACTCTAGAGATGTCACAATAAAGGATATAAGTACAAGAGTGAGTTTTCGCTACAAACTGTGTATGAAACTGATCTTAATAGTCACATTAATTATGTCACATATATTATGCAAATACAATTTAGAAAAGGAAAACTGTGATTTAAAGGTAACTTAAATATTAAGGTACATATCACTATTAACTGGGCCTTTTTAAAACAAAATCTAAAGTTTATTATTTTGATAAATAGAGGCATTATTTATTAACAATTTTCTATGAATAACCTAATAGAATTGCATGCTATAATAATGAAAATTAATGTTGTTATATGCCCACATTTTATCATAATTTTTCATCATTAATTTTTAAAGAATAATAACTTTAATTAAATGATTATAACACCAAGATTAAAAGAATATTAGACTACCTCATGGTTTTCCTGTTAGCAGTCTGCAAGTACTATGAAGATACTATTTAAATATTAGACTGTTAGGCACACACCTGTGAAAAATCAGTGTTAACTCAACATTGCTCTAGTTTTTTTTTTTTTTAACTCTAAATTTCCACAGATTTTTGGAGAAGAATAAGTGCATGCTGTGTTTGCAAGTTTAGACCTTTTGCACTCAAAGTGACTTCATGAAAAAAGTTTCTGTAGGAGCTTAAAGAAACATAGTTATTTTACATCTGGTTTAACTCAAAAGTGGCTGAAGAAATTTACCTCATGTTGTCTAGCAAAAATAAAAATTAATCTTTTCTGTGTTATCAGTTCTAATATATATTTCCCCATAATGGTATTGTTTGATTATTGTTGAGCACTATCCTAAATTACATATCAGGGAAATTATTCATAACTAAAAGAAGTAAACAATAGCAATTAATAAGCAACACTATCTCTAAAAGTAGCACCAAATATGGGGCATTTGTGTACTAATAAATATATATATTTTTCTGCTTAATTTTGAGTGATAGAATTATATTGTTTATAATTTACGCTAGGATGTCAATAACTTTTTCCTACCTATAACTCTTTCTTAACAAAAGTCACCCTCGAGTACCCCCTTATCCTCTAGCTTTGACCATTGGAGACCAGTGTAATAGCCACCTTGAACTAATTAGATTTTCCTTCCCCAAAATGCAGATTTTGTTTGCAGAAATCCAAACTCGAAAGGTCTTGTACATTCATAAGCTAACATCTCCATATCTGGCTATCATAATAGGTATTTTCAAGTAGTTGAAGATGCCCAAAATAAACACTGTATTGGATGATACTGTCATTGTTTGGATGACAGGTAGAACAGGCGTGCATGGAGATCTAGGGAAAAGTAATGAAAAGATCTTCTGCATTCATCTAGGAGTTAAGGTTTCTGTGGATATTTTTTTGACAGACATATATTCTTTGCTTCCTGAGGGTTTATTTCTAGTAGGTGTTTTTACTTTGAAGCCAAATAATCACTAAACAATGGGAATATAAGCCATATTTAAAAACTTTTAGGATGCTTAAAAATTTACTTTTTCCTTAAAGAAAAAATGTAAAAGATTTTACATATATGATTTTTATATTTGTGTTATATGCATTCTAACAATGAATACTAGAACATTTAAGGACTTTTTATTTTTATTCATAATCTCTGATTACTTTTCCCATTTGCTGTACTCTATGTCATAACACATAGTGCAGGACAGGATATTAAAAAAAAAAAAAAAAAACTCCAAGTAGAAATATTTCACAGAAACTAAAGACCCCAAAAGGCAAATCACAATGTCTTAAACTATCATTAATGCTTTCTTAAGCTTTCCTTTATAAGTTACTCTAACTACAGTGTTCTCCATCACAGTTAATGGCAACACCATCCTTTCAGATTGAGAAGACCAAAAAATCCAAAACTACTAACAAACAACAAACTATAATTGTCTCATTTCCTTAAATCCTTAATTTTGCATCACAACTCCCATCAATCAGATCAATAAATATGATAATCTCCATATTCAATATGATTATTCCTCACAATTCCCACAATTACTATGTAATTATTATATAACTGTCTCATCTCCTTAAATCCTTAATTTAAGGAGTATCACAACTCTCATCAATCAGATCAATCAATATGATAATTTCCATATTCAATATGATTATTCTTCACAGTTCTCACAATTATTATTCAGTTTTATCTTCATTATCTTTCCCTACATAATTGCAGTAGCCTCCTAACTGGTCACTCCTCTCTCCCATTTTCACCTTAGTCTCTTTTTAGTATAATATTTTACAGTGAAACATGTCACATCACATTCCTGATGTGTTCAAATTTTTCAATAGTTTTCCGTGTCTTTTTGGTTTAAAACTAAAACGTTAAAAATAAAAAAGGTTACAATATCTGACATTATTTAGCTTTGTTATTATAATAGTTGCATCTAGAACCCAGGGCTGCATACATTTAAATAGTTGCAATTTTTAGAGGTTATCTGTAATTTTTATATATCTAAAATACATATTTTAATTTTCTAAATTTGTTTTATTTACTTAGAATTCATTGAAACCTATTATACTAATTTATATTGTTATACTTCATTGTGTGTTTAAAATAATTTATAATTTAATATAAATTTTAAGAGGCATCAAATAACACCTCTAAATTAGGATTGATTAAAAAAACAACAAGCCATGTAGTTGAAAAACAAATAGGCATTTGATTAAAAGGAAATGAAAATATCCATGTTAACAGGGTAGTTATATGTAAACATAATTAAATCTGCAAAACTAAGAGGGTAAAATACTGATGATGATCTTATAGGAAAGCATCATGAATTACAACAATCGTAGTAAAATTAATGGGTAGTGACTGTGGGTAATAAAGCAAAGTGAAGGAGCATTTCTTTACTTTGAAGGTTCATATATAGGGAAGCATTTCTTTACACAGCATTTAACCAACAAAGTGAGTTATCTGTGGCTGAAATTTAAGAAATCATATTTTGCTAATAATTAATAACTTTGTAGTTCTAGCAACTAAGATAGTGCTAATACACTTTCATGCTTCAGTGAAGTAGTAATTCTACATTGAATGCAAATACACATTCAACATTTCCTGGACCCTGGACCTCTAGTTCAAATCTGCTGAGTACATTAATTTTGCTTTCATTGCCACTCACCATCATTTTTCTTTTCTTATTTCCTCTGGCATCCATACAATCATCTTTTGTTGGGTTACTTATGCTAATTCTATGGAACTACTTCTACTCTTGATACAATGATACATACTATTTGAACTACACAAATCACTACTTGAGATTAAAAGTACAATGATTTTACTAGTATGGTTTTTCTTTGTAGAGAATTATTATTATTAGAATTCACTACTTTGGAGAAACCAATTTTTTCATGGGTAAGATTCAGTGAAAACTCCACAGACTATATATCAACAGATCTCTGTTTGAAACTTGAAGTGTTCTCTTTAATTTTGTACATGTTTTCCTGGAATGTCTAGAATCACAAAACTTCTGCTTACTAAGCTACAGAACAGATACTAACCTCTGCAGGTTCTTGCACATGGCCTCTAGTTGGCACATCTCATGTGTCATACATATTCTAGCAGTTAAATAAATGATATAAATCATAGAACATTTTCATTTTTTTCTTCAATAACACTTTTATGTAAACATTAAAAATATTCTCTCTTGTATTTCAAATATATCTAGATATGCCATTATAGTAATAAGAATAATAATTGATGTAAAATATGAAAAATGTAATACTAACATTGAAAAGGCAATATTATTCATGCCAGTTGAGAATAACTGATAGGTACTCAACAGAGTGATCAGTTGTTTTCTTGGACTCTGCACTAATGAGCACATATATTTTTACAGATGTTAGCAGTTTCTACTGATTTGGATAACATAGCAAGCACACAGATTTTAGTAGCAAATATAGCTTGACTTGAACTTCCTTGTGACTTCTGATAAATTAACTGAAAATTTTATAAGTCGAGCTTCAAAATCATGAATGAGAATTATAGCATCACTCTTACAAACTGTTGTAAAGGTCAAAAGAGACAATGCAGTGGGTCTATTTCCAAAAAAACAAAGGACCTGAATGTGTTTTTAGTTAAATTTCCTTTTGAAGCAATCATTTTCAATTAGCCATATTCCTGCCTATTTCATTTATCTGTGAAGTTTTCATATGGCGTCTTGATATGAAACCACTTGATCTATATCACTTTTTAAAATTCAACCCAGTCTACATTATTTAGAAGTCAAAATTAGACATAATTAAAAGACATTGAACAGATTCCTACACATAATTGCATTATGGTCCTAGAACTATTGGCTTCCTTACATTGGTTTTAAGAAATATTAAACACCTTTAGAGAAATTCTTCCCTTCTACTTTATTTCTGGAAATGTGATCTTTTGCATTCCAATAATAGAAGCAGTTTGATCACACTTCCAGTGCATATCATCAGGCTTTATGATATTCACTTCGTATCTCATATTTGAAATGGTTTTCCCTACAAAATGACTTATTAAGTATGGAATTCCACTACACAAACATCATTTTTTTGTGTAATTTTAATTACTGTTATTAACTTGATGTCAAAACCTGTCAGGGGAAGTTTTCTAAATGTTAACTAATCTAATTTTCATCCACTTGCAAGTATGTCTTCCAAATGATGAATATTCACTTAAATCTTTGTATGTAATATGGTAAATACATATATATTTATATATAAAAATATACATATATAGACTTCATTTATCTTTTAGCAGTTTTAAAACATAATAATTAAAACATAAATAACATCAATTGCATGATTACTCTTTCAGGACATGTTTTACATATATTAACATGTACAATGTTCATAAGAATGCTATGAAGTAGGCCCTCATGTTAACATTTTACAGGTGAGGAATCTAAAACCCAGAAAAATAATTTTTCCAAATTATGAGATTATTAGGGTGGCAAAACAGGAATATGAACCAAGACTGTAAGTTTCCAGAGTCAAGACCCTAAATAATCAGACAATTTTGTTCTTAGAGTGAAGACTTGATAATATTAGAACATTTACTTACTTACTGTATGATATGGTAACATCTAACATAAATATAAATGTTCAGACTTAACATTAAGTATTTTAAATTTATATTCAGCTGTATTTCCAGAGAAAACTAACAGTAACATTTATTTTAGCCTTCTTATTAATAATGTTAACACTGGCTGAGCATGTACAATATTAAAACCACTTGCCAGGAAACTTTACATATACTATCTTATCACATTTAACATACATACTTACCTTATTATTACAGAATCCTTGGGATGTTGCTTTGCCAGCCTGAATCCTCTGTGGCCAGTGGCATCTTTGCCCAAGTTTTCTAGGGCCTGCTGAGCTTGGCCTGGCAGGGTACACTCAGCACACATTACTAGCCTGGATCCCACACCAGCCAAGGATGAGCCAGGTGCAGAGTGGCAATGGGTGTGTGAGTGGACATGGGGTCCAGCTACGTGCTCATCAAGGTACACTGGCTGTAATGAAGCAGGTAGCTCCAGGTGCTGGCCTGGGCACTGGCTCCCTATGAGGCTGTGACTGGACCAGGCATACTACAAGCAGCTTCCCTGGCTGGCATCGAGGAACACAGTGGCACCTGGACGCTCAGAGATGCCAGGAACTGCAGAGCCACAAAGAAGGTGTCACAGGTCCGGCCTGGGGAGCTCCTAGGTCTGGGGTCCCTGAAGGGCTTATCTCTTCTTTCCCTCTCTCTTCTATCCTTCTTGTTGCCTGCAATGTGGTGAGTAAGGGGCATGTTTTAACCCTGTTTCTGTTACAGCTCCTTTAGCCCCACGGTTTGGCAGGTTCCAAGTTCTTGTCCTGCATCCAGGAAGAATGAGGTATGCAGACCAGTGGAGTGCAAGCAAGAAAAAGAGAAGCTTTATTAAGTGACAAAACAGTTCAGAGGAGACCCTCATTGAGTAGCTCCTCTCTACAGGTAGGGTCTCCCAATTGTTCAGCTCTCTGCAAAGAGGAGACCTTTGAGTGGATAGCTCCTCTCCACAGGCAGGTCATCCCATTGGGCATTCAGCTCTCATCAGAGAGGAGACCCTGGAGTGGGTAGCTCCTCTCTGCAGCTGATCACCACATCCTTTCTTTGGTTCTCAGCAGAGAGGAGGCCCTGGGATAGGTAGTTTCTCTCTGCAGCTGGTTGTCTCATCATCTCCTCAAGTCTGTCTGAGTCCAGAGTTTTATGGGTCTTAGAGGGGAGGAAGTGCACACCAACTGGTCCATGGGTGGTCATGGGCAGTCTTGGAAAAAGTGCCACAAGTACCTATTCTGCTCTTTGGGACTGGCTGCCAAGCCCTTAGGCTTCAGGCCCTCCCTGTCTTGAAGGTGGAGTTTCACCGGGGATCCACCCCCTCCCAAGCAGGAACCTGTCTGCCTCCTGCTGTCAGTTCATAGAGCCCAGACTGTTTGTGCCATGGGGCACCTTCAGGCCTGTCCCAAACTGCCCTCAACACCTCCTGGGCCTCTCTCCTGTGCTTGTCAGTACCCAAAGTCCAGAGAGGGCTGAGACAGCAGGGGGCTGGCATGTTAGTACTGCCTCAAGTATCCATACACCTGTCTGGGGTGCTACAGTGCCTGGGCTCAGCACCAACCTTGCTTTGAGATCGGAGTGGGCACTACGAGTAGGGAGAGGTCAGGCAGTGGGAGCAGATATATCCCAGCCTGTGGAGGCAGGGGAGGTTTTTCCAGGACCCTGAGAGTGCAGAGGTGCCTGGGTCCACAGCCATAGCTTGGGCAGTTGCAGGTGCACCCAGGAGGGTGGTGCTTCTACCTGTTGTTGGCTCCTGCTGGCCCTGTGGAGCATGCAGCCTAGCCGCAGCTCCCCTGCTGCACCTGGCAACTTGACATCATTATGATATAGGTAATATTTTCCTTTCTCTAGTATAAGCAAGATACTTCAAAGTCAATTAATTAGCTCAAGATTAAAAATATTAAACTTGATGAATCTTATTGAAGACCTGAATTTCAACAAGAGTTCTAGTTTATTTTACTTCAAACTCAAGCATATATTAGTTTATACTATACAAACACACACACACACACACACATCTGTATATACTCCCACTGTATACACTTTGGTATCTCAGCATTTTTCCTAGCATATTTGAATATTTGAAACACTTAAAACATTTCTTTGTACCAAACAAATATATGTAGAAACACAGCTATTTACAAAGCTTCACTTGTTCTGAGGATGCAAGAAATCTGGATGATGGAAAATTATAGCTATTAATTACAAATACATATTAATATATAGTAAAACATATGGTTCATTCATTCTGCTTAAATCAATAATAACCCAAGACTAAGAAACAGTATTTGATTTTTATGAACATTGGATTAAAACTCCTAACTCCATATTAGCATCTTTGTATACAGATTCTCTAATCAATTGCCAATTTATCCAAAATTTCTATCCAGGGCTTATTAATTTCCATAATAGCTTGTGCCTACAGGGTACCCACCCACCCACCATCTGTTACTTAAGAAAAACAACTTGTACAATTTAAAACAAAGCATTCTGTTCAAATTAGGAAATTTTGACACATGGTGTTTGCTTGAATTTATGAATATGAGATCATACATGACCCATACTTTAAGATATAAATAAAATAAAAAATTCAAAATAAATTATCTTAAAATCACATGAATTAAATTTATAAAATCAATTAACAGAAATAGCTAGGAGAAAACATAACAAATCCATATAAACAATGACCCAGTAGAGATTTGAAATATTCTTGAAAAATAAAGATGATGCATGTTTTTAAAATTTGGGAACACATCTCTTGATCACTTTTACAAAAGTGGCATAGATATTTTTACAGCAATTAATATAAGATTGTATTTTACATATCACACAAAACTAATCAGATAAATTTTAAAAACTATTAAAATGCAAATGGAAAAATAACACATTGTGGGGGTACTAATGGTATAACATAAGATAGTTTCATTTTAGAACATGTCTCAAAGTAGCAATGGCCCTGCAGATAGAAAATAATTCGCATTGTTGAACTATGCCCAATTAACAGGTGCATGCATATTTTAAGGCATATGATCCAGCAAAACACCTGGCATTGGAAGGTCACAGTTTTCTTGGCTTCTTAGATTAAAAATAAGACAATCATTTAAATCTCAGAATATGAGAACATTTGGCCTAGGCCCAGAAGCCAAGAACAGTTGGCCACTAAAGCAAAAAGAATCATTCTTGAACATTATGTCTTACAACTGGTATGAGACTGAAACAATTTTCTGTGTCACATTCTCACGTGACACCAATTTTGAGCAAGGTTGTTGCTGGCAGTGAGTCCCACATGAAGATAAACAAGACAGAATTCTTGTCCTCTACTGTATCAAACATAAAGGACTGTAACCCTGAACAGAAAGGATCATGCTACTTGCTCAGATGATCAAATATGATGAAATTAGAGCGGTTGAGATACTGATTTTGGTTGGAAATATGTTATGATACTTGAACATAATTAATGATGTGTTATTTTAATGGAGACTTTATGGATAAATGAAACGAGTGTGTCATGCTGGAGAGGAAACAAGAGGGAGTATTCAAGGAAAGAACTACAGAATAAAAGGGACTGAGTGAGATTTCATGAAAAATCCAAAGGTGAGCTACTTCACTAAAGTGGCAGATATAAAGGAAGTTAGGAGAAATACAGATTGAAAAGAGTTTAAAGGATAGAATCACTAGATGTATCAGCATAGGTTGATTTTGGTTTTGCTTGTTTGCTAAGGGTGTGTCAAGTGAAAGAAAATGAAGAGATGATTGATGGATACTACAACAGTACGAAAAAGGTAGTAGTATTTTTTAAAGAAATAATGATGTTTGTTGGTAAAAATCACAGTTAAAGAATCCAGATATTATACTACCTCCAAAATTTGAATATGAGATATATTTATTGATCTAAGTTGATTAATTATGTACTATAGAATCATTAAATAGTTTCAAGTGGGAAATTATTTGGAAACAAATTTTTAGTTTGTTTTGTAAGTTATAATAGCAGATTTTGAATAACTTAGCTTTGTGATTTATAAGCTATGAATCTGCAAACATCAAAGGGATTCTTATATTTAACAACTTATCTAGGGAAAATGTGTTTTTGTCACAGAAAGAGAAATCCAACTTTCTTTTTTGATGATATATCTTTATATAGCATAGCACTCCTATCTTGATAGAGAAGCATATTTATTATTAGAATATATATCAAAGTACAATAGTGACATAAGTTAATTGGCAGAGGCCACATAAGTTATTACCTATATGCCTATTGTGAAGGCAATTAAAATAATATATGAGAAATGGTCTATAAATGGAAACAGATTATTCCTGGATGTATCTATCATTGCATTTTTCCCACCACATTACATCCTTACCACAAAAGTACTTGTTCATCATTCAGCCCATCAGACAGACAAATTTACCTTACACAAAGAAAAATCCTATGTTTTTCTTTTTTTTTTTAAATTAATTTATTATTATTAAACTTTAAATTGTAGGGTACATGTGCACAACGTGCAGGTTTGCTACATATGTATACTTGTGCTATGTTGGTGTGCTGCACCCATCAACTCGTCATTTACATCAGGTTTGGATGGTTCTTGAGTGGTGCCATCTGAACTATTGGAATGTGTACACAAAGAGGACAATCATCTATTCAGCCATGGCCACTGCCACACACATATTTTTTGCCCTGTCCCCAAACTTCCAATTTGATTTAGAAATGATTTATTCATTGGATATGTATTCAGTTCTATAGTCATGCCTTTATTTTTGTTAAAAATCTAGGCATTCCACTCTTTGAAAGAGAACCTCTATTTTATTGGAACAAGAAGATCTCTCCTCTGACAGTTTGTGAAAGGATAAAACTTATAATCAGTTCTTCATTTTCTTTAAACAAGAGGCATAATGCCTCCATGGTTTCTCCTCTTTCAACATAAAATATTGTTATTATCAAAATATTTATTTTATTGTGTTACTGTCTCAATAATGCTCAAGATTGTTAAATTATTAAGAAAATTGATAGATTTTGTAATGGCAGAGACTGATAAAATGGAAACATTTTTATTTTTTTCTTTTATATATTTCAAAATTATAAAATCTTTACAGTATTTTTTGTAGTAACAAGGCAAAAATTAACTTCTCCCAGATATATAAAAGTTTTTGTTTACTTTATTTACCTGTTACTCATATAATAAAAAATTGTGGTCTTCACAAAAGTTAATATTCTGCTTCTCCTTTCTCATCTTGTACCACGGCTACCTAGCCAGCATTGTATGAAGTCAAGACATACTGGCTTCCTTTAAGCACTGGTATGTGGTCCTTTTTGGCACAGAACTTTAAAAATGCTACACCCTCTATATGGAGATCTTTTTTTTTTTCCATTCATTAATCATCATCCTTTTCTCAGATCAACTTCTATTTTTGGTGGGGGAAGTCTTTTCAGAAATTTCTTAAGTTATATCTCCTAAAATGTGGTTACATTATACCAAATACTTATATTTCAGGACACTTATCCCAATTGAAATTTTGCATTTACTTGTGAAACTTTTTTGTTTGTTTGTTTGTTTGTTTTTAATGTCTATATTCTCAGGTGTTGCTCACATCCATAATTACCTGTATCAAAAAAGTTGACTTAATGAATGGTGAATTTCATGGATTTTGTTTCTATCAATTTCAAGTTTTATTTGGTATCATGTAACAAATATATCTTGAAATTGGGAAATAAGAATATACACAATTATAAGTTGCGTTAAAGCAAAAATCTTTTAAATAAAATAAAAATCAGAATTAAATTGATTAGTAGATTTCCTTTAAGATGTTCAGGACTAGTTTTGTAGTATTTCAACGGAATAGTTGCTAACCCACAGTTCTGAGAATACAGAAAGTGGAGAATATTGAGGTATTTTCAGAAAAGCAAGGCAAGTTAATGAACAACCTTTTAATAATTTCTTTCCAAGCACTTCTAATTACAACATAGATGTTATTTACAAAATTGAAAATACTACTTATATAAAGCTTCTTAAACGATATTCCTGCTACAACAAAATAGAAACCACATTTCTATCAAAAGATCAGGAATTATACAATGGCACATATCCATACTCACCAATTTTTAAGTTTATTTTTATGTAGCTATTATCAGGCAAATTTTAAAAGTCTCAGCTAAATTACATAGTCTAAAATAAAATTTTAAGTGGTATCTGATTTAGTGTATTATCATTAAATGTCAACTTTTTGTGATTAAATTTTCATTTTGATTTAAATATAGGGATTTTAAATTATTTGTTAAAACCATTATGCATGTATCTGCTACATATGGAAATACAACTGGAAAATGCTATTCACTTTCCTACAAACACATAACAGCTATAATCTGAGAAGTGTATGGAACCAAATGAGGTTTTATATTAAATACAATTTGGCTCTTTCTAAGACCAATTAGTATTACACCATCTAGAAACATCTCTTTCATCATCTGCATACTGGAGGAGTCAGCATTAGACTAGATCATGGATTTCTATATATACCCATGTGTGTTTGGAACCTGATAAAAGAGGCCTGCTAAATTTTATTCATTTTTTTTTTTTTTATCTCTTCAGACATTTATTTATCTCTTCAGACAAGTACTGGAGACTGTTACTCAGAACAATTACAGAAATATTTTTCATACACCATACAACTTGTTACTAGCAGATAAATTATAGTGTTTGCACAGAGGGTATGAGTTAGGGAAAAGACAGTGATATGAATGGTTGTTTCTACTCTCTAATTTATCCAAAAACCTGTGCCTCTTATATTTTTGATTCAGAGAAATGCCACTTATACCAGAAATATGAAAATTACTCACAATGTCTTATGCCCAACATTTATCAAAAATAAAATGTCTTTTTATTTGTGTAGGTACAATTGCCCTCTATTTGGTACTCTCTTCTTCAAAGACACCTGATATGATTAAATCTTATCTTAAATTTTAGCTTCCATATCCCTACTGGAAGGGACCTGGTAAGAAGTAATTGAATCATGGGGGCAGGTTTTTCCTATGCTGTTCACATGGTAGTAAGTCTCATGAGATCTGATGGTTTTATAAAGGGAAGTTCCCCTGCACATGTTCTCTTGCCTGCCACTCTGTAAGATGTGTTTTGTTCCTCTGCTGCCTTTCACCACAATTGTCAGGCCTCCCCAGCCAGGTAGAACTGTGAGTCCATTAAATTGAACTTCGTTTTCTTTATAAATCACCCAGTCTTATGTATTTCTTCATAGCAGTATGAAAATGGACTAATACACCACCTCACTAGCTAAGAATAGTATGTATCCCCAAAATATATTGTTTGCTTTGCTGTAACAATCTTTCAGGTAGAGCTCCTGTCTAGTGTCTTGCTACATTTCCTATCACTCCATTTTCACACTATTATGTAAAATAAATGTTAACTTTAATGTTACTCACTTCAGTTTCCTGTTTATACCTCTTCAGTTATTCCCCTTTGTTTTCATTATGAAGCCAACTTCTGAAGCATGCTATTCCTTCGGGTGCTCAAGGTCCAAGGTCTATAACAAATATTATCTCCCTCTCTATCTCTATCTCACTTACTTGAATCCTAAAGCACTATTAATTTTGCCATCTCAATATCTCAATGGCATATTTGCATGCACATTGTATTAACATAAAGATAACACTTTAAAAGTTAAAAAGAAGTGAGCTGAACAAGAATACTGAATAGAAGCTTTCACGGATTACCCCTCTGTAGGAACACCAAAATTTACAACTAAATACATGAAAAAGAACCTTCATAGGAACCATAGGTCAGGTGAGTGATTACAGTACCTGGTTTTAACTTCATAGCAATAAAAAAGGCACTGAAGAGATTAGGAAAGACAGCCTTGAATTGCCAATTCCACCCCTTCATTCTTCCTTGGCAGCAACCACGTGGTAGAGAGAATCTGTCCCCTTACGGGTGGGAAAGTACAGTGATTGCTGGACCTTGCATTGGAACTGAGTGCTGCCCTACCGCAGCAAAGACCAACACAGGACAGAACTCAACCAGTGTCCACAGAGGGAGCTTGTACACCAGCACTAACCAGAGGTGAACTGTCCATCCCAGTGGTCAGAACCTGAGTTCTATCAAGTCTCACCACCAAGGGATAAAGTGCTCAGGGACCTAAATTAACGTAACAGACAGTCAAGGCCACAAGGACTACAATTCCTAGGAATATTCAGGTACTGGGTTGGGTTTTGAGCCAATAGATTTGGGGTGCACATAACATGGTGAGATACCAACTGGTGTGGCCAAGGAAGGGATTGGATAAATATGAAAATTAAAACAAAAATTTAACAAGTTATTGAAATAAATGATAAAGGAAAGACCACATATCAAAATCTATGGTATACAGTGAAAACAGTACTAAGAGTGAAGTTGATTTAAAGCAATTAAGTGCGTAAATCAAACAAGTAGAAACACATCAAATAAACCACCTAACAATGCATCTTAAAGAAATGAGAAAGCAAGAGTAAACCAAATTCAAAATGAGTGGAAGAAACAAAGTAATGATCACAGCAGAAATAAATAAAATTGAAATGAAGAGAACAATACAAAAATTAACAACACAAAAAGCTTTGTTTTCAAAGATAAATAAATATGACAAACCTTTAGCCAGACTGAGAAAAACAGAGAGATAATCCAAATAAATAAAATCAGAGATGAAAAGGAGACATTACAACAAATACCATAGAAATGCAAATGATCATTCCTGACTACTATTAACAAGTGTATGCCAATAAATTGGAAATTCTGCAAGAGGGTAAATTCTTAGACATATACAGCCTACTAAGATTGAACCATGAAAAAATCCAAAAACTGAACCAAAGAATAACAAGTAACAAGATCAAAGTCATAACAAAATGTCTCTATGCACAAAAAAGACCAAGAACCAATAGCTTCACTGCTGAATTTTGCTAACATTTAAAAAGCACTAATAACGATCCTACACACGCTATTACAAACAAACAAACAAACGAAAAACAGAAAAAAGAATACTTTCAGACTTATTGTGAAATACCAGTACTGTGCTGATACCAAAACTAGACAAATGTACACCCCCCCCAAAATAAAGGAAATTACAAGCCAATATCCATGATGAACATTGATATAAAAATTCTCAAGAAAATACTGGCAAATCAATTTCACCAACACATTAAAATGCCACTCATGATGACCGAGTAATATTTTTCCCAGAGATGCAAGGATCCTTCAACAAACACAAATCAATCTATGTGATACTTCATATCAAAAGAATAAAAGATAAAAAACATCATTTCAATTGATGCTGAAAAAGCTACTGGTAAAATTCAACATCCCTTCATAAGCCTTAAAAAATACTGAATATAGAAGGAACAAAACTCAAAACAATAAAAGCCACATACAACAGACCCATAGCTAATATTATACTAAATGGGGAAAATCTCAAATGGGTCCATGAGACACTTTGATACAGGAATGCAATGTATAATTATTACATCAGAGTAAATTGGATTTTCATCCCTTCAAGTATCTATCCTTTTTCTGTTTTACAGACAAATTATTGTTAACTATACTCACCCTGTTATGCTACCAAATTCAAGATCTTATTCATTTTATCATACTATATTTTTGTACCAAATATTCTTTCCCACTTCCCCTTACCACTACCCCTCCCAACTTCTAGTAGCCATCATTCTGCTCTCTTTAAATAAAAAATAAATAAATTTTAATAACTTTGGAGGTACAAGTGCTTTTTGTTTGCATAAATGGATTGTATAGTGATGAAGTCTGAGATTTTAATGCACCCATCACCTGAGTAGTGTACATTATACCCGATACGTAGTTTTTTAAATCCCTCCTCCTCCTCCCATACTCCCGCTTTTGTCTCCAAAGTCCATTATATTACTCTCTATGCCTTTGTATACTCATAGCACAGATCCCACTTGTAAGTAAAAACATATGGTATTTTGTTTTCCATTCCTGAGTTATTTCACTTAGAAAAATGACCTCCAGTTCCATCTATCATGTTGCAAAATACATCATTAAGTTCCTTTGTATGGCTGAGTAGTATTCCATGGTGTATATACACCACATTTTCTTTATCTATTCATAGGCCAATGGGTAATTAGGTTGGTTCCATAACTTTGCAATTGTAGATTAGTCTGCTGCAATAACATACGTGCACAGGTATTTTTTTGATGTAGTGACTTTTTTTTCTTTGGGTATCTCCAGTAGTGGGAATGCTGGATTAAATGGCAGATCTACTTTTGTTCCTTCAGAAATCTCCATGCTTTCATGGAAGTGCTCCTAGTTTACATTCCCACAAACAGTGTATTAGTGTTCCTTTTTCGCTACATTCACACTCAATATCCATTGTTTTTTGACTTTCTAATAATGGCCACTCTTACAGGAGTAAGGTGGTGTCTAATTGTGATCTTAATTTGAATTTGCATTCCCTTGATGATTAGTGATGTTGAGCTTTTTTTTTTTTTTTCCTTATGTTTGTGGGCCATTTGTATATCCTCTGTGAAATATCTATGTAATTTGCCCAGTTTTTGATGAGATAGTTTATTTTCTTTTGATTTGTTTGAGTTCCTGGTAGATTCTGGATTTCAGCCCTTTGTCAAATGCATAGTTGCCAAATATTTTCTCGCATTCTCTGGGTTGTCTCATTACTCTGATAATTATTTCTTTTGCTAGACCAAAGTTATTTAGTTTAACTAGGTTCCATTTATTTATGTTTATTTTTGATCCATTTGTTTTTGGAGTCTTAGTCATGAAATCTTTGCCTAAGCCAATGTCAGAAAAGTTTTACTTAGATAATCTTCTAGAACTTTTCTAATTTCAGGTAGCAAATTTAAGTCTTTGTTCCATCTTGAGTTAATTTTTGTATAAGGTGAAAGATAAGGATCCAGTTTTATTTTTGTATATATGGCTAGCAAGGTTTCCTAGCACCATTTATTAAATAAGGTTTCCTTTCTCCAATTTGTGTTTTTGAATGCTTTGCCAAAAATTATTTGGTTATAAGTATTTAGTTTTATTTCTGAGTTCTCTATAATGTTCTATTGGTCTAAGTGTCTACTTTTATAATATTACCATATTGTTTTGGTAACTGTAGCCTTGTAGTGTAACTTGATGTCTGGTAATGTGATGCCTCCAGATTTGTTTCTTTTGTTTAGGATTGCTTTGGCTATTCGGGCTTTCTGCGGTTGCATATGAATGTTAAGATTTTTTTTTCTAATTCTGTGAACAATGATGTTGTATTTTGATAAAAATTGCATTGAGTCTTCGGATTACTTTGGGAAGTATAGTTATTTTCATAATATTGATTCTTCTAATTCAAGAGCATGAGATGCATTTTCATTTGTTTGTGTCATCTATAATTTATTTCATTAGTGGTTTGTAGTTCTGATTGTTGAGAACTTTTAAATCCTTGGTTAAATATATTCTTAAGTATTTTTTTTTGGAGCTATTGTAAAGGGATTGAGTTCTTGATTTGATTCCCACTTTGGTCATTGTTGGTATATAACAATATTGCTGATTTGTGATCATTTATTTTGTAACGTGAGACTTGAGTAAATTTATTTATCAAATCTAGGCAGCTTTTGGAACCGTTTTCTAGGTATACTATTACATCATCAGCAAACAGCAATAGTTTGACTTCCTCTTTGCCAATTTGGATGTCCTTTTATCTCTTTTTCTTGCCTGATTGTTCTGCCTAGAACTTCCAGTACTATATTAAATAGAAGTGGTTAAAATGGGTATCTTTATTTTGTTCCAGTTTTCAGGGTGAATACTTTTAACTTTTCCCCATTTAGTATAATGTTGGCTGTGGGTTTGTCATATATGACTTTTATTACTTTGTAATTTTATTACTTTGCAATTTTTATTTATTTATAATATTTATAATATAATATTTATATTTATAATATTTATTACTTTGTAATTTTTATTACTTTGCAGTAATAAAAGTATGCCTTGTCTGTTGAGGGTTTTTATCATCAAGTAATGCTGGATTTTATCAAATGTATTTTCTGTATCTGTCGAGATGATTATATGGTTTTTGCTTTTAATTCAGTTTATGTGATATATCACATTTATTGACTAATGTATTTTAAACTGTCCCATTATCACTAGGATGAAACCTACTTGATCATGGTTAATTATATTTTTGATGTGGTGTTAGATTCAGTTAGTTCATTTTGCTGAGAATTTTTACATCTATGTTTATCAGGGATATTGTTCCGTAGTTTTCTGTTTTTGTCATGTCTTTTCTGGGTTTTGATAATAGGGTGATAATGGCTTCAGAGAATGAGATAGGCAGGAGTCTCTCCTTTTCAATCCCTCAGAAAATGTATCATTCCATTTTCATACTGCTGTAAAGAACTGCCAGAGAAGAGGTAATTTATAATAAGAAAGAGGTTTAATTGACTCACAGTTAAGCATGGCTAGGCAGGCCTAAGGAAACTTAAAATCATGGCAGAAGGCAAAGGGGAAGCAAGGCACCTTCTTTCTGGAAGGTGCCAGGAAGGGGAAGTGCTGAGCAATGGGAAAAGAACCCCTAATAAAATCTTCAGATCTTGTGAGATCTACAACACTATAATATGAACTGCATGGGAGAACCCCAATCACCCCCTGCCATGATCCAGTTACTTCCACCTGGTGTCTCCCTTGACATGTGAAGATAATGGGAATTAAAGTTCAAGATGTAATTTGGGTAGAAAGCAAAGCCTAACCATATCATTCCACCCCAGGACCTCCCACATTTCATGTCATTTTCACATTTCAAAATCAATTATGCTTTCCTAACAGTCATCCAAAGTCTTAATTCATTTGAGCATTAATCCGAAAGTCCAAGTCCAAAGTCTCATCTGAGACAAGGCAAATCACTTCTGACTATGAGATTGTAAAATCAAAAGCAAGTCAATTACTTCCTAGATACGATGAGGGTGCAGACATTAGGTAAATACACCCATTCAAAATGAGAGAAAGTGACCTAAATTATGTGGCTACAGACCTCATACGAGTCTAATTTCTGGCAGGGCACTCAAATCTTAAAGTCCTGAAACGATTTCCTTTGGCTCTATGTCTCATCTACAAGTCAGGATGATACAAGAAGTGGGCTCCCACAGCCATGGGCAGCTCTTCCCCTGTGGCTTTTTAGGGTACAGCCTTCAAACCTGGCTGTTTGCACAGGCTGGGAATAAGTGTCTATGGCTTTTCCAGGTGCACAGTGCAAGCATTCAGTGGATCTATAATTCTGGGGTCTACGGGATGGAGGCCTTCTTCACACAGCTCTACTAGGCAGTGCCCCAAGGGGATTCAGTGTGGGGGCTCCAACCCCACATATCCGTTCTGCAATGCCCCAGCAGAAGTTCTACTTGAGGGCTCTGCTCCTGTAGCACACCTCTGCCTGGACATCCATGCATTTCCATACATCCTCTGAAAAGTAGGTGGAGTTTCCCAAGCCTCCATTCTTGTCTTCTGTACACCTTCAGGCTCAACACCATGTAGAAGCCACCAAAGCCTGGGGCTTGCACTCTTTTGAGCCACAGCCTGAGCTGTACTTTTCCTCCTTTTAATCATGACTGGAGCAGCTGAAATGCAGGGTACCAAGTCCCAAGGCTGCATACAGCAGTGGGGTCCCAGACGTGGCCTACAAAACCATTTTTTTTTTCCTCCTAGGCCTCTGACCCTGTGATGGAAGGGGTTGCTGCAAATATCTCTTATATGCCTTTTTTTCCCCCATTGTCTTGGCAATTAACATTTAGCTCCTCATTACTTACACAAGTTACTGCAGATAGCTTGAATTTCTCATCAGAATTTTTTTCTTCTTCTACTGCATTGTCAGGCTGCAAATTTTCCAAACTTTTATGCTCTCTTTCTCTTTTAAACATAAGTTCCAATTCCAAAATATCTGTTTTTGAATGCGTAAAATTTGAAGGCTATTAGGAGAACCCAAGTCACATCTTGAATGCTTTGGTGCTTGTACTTTTATTCTGCCAGATACCCTAAATTATCTCCCTCAAGTGTAAAGTTCCACAGATCTCTAGGGCAGGGGAAAAATGCAACCAGTCCCTTTGCTAAAGCATAGCAAGAATCACCTGTATTCCACTTCCTGACAAATTCCTTATCTCCATCTGGTACCTCCTCAGCCTGGACTTCATTGTCCATATGACTGTCAGGATTTTAATCAAAGTCATTCAACAAGTGTCTAGGAAGTCTCAATCTTTCTCACATCTTCCTGACTTCCTATGAGCCCTTCAAACTTTTACAACCTCTGCCTGTTGCACAGTTCCAAAGTCATTTACATATTTTTGGGTATCTTTATAGCAGAACACCACTCTCTGTGGTATCAAGTTACTGTATTTGTTCATTTTTATACAGCTATGAAGAACTGCCTGAGACTGGGTAATTTAGAAAGGAAAGAAGTTTAATTGACTCATAGTCAGCATGCCTGAGGAGGCCCCAGGAAACTTACAATCATTGCTGAAGGCGAAGGGGAAGCAAGGCACCTTATTTACAAGGTGCCAGGATATAAAAGGACCAAGCAAAGGAGAAAGAGCACCTTATAAAACCACTGGATCTCGTGAGAACTCACTCACTATCATGAGGACAGCAAGGGGAAAACTGCCCTCATGATCTGATTACCTTCACCTGTTCTTTCCCATTGCATGTGGAGATTATGGGAATTATAATTCAAGATGGGATTTGGGTAGAAACACAAAGTCTAATCATATCAAATAGTTTCAGAGGATTGGTGCCAATTGTTTGAATGACTGATAGAATTCATCTCTGAATTTATCTGGCCGTGATTTTATTTGAAGGTTCTTTTAAAATTTCTGGTTCAGTCTCACTACTTATTTTAGGGTTGTTCAAGGTTTCTATTTCTTACAGATTTAATTTAGGAGGGTTGTATGTTTTCAGGAATGCATCCATTATTTATATATTTTCTAGTTTGTATGTATAGAGGTGTTGATGTAGTCTTGAGTGGTATTTTGTGTTTTTGTGGTGTTGGTTGCAATGTCTCCAATTTTATTTCTAATTGAGTTTATTTGAATCTTCTCTCTTATTGTTTAATTTAGCTATTGGTCTATAAATTTGCTTATCCCTTCAAATAATTAACTTTTTGTTTCATTGATATTTTGTAGTTTTTATGTCTCAATATCGTTTGCTCTACCATAATCTTTGCTATTTATTTTTAGCTGCTTGTTTAGTTTTTTCTTTTTTCTTTAGTTCGTTGAGGTGTGACATTAGTTGTTAATTTGTGATCTTTCAGACTTTTTGATATAAACATTTAGCACTATAAGCTTTCCTTCTAACCCTGTGTTTGCTGTATCCCAGAGGTTTTGATAACTTGTGTGACTAATCATGCACTTTAAAGAATTTTTAAATTTTCATCTTGATTCTATTAACTCCAAAATTATTCCAAAGAAGGTTGTTTAATTTCCATGTATTTGTATAGTTTTCAGTGTCCCTTTTTGAGTTGATTTCTAGTTGTATTTGTATTCTACTCTAGTCTGAGAAGACACTTGAAATGATTTCAATTTTCTTTTCTTTTTTCTTTTTTGGACAGTGTCTCACTCTGTCACTTAGGGTGGAGTGCAGTTGCACAATCTCAGCTCACTGCAACTTCCACCTCCGGAGTTCAAATGATTCTCATGCCTCACCCTCCTGAGTAGCCTGGATTACAAGCATGCACCACCACACCCAGCTATTTTTTTTTTTTTTTTTTTTCAGTAGAGTCATCGTTTCACTATGTTTGTCAGGCTGCTCTGAAACTCATGGCCCCAAGGCATCTGCCCACCTCAGCCTCTCAAAGTGCTGAAATTACAGGCAAGAGCCACTGCTCCTGGCCATAATTTCAATTATCAAAAATTTATTGAGACTTGCTTTGTTTCCTGTCATACGGGCTAGCTTGGAGAATATTCAATGTGCTGATGCAAAGAATGCGTATTCTGCAGTTCTTAGGTAGGACATTCTGCTTATACCTGTTAGATCCATTTGTTCTAGAGTGTACTTTAAATTCGTTGTTTCTTTTTTGACTTCCTATTTCGATAATCTAGCTAGTGCTGTCAATGGAGTATTGAAGTCCTCCATTACTATTGCATCGCCATAGACCTCATTTCTTAGATATAGTAGTAATTGCTTAATGAATCTGGGAGCTCTAGTGTTACATGTATATAAATTTATGGTTGTAATATCCTTTTGAATTTATCCTTTTAAAATTATATTATAATTATCTTTGTATTTTTCTTTATTATTGTTGTTGCTTTTAGTCTGTTTTATCTGATATAGTAACAGCTATTCCTGCTTGCTGTTGCCTTCCATTTTTGTAAAATATCTTTGTTCAACCACTTTAACTAAAGTTTATACAAATACTGATATATTAGGTAAGTACCTTGAAGACAGCAAATGTTTGATTTGTGTTTTTCTTTAATTCATCTTGCTAATTTATATCTTTCAAGTGGAACATTTAAGTTAATTACATTCAGTGTTAATATTGAGATGTAAGGTGCTATTTCAGTCATCATGTTAATTGTTACTAAAATACTTTGTTTTCTTTATCGTGTTGTTTTTTTATAAGGTTTGAGGTGTTTAATCTGTTCAAGAGATTATATCGTGATTCATTTTAACCTTTTTTTTCAAGATTTAGAATTCCTTTCAGCATTTCTTATAGGGCTGGTCTGGTAGTGACAAATGCCCAAAGTGATTTTATTCGTCCTTCATTTATGAAACTTAGTTTTTGTCTCATGCATCCGTGTGAAGAGACCACCAAACAGGCTTTGTGTGAACAACATGGTTGTTTATTTCACCTGGGTACAGGTGGGCTGAGTCCGAAAAGAGAGTGGTGGGACCATCATCAGTTCTTACAGGTTTTGGGATAGGCAGTGGAGTTAGGAGCAATGTTTTGCAGGCAAAGGGTGGATCTCACAAAGTATATTCTCAAGGGTGGGGAGAATTACAAAGAACCTTCTTAAGGGTGGGGGAGATTACAAAGAACCTTCTTAAGGGTGGAGGAGAAACGAATCACAATGGTGAAATGTCAGCATCTAAGGCTATTTACACTTATTTTGTGGATCTTCAGTTGCTTCAGGCCATCTGGATGTATATATGCAGGTCACAGGGGATATGATGGCTTAGCTTGGGCTCAGAGGCCTGACAGTTTTGTGGGATACAAAATTTTTGGCTGACATTTATTCTGTTTAAGGAGGTAAAACACAGGACGTCAGCCACTCTGGCTGGTCAGATTTCTGCTAAAAAGTCTTATTTCAGTCTGGTATGTTTTCCTTATAGGTTATCGGATGTTTTTGTCTTAGTGCTCTCACAATTCTTTGCTTCATGTTAACTTTAGGTAACCCAGTGACTATATACTTTGGTACATTTTGTGTTGAATCTCCCAGGAGTTCTTTGCACTTCTTGCATTTGGATGTCTAAATCTCTAGCAAGGCCAGGGAAATTTTCCTCAATTATTCCCTCAAATGAGTTTTCCAAAATTTTACATTCTCTTCTCCCTCAGGAACATGAGTTATTTTTAGGTTTCGTCATTTTACATAATCCCGTGTTTCTTAGAAACTCTGTTTATTTCTTTTGTTTTCCTTTTCTTCACTTTTGTCTTTCTGGGTTAATTCAAAAGCATTGTCTTCAATCTCTGAAAATCTTCCTTCGACTTTTTCTAGTTTATTGTCAAAAATTTCTGCTGCACTTTTGAATTCCCTAAGTGTGTCATTCATTTCCAGAGGTTTGATTACTTTTTCTTTAAAATATCTATCTCTTTAGAAAATGTTTATTTATTTCCTAAATTATTTTTTACATTTATTTATGTTGATTTTCACCTTTCTTTGGTATATCCTTGAGTATCTTGATAATCAACCTTATGATTTTTTTTGTCTGGTGTTTTAAAAAGTTTATCATTCTTTGGATTCATTTCTGAAGAGCTAGTGTGATTTTTTGTGGTGGGGGGTGTTACAGAACTCTGTTTTGTCATATTACTAGAATTATGTTTCTGGTCCTTCTCATTCGGGAGACTATTTCTTCTAATTATTCTTGAGTTTATTTTTAATTTGGATTTTTAAAAAATCTATGTTTTCTCTTTAGAACGTGACTTTAATGTATATATTTTACTGTAGCCTATTTTGGCTCTTGGTTGTTTCAGCGGTGAAGACTGTGTATGAGTTTCTTGGTTATAGATAGTCTGCATTAGTCAGAGTTCTCTAGAGGGACAGAACGGATAGGATAGATGTATATACGAAAGAGAGTTTATTAAGGAGTATTGACTCACACAATCACAAGGTGAAGTTCCACAATAGGCCATCTGCAAGCTGAGGAGCAGGAAAATCAGTGGGAATCCCAAAACTCAAAAGTAGGGAAGCAGAGAATTCAGCCTTCAGTTTGTGGCCAAAGGCCTGAGAGTCCCTGGCAAACCACTGGTGTAAGTCCAAGAGTCCAAAAGCTACCCACCCAAATTGAGACGGGTCCACTTCTCCTAGCACACTGGCTCAAATGTTAATCTCCTTTGGCGACAACCTCACAGATACACTAAGGAACAATACCTTACATCCTTCAATACAATCAATTCGATATTCAATATGTGTATGAGGAAGTTCTTGGTCCCCATCAGATTGGAATGGCAGAAGTCTCTTATGTGCTTAGTGTGTAATCAAGTTCTCGGTCCCTATGGGGTTGGAATGGCAGAAGTCTCTTGAAGCTTATGTCACTCCTCTGTGTTATGCACTTTTTAAATACTGCTTTTTCTAAGTATTTTATTTATTGGGTTGAATAGTTCAAGCTTCAAGCCAGAGGGGAGATGTTGCTGAGTAGAAACCAGCTTTAGCTAAAAAAGGTGAGTAAATGTAATACCTAATGGTGGGCAGAGGTCCCACCTTGACAGAGGTGACTAGAAGAGCTCTCATGAAATGCACTGAAGACTTATCAGGGGGAAATGTTGGAGCCACCTTATCTCATCTCCCTGGCCAGCAGGAAAGCAACCCATCTCTCAGTCACACTTCTGACTCTGCATCTGGCTGTTCATATCAGATAAGCACCCCTTTTTATCTGCAGGAATGTTGATGTTCCAAATAGAGAGGACTTGGGTGTTTACCTGTCATCCAAGCCTGAACCTGAAGGTTTCTTCTCCTGTGGGGATGCAGTCACACTTAACTGTTTCAAAAGGCTGACTACAGACACACCAATGCTGAGCCCCTATGGGAGAAGCACCAGCTGTGTCTTCAGTGTTGGATGAAAGGGAAAAGAAATCTTCTCCAAGACCATTCATGAGCACCAGGGCTACCAGACTCTTGAGTTAGAGCTAAAGACTTTTCACAGTGAGCTCAACATGGCAAATGTACCTCTTCTGAAAGAAACTTCCTATCAGCAGAAATATGTGCAACTTTTTTGTACCTGATTGCCATTTATATGTCTTTTTTTGAAAAAATGTCTACTCAGGCCACTTGCCCATTTTTTAATCAGATTATTTTTGATCCTGTAGAGTTTCTTAAGCTGCTTATAAGATCCTATTATTAATCTTCTTCAGATGGATAGTTTGCAAATTTTTTCCCACTCTGTGGGCTTTATCTTCACGTTGTTGATCACTTCCTTTGTTGTGCAGAAACTTTCTAACTACATGTGATCCTATTTTTTTATTAGTGTCATAGTTTTAGGTATTAAATTTAAGTCTTTAATATTTTGAATTGATTTTTGTATGTCACAAGAGATAGGGGTCTGGTTTCATTGTTTTCCATAATGATATCCAGTTTTCCCAGCACCATTTATTGAAGAGACTATCTTCTTCCCAATGTATGTTCTTGGCATCTTTGTTGAAAATAAGTTTATTGTAGATGTATGAATGTTCTTCTTCTGGGTTCTTTACTCTGTTGCTTTAGTCTGTGTATCACTTTTTATGACATTTCTATGCTTCTTTGATTACTATAGCTGTGTAGTATAATTTGAAGTCAAGAATGAGATTCCTCTAGTTTTGTTCTTTTTGCTCAAGATGGCTTCGCCTGAGTCTTTTGCGAAAACATATAAATGTTAAGATTGTGGTTTTTGTTTTTTTTCTTCCTGTGAGGATTGTCATTGTTATATTAACAGGGATTGCAGTGAATCTTGATTGTTTTGGGTTGTATGGACATTTTAAATGTGAGTTATTTCATTCCAGGAAGATGGAATATCTTTTTTATTTTTTGTGTCCTCTTCAGATTCTTGAATCAATGATTTATAGTTTTTATTATAGACATCATTCAATTCTTTCATTAAGTTAATTTCAAGATATTTTATTACATTCATAGTATGGTATATGGGATTACTGTTTTGATTTCTTTTTCAGCCTCTTTGCTGTTGGTATATAAAATTGTTAATGATAGTTGTAAGCTAGATTTTGTATCTTGCAAAATTACTACATTTGTTTATCGGTTCTAGTAGTTTTAATGTTTAGGTTTTTTCTAATAGAAGATCATATTATTCACACACACACACAAAAATAATGATTTGATTTCTTTCTTTCCAATTTGGATGCCCTTTATCTGATTCCTCTATTTAGGACTTTCAATGCTATGCTGAATTATAGTCATGAAAGTGGACATTCTTGCTGTGTTCCAGACCTTAAAGGAAAGGCTGGAGTTTTACTCAATTAATATGATACTAACTGTTGGTCTGTCACATATGGCTTTTATTGTGTAGAGGTATTTTGCTTCTACACTTAGCTTTTGAGAGTTCTTATCAAGAAGAGGTGTTGAATTTTATCAAATCCTTTTTTAGCCTCAATTGAAACTATCATGTGGATTTTGTCCCTTTTTTTAATATATAACGTGTGTCACATTTATTGATTTGTGTATGTTTAAACATCTTGCATCCCTGGGGAAAAATCTCAGTATGTCATAATCAATGACCTTTTTAATGCGTTGGTGATTTTTTTGTTATTACTTTTTGAGAATCTTTACATCAATGTTCATAAAAAATATTGGCCTGTAGTTTTCACTTTTGATGTGTCTTCATCTGGTTTTGGAATCAGCATAATATTGGACTCATACAATAATGTTTTTTATTTAAAATTTTTCTACTTGTTTGATGTAGGTGATTTGGATTGTAAACTTTCTCATTAGTACAGATTTTGCTATATATCATAGGTTTGGGGATGTGGTGTTTCCATTATTTGTTTCAGGAAGTTTTTAAATTTCCTTTTCAATTTACTCATTAACTCATTGGTCATTCAGGAGCATATGGTTCAATTTCTATGTATTTGTATAGTTTCTAAAATTTCTCTTGTTATTGACTTCTAGTTTTATTTAACTGCTATCAGAGAAGATACTTGATATAATTTCAGTGTTTTTTAATTTTTCAAGATTTTTTTTTTTGTGGATAACATATGGTGTATGGGATAGCCTTGCGAATGATCCACGTGCTGAGAAGAATGTGTATGCTGCAGCTGTTGGATAAAATGTTCTCTAAATATCCATTATGTTATTTGGTCTGGAGTATAGATTAAATCTATAGTTTCTTTTTGGATTTTCTATCTCCATAATCTCACCAAAGCTGAAAGTGAAGTGCTGAAGTCTCCAGTTGTTACTGTATTGGAGTCTGTCTTTTTCTTTGTCTCTGTTAATATTTGCTTTTTAAATCAGGTATTCTAATATTGGGTGCATATATATTTACAATTTTTATCCTGTACAATTGATTCATTTATCATTATATAATGACCTTATTTGTATATTTTTGAAATTTCTGTCTCGAAATCTATTTAATCTAAGTATGGCCATTGCTACTTAAAAAAAATCCATTTGCATGTAATTTCTTTTTTCCATCTCTTTATTTTCAGTTTGCATTTGTCTTTATAGGTGAATAGTGTTTGTTGCAGACAACAGATTTTTGGATTTTTTAAAAGCCTTTCATTCACTCTATTTGTTTTCATTGAGGATTTAGTTGATTCACATTTATTGTTATTGTTAAAAAGTAAGGACTTACTCGTCATTTTGCAATGTTTTTCTGGTTGTTTTGTGGTCTTATGTTCCTCCTTTTCTTTCTCTCTGTGTTCTTTTTAGTAAAAGAAAGGTGATTTTCTCTTTTCTTGCTTTTTGATTTTATGTGTCTGTTGTATGTTTTTGATTTGAGGTTACCATGTGGCTTTCAAATAAAATATAGTAACCCATTATTTTAAGCTGATGACTATTCAGCACTGATTGAATAACCAAACAAGCAAAGAGAAAACTAATACATTATTTATACTTTAACTTTTTTCACCCGGATTTTTAACTTTTGTTCTTTGTATTTATATCTTATTATAGGGTCCATGTCTTGAAAAGTTGTCGTGGCTATTACTTTTGATAGACTAATCTATTAGTCTTTTTACTCAAGATATGGGTAGTTTATGCACCACAATTATGGTGTTATACTATTCTGTGTGTTTCTTTGTTCTTACTATTATCAGAGAGTTGTGTACCTTCAGATGACTTTCTGTCATTCATTGATGGCTTTTCTTTCAGACCGAATAATTTTCTTTAGTATTTCTTGTAGGTCAAGTACTCTGTTGAAGAAATCCTTTAGCTTTTGTTAGTCTGGGTAAGTCTTTATTTCTCTTACTTGCTTGAAGGATATTTTTGCTGGATGTACTGTTCTAGGATGAAAGTTCTTTTCTCTTTCTTTATTTTAAATATGTCATGCCATTCTCTCCTGGCCTCTAAGGCTTCCACTGAGAATTCTGCTGCCAGATATATTGGATTTCCATTGCATGCCATTTCTTTCTTTTCTCTTGCTGCCTTAAGATTATTTATTCATCCTCGTCTTTTTGGAGTTTTATTATTAAATGTCTTGAGGTCTTGAGGGGTGTTATATTTGCTTAGTGTGTTCTTTAGTATGTTAATTCATTTTTCAGTTCCAGAATTTCGACTTGATTTTTTAAATTATATTAATCTCACTGTTAAATTTATCTTTCAGGCTTCTGAATTCCTTCTCTGTATTTTCTTGAATTTTGTTGAATTTCCTCAAAACAGCTATTTTTGAATATTCTGTCTGAAAGTTCACATGCTTCTGTTTCTCCATGTCCATGATTGATCCTTCATGCTTTATTTAGGTTTTTTATTTATTTTTTTATTGGTGAGAGCATGTTATTCTGGATGGTCTTGATCCTTTTGTATGTTTTTCGGTATTGAAGCATTGAAGAGTTAGGTATTAATTTTAGTTTTCACATTCTGGACATTTTAGACCTGTCTTTCTTAGGAAGACTTTCCAGATATTCATAGGGACTTGAGTGTTGTGAGCCAAGTTTTTGATCATGCAGTCATACCTAAATTAGGGACATCCCAATCTCTGCACTGCTGTGATTCTTGCAGACTAATAGAGGTATTGCCTTGGTAGTCATGGGTACAATTCAGATGAATTATCTGGATTACCAGGTAGAAATTCTCTATTTCTTCCTTTTTATTCTCCCCCAAATAAGCAGTCACTCTCTCTATACTGAACTGCCTAAAGCTGGGTAAGGGATGACACAAGCACCCTTATGGCAATTACCACGTAGACTGTGCTGGATCAGACCTGACGCCAATACAGCAGTTGTGTTCTTCCCTTCATGGTGGCAAATTCTCCCTGGTATTTGGTAGATTCAGAGATGTCATTTGAGAGCCAGGTCTTGAATTTGGAAATGATAGGAATCTACCTGGTGCTCTGTTCTACTGCTGCTGAGCAGGCACCCAAGCCACAAGCAGATTTTTTTTTTTTTTTTTTTTTTTTCCCATTCTTATATTCCCTTTTCATTAGCAGAGTAGTCTCTCCCCATGGCCACCACCATCCCAGGCTCATTGTGAGTACTGCTTGGCACTACAAGTGTTCATTTAATACCCAAACATTCTTCTTTAGCCAGGTTATCATGAATGCTTCCAAGCCTGGGACTGTCCCTGCAGGCCAGTGGTATCTTCTCTGGCACAGGACAGGTCTAGAAGTTCTATCTAAGACCCAACACCTTGAATGGGGATCCCCAAGAGCCTGCTTTGTTTTCTACCCCACTTTGTCCAGGCTACTTCTTATGGTGCAGGACCAAGTCCTCTTCAATTTTCTGTTTGCATTTGTTAAATGGAAGGAATGTTTCACTGTAGCCACCACAGCTTGGAATGTGCTGGGTTACACCTAAAGCCAGCATGTCTTAGAGTCTTACTCAAAGCCTATAGCGAGTACTGCATGAGTACCAATGCTGATTATTCAGAGCACAAACCTGTTAGTAGGTGGTGAATCTTGCCTAGACTGACTCCTTTCCTTAAAGGCAGTGGATGGATACCCTTCTGGACCAGGGTGTGTCATTTGGGAGCTAGGTCCTGGAATGGGGGCCTCAAAATTCTCCCTGGTGCTCTATCGTACTGTGAGTGAGTTGGTATCAGAGTTGCAAGTAAAGTTATATTTCCTCTTCCCTCTCCTGTCCTCAAGGGCAAGGAAGGATTCTCTCAGAGGTGTGAGCTCTGCTGACTGCAGACGGTGGAAGGGTGATGCAAGCACTCTTTGGCTGCCTGGACTGGTGTTTCACTAATTTGCATGCCCCCAAGCCTACTGGCTTCAAGCCTTGCCCAGCACCAGGAATGGTCCATGTATTACGGTCCTTGTGGCCTGTGTATTTATTTTGTATCGTGCACTTTTACTTAATTCATGTACTTGTTCTAAGAGCTTTTTTGGTGGAGTCTTTGGGGTTTTATGTAAAAAAGATCTCGTCATCTGCAAACACAGACAGCTTTATTTATATTTTTCATATTTTGATATCTTTTATTTCCCAATTACTTTGACTGGTGCTTCCAGTACTATATTGAATAGAGGTGGTAAGAGTTGGCATTCTTATCTTGTTCCTGATCATGGAGAAAGAGATTTCTATATGATGTTACTTCTGAGCTTGTCAGGAAAGCCTTTTATTATGTTGAGGTACATTTCTTCATACTTAATTAGTTTAGAATTCTAATCAGAAAGGGATGCTGAAGTTTTCTAAATGCTTTCAATCATAAAATACCCTCCAAAGCCTAAGCAATATTGAGAAAAAAGAACAAGGATGGAGGAATCACACTATTGACTTTAGAATATGTTATAAAGCTAGAGCATAAAAAGAGTAGGATACTTATATTTTCAAAGCAGGTTATATATATATGTGTATATATGTGTATATATGTATACATATGCATATATGTATATATACACATATGTGTATATATACATATATATGTGTGTGTATATATATGTCAGATGAGAAAATCTTGAAATAAACCCATAGATATAAGACTAGTTTTTGACTAGCATTCCAAGAACATATAATGGGTTGGGAAAACTGGATATCCACATGTAGAATAATTAAACCACATTCTTGGCTTACACCATATGGAAAAATCTCTAAATGGATTAGGGACTTAAATGTAAGGTATGAAACTGTAAAACTCCTAGAAGAAAATATAATGATAAAGTTTCTTGATAATAGTGATGGACTGTGATTTTTTTCCATACAACTCTAAAAGCATAGGGAACAAAAAGGAAAATAGACAAACAGAATTGCATCAAATTTTAAAGCTCCTGCACAACAAAGAAAACAATCAATAGATTAAAGAGGCAACTCATAGAGAGGGACAAATTATTTGGTAGTCATATATCTGATGATATGTTAATATCCAATATGTATAAGAAATATGAGCAACTCAATTACAAGTAAACAAATAACCTGATTTAAAAAATAGTCAAAGGACCTGCATAGACATTTCTCAAAAGAAGGCTTATGGCCAACAGATATATAAAAAAATGCTAAACAACACTAATCACCAGCAAAATGCCAATCAAAATCATAGTAAAATATCACCTTACAACTGTTAATATGGGTATTATCTAAAAGACAAAATATAGTTGTTGACAAGAATGTGCTGAAAAGGGAATTTTTGTGCATTTTTAGAAGGGAGTACAAATTGGAGCAGTCATTGTGTAAAATAGTATGAAGATTCCTCAAAAAAATAAAAATAAAAGTACTATGATGCAGCAATATCCCTTTGGAGAAAAAATTTAAAAGAAATAAAATCAAATTGTTAAAGAGATATTTGCACATACATGTTTATTGATGCATTATTCACAATAGACAAGATATGGAATCGACCTATGTTTCCATTGATGGATACATGTATAAAGAAAATTACACACATACTAAAATAGTTTTGGGTCTTAAAAAAGAAGGAAACACTGTCACTTATAGCAATATGAATGAACCTGGAGAACATTATGCTAAGTGAAATAAGCCAGACACAGAAAAACAAATACTGTATGCTGTCACTTATATGTGGAAGCAAAACAGTATCAAATATATAGAAGCAAAGAGTAGAATAGTGGTTGTGAGGAGTGGGGAGATGGGGAAATGGGAAGATATTGATCAAAGGGAACAAAATTTCAACCAGGCAAGCTTAATGAATGCATGTAATATACAGCCTGCTGACTATATTTAATACTGAATTGGTTATTAGAAATTTGCTAAGACACTAGTTTTAAGAGTTCTCACCACACACACACAGAGAAAAGACATGAGGTCATGGATATGTTAATTAGCTTCAATTGTACTAATAATTTCACAGTGTTCACATGTATCAAAACATTACATTGTATACTGTCATTGTAAATATGTACATTTATTTTGTCAACTATACTTCAATAATGCTAGAAAAATGTATTATAAATGTGATTAAGTTTCTGACTGAATTTGAAAAAAGAAAGTTAAATTTAATGAAAAACCAAAATTAATTAAAATTAGCAATTACACAGCCTTCTTTCCAGATATCCACGGAGGCACCTTCTTCATTTCTTTCAGGTTTTTACTTAAATGTCACCACTTAACAAAGACTTTCCTACCTCTTTATTTAAAAGTTACATCTAGGCTTCCACCTGTACCTTTCTATTTCAATGCCCTACCCTATTTTTCATATTCTTTGTTGCATTTATCACCTTTACTTATTTAGCATATTTGTTGTACATATTTTTTTCCTCAGATTTAATGGTCAGGCAAACTGACTCTCCTTTCTCATGGAGAGGGACGAGATCACAGTGCAGAAAATGTGTTGAAAAATACTGTGGTTGCCACAGTCAAATAGACATGGGCACAAATAAGCACAATAAAATAGTTAAAGAACCAATATTAAGGAATATTCAGGCTATACATAGACATCATACATTATCTCACCAGCTGTTAGTCTAGTACAGATAACTTAGAGAGGAAGTCAAGGTAACGTAAAAGTTATTCCAAGGTCAGTGATCTTTCTAATAATGCCAATATTGTAGAAAAAGAGTCTGGTATAGTATCTACCCTTACTATCTATTATAACTGATATCAACATTAGATATACAATGTAACGCTTTGTAAAGACAGGCAGAAAATAAAAGTAAATTGAAAGATCAACCTTCTCTCTCAGTAACATAGGATCAGGAGAACAACTTAAAAGTATATAGGTGTTTTTAACAAAACAGAACCAGAGAATCCCCAGATGATAGTATCTCTCCTAGAAAAAAGAAAAAAGAAAAAAAAAGAAGGGTATCAGTAGGCTATTTTTGAAAGCAATGTCTGTTAAAAATACCTTCTGTTCTCTGTTCTCCCAGTGTATAACTCATGAGTGTGTAAGAATTTGTAGTTTATATTTAATAAAACGTGTTCTATATAAAGTCTTATTGTATTCTGGAATAAAGTTATAGAGTGTAGTTCAGGGCTGTGAAGTGGTGAGGAGTTAGTAGTGTTAATTGTTAGAGAAAACAATTTACTTAATTTTAAACATATATTCTTAAATTTAGAAACTTAACTAAAAGATGGTTTCTGTGGGTCACTTTGAACTAAAAATTAAATATTTATTACTAAAAATAAATGTATAATACTGAAATCTCATTTAAATTTATATTTTGAAAACATAGAGATTAAAGATGATTCTCCAATTAAGGTTTTCAAGAAAATATATGAATCATTACTCTAAATGTGTAGTTCAATCACATGAGAAAATTAGATTTTTCAAAAATAAACAATATGAGAGCCTATGATCCTTAAAAGTATTCTGTTAAGTTATAGTCAAGACAATGATATATAATTGAATCAAATTAAGGTGTTAAAATGTGTGTTGTCTATGCATTTTTAATGCAGTTTTAACATGTACATGGAGAAAATGATGCTTGCCTTCAAGGAATTTAAACTTGATAACATGTTAAACTGTTAGAGGAGTTCTTATACAATAGATTTTATGTAGTAAGGGACATTGTAGTAGAAAGTAGGCTTGCTTTATTAGAAGAAAGAAAATTAAATTTATTATGTGAGCTAGTCCTTGACGTATAAGATGGATTTCAATAGTTACAGAAATTGTAAAAATATGTATTCCAAAGAAAGACTGACATAAGAAATCCCGACACCAAGAACAAGCTGAGGCTAAGAAGTATGTATATGGTAGTTGATGTGTAGTTCAATTGGACTAAAATTCTCTCTTATTTTTATTCTTTTCTTTATTACTACTATTATGATAATTATTTTGATTACCTAAAATGGGAAGACAAATCTGGGAAGGATATTTCAGTTGAACATAGTAATGGAAGGAGCTCCAATTTTAATCTTTAGATTATGCTGAGCCTTATAATTTTCAGCAGTAGCTGATATTCACAAAAGTGTCTATAAATGAACCTAGTGCATCATTTAACATAAGAAATTAGATATGTGTAAATTATTATAATATCCACACAATTATAATAGTCATATTAAAATAGAAGCTTTGAAGCTCATGTTACTTAATCAAGACATATATACCAAAAATAACTTCCTTAAATAGAATGTACAATTTTTATAGAAATTAAATACTCTCAAAGCATAATAAAATTAGATTTAGTGTGAAAATGGCAAATTCTTGATACCATAGCAGATATTGTTTAAATTATTATTTAAGGCAACATTCATTATTTATACCTTAATATAAAATATGTATAGAGCTATATATTTATATAATTTATTGATACCAGTGTATACAGATGCTTTTATTCTGTAAAGCAGTAATGCTCTAATTTGAAATGTTTAAGATGACTGATTAGAAGCATTTCAAGTACATCTCATCCACTTAGAAAAACCTTAGTAATGTATAGACAATATAATACTTTGAATACATTATCCAATAAGAAACATGGCAGTTTAACAGAAAAAGAAGAAGAAACTCCAAAAACTAGGAAGAAAAGAAACAGGCAATTGGTGTGACTGGAATTGGCTGGGAATTCAAAGTGACTTCCCAGTACAGATGAGAATGTGTAAGTGTTTCTCTGCAGTCCCCTTTTCCACTGGGGAAGAAGGCCATCCAGGCCATAGGAGAGCATCTTGACACTCCTAATTCCTGAATCTTAGGGAGCAGCCAAGAGACTGTGAGAAGAAACTTCTCAAGGCAGAGAAATCACTCTGGGTCCCACGCAGTTTCTGAAACCTAACTGGCTATAGCAAGATGTCATCCTTATTCCTACACTTAGCAGGCTGTGTGCAGTCCTGGGAACCTGCACTAGTCCCATACATTAGGGAAACAGGTTGCTCATTGTGGAACCAAGGCATGAGTTGGAGGTGGCTTTTACAACCAGAACTGAGAAGTAAACATAGTGTAGGCTACAGCCATCGGTGCTGGAAGTGGGTATTGCCACCAGAACATAAGCCAGACAAGAGTTGCTGTGAATATTTGGTCTTAAGCTGGATGGGGACTTACATAGCCTGGGCCTGAGTTTCAGGCTAGATGTAATCTCCTGGGTCTGACAGGCTAGACAGGTCAGCTACAATAGCCAAGATGGATTCGGACTGGAATGTGAAAAGGACACAAGTCTCCCATCTGCCAGTAAGATCTGTGACCACTAGGATTAGTCCCACCCTTCCTGTGGCAGGACCTTAGCACAGTTGTGGTCACCCTGCACTCAAGCATTCTGCCAGACAAAGCTGGTGGAGGCATTTGCATTTAGGACTCCTGAGTAACAGCTTACCTCACGTAGCTCTACCAGGCTTTGCCTCCTCCCATGAAACAGAGTGTAAGATCCAGGGCCCTGGGGGCTCCGCAACCCAATTCACGGCCTAGATCACTGGAGTACTCTTCCGAGAGAACTGATGTTGACCATAAACGCTCTACCACTATCAACTCAGTTTGTTTCTACCTGCAAACAACAGCTACTGGCCTGGAGGCTGACCCACACAGCCTATTGAACCACAGACAACACAAGGTTCAGTGTTTGGGAACCAAAATAACATTTTATCACCATGCAACCACCATTGAACATGACATGCTGTCTGCTCAAGAGCTTGGATACCTGGAATCATCAAAACAGGTGCCAGCATGTGTTGGCCCAAGGCACAAGAATAGATGTACTTAATCCAGCACCCTCACCACTGAAACCTGAAGATGGGCTCATCTGGTGTTTTAGTTTTTCAACACAACTTTACCAAAGTCCCCACCACCAATAACCTGAATTGATGAAACCACAGATACCACTACACTGCATATAGCCAAAAAAAAAAAAAAAAATTCTACATATACTTCACTATGACATGTATCCAGAAGCAAAACCAAAGGACTCTACCCAATGAACATTATAGGCACATCCTCAAGCAAAAGTACACCTTAATAAAAGTAAATTCAAAAATAAATAAATTCAATAAATAATAAAAACTTTTACACCATGTGCAGATAAATCAAAATAAAAACATAGGAAACATGCAAAGCAAAGTAGTATCACACCCCAAAGATATAAAATAATTATCCACCAATGTATCTTAATAAAAATCTTCAAAATTTCAGGAAAAGAATATAAAATATTTATTCAATGATGTACAATGGGATGCAAGAGAAATCGAAAACTAATACCAGAAATTTAGAAAAGTAATTTAGATTGTGAATGAGAACTTTACCAAGGAGACAGATATTTTAAAAACAAGTAAGCAAGAAATAAACAAAAAATTCTGAAATTAAAAAAATTTATTGATAAAAATACAAAACACATTTGAAAGCTTCAATCATAGACTAGACTGAGCAGAAGAATAAGTTTCAGAACTAGAAAAGAAGTATTTTGAAATAATCTAGTTAGAGGTAAACAAAGAAAAAATAATTAAACAGAATGAAGAAAGACTTCAAAATCTTTGAAATAACATAAGGCAACCAAATTTATGAAGTGTTGGTATTCCTGAGTGTGAAGAGAGATCAAGAAGTTTGGAAAACCTGTGTAAGAGGTTATATATATATATAAATTTTTTTATATATATATAAAAACTGTGTAAGAGGTTATATATATATATAAAGTTTTTATATATATATAAAAACTTCCCGACTTCAGCAAGAAATTTGCACATTTAGATATAAATGAAGGTCAGCAATCCTCAAGGAGACAGGATACAAGAAAGACTTTGACGTGGTACGCTATAATAAGACTATCTAAAGTCAAACCAAAAAAGCAAATTCTGAAAACAGCAAAGGCATCTGGCAACCTAGATGGAAACTCTACCATACTAATGGTGAGCATCGCAGCAGAGACCCTACAGGACAGAGGGAAATTGGCTGATATATTCAAAATGCCCAAAGAAAATTTTTTTAGTCAACGGTGTAAATCCAGCAAGGCTGATCTGCATAAATAAAGGTTAAATAGTCTTTTTCAGACAAACAAATTCTGAGGAAATTAATCAAACCTAGGATGAGCCTATAAGAAATGCTTAAGTGAGTCCTACACTTGGAAGCAAGAGGAATATATTTACCATCATGAAAACGCAGAAATGTATAAAAGTCACTGGTAAAGCAATCACACAAAGGAGAAAAAGAATTAAATAACAAGATTAAGGACTTATAAAACCTAATGTATTAATAATAACCTTGAATGTAAATTGATTAAATACTTAATATACAAAGATTGGTGAATGGATTAAATAAAATGATACAACTGCATGCTGCTTATAAAAAACTTACCTTACCACTGAAGACATATAGATTAAAAGGGTGAAAAAATATATTCCATGCAAATGGAGATCAAAACTGAGCAAAATGAGCTGTACTTACATGAGAAAAAACATACCTTAAATCAAAACCATTAAAAAAGGCAAAGAAGGTTATTCTGTAATGATAAATGGATCAATATAACAAGAAAACACAACAATTCTAAATAAGTATGCACTTAACACTTGAGAACTCAGAATCATAAACCAAATATTATTGGACCTAAAGTGAGAGACAGACAAATACAAAATAATAGTTGGGACTTCAAAACCCCATTCACAGCATTAGACAGATTATCAGGTATAAAAATCAAACAAAGTTTAGGCTTAAATGATATTTTAGACAAATTGGACCTAGAAGAAATTTGCAAAATATTCTTCTTAACAACTACAGAATACAATTATTTTCATCAATCCATAGAACATTCTCCAGCATAAACTGTATTTTAGCTCACATGTGGTCTTAAGAAAGTCTTAACAAATTTTTAAAAATCAAAATCATATCAAGTATTTTCTCAGACTACAGTGAAATAAAATATTTTAAAAAAGAAGATGTAATGCAGAGACTATACAAATAAATGAAAATTAATAAATATGCTTCTGAACAAACACTGGATCAACAAAGAAATTAAGATCAAAAATTTTAAAATGTTTGAAACAAACAAAAATAAAGACACAACATACCAAAACCACCACAAAACAAAAGCACTGCTAAGAGAAAATTTAATAGTTCTAAATACCTATATCAAAATGATAGAACTATTAGAAATTAACAATCTAACAATACAACTCATGGAATTAGAAAAGTGAGAAGAAACTAAACTCAAAATTAACAGAAGAAAAAAATAAAAAAGATCAAATAATAAGGAAATGAAATACAGCCTAAATAGACTACAAAGATCAGCAAAATGTAAAGGTGATTCTGTCAAAAGGTAATCAAAATTTATAATCTGCTAGTTAGAGTAAAAAAAAAAATGAGAAAAAAAACAAATAAAGATTATTTGAAATGAAAATATGTCCAACTGATAACACAGAAATACAAACCATCATAAGAGACTATTATGAACAATACACTCACAAACTAGAAAAATAAGAGAAAATGGATGAATTCCTGAAAACATAAAACCTCCCAAAATTGGACAAGGAATAGATAACTTGCACATATCAGTAAGGAATACTGATATTGAATCAGTAATAAAAAGTCTCTCAATTAAAAAAAAGCCCAGTACCAGCGAAATTCTACCAAACATGTAAAGAAGATGTAATTCCAGTCCTCCAGAAACTGTTCCAAAAAAAAAAAAAAAATCAAGGAGGAGGGAATTCTCCCTCTTTTTATGAGCCAATATTTCCTTGACACTAAAATAAACACGAATACAACAAAAAAGAAAAATTATAGACCAAAATCTCCCATTAACATATACAAAAATTCTCAAACAAAATACCAACAAACAAAATCCAACAACACAAGAAAAAGATAATACATCATGATCAAGTGGGTTTTATACCAGGGATGCAAGGGTGCTTCAACATATATTAATCAAGAAATATAATAAATCACATTTGATCATCTCAATAGATACAGAAAAAAGCACTTGATAAAATTTGGCATTTTCTCATAATACAAACCCCCCAAAACTATGTAGAGAAGGTACAGACCCCAAGATAATCAAGGCTGTTTGTGACAAACCAACAGCCAACATCATACTAAATGGAGAAGTCAGTCGAAAGCATTCCCTCTACAGTAAAAACAAGACAAGATATCCAGTTTCATCCTTTTTATTCAACATAATACTATAAACTTCAACCAGATAAATTAGGCCACAGAAATAAATGAAAAGTATCCGAATTGGAAAAAAGAAAGTCAAATTATCTCTGTTTTTCAGTGATATGATTTTACATCTAGAAAAACTTAAGATTCTCTTAAAAACCCTTAGGTTGAAATGTGAATTTAATTAACTTCAAAAATACATTAACAGCATACAACAAATCAGGAGCATTTCTGCTACTCTATCCTTTCTACTATTTCTGCGTCATTTCTGCTACACCAACAACACACTTGCTAAGAAAAAAAAAGATAAAGGAGGTCAATTTACAATAGCTACAAAAAAATGAAATTCCTAGAAAAAAAATTAACTAAGGAGGTGAAAGATAACTACAAGGAAAATTATAAAACACTGATGAAAGAAATCATAGATAACACAAATGAACTGGAAAAATGAATATTGTTTTTAAAATAATCACACTGTCCAAAGCAATCTGTAGACTCAGTGCAATCCCTATGAAAATATCAGTGTCATTTTTAACAGAATCGAAAAACAAGAAACCTAAAATTAATATACAACCATAAAAGAGCCTTAATAGCCAAAGCAATCTTAAACAAAAAGATCAAAGCTATGGGCATCATATTATCTCACTTCAAATTACATTGCAAGTTATATAAATAGCAGGATAGTATTGGTATAAAATAAGCACATAGATCAATGGAGCAGAATATAGAACCCAGGCATAAAGCAACATACTTACAGCCAACTGATCTTTGATGAAGCTAAGAAGAACATACATTGATGAAAAGACACTTTATTCAATCAATGATGCTGGGAAAGTTACATTACCATACATTAAAAAATGAAGCTTAACTCCTATATCTAACTATATATAAATTAACTCAAAGAGGATTAAAAACTTAAATGTGAGATTTAAGTCTCAATACAATCTTAGGGAAAATTCTGCATATTGGTCTAGGAAATGAATTTATGACTGTGATCTCAAAAACACAGAAAACAAAAATAAAAACAGAGAAATGGAACCTAATAAAACTGAAAACTTCTGCTCAGCAAAATAAATAATCAATAAAGTGAATAGATATACCCAAGACTGGATAATTTATAAAGGAAAACATTTTAATTGACTCAAAGGTCTCATGGCTGTGGAGTCTTCACAATTATGGCAGAGGGTGAAGGGGAAACAAGATACATCTTATATGGTAGCAAGAAGGAGGGCTTGTGTAGGTTAACTCCCATTCATCAGATCTCATGGGACTTATTCATTACCATAAGAATAGTATTGGATAACTGCCCCAGTTATTCAATTATCCACACCTGGTTCCACCTTTTACAAGTGAGGATTATTACAATTCATGGTGAGATTTGGGTGAGGACACAGCCAAACCATATCATTCCACCCCGACCCCTCACAAATCTCATGTCCTCACATTTCAAAACCACTCATGCCTTCCCAACTGTCCCCCAAAGTCTTAACTCATTTCAGCATGAGTCCACTGTATGAGGAAAAATCCGTAGTACAAAGTGTTATCTGACAAGACAAGTCCCTTCCATCTATGAGCCTGTAAAATTAAAAGCAAGTTAGTTTTTACTTATATTCAACGGGGGTATAAGCATTACATAATGCACCCATTCCAGATGAAAGAAATTGGCCAAAACAAAGGCGCTACGGGACCCATGCAAGTCCAAAATCCAGCCAAGTAATTAAATCTTAAAGCTCCAAAATTATCTCCTTTGATTCCATGTCTCACATATAGGTCATGCTGATGCAAGAATTGGGGTCCCACACCCTTGGGCAGCTCTGATCCTATGCCTTTGCAGGGTACAGTTCCCCTCCAGACTGTGTTCAAAAGTTGGCATTGAGCACCTACAGCTTTTCCAGGCACACCATGCAATCTGTCAGGGGATCTCCCATTTGGGGTTCTGGAGGACAGTGACCTTCTTTTTACAGTTCCACTAGGCAGTGTCCCAGTGGGAACTCCTTGTGGGACTTCCCACACCACATTTCTCTTTTTCATTGCCCTAGCAGAGGTTCTTCATGAGGTCTTTGCAGCAAACTTCTGCCCTGGACATCCAGGTGTTTTCATACATCCTCTGAAATCTAGGTGGAGGTTCCCAACCCTCAGTTTTTGACTTCTATGCATTTACAGGCTCAGCACCATATGGAAGCTGCCAAGGCTTGTGGCTTGCACCTTCTGAAGTCATGGTCTGAGCTGTACCTTGGCCCCTTTTAGTCACAGCTGGAACATATGGGATGCAGAGCATCAAGTCCCTTGGCTGCATACAGCAAGTGGTCCCTAGGCTGGGCCAAGGAAATCAGTTTTTCCTACTAGGCCTCCAGGCCTGTGATGGGAGGGATTGCCATGAAGGTCTCTGACATGCCTTGGAGACATATTATTCATTGTTTTGGACACTAACATTTGGCTCCTTGTTACTTATGCAAATTTCAGCATCTGGCTTGAATTTTTCCCAGATAGGTTTTTGTTTGTTTGTTTGTTTGTTTTTCCTATTGCATCATCAGGCTGCAACTCTTTTAAACTTTCAAGCTCAGCTTCCTCTTGAACACTTTTGCACTTAGAAGTTTCTTCCACCAGATACCTTATTTCATCTCTTTAAAGTGCAAAGTTTCACAAATGTCTAGGACAGGAGCAAAATATGGCCAGTCTCTGCTGAAACATAGTAAGAGTCATCTTTGCTCTAGTTTCCAATGAGTTCCTCATCTCCATCTGAGACCACCTCAGTCTGGACCTTATTGTCCATATTGCTGTCAGTATTTTGGTCAAAACCATTCATCAAGACTCTGAGAAGTTTCAAAATTTCCCATATTTTCCTGTCTTTTTCTGAACTTTCCAAACACTTCCAACCTTTGCCTGTTACCCATTTTCAAAGTTGCTTCCACATTTTCAGGTATCTTTACAGCAGCACCCCACTCCTGGTACTAATTTACTGTATTAGTCTGTTCTCATGCTGTTAATAAAGACATATCTGAGACTAGTAATCCATAAAGGACAGAGATTTAGTTGGCTCACTATTCCACATAGCAGTGGAGGTCTTAACACCACAGCAGAGGGCAAAGGGGAAGCAAGACACATCTTACATGGCAGCAGGCAATAGGGCTTATGCACGGGAACTCCCGTTTATAAAACCATCATATCTCATGAGACTTATCCACTACCACAAAACCAGTATGACAGAAACTGCCTTCACGATTTGATTATCTCCACCTGGCCATGTCCTTGACACATGGGAATTATTACACTTCAAAATGAGATTTGGGTGGGGAACAGAGCCAAACCATATCAATGCCCAAATAAATTTTAGAGATATGACTTATATTCCTTAAAAGCCATCCTCTTATTAAACAAATTACTATAAACAGTACACATGTTTTAAGTAAATGCAAAATGTGGAAAATTTGAATTTAGAAATATTTCAAAACATGAGAAAAATAAAAGTAAACAATGAAGACACTTAATTTGCCTGAAAAAAACCCTGAATTTTCCAGTTGAAGATATTTGGTATTGCACAGTACAAATAGAGAATTTAAAATTTCAAAACATTTATATACGTTATATATCTTTAACAGAATGAATCATACATTACATTTTCATTGTTTATATCAATCATTATGAAAATGTAATATAGACTATAAGAGGTCAGGCACACCTGTAATCCCAGCACTTTGAGGGGCCAAGGCAGTCAGATTGCTTGAGCCCAGAAATTCAAAAGCAGCCTGGGTGATATGATGATATTCCATCTCTATGAAAAATACAAAAAAAAAAAAAAAAAAATGGCTTGCTGTGGTCGTATACACCTGCAGTCCCAGCTACCAGGGAGGCTGAGGTGGGAAGGTAACCCAAGACTGTGTGGTTGAAGCTGTAGTGAGTCATGATAGTGCTACTTCACTCCAGCCTGGGTGACAGTGACATCCTGTCAGAAATGAATGAATGAATAAATAAATAAATAAGTAATATCCCATGCTCTACTTTTTGAATATTAAAGGAAAAGTGAGATGCAAAAGAAGAACCTTCTTTGGTGGAAAGTAGGAAGAAGAATCTCTATAGAAAGAAGGGTATTAGGAACTTGGTAGTGAACTATTTTGATGAGGTTGTGACAAACACATTAGATGGTAGTGCCATAAAATGAAGGACAGTTTTGAACAGATAGGTGAGGAGGATGAGGATGTGTGCCACCTACTCACAGGTTACAATTGAAACTGTGGGAATTGGTGGGATGACCAACATGCACAGCCTGTGTAAAAAGTGGCAGACTTAAAGGAGGAAAACCACAATATGAAAACAAATGTCTATTGTTAGATATAAATTTATGTTGGGAAATATAATATGGAAGAGAATAGTCTGTTTTAAAAGAAGCCCAAGGAAACTACTCATAGAGCCTTCACAAAAAAAAAAGTAAGAAATTTTATCTATATTTGATTATTTTGGCAAGTGTTTATGAAATTTATCCTTTACTAAAAATAAAGTTATAGTATGGAGTGCTACACATAGTTTCCTGGTGTTATAAATGCCACTGAGAGTAGACAATCCTGAAATAATAAGAGGATTTTAGAAGCTACAGAAAGATGAGATAATTACATGTTAGTTATCTTACTATATTTTTCTTTTAGTATTATGGATTCTATTCCTCCGTATCTTTATTGGAAATGCTATGGCTTTGCTGTATGTCTTCCATTTGCCCAAAATAGATTCTCATATTCCACTTGCCTCTGTCGTTGGTGAGGCTGACCTGCTTAGATTGTATCAGTGGGACTTCTTGCTTTCTGGTTTCTAGTTAAGTCTTTACAATGGAAATTACGTGCAGGAACAAGAGAGAACTCACAGTTTCCTACCTGTCCCTCTCTGCTGGGACTTTGCAGGTAGAGTGCCCCCCTATACGGAGGTTCAGAGCTTTTATCAGGCAACTCTTGCCAGATGACTTTCTTTCTAGGTCCAGTAATTCCTCCCACTTTGTTCTTTCAGGCCCAAAGTTGGTAATAGATCACTCCATTACTAACTTCAGGCTGCTGGATTACCCTATGTTTCGTTGTTTTACCTAAATCCTTCCCAACATTTTGTAAATCATTTTACTAAATTTTTCTTAATTTCAATTTGCATATGCCATCATTTTTTATGTCAGGACACTGCAAGTTACAATCTTGTATATTACATTTGCCTCCGCTTAGGAAGAGAAAGTGTGGAGAAAGGTGCAAGAAAGACACACTAAGAAAAAAAAACCGGGATATTGTGCACTATTTTTTACATTTTAAAAAGCTATCTTTTAATTCACATACAGTAAAATTTACTATTTTGGGAGCTACAGCCCTGTAGCATTAAGTACAAGTATGTAAAATTGTGTAACTACCAGTGCACTTAAAATCGAGAATGGCCCCGTGACCATCCAAAGTTTCTTTGTGTTGCTCTTTGTAGTTAAATGCTATCCCCATCTCTAACCCTGGCAATCACTGATCTGTTTGCCATACCTGTTGCTTTGTGTTTTAAATTTCCACAAAAATTGATTTGTAAAATATGGAGTCTTTGGGTCTGGCTTCTTTCACTTCGCCTGTTGCTTTTGAGATTCATCCATGTATTTGTGAATATTAATAGTTAACTCATCTATATTGCTGCATAGTATCCATCATTTCTTTACCCTTCTGCCAGTTGAAGAAATTGTGTTGTTTCCAGGTTTGAAAATTGTGAGACAAAACTGTTATAAACATTTGAGTACAGGTTTTTGAGGACGTAACTTTTCATTTCACTTAGATAAATACCCAAAATGGGATTGTTGGGTCACACAGTGTTTAATATTATACACACTGCCAAACACTTGATATTATCTGTCAATTTCATTTCAGAACACATTTTATTGGATGAACAGTAGTATTATATTTTGGTTTTCATGTGCAATTTCTTGATGGCTAGTGATGATGTGTATATTGCCATGTTCCTTTTGACCAGTAGTATATCACTTGTAGTGAAGTATCTAGTCACACATTTTGCTCAATTTAAATTGTATTTTTGAATTATTGATTATAAAAGTTCTTTATGTATTCTGGATATAAATATGCAAAAATATTTGCACATAAATGTGCATATTTGTGCATATTATGTAACTGTTTATTATATTTATACATTTTGTGCATATTACATGTTTACAATAATTTTACATAGAATCATGTATATTCATAAATACATTATGCATATTTAATTTTTTTCCAATTATGTGATTATTTTATTTTCTCATATGTGTCTTTGAAACAGCAAACATTTTATTTTTAGTTTTATTTTAATAATATTTATTTTTCACATTTTATTTTATTTTATTGTTCATGATTTTGTGTCCTATTTGACAAATCTATGCTTGACCCATAATTAAAAATACGTTTGCCTAAAAATGTATATATTTTGCCTATAGTTTTTAAGTTTTAACTTTTACTTTTAGTTCTATGATTGATTCTGAGCTGATTTATTTTAGCAATGAGATTTTAAAGATTAAGGTTTTTAATACTGTGATTTTTAATATTGAGGAAGATTGAGGTTAATCTTTGTCTACACAGATGTCATGCTTTGTTTTTCAGCACTGTCTTTTTAAAGACATGTTTTTCAATTGAATAACCTTTGATATCTTTGTAGAAAGACAATTTAACATGCAAATGTGGATTTCTATACTTTCCATTTTGTTTTATTTGTATATTAATTTATATGCCAATAGCACACTATTTTCTTCCCCATAACTTTAGAGTAAGTATTAAAACTAGGTAGTGTAAGTCCTCCAAATGTTTTTCTTTTATCATATCATTATGTATATCTAAGGATCTCTGCCTTTCCATATATATTTTAGATTCAGCTCATATTTTTTTAAATAATTCTACTGGAATTTTAATTAGGCTTACATTTAATCTATATACGAATTTGTGAAGAATTTTTATCTTTACATCATCAATATTCCAATTATTGAATATTTAATTATTCACTCAAAATTTAATTTCTCATAGCTTTTTTCTTTTTAATTTTCAGTTTGCACATTTTATAAACCTCTGGTTAAATTATGTTTTAAATTTTAATTTTATGCTTTTGTGAGTGATAGTTTAATTTTTATTTTCTAACTCACCATTCATTGTGTGGCACCCAAACTGACTTTTGTGTATTAGATTTCAGTTCTTGTTACCCAATAAAATTAGTTATCAGCTCTAGCACTTTTTTATGGATTGTTTTGGATTATCTATAGAGATGATTATGCCATCTATACGAAAAGAAAGTCTGAGTTCTTTCTTTAAAATTTTATGTGTTATATATTTTTCTTTCTCATTATTTTGTATTGCGTAAGATTGAACCTCTTGTACAAAACTGAAAAAAAAAAATGGTGGCAATGAACATGCTTACTGTGTTCAAAATTTTTAAAATCATTAATTTCTTCAACATTAAGCATTCTTTTTTCATTCTTAATTTTCTGAGGAGTTTTCTATAGAATTTTTTTTTAATTCAAGCATTTTATTTGCATTTATTAGAATGATCCTATGCTTTCTTCTCTTATATTCTCTTAATATGGTAAAAAGCATTAATTGTAATATCTGAAACTAACCTTGAATTACTGATATAAACCCCATTATTTTTCAAGCTGTAGAATTTTTTAAATCAGTCTCATTTTAAAAATTAGACTGAAATTTTTGCTTTTACTTGATAATAAATAAGGGTAGTCAAGATAATTTTTACTTCCCTACTGACTTTTCAGTTACTTTTCAAAATTGAAAATAAAAGCAAATAATACAGAGTCCTTTTATACATCCTCTTTCAACCCATTGTTTCTCCTATTAGTGACATCTTGTACTGCTGTGGTACATTTTTAGAAATGATGACCCAATATTGATTCTTTAATAATAGCTAAATTCCATAGATTGTATTAGGATTCGAGCTTTGTGTTGCACAGTGTGGGTTTCAGTAAATTTATAACATTAGGCATTCACTATTACAGTACCATACAGAATCTTTTTACTTTCCTAAAAATTTTTTGTGTTCTACATATTAATCCCTCCTTCCCTACCCTCCCTCAAAAAACTGGCAACCACTGACCTTACTGTTTCTGAAGTTTTGCCTTTTCCAAAACATCATAAGGCTAAACACATAAACTACGAAGCCTTTTTAGTCTAGTCTTTTGTACTTGGAAATATACATGTAAGATTCCTATATGTCATTTTTGACTTAACAGCTCTTTTCTTTTAAACAATTTTCTATGGATAATAGTTCATATTTATGAGGTATGTGTGATATTTTGTTACAAGTATAAAATGTATAATAAATAAATCTGCCAGGTGCGGTGGCTCACTCCTGTAATCCTAGCACTTTGGGAGGCCGAGGCAGGTGGATCACGAGGTCAGGAGTTCAAGACCAGCCTGGCCAAGATGGTGAAATCCTGTCTCTACTAAAAATACAAAAATTACCCAAGCCTGGTGGCGGGCACCTGTAATCCCAGCTACTTCAGAGACTGAGCCAGAGAATTGCTTGAACCCGGGAGGCGGGGGTTGCACAGAGCCAAGATCGTGCCACTGCACTCCAGGCTGGGTGACAGAGTGAGGCTCCATCTCAAAATAAAATAAAATAAAATAAAATAAAATAAAATAAAATAAAATAAAATATAAATAAATAAATAAATCAGGGTAGAATTTCCATCACCTTAAACATTTATAATTAATTGGAGTTAGGAACATGCCAATTCCATTCTTGTAGTTATTTAAAAATATACAACAAATAATTTTAATTATTATTATTGAGACAGCTACCTGGGACACTGAGTTAGGCGTATCACTTGAGCCTAGGAGACTGAGGCTAAAGTGAGCCATGATGGCACCACTGAACTTTAGCCGGAGTGACAGAGTGGAACACTGTCTCAATAATAATAATACCAATAATTTATTGTATATTTTAAAGTAAAAAAGAATGGAATCTCACTATGTTGCCCAGGCTAGTATAAAAGTCCTGGGGTCAAGCAATGACAGATGTGACCCATCATGCCTGGCACAATAAATTATTAACTATGATTGAAATATTGTACCACCAAACAGTAAATCTTATTTATTCTATCTAACCGAATGTTCGTATCCATTAACCAACTCTTCTTTACCTTCCTTCCTACTCTACATCTCAGCCTCTAGTTGCCATCATTCTACTTTCTAGCTCTATAAAATCGTTTTTTGTTTTTTTTTTTCTTTTTTTAGTTTTTGCATGTGGATAAGGACATGTGATATTTTTCTTTCTATCTCTGGCATATTTCATCTAGAATAATAACCTCCTGTTCCATCCATGTTTTTGCAAATGACAGGATTTTATGGCTAAATAATACTCCTTTGCATATATATACCACATTTTCCTTATCCATTCATCCGTTGATGGACACAAGTTTATTCTATCGTTTTGCTAGTATGAATAGTGCTTCAATAAAAACAGGAGAGAAGCCAGGGCCAGGCATTGTGGTTCCCACCCGTAATCCCAGTACTTTGTGAAGCTTAACTGGGAGGATCACTTGAACCCAGGAGTTCAACACCAGCCTGGGCAACATGGTGAGATACTATCTCTACTATTATTATTATTTTTGTTGTTGTTGTTTAATTGCCAGGTGTAGTGCCAAGCACCTGTGGTCTCAGCTTTTCAGGAGACTGAAGCAGGAGAATCACTGGAGCCCAGGAGTTTGAGCTGCAGTGAGCCATGTTCACACCACTGCACTCCAGCTTGGGTGACTGATAATTCGTCTCAAAAAAATTGTACTACTAATAAAAATAAATAAATAAATAAACATAGAAGCAAAGTTACTTATTTGATATACTAATTTTTTTTCTTTTGGGTATATACACAGCCATGAGATTTCTGGGTCATATGGTAGTTCAATTTTTTGTTTATTAAGATACCTTCATACTGTTTTTCGCAGTGGTTGTATTAATTTGCCTTCCCAGCAAGAGAGTATGAGGGTTGCCCTTGCTTTACATTTTTTCCCTTTCATTATTTTGTTGTCTTTTTGATAAAAGCTATGCTTCTCCAATTCTTTCAGTTGTGATGTTAGGTTGTTAATTTGAGATATTTCTAACTCTTTGATGTGAACATTTAATGCTATAAATTTCCCGCTTATCACTGCCTTAGCTGTGTCCCAGAGATTCTGATATGTTGTATCTTCATTCTCATTTGTTTCAAAGAACTTCTTGATTTCAGCCTTAATTTCATTGTTTACCCAAAAGTCGTTCAGGAGTATGCTGTTTAACTTCTGCATAATTGAATGGTTTTATTAACCTAGATAGATGTTTAACATTGATATTTTTAAATCATAAGCTTGTTTGTTTGTTTGTTTGAAACGGAGTCTTGCTCCATTGCCCAGGCTAGAGTGCAGTGGTGCGATCTTGACTCACTGGAATCTCCATCTCCTGGGTTCAGGTGATTCTCCTGGCTCAGCCTTCTGAGTAGCTGGGATTACAGGAGCCTGCCACTGCGCCCAGCTAATTTTTGTATTTTTAGTAGAGACGGGGTTTCACCATCTTGGCCAGGCTGATCTCGAACTCCTGATCTCGTGATCCACCCGCCTCAGCCTCCCAAAGTGCTAAGATTACACATGTGAGTGACTGCGCCGGGCCAGCTTTTGGTTTTATTATTGTTTTCCATGGTGTTCTGTTTTTTTATTATTATTATTTTGCTGATTTCTTTTTAAAAGTAATTTTTATTCTTGTTTATTTTATGTAAATATTTTTTCTCTTTTTAAATATTTTTAAGCAGGAATTTCTGGCCACTGATTTTATGTAATTTATTAGCTCTAATAATACTATATAACAGTATAAATTATCTTCTAATCAATATTCTTTCTGCATTCTGCCAATTTTATATGTTGTATTTTCACCTCATTTCAGCTTAATATTTTCCTTTATGACTTATTAGATTAATGCATTATTTAGAAATGTGATGCTAAATTTTCAAATATTTTATGTGATTATTTTTGCAGTTGATTTCTAATTTAATTCTATTTTAATCAGAAAATATGCTCTACTCTAAACTTACAATTTAACTAGGGTTTAGGGTATGCTTGATGAAGCTCATAGGTTACTGTTTAGAATGTAGGCTCAGGATGTCAAGGAACTGAACTCTATAGGGTGGCATCTGAGTGCTAAAGCAGAGGGTACAGTCCTGTTCCAAATGAAGATATAAAACTAGGAAAGAGGATGATGCAGAGATGCCACTTAGAAGTGAATGAGAAGTTCAAACAAAAAACATAAGAAATAGATACATCTTTCTTTCGAGGCTGCATGAGGCTTGCAGACTGAATACAATGTGAATTGAATTGGAAGATATCATAACTGTGTGTTTGGGCTTTCAGCTTGGAACAGGAAAAATGTATAGCACCAGTGGTACAAGATCAGAGGCCTTTTCTTAATATTTCTGATTTGATAAGCAAAAAGATACTGATTATCATATGGGAGAGGAAAGGGAAAATAAAATTATAATAAATAAATTTCTTTGTAGTGTAAGGTGAAGTAGTTTGAGCAATATTACAGACATTTAAAATGCAAATGTGGTGCTGTCTGCTTATGAATCTTAAGGAGTAATTTTACAAGTTAAATTTTGGAAACAAAACCAGTAGTGTTAAGAATAACCACACAAAAAATCGCTTAACAAAGGATTAATTTTACTCAGTTGATTTATAACAAATCAGTTATAACCTTTTTAGTAAACTGACATAAAGAGATCAGCAACCCCTAATAGTCAATGTTGCTTTGAAGCATGCTGCTGCTTTAAGAAGAATTAAAAATGACCCTGCAAAATGTTTTACAATACCAGGGCAGATAAAGCGCAGGCAGCCTTCGACTCAAACAAAAAGAGCATGGGGTCAAAAATAAAGCCTTTTGGAGGTTAAATATGAGATTCATATCATTTTACAACTCCAAGGATAAGGCTGAGGAAAAGAAGTTCTAGGATAATGACATTAAAGTTCTCTGTTCCAGCTGCTTAATTTCTATATAATTGCACGGTTTTATTAACGTAGATAGATGTTTAACACTAATACTTTTCAATCATAAGATTTTTGGTTTTTGTTTGTTTGAAGCTAGAAAGCTTCATTTTTAGTGAACAATTTGAGAGGGGGTGGAAATAACAGGCACAAAGAAATAATTTTTTCACAAAATCCTATATGTCATAATTTCTCAAAAAATGCTTACTATAGTATTATCCCATAGGAAGGACCCCAATATGTGTGTGCTCAACCAGTTTTCATTTGAACAAAACAATATGGACTGTGATTTTTTTTTAAAGTTATTTTACTTTAAGTTTGGGGTAAATGTTCAAGAGGTGTAAGTGTGTTACATACATAAACATGTGTCATGGGCCTTTGTTGCACAGATTACATCAACCGATATTAAGCTTAGTATCCATTAGTTATTTTTCCCGATCCTCTCCCTCCTCCCACTTTCCACCTTCCAACAGGCCCCAGTGTGTGTTGTTCCCTTCTGTGTGTCCATGTGTTCTCATCATTTAGCTCCCACTTATAAGTCAGAACATGCCCTTTTTGGTTTTCTGTTCCTGTGTTAGTTTGGTAAGGATAATGGCCTCCATCTCCATATCACGTCCTTGCAAAGGACATAATTGTGATTACTCTAATACTCATATATGTTGGTGCAATTTGTACAATATGGTAACTCTCTAAAAAGAATTTGTCAGACCCAAGGGTCAGTGGTTAGTCTGGATCACTTAGGGACTAAGGGAAAACCCTTTTCACCTGCCTCTAAAAGTTCACTGAAAATTAAGCAACAAATGATGGATGAATTGGAGAAAAATCATTTAAATTGTATTGTGATGTGCATTGCACAGGAAAATGACAATCACATAGCTCAGTGGGGTACAGATGTTTATATACCTTTCTCCACAGGGGAAAGGGAGTGGGGAAAAGGTGGATATTTGAGGAATAGTAAATAATTTTTAGGGGAAAGTGAATGGACTTGGAGGACATACAATGACCTAGGACAACATCTGCTGGGTCTACACGGTAGATTTTATATATATATATATATGTGTGTGTGTGTGTGTGTGTGTGTGTGTGTATATATTATTATTTTTTTTTTTCCTGCAGAATCTTGCTCTGTCCCTCACACTGGAGCATGCAGTGGGGAGATCTCGGCTCAACGCAAGCTCCTCCTCCTGGGCTCACGCCATTCTCCGGCCTCAGCCTCCAGAGTAACTGGGACTATAGTCGCCCTCCACGACGCCCGGTTAATTTTTTGTATTTTTAGTAGAGACGGGGTTTCACCGTCTTAGCCAGGATGGTCTGGATCTCCTGAACTCATGATCTGCCCACCTCAGCCTCCCAAAGTGCTGGGATTACAGGCGTGAGCCACCGCGCCCGGCCAGTAGATGACGTTTCGTTACAATAGTCTGTCCAGGCGTCTTGGCAGACTTTTCCGTCTTTCTTCCTGTGATATGAGTTCAGTTAATGAAAACTCAGGGAAGGGACCAGAGATGGTTGTTTTCTTCTTTGGCAGTCCAGACTGCAGACAGTTAAGGGAACTTCAGAGAACAGCTTCATTCTGGACTTTGGACAAAATAGAGGGTTAAGAGACAAGAGGAAGGAGGAAAGTTTGAGATACCTTGAAGCTCCTTTTAAAATCCAGCAGGTCAAAGTGGCATATTACATACATTCAGAATTAAATTAATGTAGGTTAATATTAAAATTAAGCACTTTCTTATACTTATTTAATTTTAGGAAACAAAATGACCCTTATTCATAATACCTACTGAAGATTAAGAGATTTTTTTCCCTAAAATATTAAATTAGAAAGCCACAGGCCCTTTTACCATAAGAGTTAACAGAAATTTTATCTTTACTACTATAGACAAACAATTTTGCATGTTTGCACTCTATAAATAAAAATTGATTTGGATATCCTTTCTTATAGGAAGCATTTTGTTTGTCCAGAGACTAGAGGGTAGATACCTATGACTTTTTAAGGCATTGCTTATATCAAATTTATTTGGTAGTCTATTTTTAAGAAAATGAGAAGTATATTTTTGTACGGAAACCACTCAGAGAAAATACTGATAGCTACTTTGAATATTGTACAATGTTATCACATCTACATGAGTTACGTTTGGATGTACCCTGCCTTCCAGTTTATGTGGCCCAGTTTTGCGAGGTTTTTTTTTTTGTTTTTTTTTTTTTTTTTGTGATTTTCACGAGTTTACAAACCTGGATACTTACAAACTTGGAGTTTAAAACTTAGTATGCAATATAATAATTATATCATAGCTACATTTTATTGAGTAAATAGTATGGTCGAGGTACTCAAATAAATGTTAAAATGCCTCATTTTTCTCTTGGATGATATTATATATTAATGCATTAATATCTTTATATACTAGTAAGAAGTCTAAGGTTTAAGGAGGCCAAGTAATTTATACAAGGTCATATTCCTAAGAACTGCAAGCACATTGACTAACATCTTTGGAACTCAGAGCATAATCTTCAAACTCTACAGTTTGCTTTTTCCTTTAGTTATAGAAACCATAGATCTTAAAAGAAACATGGAGATATAAATTTTGTCTAAGGCCAAAGGCCTAGAAAACTGACCTTCATAGTGCTTCTTCCAAGAAATGTATGTTTACCTGTAATAAACTGCACCAAGTAGGTCACCGAACCATTAATCAGTATAACTTCTTAGTGACTGTGTCTGCTCATAGTTAATAGTGTTTTTCAGAAACAGGTAAAACTATACAATAAGAGATCTATTATTCAGGTGACACTGCAAGAAAAAATTTAAAACACACCTCCTATCCCACCTACATGCAGAGCTTTGAGCAACTTATATAGACAGTGAGTTCAAACAAGCAAAAACCAAAAAAGTGCACAACCATAACAATTATAAAATAGACCACTTGGTTAAACAGGCAGAAAGATGAATTTTACACTTACCATTAAATTATACAAACAGGCTGTTTGCTATTTACAAAGCCTTCCTTAAAAATCAATGGATAATTTGTCACCTAAATAACTATGCAGTGAACAAGATGATAAACAATCATGCTTTCAGTAATAAGTTCCCTGATACATCAGAATGGCATTCCTGCTCAGCTGTAATAAGAAAATGACACCCAAAGAAAGAAAAGTAATTAGACCTTACTAGAATACAGAGTATAATAAACTAATTAATTATTTTTGCAAATCCCTTGTTGACTAGTCATTAACATAGAAACCTATTGCATATTTTCTATATTTAGAGAGATTACATAATTTACCAACTCAACCAATATATTTTTGGTAATGAAATGAGGCTCTATTCACATTTCTCTAAAACAACAGGTAGGAATCAGGCTTTCCGGGGCATATTAGGATGTATGGTTATTTTATTAACAGTTATTATATTTCAGTGTAGTACATTCCTATAATTTGATGTTGCCTCAGCGTCTGATATGGTTTGCTTCTGTGTCCCCACCCAAATCTCATGTTAAATTGTAATTCTCAGTGCTGGAGGTGGGGTCTGGTGGGAGGTGATTGGATCATGGTTTCTAATGGTTTAGCACTATCCAACTAGTGCTGCCTTGTGATAGAGTTCTCACAAGACCTGAAAGTGTGCAGCACCTCCCTCATTCTCTCTTCTTCCTGCAGGCCATGTGATGATGTGCTTGCTCCTCCTTTGCCTTCTGCCATGATTTTAAGTTTCCTGAGGTCTCCCCAGAAGCAAATGCATGTACAGCCCACAGAACCGTCAACAAATTAAACCTCTTTTCTTTATAAATTACCAAATCTCAGATATGTCTTTAAAGTAGTGTGAGAACAGATTAAAACAGCATCCATTTTGAATATAGGCTTAACTTTGTCATACCACAATAAGAGCTTAGTCACCCTTGACATAGTTTTCAATTATCCGCTTCCTCCCAGTTCTTTATTGTGGTTAATCCACATATCTATCTTGTACAATTGCCTCCTGATGATCATCTTCATGTCCCATAGATGTATACATACAACCTACTTAACTCAACCCACTGACCCTGAACCCTGCACAAACTGCTGAGATGCTCTGGTGGCCATTCTCAGTCACTAAGTGACTCCACAGAACTGGCACCTGTTTGCTCTAAACCAATCAATTAAAACTCCCCTTAGAAATTCTGCTTGGGTAATGCTCTGGACTCCAATAAAGTCCTTGATCCATAGGAACTTTATTTTTTTCTGGCTCCCTACTTGCTGATTGAACACATTGATTCTTTGGTTTTCCCATCAACCCATGAGTATATCTCATTTCTTATGGACGTATGAGTAATAACCTACTTAGATTATTCAATATGTTTTTGTTTTGTTTTCTCCTTTGTGTCTCATTCAACCAACATACCAGAACCTAACTTTCTTCCCTGTCAAAGTTCTTCTACAGAGTAGCTATCTTGTCAAGAATAAACTAAACACAGGTTTCTATAATAAACTAAACAAGAGCCACAAAAGTGTCTGTCAGTGTAAACAGTCTCCTTCCTGTGAGAAGGAGGCCTGGTCATGTGGTGGACACTCAGGTACTAGGCCTTCCTTCTGAATAAAGAAGTATCTAGTGAAAGGCACACTGTAGGTATGCACGATCACTTCTCCTGGAGCCCCAGCAAGAAAGAGCTAGAATTCACAGACACTCTCCAGAGAGATCTCAAGGTCAAATTAGAGAAAATTACAACAATCAATATATGTAACCTGGAATAATCATTCAACCATTAGTTGTGCAACTTAGTTAAGTTACTTACTTTGGAAATGAAAAGAATAATACTTAACTGGAGGGGTTGTGAGGAGGACAAATTATATTTCTAATACAGTTAACACATTGTCTGGCATGTTGAAGATGGTCAATAAATGAATACATTTATAACTCTAGTTCTCATTTTGTAGATTACTTTTGTATCATCAATCTATTTGTAATAGTAATTAAGATCTCTGAGTGGTTGAAATCTCATTTTTTAAAACTTGAAAGGGGCAGAAACTCTCTAATTCTAACATATCAAACTCCTATGCTTAGATTGGTCAAGAGCATATCATATACCTTAAAATTCTGTCTTTATAAGGTTAATTGTGTGCATACTGCTTTTAAGAACAAAAGTAATGCCATTCTACTTTGACTAGTGAGATGACATAGAATATTTATGATAATATGTTTAAAAGAAAATATTAGTTTAAACTCTAAAAAAACCCAATTCATTCACTTATCTGAAGCAATAACATATTATTTTTATTTAAATAAAGTAATATTTTATTTTTTAAAGAAGCATAAGCTTCAATTAATATCTATATCAAATTTAAAAAACACAAACGCAAGATGTGAAAATTACAAAAAGTAAAGTAGAATCTTTTTCTGGCTTTCAGAGATTTACTTCTTTGTCCTATTATAGGAAAAAACTGTTTTGTTTTTTTTTTGTAATGGTGATAACACTATATTTGTGTTTGGGCATGATTATTAAAATACTGCTATGAACAGAATGTCTGTACCCTGTCCCCCAAAATTCATAAATTGTACCCTAATGTGATATTATTGGAAATAGGGCCTTTTGGAGATAATTAGGGTTAGATTAGATCATGAAGTATAACCATCATGGTGGAATGAATGGTATTATGAAAAGAAGAAGCAACACAGGATTTCACTCTCTCGGTGCCTACACCAAGGAAGGTCATGAGAGGACATAATCAGGAAGAGGGGCTTCACCAAAATCCCTCTCATACTGGCATCTTTATCTCAGACTTCCAGTCTTTAGCACTTCAAAAAATAAATATTTGTTGTTTAAACCACACACATTTGTTTGTTATAACAGCCAAAACAGATTGAGGCATATATTATAGTTTATTTGCTTCTAAGCATTTAATATAATGCCAGTTGTGTAATTTCAATACTAAGAAATTGAATTGGTCAAGCTCTTAATTAAAACATTCTGTATTGCTTAAGTTTGAATCAACATAATTTGAAGGACCAGTATTGTAACAGCAAATGTAAAAAATAGTAAGCATTATTTTCCCAAGATATCACTATTATAATTGTGTATCTTCATATCTGTAATAAAGCAATGTAAGGAACAAATAAACTGTGATTTATGTTTTCAAGAAAGTTTTAAGTATAAGCAATTTAAGACTATGGTTTATTCATTTTTCATGGTACGATCAATTTGCCAATCCTTTTAGTCTTTCCCTTTTCAGGACCCTGAATAACCAAGCCACATCTTACTGTGAACAAATTAGTTTTGACACCTTGAGACATTTAATTATTTGCAATACTGAGTCAGATGAAGGTGAAGCTGAAACTTTTCAAACTCTGGAAAGATATATATGCTAAAAATGTCATTGTAGGATAGTTTCACCCTAAAAATTCACTTAATAAATATAATAAAATGTGCAAATGAGGCTGCAAATTTCTAAGAAATAAGCATATTACAAATTAAATAGAAATAGAAATTTTAGCAGTTACTATTTTTTACATCCTAGTATTCAGAAGTCTTTTTCAGAGGCGTAGAAAATCTCAGAGATGGCAGTGAGTACAAAGTTCATTCACTACAGCCGTTCATTTTACAGTTCAGGGAACTGAGGTTCAGAGAGGTTAAGTGATTTGCCAAGGTCACTCTTCAGTTGCTACTAAACTTAGAGAGTCAAAACCCAGACTTATTATTTACTCAATATTATTTTATTAATTTTATTTTTTCATTTATCAAAACAATAGCAACTTAGGAATATCCAAGCCTGTTGTTGGCGAATAATATATTTAATGTGAAAATTGTGCTAATTAAATTCATATATGTATTAAAATAGTACAGTTAATTTGCCCAAATGAATTCATAGTTATGCCAATTTACATGGCTATTATGAAATAATTCTGAGAATATTTAATTTGTGAATTTTTTCATTCATTATTTCATTAGTAATTATTTAATTTAGTAATTATTTAATGTTTATTGTATGAACTACTTCAGGAATGTATGTATGTATGTTTGTGTGGAGCATGTGTAAGCATGTGTCTGCTTTGGTTTTCTTCACAGTTCTTATAGTCCTGATTAAAAAATGATTTTCTGAGAGTGATAATTGGTTGATTTGAGGACATAAAATAAATACTTCAATCAATATTTATTCACATTCGTCCATGGGAGAAAAATGATTTTAAGATGTGTGTTACTTAATGCAAAATATGTCATGAACACACACACTTGTTTTGTAAATTTACTTGCTTATATAATATATAATGTGAAATAAAATTGATTAAACTTTTAAGTATTAAAGTATACAGGGAATGTGAATGTGAAGAGCCCATTTTTTACCCTTATTAATGTAAGCATATTCAGCTTGAAGCTGTTAAAACTAAGTTTGTATACATGTATATATTATAGTATGTATATATAAGTATATATTTGTTTATATTATAGTATATATTAATATACTTCTTTATTCTGAAAGGCCTAATGCTTGAACATGTAACACATGATTTGTGTGTGTGTGCATATATAATATATATATGTCATAACACATGATTTGTGTGTGTGTGCATATATATTATATATATGTCATAAATCTATATATAGATTTATGAAATAAAAGTGGAAAACTGTAATAGAGATATATATAAGTATGTATAAATATTACATAAGAAGCCATAAGTCTAGAGAGAAATATGTGTCTTCTATGCTCATTTTTTCCTTTCTACAATTTACACATGCATATTCTGCATGAATTACATTTTATAATATTGAAAATCTTTGAACTTTTTGTGTATGTCATGAAATCTAAAGTTACTCGTTGATTAATGAGTACATCCTCCACTATTGTTAAATGAACAACAAAAATTGTGTTTGTAAAATTTGTGTTTGTGTCTGTAGAAATTTGTGTTTGTAGAAATATAAATTCAGACTTTTAATTACTTTTTTATACTAAATTGCTTACTTTATTTATCATAGTCATTTTCATTTTCTGATTTCATTGATGTATAATGAAACTTTGACAAGTCACCCACTATTATAAAGATACATATCTAACCTCTTTATATGGTACATAAAAGCATCTTTGTTTGTAGAAGACTTTTTAACTGTTCATCTTACACTGTGTGATTGAATGACATTAAATAAGTTCTATAATGAAAGTATTATCTAAATGCTTAGTTATTCATGTTTATATAGTATATATAAAAACATGCATATGTAGTATGTATATTATATGACTATATATGTTTTTGTCAATTTACTGCATTATTGATATGTTTTCAGAAAAGTATAATCTCAGCAGTTTTATAACTAAAAGTAATTTGATTCTTCGGTGGTTGATGTCATTCAAATTTCTGTTAAGTGTTTTCCTAGCATTTCATTAAAATATATTGATATTGTATAGTTATTCTGAGCATATAGAATCATGTGATTTGTTTTTTGTTGAATTATTTACCAATTTCTATTAATGCCATTTTGCATTTACTTGTTTGAAAATTTTTATGTTCACAAGTAATTTGAATAATATATTATTATATTTATCTGGGAAGAAAAACAGGATAAATTGTCAACACATTATTGAACTAGGGAAAACGGCCAGTGCATTAGGATGGGAGTATTCACTGTTTTAAAAACAAGAATTAGAAGCAAATGCCTCAAAACAGTAATGGACATTCGTAAACTATTTTCCCTTGAAATATCTAAAAGTAATTTGAATAAATTACTTAATTAGCCCCTTAGCAGCTTCCAGTGGTAGACATTGTATTGCAAGTACAATGTAGTTTGTATTAACAGCATTGATGAAAAGTACTAGTGCAGATAATCTATAGAGACATTACACGAAAAAAAAGAAGCTGGTGTTTAGCCAATGGTAGTCTTGTACACAGTATTGCACATATAAATTGTTTGCTAAGGTTTGCAAACAATTATTATCAATTGTTTAGCAATTGTTTGCAATTGTTTGCTAAGTATTGCACGTATACATTGTTTGGTTTTCTCTTTTTTCTCCCTGTTAATTTAGTTTTCCTTCTGAATTGTCTTAACTCTTTTTATTTTATTTTTTCCATTCTCTTTGTTCTCTGTCTTTTAAAAGAGAGAACAAATCCAAAATTGAGATACAATTATTTTTCTCTACATATATCCAGATTATGTTGAATGACTATGCAAACATTTATTAAAAAAAAAAAAAAAACAAACACAATAAGAACAACAAAGTATACCCTTCAGTTTTTGTTTCTTTATAGTAACCACAGGTGTACAGGGAAATAGGATTCTGTGACTTATAGAATAGACAGGCTGTTCTCTTTTATTTTTAAACAGCTTCATTAAAATATAATTTTATACATTTAACACTGATTATATTTAAAGAGTACATTTTGATAATGTTTACCATAGTTATATGCCCAGAAAATCAACACCATAGTCAAGAGAGTAAATGTATTCATCACCCAAAATCTTTATATTTAGTTGTAATCCTTTCCTCCTAGTCTTCCTTCCCAGACAATAATGTTGTGTGTTCGATTGCTATATTGTTTTACATTAGTTTGCATTTTCTGGAGTAACATATAAAAGGAATCATACAATATGTTTTATTATCTCACTTCTTTTACTAGCAAAGTTATTCTGAGATTCATCCGTGTTATTATGTGAATCAATATTTTAAATGGTAAATAATTTTTCATTGAAGATATGCCAGATTTGATTAATCCATTTACATGTTGGTGAATATTAGGATTATTTCCATTTCTGCTTACAAAAAAGCTTCTATCAATATCTGTGTATAGAAGTTTTTGTATGGAGATATATACATATGTGTGTGTGTGTGTGTATATATATATTCATTTATCTTGAGTAAATGCCTAGGAGTAACATATCTGGTTCACACAATAGATGTGTGTTTAACTACAAGATGATTTCCCAAAGTAGCTGTACAATTTTACATTCCCACAAGCAGCAATTTAATGCAAAGCAAATTTGCAAATAGGAAGGAATTGTTATAAAAATAAATCATTTTATTAAATATAAATTCAAATGAATTTGTAATCCAAAGTTTTTTTTTGTAACTGGACCTCCTAACATGTTACTATCTTTACCGAAAATGTAAGAACACAATCTAACATTTAAAAAATTATGAGGGGAGTTTTAAGTTTTCTAATTAAAACAACTAAGGAAGCAAAAGGTGAACACTGTAATACACAGTTTAATCATTTCAAAAGTTAGAAAACTTGCAAATTGTTTTTTTCACTGTATGAAACACACTGGAACATCATCTACTCACAAATGTACATTTGCTTTTCTGGACCTGGTCTTCTAATGCAATAATACACTGAAATATCATCTATTCACAAATGTACATTTGCTTTTCTGGACCTGGTCTTCTAATGCAATCTAGTGAAAGGCATATTATTGTAGAGTTTGGAAGGTTCAAGTACACTAAAATATTTTTGACAAAGAAGACAAGATAGGACATTAAGAAGATCCTATTCTGGAATTTTTCCTTTGTAAAACTCAGATGAAATGTTTAAGATTGGAAATAAATTAATGATTACAAACTTTACCACAAATATAGTTTGTAAGTATTATATGCTACATTTATTTTTATAATAATGTGCAATCATAAAGCTTACAAATAAAAATGTTTATGAGCATTATTAGCAAGAATTTTAGGAACTTTCTCCTGAAGTTTGAAAAGTGTTTTGTATTTTCCAAGAGGCCAAGCACTCAACCTGCCTCAATGAGTATCAATCCATCTTCCACACCTATACATGAAGAACAAAGTGACTGATGACTTCAATCCTGTCTGGCTTCTCAGTGTAAAGCAATGTTGGTGCTGAACTTAGCCCTTTACCTCTGTGCAGAAGGTCTGTGGCTGTTATGAGGTCTATTTACTAGTTACCTGCACAAGCTTCTGTGATGCATCAATAGAGGGTAGAGTTTACATATTGAGTGCTACAGCCTTCCAAAGAATATATACATTGCTCTTAATATTACAGTTCCATTGTATAGTTGCATTTGGTCCTCGTAGCTGAATTCCCAGAAGGTGACACTTCCATCTCAGAAATTTTGAGCTCTTGTCCTATTCCTTGGAAACTGCATGGGTTTTGTGTGAACCAAGAGGATAAATGTGGTGTGTAGAGAGAGGAAATTGAAATAGAAATGGAATGGGTGTAGTTAGGGCCTTCAATACTTTCATTGTGAATTGAAATTATATTATTCTATTAAGAATACTAAAATTGGATATCTAATATATATTAGAATTGCATGATAGACTCTAAATTAGAATTCCTAATGTATATTAAACTGTTAGAATTATATAATTATAACATATAGATATATAAATAAGTTGAATTTAATACATTTTATTATATATTGTTTCTTCAATTTCTAAATTATAGATTCCTACCTTACAATGTTATCATGGTTGTCATTCAGGTTTGGAAGCATAAAGCAAAATATATTTACACACTTTATAAAAGCAAATATAGCAATTAGAAAATAATGTCAATAATCTTTATAAAAGTGTTTATAAAGGCTGCCAATTGAGGTCAGAAGACCAGCCTGGCCAACATGGTGAAACCCCGCCTCTACTAAAAGTACAAAAATTAGATGGGTGTGGTAGTGCACACCAGTAATCCCAACTACTCGGAAGGCTGAGGCAGGAGATTGATTTGAATCCAGAAGCAGAGGTTGCAGTGAGCCGAAATGACACCACTGCACTCCAGCCTGGGTGAAAGACTGAGACCTTGTCTCAAAAAAAAAAAAAAAAAAAAAAAAAATTCCACTAAGAAAAAGACTCTGGTATATTTTGGTTCTATTTAATCAACGAGCAGTAACTCACAACACATTCTGTTTTCCATTTTCTGAATGGCCACAGGAAACTAAGAAAGACAGCTGATAGAAATGACAAGTTGTTCAAGTAAGGGAGCCAAAACACCCAAAACTACTGAATACTAAGAAAATTGGTTTTATTAATGGTGCCAATCTCAAGACTGTATTAGGCTAATAAAAGAGACATTGACATAAGTTAAGAATTTGCCCCATCTAACTATATACCCTGTGGCAGATCTCTGCACCCCTTGAAATTCTGCATTTAATGTAGTATAATCATTTCCAGAACATGTTATTGAGAAAAATCTGAGTTATTTCTTTGCTGCATTGACATTAGGACATTAATCATGGTTTTAGCTAGGACCTTTACTAAAAACACTTATATATATAGCATTTATTCTGTAAGAGATGTATGTCTAAAGTTTGAATTGGCAGTTATATGTATATTAGTATTTTTAATTTCAAGTGATCTGCTTGCAAATTAGTCTGTAAATAAAAAGCCATGAAATATTCTTTTTAAAGTCACTAATATTTTCTAGATGAGAATATGGATTTGGAATTTTTGGTGTTGCTTATTACTTAAATTATTCAACATGATTAGTCTTTCAACAAAATTGTCTTCATGTGCAGGAGTCACTATAATCAGAATGAAATGAGGTAATAAAACTGAAGCACAATCAATGTTGATTATATGTTAGAGGAAAGAATAACTATACCTGACATAGGGTGCACTTGGGATGGTAATATTTACACAGAAAGTATAATTAATTGACTTATTATACCTAACTCTTTAATATTTTCTGTATCCATGCCATTTTCCATGGAACCCTGCTCTATGTCTTTGGGCTAGGCCATGTGATTTCACTGGTCCAACGAATGCCTGTAGAATTTCAGCAAAAGGAGGCTTAATATAAGCTTGCAGTTTGTAATTACCTTGGTGCAGTTCTGACACAGCCACAATAAGAAAAGTTATCTGATAGTCTGCTGATACATAGAGTATGAGAAACAGATGGAGCTGGCTTGCAATCTGCTGGTCAAAATGAGCCCACTCTAAATAAACTTACCTAAAAATGAACAGATAAAATGGACTATTCCCATGAAAAGGTGCACAATTTTAAAGTAGTTTGTTATTTATTATTTCCACAATGGTTGATAAAGAGAGGATAAAGAGGAAACTGCAAGCTGCAATCAGAAAATGGAGGGGCTTTCATTTTGGATTTCATTCTTCTACAAGGAACTGTTCATATTTACATTTGTACGATGCATTCATATGTTAGGGATAAACCACATATCAGCCTTAGAGTACAAATTGGTTTCAGAATCAATATTTAGAAGGTTGGATTGAATTATTACTTCAATATCATTTCTGGTATTGCTGAACTTGTACATTATTGATTAATGATTATGAAAGCTTATTGGCTAACTTCATTTCTAATTAGAATAAAAAATTAACACCATGATTAAAAACTTGTCTGACAAATTATTAGCATCTGTATATTCACTTTCAGATACCGACAAAATATTTGAGTCATACAGATGTCAATGATCATGGAACAGATATGGCAAAGTCCGTAAGTCACATATCATGCAAGTTTAGTATTTTGCTGATTTTTTAATTTGTGATTACAACATAGAAGTACAAAAGAGAGAGGGTCCTTTTAATTGTCTTTCTTTCATCGAAGACAAATCACTTGATGACAAATTATTTTTAAATTGCCTTTGTTACATACTTATAAAATATATTGAAACAAAATGAAAAACCAACTAACGTTTCTGAAGTGACATATTATGAAGTATATTTCCCAAAAAACTTTAAATAAGTTAATCTTCTAAATCTTATTTCTAGATTGTAGAAAAAAAAATGAAGAATTAAAAATTAAGAAATTCTCCATGCCTCATTGTCTTATTTCTCACCTGCTAAGTACAACTACCAAGATTTGATAATTCTACAATGTGTATATACTTCAAAACATCATGTGGCACATGATAAAACATACAAAATTATGTTTTTTTTTAAGTTTAATAACAATAATTTAAAAACACTACAGTTTTCTCAGAAATTTTACCTTTTCCTTCACAAAATATTATTTTAACTATAAATTACATCAGCTTTATTTTAACATTAAGCAAATTACCTACATAAAATTTCATAATAACTTGCTTCCTCAAAAATTGGGTTAGTGTGTAAGTGGTTTTAAGTGTGCCTAGTGGAAATTAGAAAGGTCTTCTCATTTAGATGATGATAACTTTGATATCAGATACTATTTCCCATAAATGTGCTATCATAATTAATGAACATAATTCTGCATAATATTTATTTACTTGGAAATATTTGACCTCTGTTAGAGGCATCATGAATTATGATGTAATTATTATTATTATTATTTTTGACAAAGTCTTAATCTGTCACCCAGGCTGGAGTGCTGTGACCTGACTCCAGCTCACTGCAAACTCCACCCCCAGGTTCAATTCTTGTGCCTCAGCCTCCAGGCGTGCACCACCACACCTGGTTCTTTTTTGTAGAGATGGGGTTTTGTCATGTTAGCCAGGCTGGTCTCAAACTCCTGGCCTCAAGTGACCCACCTGCCTTTATCTCCCAAAGTGCTAGGATTACAGGGATGAGACACCACTCCTGACCCTTAATGAGATTAATATGAAGACATAAACACAACCAGATGCTTATCTTTATAGTTTCCCTTCTCTTATCTATAAGAGTTTCTCAGTTTATAAGTAAGCCAAGTTATAAGTGATTCACAATATTACAGGTTTGTACATGTATAGATTTAAGTACTTTTTCTTGAAAATTACCTTGGGGTAAGTTTTTCTGTTTGTTTACTGTAGGTATATTTTACACATGAATATGAAATGTTGATTGCATTGATATTTTCAATCAATATCAGTAAGACAAGTCTTCAACTATTGATACATGACAAATTGGTATGTCTTAAAAATTATCATTTTTTAAAAAAAATTATCAACCTGTACTTGAAATGTAATGAGTATTAGAAAATGCATATCAAATTATCTCTTTCCTTTTCCATGGCAGATGTGTGATTTGGTATTAAATTAATTACCAAATGCCTTTACATTCTGACAGCTGGGTATTTTATACTTCAAAGGCAAATAGATTTTGAAGCAATATAACAAGCTTAGAAGTGTGAAGTGCAGCAGGACAGAAAAGTGAAAAATCAACAGGCTGAGTTGTTAATATTTTCCAGAAGAGTTAATAAATCATAGTGTGACAACAGTAAAAAATGCGAGTCATATGTAGTACAAACATAATTCACTATAAATCAAATTTTGTATCTGTTTAACATTAATACAACTAAAATTCAAGATGGCACATTATTGTACACATAGATTTCTAGTTAGATTTATTATGTTTCTGAATATCATCCTAGAAGTTCCTCATATTTCTATATTTGTTTTGTTGTAATTGGCAGTAAACATAAAAACTGAACCTTTTGGAAGTTTAACATTTTTTTAATGAAGACATTTCCAAGTACCAGTGCTTTCAAACTTTCGTTCTTTTACAGTTAGCTCAGGGTTAATAGAAACTCTTTAACCTTGAACTAACTTTATTTATTAATAAAATTTAATTAGATACAAGTCAGACATAGCATGATAATTCTAATCTATATTAACTATTGCTTACAAATGTTAAACAGTTCATCTGCTTATTATAATCTAAAGTTCTTGAATGAAGTATCATTTTGAAACTCATCTACAGTTTTATTTCAAGTAATTTGATTGCCTATTACTTATGAATGTTGACAGAAAAAATTAGGAAATAAATCTGTCTGTAAATACAACTTATTTTAATAGAGATACACAAATTATTTATTTTGAAAGCTATGTATTTGATCTCAGGGACTTAAATATTTCTCACAGAAACTCTTATTTAATTAAAACAATCTGTATATCTTCTATCAGATAACATTTATTTTAAAAAGCTTTTAACACAAAAAATGTTGCCACATTTTTACTAATATATTGATTATTCAATCACTATTTATGTAAATAGGTACTTCAGCACCAAAATTGTTTATTTGCTAAATATAAATACTCTGCGGAAGAACTAGTATTAATCATTCTCTGGTGAATAAGTATAAATATTTTAGAGGTTTTTACAAATAGTTCAATTCTGCATTTGGCATGTTTTTTTAATGTTTGCTTTCACATTGTCCCCTTTCCAGCCTCTGTCTCCTCCCTCTCCTTCTTTACCCCTCTCTTTCTCTCTCAATCTCTTTTTCTCTTTACTCTTCTCTCTGTGTATCTCTTATAGCACTTTGCCATTTTCTTTACACATGATAGATATTTAATTTATGTTTGATAAAAATACACTACAAAATGAACAAAATATTTGGTAAATACTCTGAAAATGTTATAGAAATATTAATCTATGAACCATAACAAAAGTAATGGAAAATTGAATAAGTAAATTATAGTTCATTTATTTTTCAGGCTTAAATATACTATAGATACCATATGCAAAAATTTATTCACCTAACTAAACTGACAATTCTTTTAATGCTCTCATTTTCTGGGGCGCACACATAGCAGGCATCAGGTTTGCTTTTATGTTTATTAAATAATTTAAATATTATTCAAGTAAGTATGGAAGAATGTCACAAATGCCAATAAATAGCTTTCTATGAACGCAAATAATTTTGATTAATCATTTAATTTTCATTTACATTTTATATTTACTATAAATAGAATATAAGGAGTAAAGTTAGCTAAGGTCAAATATCATTATTTCATGAGATTACCCAATATTATTTTTACTGATCATATTCTTTTTATTTTAAAAACATATGCAAAGTAAGAGTTGAAGTAAGTGAAACTCACTTAAATTCAGAAATTGTTTCACTTCTAGACATGTACCCAAATGAACTGAAAACAGGGATGCAAACAAATAAGTTCATGCCAAAGTGTGTTGCGGCACTATTTACAACAACCAAAAAGTGAGAACAAGCCAATTGTTCATCAGTAGACGAATGGATAAACAAAATGTAGTATTATAATAATGAAGTGCCACTTGACTGTACAAAAGAGTAAAGTACTAATACCTGCTACAGCAATAATGACATGAAAGCATTATGCAAGGGCAAGGAGGCAGAGCAATACGGCTAAATAGAATCCTCCAGTGAACATTCCCCTCTTAAGAATGTCAAATTAAACAACTATACAAAGAAGAAAACACTTCCATAAGAATAAAAAATCTGATGAGTGATCACAGTACCTGGTTTTGTTATTATGTCAATGGAAGAAGCATGGAAGTGGATAGGAAAGGCAGTCTTGAATTGCATACAAAATCCCTTCTTCATTACCCCTGGCAGTGGCCTCAGTAGTACAGGGAGATAATCTGTGTGCTGGGGAAGGTAGAGTGCAACGATTGTAGAACTTTGCATTGGAACTCAGTGCTGCTTACCACATGGGACAGTAACACAGAGAAGAACTCAGCTGGCATCCAGAGAAGGAGCATTTAGACCAACCCTGGCCAGAAAAAAAATCATCCATCCTGGTGGCTGGAACCTGTGTTCAGGCAAGCACCACCACTGCAGGTTAATGTGCTTTGAGGTTCTAAACAAATTTGAAAGGCAATCTAAGCCACAAGACTGCAATTCTAAGGGAAATACTACTGCTGGGTTGGGCTTAAAGCCAGTAGACTTGAGGTGAAAATGAGACATCAGCTGGAGTGGCCAAGGGAGTGCTTGTGTCACTCCTTACCGAATACAAGGCAGCTCAGCTCAGTTTAGCCAAAATGGGTTAGAGGGGCAAGTGGGAGTTTGTGGTCTCTGCTTCTGGGCTTTGGCTCCTGGATGGTATTTCTGAACATGTAGTGGGCTTAAGGGGAGCACATTGGCCTGAAGGGAGAGATCCAGGCCTGGCAGCATTTACCATAAGCTGACTGAAGAGCTCTTGGGCCTTGAGTGAGCATTGATAATATCTAGGCAGCAAACAACATGGGCTTCTTGTGGTGGTGGCCATAGTGTATTAGTCAGAGTTCTCTAGTGGGACAAAATCAATCGAATTATGTATGGAAGTTTCTTAAGTATTAACTCACATGATCATTAGGTCCCACAGTAGGCCAGTTGCAGACCGAGGAGCAAGGAGAGCCAGTAGAAGTTCCAAAACTGAAGAAACAAATCTGATGATTGATGATTGAGGGCAGGAATCACTCAGCACAGAAGAAAGATATAAGCTAGGAGGCTAGGCCAGAGTCTCTCTTTTTCACATTATTTTACCTACTCTAATTCTAGCCATGCTGGCAGCTGATTAGATTGTGTCCACCCAGATTAAAGGTGGATCTACCTTTCCCAGCCCACTGACTCAAATGTTAATCTCTTTTGTCAACACCCTCAGAGAAAAACCCATGATCAATACTTTGTATCTTTCAATCCAGTCAAGTTGACACTCAGTATTAACCATCACAAGTTCATTCTTTGTCAACTTGAACCTGTAACATCTCCTGAGATCATACATAATCTTCAAATAAAAACAATAATAAGGTCAAAATTAAACCTAACCTAATACAACTATCCTTCCTACAAACGGAAATACACCAATCCTCCACCCAAATACTATTACATAAAGTTAACAATACTTAAATACTGATATGAGTCAATAAATCTTATGTCACATGAAAAAGGAGAAAGGAAATAAAATGATATTTTCTTAGTACAAGTATATACATGAACAAACATGTTTTTAAAAAAAGAATAAGGAAATATTCATGATAATTACAGTCATCATTTCCGCAGCTGGTTACATGGTCATAGCTGGTATTGATGACTACCTTCTTCTGGTACCCATTCTGTAATCTCTTTGCCTTCTGAAACACCTCAGCAGGTCATGGTTTTTTTCCAAGTGCAGTGATCCAAACCTTCATTCCTGAAGGGTCTGGGTCATTTTGCAGTACTGCTTGGATTGGGCTGTTATAGTTTCCCATTGACCTTAATCACATGGCATGGTAATACTAAGAGACACACTAATAGATCTCCTGTATTTTATGTGTACTCTTCCTTACCTCTGTTCCATAGTAGTAGACTGATTTCATCTTGATAGTCCAGGTCAGTCACCCCAGCCAACACAGTAACTTCCTTCTTAGCCTGTTGACCCAAAGGTAGGAGGATCCCAAACTGTCCAGGTGGCAATCTTAATTTCCAGTTTAACAAAATTGTTGTGTCTCCTTGTTGCAGTGTACCTCCCTTTGGAACTAAGACCTCTAGCCCACCAGAATGTAATGTCACAGAAACAGGAAGCAAAAACTTTGCTAGTGGATCACTAGGGGTGATGGTGATTGGTGTCACTTCCACGTCCACTCCTTGACTTCTGGACCTGTGAATCCTAGTTATAGGACAAACAGTACCATATATTGATCACCGATTCAGAACATACACGACCTTCTTGAGAACTTTGCCCCAGCCCTGCAAAGTATTTTCACATAGTTGGCATTGTAATTATGACTTCAAAAGGCCATTCCACTGCTTTTTCAATCCAGCTGCTTCAGGAGGATTGGGAACACAATAAAACCCATGAATTTTATGAGCATCAGTTCCCTGCTGCACTTCTTTAGTTGTAAAGTGGGTGCATTGGTCAGAGGCAATGCTGTATGGAATACCATGATGGTGGATAAGGCATTCCGTGAGTTCACAGACGGTAGTCTTGGCAGAAGCATTGCATGAAAAATAGGCAAGTGTTTGTTTCAGTGAGGACAAACCTCTGCCCTTTCCATGATGGAAGAGGTCTAGAAGAAAACAGGGGTATTGGGACTGGCTCCTGAGGAGAACCAACATTATTTTGCCTGGCAACTGCATCAGGAGAAACTATCACTGTTGCCTCAGGCAGTTCAGGGTTTATCTCCTTAGACAAAATGTGAAAATCTGATGGCAGCATGGGTCAAGGAGGGGATCTTGTGACTACTGGGGATTGGGAAGCTGTTCCTCCTGGCAAAAAAGTTTCATCAGAGTTTACAAATGCAGTGTCCCCAGTTTCATCAGGGTCCTTCCACGATTTCCCATTTCAGGTTGCAGTCTCTTTTTCTTTTCTTTTTTTTTTTTTTTCCAATTCGATGCCCTCACTTCAGCAGTAGACACCTGGCAAGGCTGCGCATGTACCTGTTGTAGCATGTCAGCCACTCTCATGATAAGAGCCTGTGTCTGATTTTTCACACTTTCAACTGTTTCTCTACTGGAGATAAGACTGTCATTCAGGGCAATCCTAGCAAATTTGAGGCCCAATATCTGCTTCTGAAGCTGGGAGACAGAATCTTTGAGTTCATCTTTTTATTTCAACACTTTGTCCAGTGAACGTAGGAGCAGCCAATCAGTTTCATTGTGTTCCTTGGTTCTCTGCATGTGGTCAAAGGTACTCTATATAGAGTCGCTAAACTCTTTGACTCTCACAAGTGATAAATCATGAGTTTCAAATGCATTTATTTTGAATAATTCTCTAAACAGTTCACACCAAGGACTATCAGTGTTCTCCATACTATTAGAAGTAGAGACTTTAGCATTTTTGGGTCTAATCATATTAAGCAGCCAACAGTAGGAACCCTAAAACCAATGAAAGAATTCCATACTTAATATCATTTTCCTTTAGAACCACTCCTGGTACCAAAATCTGTATTAGCGAGGGTTCTCTAGAGAGACAGAAGTAATGGAATATATGTGTGTATGTACATCTATATCTAATATCTATATATATACACAGATTCAAAATAGCTATTTTGAGGAAGCACATTAAAATTCAAGATAACACAGAAAAGGAATTCAGAATCCTCTCCAATAAATTTAAGAAAGTGATTGAAATAATTTTTCAAAAATATGGCAGAAATTCTTTGGCTAATACATTCAATTAGCATACTGAAGGTTGTATCAGAGTGTCTCAAGCATAACTGATCAAGTAGAAGGAAGAATTAGTGATCTTGAAACAGACTATTTGAAAATACACAGAGAGAGGAGACAAAAGAGTGAAGCACATTTATAAGATCTTGAAATGGCCTTCCAAAAGGCAAATCTAAGAGTTGTTGGCCTTAGGAGGAAGTAGAGAGAGAGAATGGGGTAAAAAGTTTTTTCAAAAGGATAGTAACACAGAATCCCAAAACCTAGAAAAATATCAACAGTATTTAAGTACAAGAAGGTTATAGAGCACCAAGCAGATTTAACCCAAATAAGATTTCTTCAAGAAATTTAATAATCAAATTCCCAAAAAGCACGGATAAAGAAAGTCTCCTGAAAGCAGAAAAAGAAAAGAAACAAACAACACAACGGAACTGCAAAGTGGCACATAATTCTCAGTGGAAAATTACAAGTCAAGAAAGACATATATAAAGTGCCAAATAAGAGGAACTTTTATCCTAGAATAGTATGTAGAGCAAAAATATCCTTTATTCATGAAGGAGAAATAAAGATATCCCCAGACAAACATAATCTAATAGATTTCATCAACCCCGTAACTGTCCAACAAGTATGCTAAAGGTAATTCTTCAATCTGAAAGAAACAGACCTAAATGAGCAAGAAATCATCTGAAGGTACAAAACTCACTAGTAATCGAAAGCACACAGAAAAGCAGAATGTGATAACTCTTACTGTGGTGTATAAACTACTCATATGCTGAGTAGAAACACTAAAAGAGGAACCCTCAAACATTACTACCAAAAATTCAAACACAGTATAATAAGAAATGAACAGAACCAACACAAAGTTTAAAAGTAGGGAAATGGGGGGCGGAGCAAGATGGCCGAATAGGAACAGCTCCAGTCTCCAACTCCCAGCGCGAGCGACACAGAAGACCGGTGATTTCTGCATTTTCAACTGAGGTACTGGGTTCATCTCACTGGGGAGTGCCAGACGATCGGTGCTGGTCAGCTGCTGCAGCCCGACCAGCGAGAGCTGAAGCAGGGCAAGGCATTGCCTCACCTGGAAAGCGCAAGGGAGAAGGGAATCCCTTTTCCTAGCCAGGGGAACTGAGACACACAACACCTGGAAAATCGGGTAACTCCCACCCCAATACTGCGCTTTAAGCAAACAGGCACACCAGGAGATCATATCCCACACCTGGCCGGGAGGGTCCCACACCCACGGAGCCTCCCTCATTGCTAGCACAGCAGTCTGTGATCTACCGGCAAGGCAGCAGCCAGGCTGGGGGAGGGGCGCCCGCCATTGCTGAGGCTTAAGTAGGTAAACAAAGCCGCTGGGAAGCTCAAACTGAGTGGAGCTCACAGCAGCTCAAGGAAACCTGCCTGTCTCTGTAGACTCCACCTCTGGGGACAGGGCACAGTAAACAATAACAACAGAAAGCTCTGCAGACGCAAACAACTCTGTCTGACAGCTTTGAAGAGAGCAGTGGATCTCCCAACACGGAGGTTGAGATCTGAGAAGGGACAGACTCCCTGCTCAAGTGGGTCCCTGACCCCTGAGTAGCCTAACTGGGAGACATCCCCCACTAGGGGCAGTCTGACACCCCACACCTCACAAGGTGGAGTACACCCCTGAGAGGAAGCTTCCAAAGCAAGAATCAGACAGGTACACTCGCTGTTCAGAAATATTCAATCTTCTGCAGCCTCTGCTGCTGTTACCCAGGCAAACAGGGTCTGGAGTGGACCTCAAGCAATCTCCAATAGACCTACAGCTGAGGGTCCTGACTGTTAGAAGGAAAACTATCAAACAGGAAGGACACCTACACCAAAACCCCATCAGTACATCACCATCATCAAAGACCAGAGGCAGATAAAACCACAAAGATGGGGACAAAGCAGGGCAGAAAAGCTGGAAATTCAAAAAATAAGAGCACATCTCCCCCGGCAAAGGAGCGCAGCTCATTGCCAGCAACGGATCAAAGCTGGACGGAGAATGACTTCGACGAGATGAGAGAAGAAGTCTTCAGTCCATTAAATTTTTCAGAGCTAAAGGAAGAATTACGTACCCAGCACAAAGAAACTAAAAATGTTGAAAAAAAAGTGGAAGAATTGATGGCTAGAGTAATTAATGCAGAGAAGGTCATAAACGAAATGAAAGAGACGAAAACCATGACACGAGAAATACGTGACAAATGCACAAGCTTCAATAACCGACTCAATCAACTGGAAGAAAGAATGTCAGCGATTGAGGATCAAATGAATGAAATGAAGCGAGAAGAGAAACCAAAAGAAAAAAGAAGAAAAAGAAATGAACAAAGCCTGCAAGAAGTATGGGATTATGTAAAAAGACCAAATCTACGTCTGATTGGGGTGCCTGAAAGTGAGGGGGAAAAGGGAACCAAGTTGGAAAACACTCTTCAGGATATCATCCAGGAGAACTTCCCCAACCTAGTAGGGCAGGCCAACATTCAGATCCAGGAAATACAGAGAACGCCACAAAGATACTCCTCGAGAAGAGCAACTCCAAGACACATAATTGCCAGATTCACCAAAGTTGAAATGAAGGAAAAAATCTTAAGGGCAGCCAGAAAGAAAGGTCGGGTTACCCACAAAGGGAAGCCCATCAGACTAACAGCAGATCTCTTGGCAGAAACTCTTCAAGCCAGGAGAGAGTGGGGGCCAATATTCAACATTCTTAAAGAAAAGAATTTTAAACTCAGAATTTTATATCCAGCCAAACTAAGTTTCATAAGTGAAGGAGAAATAAAATCCTTTACAGATAAGCAAATGCTTAGAGATTTTGTCACCACTAGGCCTGCCTTACAAGAGACCCTGAAGGAAGCACTAAACATGGAAAGGAACAACCGGTACCAGCCATTGCAAAAACATGCCAAAATGTAAAGACCATCAAGGCTAGGAAGAAACTGCATCAACTAACGAGCAAAATAACCAGTTAATATCATAATGGCAGGATCAAGTTCACACATAACAATCTTAACCTTGAATGTAAATGGACTAAATGCTCCAATTAAAGACACAGACTGGCAAACTGGATAAAGAGTCAAGACCCATCAGTCTGCTGTATTCAGGAGACCCATCTCACACGCAGAGACATACATAGGCTCAAAATAAAGGGATGGAGGAAGATTTACCAAGCAAATGGAGAACAAAAAAAAGCGGGGGTTGCAATACTAGTCTCTGATAAAACAGACTTTAAACCATCAAAGATCAAAAGAGACAAAGAAGGCCATTACATAATGGTAAAGGGATCAATTCAACAGGAAGAGCTAACTATCCTAAATATATATGCACCCAATACAGGAGCACCCAGATTCATAAAACAAGTCCTTAGAGACTTACAAAGAGACTTAGACTCCCATACAATACTAATGGGAGACTTCAACACTCCACTGTCAACATTAGACAGATCAACGAGACAGAAAGTTAACAAGGATGTCCAGGAATTGAACTCATCTCTGCAGCAAGCAGACCTAATAGACATCTATAGAACTCTCCACCCCAAATCAACAGAATATACATTCTTCTCAGCACCACATCGTACTTACTCCAAAATTGACCACGTAATTGGAAGTAAAGCACTCCTCAGCAAATGTACAAGAACAGAAATTATAACAAACTGTCTCTCAGACCACAGTGCAATCAAACTAGAACTCAGGACTAAGAAACTCAATCAAAACCGCTCAACTACATGGAAACTGAACAACCTGCTCCTGAATGACTACTGGGTACATAACGAAATGAAGGCAGAAATAAAGATGTTCTTTGAAACCAATGAGAACAAAGATACAGCATACCAGAATCTCTGGGACACATTTAAAGCAGTGTGTAGAGGGAAATTTATAGCACTAAATGCCCACAAGAGAAAGCAGGAAAGATCTAAAATTGACACTCTAACATCGCAATTAAAAGAACTAGAGAAGCAAGAGCAAACACATTCGAAAGCTAGCAGAAGGCAAGAAATAACTAAGATCAGAGCAGAACTGAAGGAGATAGAGACACAAAAAACCCTCCAAAAAGTCAATGAATCCAGGAGTTGGTTTTTTGGAAAGATCAACAAAATTGACAGACCACTAGCAAGACTAATAAAGAAGAAAAGAGAGAAGAATCAAATCGACGCAATTAAAAATGATAAAGGGGATATCACCACCGACCCCACAGAAATACAAACTACCATCAGAGAATACTATAAACACCTCTACGCAAATAAATTGGAAAATCTAGAAGAAATGGATAATTTCCTGGACACTTACACTCTTCCAAGACTAAACCAGGAAGAAGTTGAATCCCTGAATAGACCAATAGCAGGCTCTGAAATTGAGGCAATAATTAATAGCCTACCAACCAAAAAAAGTCCAGGACCAGATGGATTCACAGCTGAATTCTACCAGAGGTACAAGGAGGAGTTGGTACCATTCCTTCTGAAACTATTCCAATCAATAGAAAAAGAGGGAATCCTCCCTAACTCATTCATGAGGCCAACATCATCCTGATACCAAAGCCTGGCAGAGACACAACAAAAAAAGAGAATTTTAGACCAATATCCCTGATGAACATCGATGCAAAAATCCTCAATAAAATACTGGCAAACCGGATTCAGCAACACATCAAAAAGCTTATCCACCATGATCAAGTGGGCTTCATTCCTGGGATGCAAGGCTGGTTCAACATTTGCAAATCAATAAACATAATCCAGCATATAAACAGAACCAAAGACAAGAACCACATCATTATCTCAATAGATGCAGAAAAGGTTTTTGACAAAATTCAACAGCCCTTCATGCTAAAAACACTCAATAAATTCGGTATTGATGGAACGTACCTCAAAATCATAAGAGCTATTTATGACAAACCCACAGCCAATATCATACTGAATGGGCAAAAACTGGAAAAATTCCCTTTGAAAACTGGCACAAGACAGGGATGCCCTCTCTCACCACTCCTATTCAACATAGTGTTGGAAGTTCTGGCTAGGGCAATCAGGCAAGAGAAAGAAATCCAGGGTATTCAGTTAGGAAAAGAAGAAGTCAAATTGTCCCTGTTTGCAGATGACATGATTGTATATTTAGAAAACCCCATTGTCTCAGCCCAAAATCTCCTTAAGCTGATAAGCAACTTCAGCAAAGTCTCAGGATACAAAATTAATGTGCAAAAATCACAAGCATTCTTATACACCAGTAACAGACAAACAGAGAGCCAAATCAGGAATGAACTTCCATTCACAATCGCTTCAAAGAGAATAAAATACCTAGGAATCCAACTTACAAGGGATATAAAGGACCTCTTCAAGGAGAACTACAAACCACTGCTCAGTGAAATAAAAGAGGACACAAACAAATGGAAGAACATACCATGCTCATGGATAGGAAGAATCAATATCGTGAAAATGGCCATACTGCCCAAGGTAATTTATAGATTCAATGCCATCCCCATCAAGCTACCAATGAGCTTCTTCACAGAATTGGAAAAAACTGCTTTAAAGTTCATATGGAACCAAAAAAGAGCCCGCATCTCCAAGACAATCCTAAGTCAAAAGAACAAAGCTGGAGGCATCACGCTACCTGACTTCAAACTATACTACAAGGCTACAGTAACCAAAACAGCATGGTACTGGTACCAAAACAGAGATATAGACCAATGGAACAGAACAGAGTCCTCAGAAATAATACCACACATCTACAGCCATCTGATCTTTGACAAACCTGAGAGAAACAAGAAATGGGGAAAGGATTCCCTATTTAATAAATGGTGCTGGGAAAATTGGCTAGCCATAAGTAGAAAGCTGAAACTGGATCCTTTCCTTACTCCTTATACGAAAATTAATTCAAGATGGATTAGAGACTTAAATGTTAGACCTAATACCATAAAAATCCTAGAGGAAAACCTAGGTAGTACCATTCAGGACATAGGCATGGGCAAAGACTTCATGTCTAAAACACCAAAAGCAACGGCAGCAAAAGCCAAAATTGACAAATGGGATCTCATTAAACTAAAGAGCTTCTGCACAGCAAAAGAAACTACCATCAGAGTGAACAGGCAACCTACAGAATGGGAGAAAATTTTTGCAATCTACTCATCTGACAAAGGGCTAATATCCAGAACCTACAAAGAACTCAAACAAATTTACAAGAAAAAAACAAACAACCCCATCAAAAAGTGGGCAAAGGATATGAACAGACATTTCTCAAAAGAAGACATTCATACAGCCAACAGACACATGAAAAAATGCTCATCATCACTGGCCATCAGAGAAATGCAAATCAAAACCACAATGAGATACCATCTCACACCAGTTAGAATGGCGATCATTAAAAAGTCAGGAAACAACAGGTGCTGGAGAGGATGTGGAGAAATAGGAACACTTTTACACTGTTGATGGGATTGTAAACTAGTTCAACCATTATGGAAAACAGTATGGCGATTCCTCAAGGATCTAGAACTAGATGTACCATATGACCCAGCCATCCCATTACTGGGTATATACCCAAAGGATTATAAATCATGCTGCTATAAAGACACATGCACACGGATGTTTATTGCAGCACTATTCACAATAGCAAAGACTTGGAATCAACCCAAATGTCCATCAGTGACAGATTGGATTAAGAAAATGTGGCACATATACACAATGGAATACTATGCAGCCATCAAAAAGGATGAGTTTGTGTCCTTTGTAGGGACATGGATGCAGCTGGAAACCATCATTCTTAGCAAACTATCACAAGAACAGAAAACCAAACACCGCATGTTCTCACTCATAGGTGGGAACTGAACAATGAGATCACTTGGACTCGGGAAGGGGAACATCACACACCGGGGCCTATCATGGGGAGGTGGGAGGGGGGAGGGATTGCATTGGGAGTTATACCTGATGTAAATGACGAGTTGATGGGTGCAGCACACCAACATGGCACAAGTATACATATGTAACAAACCTGCACGTTGTGCACATGTACCCTACAACTTAAAGTATAATGATAATAAATAAATTTTAAAAAAATAGGGAAATGAAGTTAGAGTGTAGAGTTTTTTAGTTTTCTCTTTATTTGTTTCTATAATTAGTGTTAAGTCATAATGAATTTAAAATAATGGGTTATTAGATGTTATTTGCAAGCATATGGTAATCTAAAATTTAAAAACCTATAACAGCCACACACACACACACAAGAAATTTAAACATACTGCCAGAGAATATTACCTTCAGTGGGATTGATGAAAGGAAAGAATAAAAGACGGAACAGAAAACCACAAAACAACCAGAAAATAAATACCAAAATAGCAGTAGAAAGTTCTTACTTATCAGTAATAACATTGAAGGTAAATAGACTAAACGCTCATTGAATTGTTTGTAACACAAAGGAAAGATAAATGAGGTGATGGATAGTCCAGTTACCCTATTGTGATTATTAAGCATTGTGTACCTATATCAAAATATCTCATGCAACCCATGAATATATACACCTATTATGTACCCAAAAAGATTTTTTAAAAAACTGAATGAATAAAAAGTTCCAATAATCTGCTGCATACAAGAATCACACTTTACCTATAAAGACACACATGGACTGAAAATAAAGAGATGCCAAAATATATTCCATGTCAATTGAAATTAAAAAAAAAAAAAAAAGATTGAAGTAGTTATACTTATATCAGATAAAATAGAATGCAAGACAAAAACTATAAAGGAGACAAAGAAGATTATTACATAATAATAAATGGGTCAGTTTAGCAAGAGAATACAATTGTAAATCTATACATACCCAACACTGGAGCACCCAGAAATATAAAAAAATTATATCTACTGTTAGTGTTAAAGACAGAGGTAGACCCCAATACAATAATAACTGGAGATTTAAATACCCCACTTTCAACATTGGATAGATCATTCAGACAGAATATCAACAAATATCAGACTTAATCTGCCCTATAGAAAAAATGGATCTAACAGTTTTTTTTCAGAACACTTCATCCAATGGCTGCAGAATACTCATTTTTTTTCCTCAGCACATGGATCACTCTCAAGCATAGACCAAAAAAACAAACCTTAAAAATTCTAACTAAATGAAATCAGATCAAGTATTTTCTCTGACCACAGTGCAATAAAACTAGAAATTAAATATATGAGGAAGTTTGGATACGAAACAAACACATGAATTTAAACAATATGCTCCTGATTAACCAATGAGTTAATAAAGAAATCTGAAATAAAATTTTAACATTGCTGAAAAACAATGAAGAAAGAAATACACATTCCAAGGCCTACGGAATACAGCAAAAGCAGTATTAAGAGGAAGCTTCATAATAATAAGCGTTGGGGTCTGCGTGTTTCCTAAACAAAGGAATGAACACACAAGACAACACAAGACAACACAAGACAAGACAAACATGGCAGCTGCCTCGAATGGCACGCTCTGCTTTATTTTATGCAGTCGTTTGTGGAATGTTACCAAGTCACAAGACACATTGTTGTTTTTCTGACCTTTCCCTGACTTTCTGGATTTTCAAGATGTTTACACATAAACAAGCCCCCAATGCCCTGCTTCGTTTGCAAGAGCAGGACTTATCAGGAACGCCTCGTTTGTGAGCACGTAGTCCTCTACATTTCCCCTTTCCTTATTTACAAGTTTGAATTTCTTTTAAAACCATCATTACATGTTGGGCTCGCTGGGATTCGGTGTTTGCCCTTTGGCACTGTCTCCAGCAGACTGTGAAAATGACAAAGGCAAGAACAACAATCAATACATTACTAGAAATAGAGGTGAGCAAAGTTTTTACAGGGCTCATAGGGTTCAAAGACGTCAAACTTTGTGCAATACCAGTCATCAAATCTTCACCAGTCAGCAACGGTAACTGATTGCGAAATGTTTCAGAAATATTTAATTCTTGTATTTCTAGGGAAAGATTATTATGACCAATTAAAAGTCTCTTTATCTCAGTCCAGTTATGTACAGTGCTGTTAAAAGGAACAGGAGTAATACAAAATTGGGTAGTGCTCCAATCACATTTCAACAAAGCTCGGGTATTCAACACTGTTAGCTGATCTCCCAAACAAGAAACCACTTGCTCCAGATTATCCACTCGTTCAGTCAAATAAGCATCTAATGTCTTGTTGCTGCTGCCATAACAAATGTGATTGTTCATGCCATTGTTGCACAAATTCTGCATTTTGTATACTCTGGTGTAGAGCTAATCCAGCAACAGCGGTGGTGGAAGCAATTGCTACAAGTCCTATCACCATGGTCATGATGATTCCAACCATCCTCTGACTGCGGTGGACAAGATCTTGCATAACTTTGTAAATTTGAGCAACCCCAGCAGATTCACTCCAAGTACATGCTAAGTTTACAGGTAGCCAGGTTTCTTTTCTGGCTCTTAGTATATACAAATCGGAATGAGATTCATTCCAATTATTATTCCACCAAGTAGTATTTATACAACTTAAGAATGTACAATTGTTTGTACAGTTAACTATCCCTGTATTATTATCCCATTTAAAAATTCCTGTCAACAACAAGTAAGGCTTTCTTACACATGCAATAAAATATCTAGAACTATTTTGATGCAAAGATATATGGAAAGGGTTAGCAATATTAATAAGATTTAAGGACATGTTTCCTGTGAAAGTGAACATTGGTTTACCAGCAGCTAGCAACTTCCAAATATGACCTTGTACTTGTGAGGTATTAGCCAAATGTGGCATAAGGGGTGATAGACCACCATCACACCAAATAATAGTTTTATTGCCATCTGCAGAAATGCTGTGATTACCTTTATGCCAACGCAGGTTGACGTGGCTGAATTTAGTCTGAAAATCTCCATGTACACTCCAATCTGTAACAAGGTATTTGCGACTCTTCCCTTTTACTTCTAACAACAATCGTGGCCCACTACTTCTACATCTAGTCCACTCTAGTTGGGAAACACCTCCGGACACATCAGGGATAGGGCATAAAGATAATGTACTTGGCAGAGTTTCATTAAGTACTGCAGTATGATTATACTTAAAACTTTGAGCCACGATAATCATAGTAAAGGCAGAGATATGACTATGGTTATAGCAAACAGCCCAAGCCTCATGAGAAAGATGCAGACAATGTGGACTACCCCCAAGACATATAGGTAACCCTTCAACCCCAAATTGATATGAACTATTTACTGTGCCAGTGTTTAATTCAGGATCCTGGTTTAAAAAAGGTGATGGCATCCAAGCAGTATCATTAGTAAATACTGGGACTTCTCTGTCTCCCCAGGCCGCACCTTGATATAAGGGTGGAAAAGGAATATAAGCCCAGTATGTAAATTATCCAGCTGTTACCTGACAATTTACTATGGCCAGCATAGCCAGCAATAAAGTCAGTGGGGTTTTGGGCTACCCAGCTTGTTGAACAACCCCTTCAGCTTCTTAACCTTTTCAGTTGTCCCCATGTTCAGGGCTCCGCATGTTGAGTTCCAAAGGTGAGTGTTCTCTGAGCGCTCAGATTTAGCTCCTACGGATCGGTTCCTCTTCGCCATGGCACTGTTTAAAACGTCGAGATGGAAACCACTCGTCTCCGGCACCTGTACAGACAAAAGCATAGCCTCGACCCCATTGTAAAACTTTTCCTTTTAAATATTTCCCTTGTAATCAAGGATAATACACCCACAGATTACTGTTTTGCGGCTTTTCTAAAGGCTGCTGAAAATGTTTCACCGCTGCAGACTGCTGTAATTGGCGCCAATGGTTGAGAAAATTTAAAGTAAAAAGGGCTTTCAGAATTTGATGTTTTGGGGAATCTCACCCATCTCCCCCTTTTACTTTTAAAAGTTGTAATTTTAAGGTAGCATTGGCTCTTTCAATAATTACTTGACCTTGACTGTTAAATGGAATACCAGTGGAATGACAAATATGGTATAAAGAGAGGAAGACAGCCAATTTGCGAGAGCAATAAGCAGGGGCATTATCAGTTTTTAATTCAGCAGGGACTCCCATAACTACAAAGCAAGAAAGTAAATGAGTAATAACAGAGTCAGCCTTTTCAGAGGGTAATGGCGTAGCCCACTGGAAATGTGACCACGTATCAATAGTATGATGAACATATTTTAAACGATCAAAGGAAGGAACATAGTTACATCCACTTGCCAAATGTGATTTTGTTGAGTGCTTCAAGGATTAATACCTGGACTTAAAAAAGGTGCAATAATAGGAGCACAAGATGGGCAGGCTCTGAAAATAGCTCGGGCTTGATGGCGTGTTATAGAAAATCACCGTTGTAATCCTAAACTATTAATATGATGTAGTTGGCGCTCATCCTGAGCCTGTTGGATATTGCCAATAAGAAAAGAAGCAATCTGACTATTACCAAAAGATAAAGGTCCTGGCAAAGCTGAATGAGAATGAATATGAGTGATAAAAAGGAGCGCAGTGCGGGAAGTAAGAGTTACAAATAATAAAGAAAATAATTTTTGTAAAGGAGTTTGAGGAAATAATGGTAAAAAATCTGAGAAATATATTTAGTTACATATAGGCCAGTCTTGTTGAACCATAAGAATGGCAAAAAGTTCTCCCTGTCGTACTGATTCAAATGGATAGTGAGAAATTTTTGAATTGTCTGAAGTCCAGTATCCAGGCTTTCCATTGCTTGAAGCATCAGTAAAAATGGTGGGACTTTTAACTAGAGTGTAAGAGATAGGATTATATGGCAGTAAAGAATATTGTTGCAGAAAAGCAAATAATTTATTTTGAGAAAAAGAACCAGTATACTCAGCACAAGCCACTTGTCAACCCTTATGAATTTCCAACAGAGATTCAATGTATTGATTAGATAATTGGGTAATAATTTTTATAGGGTCAGCACCAAGCAACTGACGAGCTCGATGTCATCCTTTAATAATTAATTCAGCCAATTTATCAATATATGGGTGAATTTTCTTAATGGCTTTATTAGCCAAAAACAGCCACTCCAGAATATTATTATCTTGGTGTAAAACGGCCGTTGGCGAATGGGGAGTATGAAAAAGACACAACAAAAATGGAAGATTGGGTGCAACATAATCAAGGTGAGTTTCACTAATTTTATTTTCTACGAATGACAATTTTTCTTTTGCTACAGGGGATAAAGTCCCCATAGGTTGAATACAAGTACTTACAGTTCTAAGATCAGTTAATAAGTGCCATTTTCCTTTTTTTTTTTGACAAGACAAACACAGGGGAATTCCATGCAGAAGTACTTGGTTCAATATGCCCCTCGGCCAATTGTTCCTTAACTAAATTCTTTAAAGCCTTAAGTTTTTCTTTAGATAATGGCCACTGTTCCACCCAAACAGGAGTTGTAGTATTCCACTTCAATTGTAAAGTTTGAGGCTTGTGGACAGTGGCTAAGAGTTTAAAGGATTGTAGCCCATTTTGAACATCATATTTTTGGCAGCTGAAGAAATATGAGGAATGCTTAAAAAGGCACCAAATTGTTGTAAAAGATCATGGGCCCAAAGGTTAATATTAATGGAAACAGTATAAAAGAACACTTTTCCTTGTTGTCGTTCAGGTTCTACACAGCTCAGGGGCTCGACACTTTGGTAGACTATAGAAGCAGTACCTAGGCCGGATAGAGTAACTGATATATGTTTCTTTTTCCAATGATCAGGCCATAGAGGCAAACATATAATAGATATATCTGCTTCTGTGTCGACTAATCCCTCAAAAAGTATCCCATTAATTTGCAATGAACATAAAGCTTTTGATCAGAAACTAGTTTCCCAGAAAACAGTTTTCCCAGTACAACCGAAACCTTGACGAGACACATCTCTAGATAAGAAAGGAAAAAAAAAAAAGGCAATAAAAGCAATTGTGCAATACGTTCCCCTGCCTCTAGTTTCATCAATTGTGAGACTTGTACCACAATAAATATTTCATCAGTAAAATCAGGATCAATAATTTCTGGGACCACCATTAAACCCCGCATAGCGCTGCTGCTTCGACCTAGTAAAAGTCCTACATGTCCCTTTGGCAAAGGACCACACACTCCAGTAGCTGACTTATATATTCCTCCATTAGGAGATAAAGTATAAGGTTGGACAATAGCTAGGTCAGCAGCAGCACTCTGCTTAGTGGCAGCATAAAACTGAGAAACTGGGGTAGGGTAAGATGTCTTTAAGGAGGACTCGAGGTCATTCCTTGATGTTGTAAGTCACTGCTCACTGGGTACTGGGGTAGGCCTGCATTGCAGTTGTTGGGGCCCCAAGCCTGCAGGCCCTGGCTCCCGTTTCCTGAGAGGGGTGACAATACATTCCCACTTTTATCAGTTTTTGAACGGCATTCATTGGTCCAATGTCGACCCTTGCCACATCGTTTACACATATCAGATGGTAACCTTTTTTCTTTTAGAGCAGAAAAGCCTAATTTTTTCTGGCATTCTTTTTTAAAATGACCGGGTTTCCCACATTGATAGCATATACCTTGTTTAGAATTGCCTTTTAAAGCCTTAGAAAGTGCCCCAGCAAACAATTGAGCATTGTAAATAGCTCCTCCAACACCTGCACAAGCCCGAATGTATTCAGCTAAATCAGCTCCACTAGCTTTTAGAGGACGCAGATTAGCACTCTCAAAAGCCAGAGTATCCAAAAGAATTTTAGCAGCAGGGCCTGAACCTACAGTCTTTAATACAGCATCTTGAAGACAGGCTACAAAATCTGGATATGACTCAGTGGCTCCTTGTAGGATCTTTACAAAAGATAAAGAAGTTTTACCCGCTATTTCAACCTTAGTCCACGCTTTTATAAACAAGGCTTTAATCTGAGTGAGAGCAATATCATCTAGGCCTGCCTGAGCATTAAGAGTGGCCTATTGTCCTGAACCCGTAAGCTGTTCTTCAGTAGGTCCTGGGGGATTTCGGGTAGCACTTTTTCTAGCTTGCACTCTTGCTTCCTCCCACCACCAACTTTTTAACTGAAGCCATTGCGAATGATCAAGGACAGCCTGTCCCAACGTTTCCCAGTCAATAGGAATCATCATATGTTCTAAAGAGAAGGAATCGAGAAGGCCAAGAACAAACGGTGACTGAGGTCCATAATTAGAAATTGCAGCTTTCATTTCTTTCAAAAATTTAAATTGTAGGGCTGTAAAAGTCACATTCTGGCCACTGTTTGGGAACGGAGTATTGGGGCCGAAAGCAGCCCGTGTTACTGGGAATAAATCTAATTCCTCGAAATCATCCTTTTCCTTCGATTCCTTCTTTTCTCCTACAGGAGGAAGAGGCACAGAGAAAACCTGACCTGACATAGGCAAAGAGGTTGGAGGTGGAGGCAAAGGGAAATCTTTTTCCAAAGGAGCAGAAGAGAAGTTAACAGGGAAGGCTCATGGTGGAGAGATAGGAGAAACAGGAGCAGCGGTACCTTGCAATTTTAACAACTGTTGTAACATCTCTAAAATGCGCTGTAAATCAGAATTTCCTTCAGATGAAGGAGGCATTAGCTCTTTTTCCAATTCCTTGTCCCCAACAACCGGGGCGTAAATATGTTCCTCTCTAGGATCATTCCTCTCTAAAGCTTCAGATGCCTCACCTCCTGTGGCAGTATCGCCATGCTCTGAGTCAGTTTCAAGTAACTCTAATGCCTGAGTAATGGAACTACACACAAAGTCCACAAAGTCAGAGGCATCATTTGCCCTCGCTGATGAGCTCGATGCAGTACTTTAACCACTTGTAACCATTCCTTTCAATTTAACTGCACTTTGGTTTGATATTGAAACCAATAACAATGTTGTTCAACATGGGCAATCACTTCAAAGTCTTATGTTCCTTAACTAACTTCTACTCCTATAGACATCAACAGTCCCTGAAGTAACTGCAAATATTCAGAGGTCAGAGAGGTGGAATTCCCCATAATTTTCCCGTGGGTCCCCCTCTCTTTATTTACCTGCCCGGGGTGTTCCCCCTAGGGTTCCTTGCTCTCATGGAGCCACGGACCCTGCTCACTGCGCCAGATGTTGGGGTCCGCGTGTTTCCTAAACAAAGGAATGAACACACAAGACAACACAAGACAAGACAAACATGGTGGCCGCCTCGAATGGCGCGCTCTGCTTTATTTTATACAGTCATTTGTGGAACGTTGCCAAGTCACAAGACACATTGTTGTTTTTCTGACCTTTCCCTGACTTTCTGGATTTTCAAGATGTTTACACATAAACAAGCCCCCAATGCCCTGCTTCGTTTGCAAGAGCAGGACTTACCGGGAACACCTCGTTTGCAGGCACGTAGTCCTCTACAAATAAGAGCCAACACGAAAAAGTAGAAAAACTACAAATAAACAACCTAACAATGCATCTTAAATAAACAGAACAAGAGCTAATCAAATAAAAAATTAGTAGAAGAAAATAAAGAATAAAGATAAGAGCAGAAATAAATGAAATTGAAACAAAAAAATACACAAATCAGTACTGCAAAAGGGTCATTATTTGAAAAGTAAAGACTGACAAACTTTTAGCCAGACTAAGAAAAAGAGAGAATATCAAAAAAATATACACACACGCGCGCACACACACACACACACACACATATACAATCAGAGACCCTACAACCAATATTACAGAAATACAAAGGATCACTAGAGAGTACTATGA